>NC_135232.1:518738480-519367116 GCF_051348905.1 Ranitomeya variabilis
TAGTGCTGCAGGTGGTGTACTAACTGACCGTCGCATGCGACTATCCTCCGATAACGTTGACCGGCTTACTTTCCTGAAAATGAACAAGGCCTGGATCTCGCAGGAATTTGCCACTCCTCTTCCTGATTAAATAATTAGGTGACTGTCTACAGTATCCAGGTCTCCTGTTGTGTTCATCTTTCTACCACCTGAACTTAAATTCCTGGGCTCCAACACCGCCAGTTGAGGCTCAGAAGTGCCGTCTGCACAGTCAAAACATACGACCCAGTGTTATTGGGTTTCAGTAACGTCAGCTGATCCCCAGCTGTGTAGCCGGCAATGTGTCCTGTGACCGCCACGCTGACACAACAACTGAAATGTAAGGGAACCTGTCCCCCCCCCCCAAGGCGTTTGTTACTGAAAGAGCCACCTTGTACAGCAGTAATGCTGCACAAGGAAAAGGTAGCTATTTTTGTTTAGCTCCTTGCACACGCAGAACTTAACACTTATAAAATGTGTCCACTGATACCGTAAAACCGTCCCGGAGGTGGGACTTTCCTTCGTAATATGACGCAGCACAGCCGTCATTCCTACCCCCTTGGCGCCGTGCCCCGGCTCCTCAGCGTTGTTTGATTCCGTCCCGGAGCCTGCGCTGTTATGTTATCCCTTGGCCAGGCACACTTAGCGCTGCCCGTCTTCTGACATCATTTGGTGTCAGGATGGCTGCGCCTGTGCGGCCGCGCTGGCCGAGAGCCCGCCTCGCAGTGTCTTCTGATTTAATCCCACTGGGGGCCTGAGATCCATGGACATGCGCAGTGCATATCTGAACCTCCACCTCTCACTCATCTCCCTACGGCTTCTTCAGACTGTGCGGTGTCAGCTGGTCCCTAATAGCATGCCACGACCGTGACACCGCACAGTCTTAAGAAGCCGTAGGGAGGGGAGTGAGAGGCGAGGATATGCACTGCGCATGGCCACGGATCACAGGCCCGCGGTGGGATTACATTAGACGACACTGCGAGGCGGGCTCTCGGCCAGCGCGGCCGCACAGGCGCAGCCAGCCTGACACCAAATGATGTCAGAAGATGGGCAGCGCTAAGTGTGCCTGGCCAAGGGATAACATAACAGCGCAGGCTCCGGGACGGAATCAAACAACGCTGAGGAGCCGGGGAACGGCGCCAAGGAGGTAGGAATGACGGCTGTGCTGCGTCATATTACGAAGGAAAGTCCCACCTCCGGGACGGTCTCACGGTATCAGGGGACACATTTTATAAGTGTTTAGTTCTGTGTTTGCAAGGAGCATCATGAAAAGAGCCACCTTTTCCTTTTGCATCTTTTTTGCTGCACAAGCTGGCTCTTTCAGCTACAAACGCCTTGGGGGGGGGTTAAAGGTTCCCTTTCGACTTTCTCCAATCAGGCTTCGGTCTACATTGTGTTCCTCTGCTTCTCCTCCTGTCCCTGGGCTCCAACACCGCTAGTTGTTGCCTGGTAGTGCTGTACGCACAGTCAACAGTCCCTCCTCTGTTATTGGGGTTCAGTAACGTCAGCTGTTCCCCTGCTGTGTGTGTGGCAATCCCTCCTATCTCCTCCACCTCCACCTCCCCCTCCTTTCCCTGGGCTCCAACACCACTAGTTGTTGCCTGGTAGTGCTGTACGCACAGTCCCAACAGTCCCTCCTCTGTTATTGGGGTTCAGTAACGTCAGCTGTTCCCCTCTGTGTGTGTGGCAATCCCTCCTATCTCCTCCACCTCCACCTCCTCCTCCTGTCCCTGGGCTCCAACACCGCTAGTTGTTGCCTGGTAGTGCTGTACGCACAGTCCCAACAGTCCCTCCTCTGTTATTGGGGTTCAGTAACGTCAGCTGTTCCCCTGCTGTGTGTGTGGCAATCCCTCCTATCTCCTCCACCTCCACTTCCCCCTCCTGTCCCTGGGCTCCAACACCGCTAGTTGTTGCCTGGTAGTGCTGTACGCACAGTCCCAACAGTCCCTCCTCGGTTATTGGGGTTCAGTAACGTCAGCTGTTCCCCTGCTGTGTGTGTGGCAATCCCTCCTATCTCCTCCACCTCCACCTCCCCCTCCTTTCCCTGGGCTTCAACACCGCTAGTTGTTGCCTGGTAGTGCTGTACGCACAGTCCCAACAGTCCCTCCTCTGTCAGTGGGGTTCAGCACCGCCAGCTGTTCCCCTGCTGTGTAGCCGGCAACGTGTCCTGCAACAGCCACGCAGGCACAAGAACTGAAATTGAAGGAAACCTGTCCCCCCTCCCCCAGGCGTTTTTACGTTTTACAGCCACCTTGTACGACAGTAATGCTGCATGTGTGCAAGGTGGCTCAGAAACTTATTCTCCTTGCCCATGTTGAAGTGAACACGTCTAAAAATGAGTCCTCTGCGACCATTAAAACGTCCCTCAGGTGTGATTTTCCTTTGTATTGACACGCAACAAGCTCCTTGGTAGCGCTGCCCGTCTTCTGGCATCATTGTTTGGCTGCCTGCGCCTCTGCGGCCGCCTTGCCCCACACAACGCCCCTCGGTGTCTTATTTATTGGGACTGCGAGGGTGTGATTGATGGGCATAAACGGTGCATTTCTTCGCCTGTCCCTCATCTCCTTCCGCCTTCTTCGGACTGTGCGTCTTCATGGCCGTGGCATGCGATAAGGGATCAGCTGACGACGCATAGTCTGAAGCGGGTGTAAGAACCCAAGCGAGAGGCGAACATATGTACTGCGCCAGGCCATGAATCCCAGCCCCGCAGTGTTTTAACAATGTTAAGACACTGGGGGGCTGGGATTCATGGTCATCGCAAACCGCAACGGCCGACATAACATGATGTCAGAGGATGGGCAGCGCTAACAGCGCAAGGCCAAGGGATAACACAAAAGCGCAGACTCCTGTGCAACAAATAACGATGCTCAGGAGGCCGCGCAAAGCACCAAGGTGGCATTTTTGCCAGCTGTACTGCGTCTCTTTACGAACGGAACTCACGCCTCAAAATCAGTTTGACTGTGTAAGGGCCTAAATGTTATACGTGTTCCTTTCAGCGTGTGCAAGGAGAAACATTAAAAGAGCAACCTTTGACTTGTGCAGCACTACTGCTGCATAAGCTGTGGCTCTTCTACTTTGTAACCCCTGAGGGGGGGTTAAAGTTTACCTTTGAAATTGGTTCAATTAGGCTTCGGCCTACACTCTGCTCCCCCTGCAGAGCCCGGGCTCCAACACCGCCAGTTGGGGCCCGGTACTGCTAGCTGCACAGAGAAAAACACCAGCCAATGTGTCAGTGGGGTTCAGCACAGCCAGCTGTTCCCCTGCTGTGCAGCCGGCAACGTGTCCTGCAACTGCCACGCAGGCACAACAGACCCAAAGCTGCCGCCAGTGCAGGCTTCGGCCTACACTCTGCTCCCTCTCCTCCTCCTGCTGACTCTGGGCTCTAACACCGCCAGTTGGGGCCCGGTACTGCTAGCTGCACAGAGCCAAACACCAGCCAATGTGTCAGTGGGGTTCAGCACCGCCAGCTGTTCCCCTGCTGTGTAGCCGGCAACGTGTCCTGCGACCGCCACGCAGACACAAGAACTGAAATTGAAGGGAACCTGTCCCCCCTCCCCCAGGCGTTTGTATGTTTTACAGCCACCTTGTATAGCGGTAATGCTGCATGTGTGCAAGGTGGCTCATAAACATATTCTCCTCGCACATGTGGAACTGAAAACACGTCTAAAATGTGTCCTCTGTGTGACCATTTAACCGTCCCGGAGGTGTGACTTTCCTTTGTAATGACACGCTGCAACCCCCTTGGTAGCGCTGCCCGTCTTCTGGCATCATTGTTTGGCTGCCTGCGCCTCTGCGGCCGCCCTGACCCACACAACGCCCCTCGGTGTCTTATTTATTGGGACTGCGAGGGTGTGATTGATGGGCATGAGCAGTGCATCAGTTCGCCTGTCCCTCATCTCCTTCCGCCTTCTTCAGACTGTGCAGCTTCATGGCCGTGGCATGCGATAAGGGATCAGCTGACGCCGCACAGTCTGAAGCGGGTGTAAGGACCCGAGTGTGAGAGGCGAACATATGTGTTGCGCCAGGCCATGAATCCCAGCCCCGCAGTGTTTTAACAATGTTAAGACACTGCGGGGCTGGGATTCATGGTCATCGCGAACCGCACCGGCCGACATTAAATGATGCCAGAAGATGGGCAGCGCTAACAGCGCTAGGCCAGGGGATAACACGACAGCGCAGACTCCTGTACAGCAAATAACAACGCTCAGGAGGCTGCACCCAGCACCAAGGTGGGATTCTTGACATCTGTGCTGCGTCTCATTACGAAGGGAACTCGCGCCTCCAACACAGTTTGACTGTATAAAGGGCTAAATGGTATACGTGTTTCATTCAGCGTGTGCAAGGAGAAACATTAAAAGAGCAACCTTTGACTTGTGCAGCACTACTGCTGCATAAGCTGTGGCTCTTCTACTTTGTAACCCCTGAGGGGGGGTTAAAGGTTACCTTTGAAATTGGTTCAATTAGGCTTCGGCCTACACTCTGCTCCCCCTGCAGAGCCCGAGCTCCAACACCGCCAGTTGGGGCCCGGTACTGCTAGCTGCACAGAGAAAAACACCAGCCAATGTGTCAGTGGGGTTCAGCACCGCCAGCTGTTCCCTTGCTGTGCAGCCGGCAACGTGTCCTGCAACTGCCACGCAGGCACAACAGACCCAAAGCTGCCGCCAGTGCAGGCTTCGGCCTACACTCTGCTCCCTCTCCTCCTCCTGCTGACTCTGGGCTCTAACACCGCCAGTTGGGGCCCGGTACTGCTAGCTGCACAGAGAAAAACACCAGCCAATGTGTCAGTGGGGTTCAGCACCGCCAGCTGTTCCCCTGCTGTGTAGCCGGCAACGTGTCCTGCGACCGCCACGCAGACACAAGAACTGAAATTGAAGGGAACCTGTCCCCCCTCCCCCAGGCGTTTGTATGTTTTACAGCCACCTTGTACAACGGTAATGCTGCATGTGTGCAAGGTGGCTCATAAACATATTCTCCTCGCACATGTGGAACTGAAAACACGTCTAAAATGTGTCCTCTGTGTGACCATTTAACCGTCCCGGAGGTGTGACTTTCCTTTGTAATGACACGCTGCAACCCCCTTGGTAGCGCTGCCCGTCTTCTGGCATCATTGTTTGGCTGCCTGCGCCTCTGCGGCCGCCCTGACCCACACAACGCCCCTCGGTGTCTTATTTATTGGGACTGCGAGGGTGTGATTGATGGGCATGAGCAGTGCATCAGTTCGCCTGTCCCTCATCTCCTTCCGCCTTCTTCAGACTGTGCGGCTTCATGGCCGTGGCATGCGATAAGGGATCAGCTGATGCCGCACAGTCTGAAGCGGGTGTAAGGACCCGAGTGTGAGAGGCGAACATATGTGCTGCGCCAGGCCATGAATCCCAGCCCCGCAGTGTTTTAACAATGTTAAGACACTGCGGGGCTGGGATTCATGGTCATCGCAAACCGCACCGGCCGACATTAAATGATGCCAGAAGATGGGCAGCGCTAACAGCGCTAGGCCAGGGGATAACACGACAGCGCAGACTCCTGTACAGCAAATAACAACGCTCAGGAGGCTGCACCCAGCACCAAGGCGGGATTCTTGACATCTGTGCTGCGTCTCATTACGAAGGGAACTCGCGCCTCCAACACAGTTTGACTGTATAAAGGGCTAAATGTTATACGTGTTTCATTCAGCGTGTGCAAGGAGAAACATTAAAAGAGCAACCTTTGACTTGTGCAGCACTACTGCTGCATAAGCTGTGGCTCTTCTACTTTGTAACCCCTGAGGGGGGGGTTAAAGGTTACCTTTGAAATTGGTTCAATTAGGCTTCGGCCTACACTCTGCTCCCCCTGCAGAGCCCGGGCTCCAACACCGCCAGTTGGGGCCCGGTACTGCTAGCTGCACAGAGAAAAACACCAGCCAATGTGTCAGTGGGGTTCAGCACCGCCAGCTGTTCCCCTGCTGTGTAGCCGGCAACGTGTCCTGCGACCGCCACGCAGACACAAGAACTGAAATTGAAGGGAACCTGTCCCCCCTCCCCCAGGCGTTTGTATGTTTTACAGCCACCTTGTACAGCGGTAATGCTGCATGTGTGCAAGGTGGCTCATAAACATATTCTCCTCGCACATGTGGAACTGAAAACACGTCTAAAATGTGTCCTCTGTGTGACCATTTAACCGTCCCGGAGGTGTGACTTTCCTTTGTAATGACACGCTGCAACCCCCTTGGTAGCGCTGCCCGTCTTCTGGCATCATTGTTTGGCTGCCTGCGCCTCTGCGGCCGCCCTGACCCACACAACGCCCCTCGGTGTCTTATTTATTGGGACTGCGAGGGTGTGATTGATGGGCATGAGCAGTGCATCAGTTCGCCTGTCCCTCATCTCCTTCCGCCTTCTTCAGACTGTGCGGCTTCATGGCCGTGGCATGCGATAAGGGATCAGCTGATGCCGCACAGTCTGAAGCGGGTGTAAGGACCCGAGTGTGAGAAGCGAACATATGTGCTGCGCCAGGCCATGAATCCCAGCCCCGCAGTGTTTTAACAATGTTAAGACACTGCGGGGCTGGGATTCATGGTCATCGCAAACCGCACCGGCCGACATTAAATGATGCCAGAAGATGGGCAGCGCTAACAGCG
The DNA here is from genome assembly GCF_051348905.1 of Ranitomeya variabilis. Classification (NCBI taxonomy): domain Eukaryota; kingdom Metazoa; phylum Chordata; class Amphibia; order Anura; family Dendrobatidae; genus Ranitomeya; species Ranitomeya variabilis. The sequence continues at coordinate 518,745,109 of NC_135232.1, forward strand.
CTAGGCCAGGGGATAACACGACAGCGCAGACTCCTGTACAGCAAATAACAACGCTCAGGAGGCTGCACCCAGCACCAAGGCGGGATTCTTGACATCTGTGCTGCGTCTCATTACGAAGGGAACTCGCGCCTCCAACACAGTTTGACTGTATAAAGGGCTAAATGTTATACGTGTTTCATTCAGCGTGTGCAAGGAGAAACATTAAAAGAGCAACCTTTGACTTGTGCAGCACTACTGCTGCATAAGCTGTGGCTCTTCTACTTTGTAACCCCTGAGGGGGGGTTAAAGGTTACCTTTGAAATTGGTTCAATTAGGCTTCGGCCTACACTCTGCTCCCCCTGCAGAGCCCGGGCTCCAACACCGCCAGTTGGGGCCCGGTACTGCTAGCTGCACAGAGAAAAACACCAGCCAATGTGTCAGTGGGGTTCAGCACCGCCAGCTGTTCCCCTGCTGTGCAGCCGGCAACGTGTCCTGCAACTGCCACGCAGGCACAACAGACCCAAAGCTGCCGCCAGTGCAGGCTTCGGCCTACACTCTGCTCCCTCTCCTCCTCCTGCTGACTCTGGGCTCTAACACCGCTAGTTGGGGCCCGGTACTGCTAGCTGCACAGAGCCAAACACCAGCCAATGTGTCAGTGGGGTTCAGCACCGCCAGCTGTTCCCCTGCTGTGCAGCCGGCAACGTGTCCTGCAACTGCCACGCAGGCACAACAGACCCAAAGCTGCCGCCAGTGCAGGCTTCGGCCTACACTCTGCTCCCTCTCCTCCTCCTGCTGACCCTTTGCTCCAACACTGCTAGTTGGGGCTCTAGGAAGACAAGATTGAATAGGTCCCCATCCTGGTTCCAGCACCGTCAGCTGGTTCCGGGCAGAGCCTTTGGCTTAGGTGCCTCCCTCTGGGTATCCGAGTTCCACCAACGTCAGGTGGTCCTTGGTAGTGCTTTCAGGCACGGGTACCTCCTGCTTAGTAACCGGGTTCCAGTAATGTCAGCTGGTCCTCGGTCGTTCCATTGGCTCTTGGACCTTCGGCTACCCATCCGGGTTCCAGCACCGTCAGCTGGTTCTCGGCAGTGTCTTTTGCTCTTGTACCTTCTGCTCCCCATCCTGGTTCCAGTACCGTCAGCTGGTTCCGGGCAGAGCCTTTGGCTTAGGTGCCTCCCTCTGGGTATCCGAGTTCCACCAACGTCAGGTGGTCCTTGGTAGTGCTTTCAGGCACGGGTACCTCCTGCTTAGTAACCGGGTTCCAGTAACGTCAGCTGGTCCTCGGTAGTTCCATTGGCTCTTGGACCTTCGGCTACCCATCCGGGTTCCAGCACCGTCAGCTGGTTCTCGGCAGTGTCTTTTGCTCTTGTACCTTCTGCTCCCCATCCTGGTTCCAGTACCGTCAGCTGGTTCCGGGCAGAGCCTTTGGCTTAGGTGCCTCCCTCTGGGTATCCGAGTTCCACCAATGTCAGGTGGTCCTTGGTAGTGCTTTCAGGCACGGGTACCTCCTGCTTAGTAACCGGGTTCCAGTAACGTCAGCTGGTCCTCGGTAGTTCCATTGGCTCTTGGACCTTCGGGTAGCCATCCGAGTTCCAGTTCCATCAGCTGTTTCTCGGCATTTTCTCAGCCTTCTTGTACCTTCTGCTACATTTCCAAGTTCAAGAGACTAAACACGATGACCCGGAAGACCACCCCTAAGATGACGACGACACCAGAGACGACAACCACCGTGATGACGACGACCCTGGAGACGATGACCCTGAAGACCACCCCGATGACGACGACCCCGGAGACGACGACCCTGAAGACCACCCCGATGACGATGACCCCGGAGACGACGACCCTGGAGACGACGACGACCTGGAAGACCGAGAAGCAGAAGAACAAGAGGCTGCAGAACAAAGAGCAGAAGAACATTAAGCATAAGACTAAATATCAGAGCAAAAGATATTATCTAAATTATAAGCAGAAGAAGACTAAGCAGTGTATGGGGGTGAGTCCGTTCCTCCTCGTGGTGCCCCTGGATAAAGCCTGATGCTGCAGGCCAAACTGAATGCGGACAAATGTAACTGTTTTGTGACAGGCAGAACGGAAGGTGTAATCTTCAAACTTTTATAGATAACAACTACGGGAATGCCTGTCACAAATAAGAATATGATGAAGAAGTAGAATATGATGAAGATAATAGTAAAATAAAAAGAATATGAACAATGTAACCAAAAAAATAATAGGTAGAAGATGAAGAAGAAGATGAATAAGGTGAAGAAGTTGATGTCAAAGAAGCTGATGATGAGGATAATGAAGAAGAAAGTGTGGGAGAAGTAAAAAAGAAGGTGAAGGGCGTGGAAGTAGTGAAACATCAATATCTGACAAAATAAAAAAAAAATTAACATAGTCAAAATCTTTCTAACGCCGAACGTCATAAAAAACAAAACAAAATCCTGCTATTCTATTTGATTGGGCTAAACCTCTGTGCCTTTAATGTCTCCGCCACGTCCCCCAATACATCCTACATTATTCTTAGTTGTTTTCCTTCATGTAGAATGAACCTACAAGTTTATAAAGGGTTTATTTTAATTCCGATATTTTCGTCCCATTGACTTGCATTGGGATCGGGTATCGGTATCGGATTAGATCCGATACTTTGACGGTATCGGCCGATACTTTCCGATACCGATACTTTCCGATATCGGAAGGTATCGCTCAACACTAGTGATAAAGCAATTCCTTCAATTCAGCCACCTGTGTCCATTGACCTTCATGTAGTGTTACCTGAAGATTGGCCATATCTACAAGGAAGCGTTTCAGCTCAACCAATCCCTCAATCATTAAATAGGTGCTACCTTACCGAGTGGCTTGATCCACAATTGCCCCTTTTCCAGCACATCTCTTCAAGATGGAAGGTTTCAATTTTAGGGGTTCTGGCAGCAATAGACAATTTCCTCACTTTGCTAATCAGAGTGCCAGCATGTCCCTCTTGCAGATTATCTCTTGTTGCCAGCTGCAGCACGTGCACAACACAGTGTATGTGATGAATAGGAAAGAGGTGTGAAGCAGCTTCAACAAGATCATCTAATTGTAAAGAATAATTTTGCTGTTCTTCTGTAGTAATATATGTTTGTTCCTCCATTATGGGAACAGGACTGTGGCCTTCCATCTCCAACATACCGAATGTGAAATGTTCTTCTAGCTGCTATTCACCTTCATTATTCTCATTCATCAGTTTAATTGTACTTATCATGTTTGAAGCATTATCAGTTACACTAGCAAGAACCTTTTTTTTAGTTCATAATCTTAGAGAACTTTTTCCACTAATGTCTGGAGAAACTGGCTGCTGTGATGAGCTTTAGTATCTTTTACTGCCAGCGTCTTAGTAACAATTTTTTTGTTGTCACAAAAGTATCGAACATTGATAGCAAAATAGTTCACTCTGTGATGTGTGCAGGCATCCATTTTAAGAAACACAAAGCATCTCTTGAGAGTCTTTTTAAGGGCATACTCACATGCGAGAAACTTGGATGAGTCTCGCACGTCAATACCCGACACTGCATCCAGCACTCAGGATTTGAGCGTGCGGCTACATGTATTGCTACACGGCCGTACACTCCGTTTCTGAGTGCCGGGTATTAACGTGCGAGACTTATCCGATTTTCTCGCATGGGAGAATGAGCCCTAAGATCTTCCTTTTGGTTAAGGGCTTCTTCAATCACTAATTTCTAATACTTTCTCTGTCAAGAGAAACACCAAGTTCGTGGGCCATTTCTCCATTAAGAGCTGTAAAAGCTCGTCATGCATATATTGGTAATGGTACACAGTCCTTCACAACAAGCTCGATGAGCTGTCTTTCAAACACGTCTTCTGTCATTATTGCACTAAATTTGTCACTTACAAAATATCTTGTAACTGATGTTTGAGACGCTCCCTCCTGTGCCTGGCGGGTAGAGCTGGTCTCTGGTTTCTTGGTGCTGCTCTGATCTTTTTCAGTCACAGCTTTGTAAACTTCTGGGTGGCAGCATTGTAAATGTCATCTTAGATTGGAATCTCTTGAAGGAGCATTTTTACCACTGCCTGTATATGCACTGATTTTGGCATCACAGCATTTGTTTTCATCTGTGTCACTTATGCACTGACACACAAAATGTTTATTATCTTGAGTCCCTGTGTAAGTCTCAATTACAGTTGACTTCATAAGGTGCTTCTCAGACTTTTAGTAATTATGTAAATTGGTTCTCAAAATATTTTTGTCCTGTAAAAATATAAGGTATATTGTTATTCTTGGAAGAATAGGGAATCATAAACTGTATAATTTAGGATATAAATAAAACAATCTTTGCATAAATCAATAGGACAGATAAGTATAAAGTTTGTCAAATATGTTAGATAGCTTCATGCTGAACTTTCAATGTCAGGCTTGTCTCAGGGTACAGGTCACTAAATGCTTCACATAATATTTCTTCACAGTCTATGAAGAGGGAAGGAGGGAGGGAGGGAGCATGTTTGTGCTGAATAACATTCCAGAACACACACACATAAATATATATGTCCTCATCGATCCTGTTACTGTTTTTCAGAATTTGAGATGTTAGAAAACATTTAATCCCCTCATATTCTATGTATAGTCTATATAAGTCATCAGGGCAGCTAATTTCTCCAAACATGGGCTAAGAGGAAAACAAACTAAAACATCAAGCATACAGAGACAACATATATTGAACTATTGATTTATGCACAGTTTATTGAAAGTTTAGATATGCTTTAGGAAGTACTTACCTTCTTTAATCCTGCTTTCCTGTTCACTCCAGAAGTTCTGAGATGAATACAGGCTTTCCTTCCCTATGTGTTTGTTATTTTTTCAGCTTATCTGTAGAGGAGGAGCTTCACTACTTATCATGAACATAAACTGCAGCACAGATTCATCTCAGCTAAAAGTCTAGACCTTAGGGATAGGATAGACATTTATAGGACATTTCATCGCTTTCCCAAATTCTTATGAAAAAAATATTCCCCACAAACTGCATTGAACTACTGTACCAATTTATTATATATTTTAGGAGTCAGTCCATTTTATTCCGATTCCAACTCTGACTCCGACTCCACCAAAATGAGCTCCGACTCCACGACTCCGACTCCACAGCCCTGCTGACTACACCTGCACATAGTAGGTAGTCAGAGGGTATGTTCCCATGGTCAGGAACCAGCAGCGCTTTGGATGCAGCCCATGTCCACTCCGTCCAAAGCGCTGACAGCTTTTGAACACAGGTGATTCCGCATGTGTTAATTGAATCGTGCGGAATCACCGCGTCCAATACATTGTACAGGTAAAATTTATCTTGTGGAGATTGGCAAGACACGCCACATGTCTGTCTCTGCAGGTAAGCTGGAAGCTCCCCTGCATGCATAGTGGACATAGGATTTCTTGAAAGCCCATCCACTATGCTATAACATCTGGGTGCTGCCGTTGTACGCAGCGTCCAACCTGCAGCGTTTACAGACCGTGGGAATGTACCCTTAGAAGTGCTGCAGTCATTTAGCGACCTCAAGGGGGCCAAAGAAGGTGCCCAGGTACTATTACTCCACCAAATTTTCTTCTTGACGTGTCAGGTGACTTTAAGGCCGTGTTCATACGTGGGGTAACTGCTTTGTTTTTGTTTTTTTTGTGTAAAAAAATCTGCCGTGTTTAACTGTAAAATCAAAGCGGATGTGTTTCTTTGAAAACTGCCCACTGTGCGTCTACAGATGGTGTTGCATTGTGTGTTTTTTTCTAGGCTTCTATGGGGAGGCTGCTTTTATCTGCATGTTTTCTGCAGGCGTCTGCACCATAATATGCAAAAAAACATTCTGGGGTTATTCAATTTTTTTAGACTTTTCCCCCTATATTTGATGCAGATTTGTATTTTTTTGTTAGAAAAAAAGCTTTAATTCTGCACCTACATGTTTTGTTTTTCCTGGCTTCAAATGGAAGCCTATAGAGAGAACATATAGGTAAAGCGTGCATGTTTCAGCAGCGCCTGTAGGTGCACAGTGGATCACATCCACATTGATTGCTTTTAACTGACCAGTTGAAAAAAACGTAATATTTACTCTTAGTGGGAACATGGCCTTAAAGAGATAGGCCATCAATGCAAAAGTAGTGGACAATCCTTAGGATAGGTCACCGATGTCTGATTGGCTGGTGTCCGACACCCGACATCACCGCTGATCAGCTGTTATTGGTGCCAGTGGCCGCCGGCTGAATGTTCTCACTTGATGAGCTGCTCCATCTACTGGTAGTGGCTGGGGTCTTGGTACTGCACATCCGTCTCCTATTCAAATGAATTGGAGCCGGATGTATAGTACCCTGCAGTGGCCATTATCAGAAGACGGAGCAGCTCGGCAAGTGAGCACTTTTGGCCGGTGGCGACCGACACCAATAACAGCTGATCAGCGGTGGTGTCGGGTGTCGGACACCAGCCAATCAGACATCGGTGACCTATCCTAAGCATATGCCATCAGGTAAATGCTAAAGTAGTGGACAATCTCTATTAGTGCAGAGTTAGCTTTTTATGCTAAAAGAAGGAGTAAAAATCTTCATATCTGCCCTAAAAAAATGCACCATTTATCGACTTTTTCTGACTCTTTTTTTTGTGTGCACCTTTGCTGTGAACCCCGCAGCATTTGTGGTCCCAGCAAAGTGTATAAGATTTTTGAAATCTCATGAACATGTTGCTTATTTTTTGCTTGCAAATTTTGAAAGTGTCTCTCAATTCTTGCAGTGTTTTTCATGCATTAAGGAAAATATGCGCTCAAAATCGTGCATTTTTTACACAGCAGTTTTCCTGCCAAGAGACACGTACTGCAGGGGCGGATTATAAGAGGGTCAATCTGGGCGGTAGCCCAGGGCCCAGTGGTGTGGGGGGGCCCTGGGCTACCGCACAGATTGCCCGCCGGCCGCCGCCATCAGGGCATTACTGCATGTGCCCCGTCAGACTGGCGTATCATTTATGGGCCCGGACCCGGTGGGCAGAGAGAGGGGGCCCGCATCGGGCCCCGTCTCATCTGCTCACCGGGCCCCTACCGGCCCTGCGGCGGTTTCCTATTGACGTGCGGGTGCAGACCCGCACGTCAATAGTTAACAACAGCCGCCAGCCAATTGGAGGCTGGCAGCTGAAGTCGGCCGCAGGCGCAGCGCACACGTCGCCGGCGTCTGATGTCATTGTCAGTCGCCGGCGAGTCCACGCTGCTGGAGGGAGCTCACCGCCTGGAGCGCTGGTCAGGTGAGGAGAACTCGTTTTTTTTTTTGTTTTTTCCGAACAGCATATTGCCCCGGGCCCCCCGGATTGCCGGAGACACTGGTGGCAATGCTGGAGACACTGGAGCAGATTGCTGGACACACTGGGGCAGATGATTACTGGACACACTGGGGCAATGCTGGAGACACTGGGGGCAATGCTGGAGACACTGGGGGCAATGCTGGAGACACTGGGGGCTATGCTGGAGACACTGGGGCAGATTGCTGGACACACTGGGGGCAATGCTGGAGGACACACTGGGGCAGATGATTGCTGGACACACTTGGGGCAATGCTGGAGACACTGGGGGCAATGCTGGAGACACTGGGGCAGATTGCTGGACACACTGGGGGCAATGCTGGAGGACACACTGGGGCAGATGATTGCTGGACACACTGGGGGCAATGCTGGAGACACTGGGGCAGATTGCTGGACACACTGGGGGCAATGCTGGAGGACACACTGGGGCAGATGATTGCTGGAGACACTGGGGGCAATGCTGGAGACACTGGGGCAGTGCTGGAGACACTGGGGGTAATATGCTGGACACACTATGGGTAATATGCTGGACACATTGGGGCAGATTGCTGGACACACTGGGAGCAATGCTGGACACTCTGGGGCAATATACTGGACATACTGGGGCAGATTGTTGAACACACTGGGAGCAATGCTGGACATAGGGGCTAATTAAGGGATATTATTACCGCAGTGATGTATCTATTTTATTTTTTGAGTATACAGTTTTAAATGGGGGGCGGTCCTGTTACTGTGCAGAGTGACACTGTCGCCTTTTTTTCTTCATGTGGTGTAATGTAGAAGTTGGGAAAAATTAAGTAATGTGTTCTGCAAGCGGAGCTCGAGATAACTGTGTTATTTCCTGCAGAAACGAGTCCTGGCTGGAAGAAATGATGGCGGTCTGTGCTGGATGAAAGATGAAGGACTTCACCTAGAGACGTCACTGGTGAGTCAGTGTTACCTATACACTGACACTATACACTGTATACTATATACAGAGGTCCTGTGTACAATGTCACCAGTGATCACTGTATTACCTATACATTATATACAGAGCTCCTGTGTATAATACCACCAGTGATCTCTGTATTACCTCTACACAGACACTGCATACTAAGTACAGATCTCCTGTGAATACTGGCACTTATGGTGATAGTATTGTGTTGTTTTTTTTAATACTGATCAGTATTGTAGTATTCATTCACTATGTGGTGGTAATATGTGGTCTGGAAATGGTGTTGCGGTATTTGTCCCTTTTAGGTGCTATTTGGTCACCAAGTGGTGGTAATATGTGGTCTTGACATGGTGCGGTGGTATTTGTTCCTTGTATGTGATATTGGTCATTTTAAAAATTGAAAAATAAATCCAAATATACCTAAATTGTATTGGATATTTTAACAAATATTTAATAGGTTACAGTAGAGTAGGGCCCGGCCATTTTTCTGGAATAATCTGGTTCAGGTATTACATGACCCCCGTCACATGACCCCCGTCACATGACCGGGGGGGAAGCCACAGTGTCTGAACAGCCCGGGGCCCTGGCTACCCTTAATCCACCCCTGACGTACTGCATTACACAAATGTGGCATCATCTGCTAATTTTCCTTGCATACTTCCAAAAATACCTTTTTATTTTCCTCACGCTGTATGAAAATGCTTCTGCCCTTGGCCAATGGGTGTCATTTCCTCGGCATCTGTGTCTCCTCCTTGCCCCCAAAATCCATCCTCCGGCAAAAGATTTTGCGCCTGCGTATTCGTATCGTGAGCTCGTGCCTGCGTATTCGCATCGTCAGCTCGTTTCTACCAGAACCTATTTGCCAGAATGACATTTCCCGGGAAAATGCACAGTTATGTATTTTGCTCTGCCCGCAGTAGGACAGAGCAGAGTGCGCCTGCACGAGCCAACGATGCTAATTCTCAGTCGTGAGATCTTTCATCTATATGGATTATGCTAGATGTGCCACCACATCAATTAAAGCCAGAGGGCAGCTTTTGGGGGCAAGGAATCCGCACAGACTCTGAGGAAATGACGCCCATCGGACTGGACCAAATTTTCATATAGCGTGGGGAAAATAAAAAAGTATTTTTGGGGGTATAGCGGGGAGCTAGGGGATGATGGAAACATTTTTGTCATGCAGTACAGGCTCTCAGAATGAAATGTGGTGGCATTGGAAAACAGACACACTAAAAAACTGGTGACCGGTTCACTTTAATGTGTGCACCTATCCCTAAAGGGGAAAACGCACAAAAAATTAAGAAAAACAAAATAATCATAAAAGATTGTTATTGGTTATTATAATGTGGACACCTGCAGAAAATATGTGGATGAAAAATAGAAAAAAAAATTAGTATTTACTGTTACAAAAAGCAGGATTTGATGGGTCTTTGCTGTGTTTTTGGTGCAGATTATGCGTGTCATTTGTATACAGTACATGTTAATAAAGTTAGTCTCATTCACGAAAAAATGGAGCAAAACCGCATTACTGAGGTTTTTTTGCACTTTCTTATTGCTTTATATGGTGAAAAACCGCTGAAAGAATTGACATGCAGCAGTTTTCCAATTCAGTTAGGAAAAAAAAAAACAGTTATCTTGCAATTTCCACATTCGGCAATTTTTTATTTTTTTTTAACCCCTTTCTGCCATCGGACGGAGTAGTACGTCTGATGGCAGAACCCCCGCTTTGATGTGGGCTCCAGCGGTGAGCCTGCATCAAAGCTGGGACATGTCAGCTGTTTTGAACAGCTGACATGTGCCCGCAATAGGCGCGGGTGGAATCGCGATTCGCCCCTGCCTATTAACTAGTGGTATCATTAAAAACGTCAGCTTGGCACGCAAAAAATATGGAAACGCTACGAGTAACGGAAAATTGCGCAATTTTTTTGGGGGGGCAAAGTTTGGAATTTTTTTTCACCACTTAGATAAAAAAGAACCTAGACATCTTTGGTGTCAATGAACTCGTAATTTTTAAGCAAAAAAGGCAGCACACTGCAGCGCTAACACATGAAAAAATGAAACAGAAATTGAACTGCATTACTGCACTAAAAATTTGAAAAATGAGAGCGTTTAGCGCATAAAAAAGGCCAATTTTATGTGTACCTGGTAGCCACTTTACGGCATCTCTCTTATACCAGGTCCTGCGCTATCCTTCCTCGCTGAGAATAAACGTCTCCATGTGAATGGGCACCTATGAAAACCTCTCATGAGACTAACATTCTCCTTCTCTGTGGAGGGGTACTGGACCTGCTGCAATTAAGACACTTGTGACTAGGAGGCGGAGTGCTCAGTCAGAAGGCTAGACAATACTTTTGAAAAAACTGACCGTCACATCCAAACATAGATCAAGTGTGAACAGGTGCTGAACCTTAGAGTCACCAACTCCTATACAGTTAAGCAAAAAAGGCAGCACACTGCAGCGCTAACACATGAAAAAATGAAACACAGAAATTGAACTGCATTACTGCACTAAAAATATGAAAAATGAGAGCGTTTAGCGCATAAAAAAGGCCAATTTTATGTGTACCTGGTAGCCACTTTACGGCATCTCTCTTATACCAGGTCCTACACTTTCCTTTCCTTGCTGAGAATAAATGTCTCCATCTGAATGGGTACCTATGAAAACCTCTTCTTAGACAACATTCTCTTTATTTGTGGAGGGGTAATGGACCTGTTGCAATTATAACACCTGTGGCTAGGAGGCGGAGTGCTCAGTCAGAAGGCTAGACAATACTTTTGAAAAAACTGACCGTCACATCCAAACATAGATCAAGTGTGAACAGGTGCTGAACCTTAGAGTCACTAACTCCTATACAGTTAAGCAAAAAAGGCAGCACACTGCAGCGCTAACACATGAAAAAATGAAACACAGAAATTGAACTGCATTACTGCACTAAAAATATGAAAAATGAGAGCGTTTAGCGCATAAAAAAGGCCAATTTTATGTGTACCTGGTAGCCACTTTACGGCATCTCTCTTATACCAGGTCCTGCGCTATCCTTCCTCGCTGAGAATAAACGTCTCCATGTGAATGGGCACCTATGAAAACCTCTCATGAGACTAACATTCTCCTTCTCTGTGGAGGGGTACTGGACCTGCTGCAATTAAGACACTTGTGACTAGGAGGTGGAGTGCTCAGTCAGAAGGCTAGACAATACTTTTGAAAAAACTGACCGTCACATCCAAACATAGATCAAGTGTGAACAGGTGCTGAACCTTAGAGTCACCAACTCCTATACAGTTAAGCAAAAAAGGCAGCACACTGCAGCGCTAACACATGAAAAAATGAAACACAGAAATTGAACTGCATTACTGCACTAAAAATATGAAAAATGAGAGCGTTTAGCGCATAAAAAAGGCCAATTTTATGTGTACCTGGTAGCCACTTTACGGCATCTCTCTTATACCAGGCCCTGCGCTATCCTTCCTCGCTGAGAATAAACGTCTCAATGTGAATGGGCACCTATGAAAACCTCTCATGAGACTAACATTCTCCTTCTCTGTAGAGGGGTACTGGACCTGCTGCAATTAAGACACTTGTGACTAGGAGGCGGAGTGCTCAGTCAGAAGGCTAGACAATACTTATGAAAAAACTGACCGTCACATCCAAACATAGATCAAGTGTGAACAGGTGCTGAACCTTAGAGTCACCAACTCCTATACAGTTAAGCAAAAAAGGCAGCACACTGCAGCGCTAACACACGAAAAAATGAAACACAGAAATTGAACTGCATTACTGCACTAAAAATATGAAAAATGAGAGCGTTTAGCGCATAAAAAAGGCCAATTTTATGTGTACCTGGTAGCCACTTTACGGCATCTCTCTTATACCAATAAGTATAACTATGGTATAAGAGAGATGCCGTAAAGTGGCTACCAGGTACACATAAAATTGGCCTTTTTTATGCGCTAAACGCTCTCATTTTTCATATTTTTAGTGCAGTAATGCAGTTCAATTTCTGTGTTTCATTTTTTCATGTGTTAGCGCTGCAGTGTGCTGCCTTTTTTGCTTAACTGTATAGGAGTTGGTGACTCTAAGGTTCAGCACCTGTTCACACTTGATCTATGTTTGGATGTGACGGTCAGTTTTTTCAAAAGTATTGTCTAGCCTTCTGACTGAGCACTCCGCCTCCTAGTCACAAGTGTCTTAATTGCAGCAGGTCCAGTACCCCTCCACAGAGAAGGAGAATGTTAGTCTCATGAGAGGTTTTCATAGGTGCCCATTCACATGGAGACGTTTATTCTCAGCGAGGAAGGATAGCGCAGGACCTGGTATAAGAGAGATGCCGTAAAGTGGCTACCAGGTACACATAAAATTGGCCTTTTTTATGCGCTAAACGCTCTCATTTTTCATATTTTTAGTGCAGTAATGCAGTTCAATTTCTGTGTTTCATTTTTTCATGTGTTAGCGCTGCAGTGTGCTCCCTTTTTTGCTTAACTGTATAGGAGTTGGTGACTCTAAGGTTCAGCACCTGTTCACACTTGATCTATGTTTGGATGTGACGGTCAGTTTTTAAAAAAAAATGAACTCGTAATGACCTGGAGAATCATAATGGCAGGTCAGCTTTAGCATTTAGTGAACCTAGCAAAAAAGCCAAACAAAAAAGAGGTGTGGGATTGCACTTTTTTTGCAATTTTACCGCACTTGGAATTTTTTTTCCGTTTTCTAGTACACAACATGGTAAAACCAATGGTGTTGTTCAAAAGTACAACTCGTCCCACAAAAAATAAGCCCTCACATGGCCATATTGATGAAAAAATAAAAAAGTTATGGCTCTAGGAAGGAGGGGAGTGAAAAATGAAAACGCAAAATGGAAAAAAGCTCCATGGGTTAAGGGGTTAAAGATGCAGTTCTCAAAATAAAAAAGATCCAAACATTTTTAACCCCTTTGCAACATCGGATGTAATAGTACACCAATAGTACTCCTTCCCTTTGATGTGGGCTCCAGCACTGAGCCCTCATCTTTTCCGGCACATGTCATCTGTTTTGAACAGCTGACATGTGCCTCTAACAGCCGTGGGTGGAATCGTGATCCACCTGCAGCTGTTAACTAGTTAAATGCCGCTGTCAAACTCTGACAGTGGCATTTAGCATACATTTCAGGCAAGCATGCCGGAAATCCCGCCCATTGGCACCCGTGTCACATGACCGCGGGTCCTGATGGGTTGGCATGACAACCAGAGGTGTCCAGCAGACCTCTATGGTTGTCACTGCCGGATTGCTATGAGCGCCGCCCAGTGGTGCGCTCATAGCAAGTCAGCAGTTTTCCCACAATGCTCACGCCAACGTCACATAGGTGAAGTGAGTTCATTGACCGTGAACTCGCAGGACCTGTCAGATGGTACAGTGAGCAGGAGAACTTTCTCACGCTCGCTGTGGCCTCAGACAGGGAATAGCAGTTCACAGGCAGACTCTGAGCACACGGTGTCTACTGGATGACAGGCTGTATGGTTGTATCATGCAGCCTGCCATATAGATGGAGCAGAGCTGGAGGATGCTGCCCTATTGTTGAGCCTGAGTAATTCGACTGCTCCTGGGGGCGAGATAGCGTCCAGTACCCCTGCCCCTTTTACTGGTGGGGTCCCCTCTATGTACATGCCTCCTACCTCCCCTGGCAATATGGTTAATCTCTTCGAGACCCTGGTCCTGAAGGATATGGAAGCTCTGGTGTATAAGCAGGCACCTCATAATTTGACTGACTTGGAAAGGGCAGCTTTAAGGGATATGGCCAACTGGACAGACATGATTGTGCACCCAGCGGACAAGGGGGGCAAGACAGTACTTATACCTAGGGGCGAATATTTGTTGGAGGCTGAACGACAGTTGTCAGATACGGCTACTTATCAAAAGTTACCTAAGGATCCCACACACAAATTCAAGATTGAATTACTTTCTTTCTTGAGGGTATCGGTGGAGCTTCGGGCCATAACTTAGAAAAAGGCAGAGAAACTTTTGCCTGAATGTCCAACTAAGCCTCATTGGTATTATCTCCCGAAGGTACACAAATCTGCCACACACCCTCCGGGTAGACCCATCGTGTCGGGGATAGGATCACTCACTGAACCCCTGTCCCAATACATAGATTGGCTATTGCGCCCTTTACTCCAGTCCGTTCCGTCGTGCATCAGGGACACAAATTCCTTTTTGGGTCACATTCAGAGCTTTGCGTGGTAGTCGGGGTTCTCCCTAGCGTCCATCGATGTGGTCAACTTATATACCAAAATTCCGCAGCAAATGGGAGTTGATACTATCAGGCGTGTTTTAAATACTACTGATAAGAGTCATACTTTCATTAATTTTTTGTGCGATGGGCTTCGTTTTATACTTACCCATAACGCCTTAACTTTCATGGATACTTGGTATGTACACACCACCGGGACTGCCATGGGGACCACGGCTGCATGCACGTTCGCTAATCTTTATTTGGCGGTGTTTGAAGAGGACTATGTGTATTCTGCTAAAAACATTTTTTTGAAGCATATTAAGCTTTTTCTTAGATACGTGGATGACGTGTTCCTGGTGTGGGACGGCACGGAGGAGGAGTTTGGGTGTTTTGTGGACTATTTGAATAGGTCTAAGGGTACCGTTACACAAAACGATTTACCAACGATCACGACCAGCGATACGACCTGGCCGTGATCGTTGGTAAGTCGTGTGGTCGCTGGGGAGCTGTCACACAGACAGCTCTCCAGCGACCAACGATGCCGAGGTCCCTGGGTAACCAGGGTAAACATCGGGTTACTAAGCGCAGGGCCGCGCTTAGTAACCCGATGTTTACCCTGGTTACCATCGTAAATGTAAAAAAAACCAAACAGTACATACTCACATTCCGGTGTCCGTCAGGTCCCTTGCCGTCTGCTTCCCGCACTGACTGACTGCCGGCCGTAAAGTAAAAGCAGAGCACAGCGGTTACGTCACCGCTGTGCTCTGCTTTCACTTTCCGGCAGTCAGTCAGTGCGGGAAGCAGAAGGCAAGGGACCTGACGGACACCGGAATGTAAGTATGTACTGTTTGGTTTTTTTTACATTTACGATGGTAACCAGGGTAAACATCGGGTTTCTAAGCGCGGCCCTGCGCTTAGTAACCCGATGTTTACCCTGGTTACAAGCGAACGCATCGTTGGATCGGTGTCACACACCGATCCAACGATGACAGTGGGAGATCCAGCGACGAAAGAAAGTTCCAAACGATCTGCTACGACATACGATTCTCAGCGGGGTCCCTGATCGCTGCTGCGTGTCAGACACAGCGATATCGTATGGATATCGCTGGAACGTCACGGATCGTGCCGTCGTAGCGATCAAAGTGCCACTGTGAGACGGTACCCTAACACGATGGGGATGTCCTTCACGTCTGTGTTCGGTGGTCTTAGTTTGGAGTTCCTGGATGTATCAGTGGTTGTCCAAGAAGGGGAAGTTTGTACAACTATTTATCGTAAACCGACTGCTACTAATTCGGTTTTGCATTATAACAGCTTCCATCCTATACACACCAAGCGGTCTCTACCGTACAGCCAATTATTAAGAACACGAAGGGTGAACAATACACAGAGAGGCTTTGAGCAACAGTCTGATGAATTATGCCAGAGACTCCAAGATAGGGGTTATCCAGATGCTTTGCAACGAACAGCCGTCGATTGTGTTAAAAAATATCCCCAGGGGAATATGGGCGAGGTAGGCGCAGTAACAGGACAACGTTTTGTCTTTTGCTTCCGATATGGTTCAATGGATCAGGAAATACGAGCTTCCATTAGGAGGCATTGGCATGTGTTGGAGAGGAATAAGGATTTATCAGAGAGGGTGGCTGGGGGGCCACTGATTTCCAATAGACGCAGCACAGGTATTAGGGACATTCTGGTCCGTAACCGCACGCTGAAACCAAAAGTGACTTGGCTAGAACAGGCAGTTCCGAAGGGCAATTACCGCTGTGGGCACTGTCATTTTTGCAAATATCATGTCACTGGGTGGATGATACATGTGGGTTCCATTAGGCATACTCTCCAACAATTCATTTCTTGCAAAACTGATCATGTCGTCTACGTAGTCTTCTGCTCTTGCAGAAGGTTTTATGTGGGCAAGATTATACGCCATCTGTATGTGCGTTTCAGGGAACACTTCAGGTCTATTCAGACAGGTAAAGGTGTACCTAGGCTTATTAGTCACATTAGAGACGTACATGAGGGAAATCCAGAGGTTCTCACATTTGCGGGAGTAGAGAGGGTTGTTTTACAAGCACAGGGAGGGGATTTACATAAGCTATTGTTGAGGCAGGAGGCTAGGTGGATTATGCGCACACAGGCGACAGGTCCGGCTGGCCTAAATGACAGAATTGATATGTCTGTCTTTTTATGATTCCCCGGTGCGGTCAGGTTATGCATCCGTTTTATCCCTTGTGTATGTAATTGGCTATATTTCCCTCTCCTCTTTGTATGACCATAAGGATCCCTGCTCTTTATTTCTGACGTTTAGGGGAATATGTATTAGACATGCTGCTTTTTAAGAGATCGATATTAGTCCCATCCATGTAACCACCTTCTGGGCTATTTTAAATATTTGGGTTATTGGAGAAGGACAAGGACGTAAGTACTTATTCCAGTTTATTATACCGGTTTTGGTTTTAATACGTTAATGTGTTATTGTTTTGTTCTTTTTATGCACATGTTGTACTTCGGTTTCAGGTGTTTGGGATTGGGGGCGTAGGGTGAGAGGGGTTTTGCCCTGACTCACCTATTTCTGTTAGCTTCACTTCCCAGCACCATTGACCCGTGGAAGCGCTGCCGTTAGCGCGAAACGGCCGTTGTCTATCCCTGCACACCTCCTTTTCATCTACACACCCCCGAGCCATGAAGATGTTGTTTTAAACATGTTTCAATAAAGGACTCAGACCACTCCAGGACAGGTGAGTGCTGCCGCATTTTTTCTTTGTTTCACTGTATATAGGCTGTATATATGTTTTCACGAATATTTGAGCCCATGAATCCATTACACATGGATACTTTTTGGAGAAAAAAATCGCATCCTCGCATTGAATACGGATGACATACGGATCACTGTTTATGAACATTTCTGCAATTCTCGTCCGTGTAAAACGGACCTATTTTTTTTATACGTTGTGTGTGACTCCAGCCTAAGTCTATATGTGCACTTGCACTTTATATCATAAAACTTTGTATTCCCCCTTGTTTTGCATAGTATATATATATACTATATGCTATGCCACTTTTAGCCATACCCACCCCTTTTTTCCTTATTGTGGGTTCCCTTCCCCATTAGTCTTTTAATTTATGTTTTTATAAACCCATGTTTTTTTTTTATATTTATTGCAATAATAAAATTCATTTGTTTTAAAATCCATTACATTGAAGTGTTCTTGTTGGAGTTGTTTATGCTTGTTTTTCACTTTTTGTTGGTAGATATATGATTGAGTCCACTTGTTGTTGTTTTACAAAAACGTACTGAATAACATTTGTTTGGTGTATGAATTTGTTCTGAGAAATAGTATTGCCTCCATCACATCCTCATTCATAGATTACCTCAAATCTACTATATAATTGTCTAAGGGTCATTTCCGTCTGTCTGTCTGTCACGGAAATCCCAAGTCGCTTGTTGGTCGCGGCAAAATGGCCACGACCAATCAGCGATGGGCACAGTTCGGCGGCGAAATGGTCGCTCCCTACTTCCCTACAGTCAGTGCCCGCTCCATACTCCCCTCCAGTCAGCGCTCACCCAGGCTAATGGCAGCTTTAACGGACCGCGTTATGCCACGTTGTAACACACTCCGTTGCTATTAACCCTGTGTGACGAACTCTTTACTATTGATGCTGCCTATGCAGCATCAATAGTAAAAAGATCTAATGTTAAAAATAATAAAAAATATAAAAAATCATTATATACTCACCCTCTGTTGGCCCCCCAGATCCAGCCCAGGCCTTTCCCGCTCCTCGCGACGCTCCGGTGACTGGTCCATGCATTGCGGTCTCGCGAGACCGCAATGCACTCTTGGACCGGAGCATCACGAAGAGCATCGGTAAACGCCTGGGCTGGATCCGGGGGACCGACGGAAGGTGAGAATATAACTATTTTTATTTTTATTCTTTTTTTTAACAGGAATATGGTGCCCACTTTGCTATATACTACGTGGGCTGTGTTAGATACTGCGTGGGCTGTGTTATATACTACATCTCTGTGCTATATACTATGTGGCCTGTGCTATATACTATGTGGCTGTGGTATATATTACGTGACTGGGCAATATACTACGTCGCTGTGCTCTATACTACGTGGCCTGTGTTATATACTGCATGGGCTGTGTTATATACTACGTCTCTGTTCTATATACTACGTGGCTGTGCTATATGCTACGTGGCTGTGCAATATATTTCGTGGCTGTGCAATATACTACGTGGCTCTGCAATATACTATGTGGCTGGGCAATATACTATGTGGCTGTGCAATATATTACGTGGCTGGGGAATATACTACGTGGCTGTGCAATATACTACATGGCTGGGCAATATACTACGTGGCTGGGCAATTTACTGCTTGGCTGGGCAATATACTATGTGTCTGCTATTTACTACATGGGCTGTGCTATATACTACGTGGCTGGGCAATATACTACGTGGCTGTGCTATATACTACGTGGCTGTTTTATATACTACGTGGGCTGTGCTATATTTCTCTACTGTATCTGTGCATCATGAATCGTGGTATGTGTTAAAGAGGGGGGCCCACTGAGACTCTTTTGCCCGGGGCCCTCAAAAACCAGGAGCCGGCCCTGGCTTCACTGATTGGTCACGCCCGGCCGCGAACAATCAGCGACAGGCAGTCCGCCCGCGAATTGGTGCGGAATTTGAACCGCGCTTCGCTAATTGGTCGCGGCCGGCCGAATCCTGTGTATAAATTGCATTATTCTGAAAACTTCATAAATAAACTACATACATATTCTAGAATACCCGCTGCATTAGAAAATAATTATTTTCAGGCTAGAGAACAACCTTTCTACACTAACTTGGGTTGGTGGCAAAGCAGTAACCACACAGGCAACATTTCTAACAATTTCAGGGTATAAAAGAATTGCCTCGTGCACAGTCAGTTTTGATTAACGGTTGAACTCTTCTACTTGTTTGAGAGCAAGTGAAAATTTTTGCTGAAATATGGTCAGTTTGCTATAGGAGTGGAATCTTTTTTCTCTGCAGCAACGCTTTGTTCATTCATTAAACTCCATATGTGATGAGGCTGAAGATATGGTAGAAGTAGCACTGACAAGACCCAAGTCCTTTTGCTCTTGGCAGTCCTGTAACCCACTCATCCTAACTGCTGCTTCAGTTAGAGCTTCTTTTCCTTTAGTAAGCTGTTGATCATCCAGCAATATACGATGACTCGGGTCCACATAAACATCTGCCAGAAGAATTTTATTTTCTAATAGCAGTGTCTCTCTCCATTTCATTGAAGCAGCGATGCCATCTGCAATTAAACCTACTCTTTGGGACAAGCAAAACAACAAGTTTTACCACTCCTTTATGAAAGTGCCAGGAGTTAAACTCAGCTTGTAATTTTTTAGTCACTGTAAATTGGTGATGAAGCAGTTCCTTCAATTCAGCCACCTATGTCCTCTGAACTTCATTTAGTGTTACCCGAGGGTTAGCCATATCTACAAGCAAAGTTTTCAGCTCAAGCATTTGCTCAATCATTTAATAGGTGCTGCTCCACCGAGTGGCTTGATCCACATTTGCCCCTTTTCCAGCACGTCTCTTCAAGATGGAATCCATTTTAGGGGTTCTATATTAAACAAGAGGGGATTATAGGGAGAGAAATGGAGAAATGGGAAGCGCAGACTTCTGAGTGTAGTAGTTAGTTTCCAAAGGTGTGTACTGTTGTGAATTCCGTTCTCGAACTCCCTCCTGTGGTCATGAATGGTACTTCGGTGAGTTCTGTCCGTGGACTCCCTCTGGTGGCTGTGAGTGGAGCTGCTGGTTCTGAGATTCCTTCCCCACCTGCCCTCGTTTAGGGCTAGGCTGGATTCTCTATTTAACTCCACTCAGATCGTTACTCCATGCCAGCTGTCAATGTTCTAGTACTGGTTCAGATCTCTCCTGGATCTTTCTGAGGACCTGTCTACTCCAGCGAAGCTAAGTTCCTGCTTGTTCATTTGTTACATATGGTTTTTCTTGCTAAGTTTTAGTCCAGCTTGCTATCATGAAACTGCCTGGCTAGCTGGAAGCTCTGGGGGTGCAGAGTGGCACCACCGCACCGTGAGTCGGTGCGGGGGTATTTTTTGCACACTCTGCGTGGTTTTGTAGTTTTCTGTGTTGACCGCAAAGATCCCTTTTCTATCCTCAATCTGTTTAGTTAGACTGGCCTCCCTTTGCTAAAGCCTATTTCATCCTGTGTTTGTGATTTCCTCTTAACTCACAGTCAATACTTGTGGGGGGCTGCTTTTACCTTTGGGGAAATTTCTCTGAGGCAAGTGAGGCTTTGTTTCCTTTCTTTAGGGGTAGTTAGCTCTTAGGCTGTGAAGAGGCGTCTAGGCAGAGTCAGGCACGCTCCACGGCTATTTCTAGTTGTGTTGATAGGAGTAGGGTTTGCGGTCAGCAGAGTTCCCATTTCCCCAGAGCTCGTCCCGATTCCGTGTTTAACTATCAGGTCATTCCTGGTGCACCTAACCACCAGGTCCATAACAGTACAGCTGGCCCACAAAGTGTTAATGCATCTCAATAGAGGGAAAAGAGAAGTTCTGAGACCATTTTTTTTTCTCTGCAGTGTGTTTTGCCTTTCTTTTCCCCTTAAACTCTGAGTGGTTCAGAACTCAGGTGTGGATATGGACATTCAAGGTCTGTCCTCTAGTGTAGATCAACTCGCTGCAAAGGTACAAAACATTCAAGATTATGTAGTTCAGAATCCTATGTTGGAGCCTAGAATTCCAATTCCTGATTTGTTTTCTGGGGATAGATCTAAATTTCTGAATTTCAAAAACAATTGTAAACTGTTTCTTGCTCTGAAACCCCGCTCTTCTGGTGACCCTATTCAGCAAGTAAGAATAATTATTTCTTTGTTGTGTGGCGACCCTCAAGACTGGGCATTCGCCCTGGCGCCAGGAGATCCTGCATTGTGTAATGTAGATGCGTTTTTTCTGGCGCTGGGATTGCTTTATGATGAACCGAATTCTGTGGATCAGGCAGAGAAAATTTTGCTGGCTTTGTGTCAGGGTCAGGATGAAGCGGAGGTATATTGCCAGAAGTTCAGAAAGTGGTCTGTGCTTACTCAGTGGAATGAGTGTGCCCTGGCAGCAATTTTCAGAAAGGGTCTTTCTGAAGCCCTTAAGGATGTTATGGTGGGGTTCCCCACGCCTGCTGGTCTGAATGAATCAATGTCCTTGGCCATACAGATCGATCGGCGCTTACGTGAGCGCAAAACTGTGCACCATTTGGCGGTATCCTCTGAGCAGAGGCCTGAGCCTATGCAATGTGATAGGACTTTGACCAGAGCTGAACGGCAAGAACATAGACGTCAGAATGGGCTGTGTTTTTACTGTGGTGACTCCACTCATGCTATCTCTGATTGTCCTAAGCGCACTAAGCGGTTCGCTAGGTTCGTCACCATTGGTACTGTACAGCCAAAATTTCTTTTGTCCGTTACTCTGATTTGCTCTTTGTCATCCTATTCTGTTATGGCATTTGTGGATTCAGGCGCTGCCCTGAATTTGATGAACTTAGAGTTTGCCAGGCGCTGTGGTTTTTTCTTGGAGCCCTTGCAGCATCCCATTCCTTTGAGGGGAATTGATGCTACACCTTTGGCCAAGAATAAGCCTCAGTACTGGACCCAGTTGACCATGTGCATGGCTCCTGCGCATCAGGAGGATATTCGCTTTTTGGTGTTGCATAATCTGCATGATGTGGTCGTGTTGGGTTTGCCATGGCTGCAGGTCCATAATCCAGTATTGGATTGGAAATCAATGTCGGTGTCCAGTTGGGGTTGTCAAGGGGTACATGGGGATGTTTCATTGTTGTCAATTTCTTCCTCCACTCCTTCTGAAGTCCCTGAGTTTTTGTCGGATTACCGGGATGTATTTGATGAGCCCAAGTCTAGTACCCTACCTCCTCATAGGGATTGTGATTGTGCTATTAATTTGATTCCTGGTAGCAAGTTCCCTAAGGGACGACTTTTCAATTTGTCTGTGCCAGAACACGCCGCTATGCGGAGTTATATAAAGGAGTCCTTGGAGAAAGGGCATATTCACCCGTCATCATCACCATTGGGAGCAGGGTTCTTTTTTGTGGCCAAGAAGGATGGTTCTCTGAGACCTTGTATAGATTACCGCCATCTTAATAAAATCACGGTCAAATTTCAGTACCCTTTGCCTCTACTGTCTGATTTATTTGCTCGGATTAAGGGGGCTAGTTGGTTCACCAAGATAGACCTTTGAGGGGCGTATAATCTCGTGCGTATTAAACAGGGCGATGAATGGAAAACAGCATTTAATACGCCCGAGGGCCATTTTGAGTACCTGGTGATGCCATTCGGCCTTTCTAATGCTCCCTCTGTGTTTCAGTCCTTTATGCATGACATCTTCCGAAAGTATCTGGATAGATTCATGATCGTATATTTGGATGATATTTTGGTCTTTTCGGATGATTGGGAGTCCCATGTGAAGCAGGTCAGAATGGTGTTCCAGGTCCTTCGTGCTAATTCCTTGTTTGTGAAGGGATCTAAGTGTCTCTTTGGAGTTCAGAAGGTTTCCTTTTTGGGTTTCATTTTCTCCCCTTCTACTATCGAGATGGATCCTGTTAAAGTCCAAGCTATTTATGATTGGACTCAGCCTACATCTGTGAAGAGCCTTCAGAAATTTCTGGGCTTTGCCAATTTTTATCGTCGCTTCATCGCTAATTTTTCTAGTGTTGTTAAACCGTTGACTGATTTGACCAAGAAGGGTGCTGATGTGGTGAATTGGTCCTCTGCGGCCGTTGAGGCTTTTCAGGAGTTGAAACGTCGTTTCTCTTCGGCTCCTGTGTTGTGTCAGCCAGATGTTTCGCTCCCTTTTCAGGTCGAGGTTGATGCTTCTGAAATTGGAGCAGGGGCTGTTTTGTCTCAGAGAAGTTCTGATTGCTCTGTAATGAAGCCATGCGCTTTCTTTTCAAGAAAGTTTTCGCCTGCTGAGCGTAATTATGATGTTGGCAATCGGGAGTTGTTGGCTATGAAGTGGGCATTCGAGGAGTGGCGACATTGGCTTGAAGGAGCCAAGCATCGCGTGGTGGTCTTGACAGATCACAAGAATCTGACTTATCTCGAGTCTGCCAAGCGGTTGAATCCTAGACAGGCTCGTTGGTCGCTGTTTTTCTCCCGTTTCAATTTTGTGGTTTCGTACCTTCCGGGTTCTAAGAATGTGAAGGCTGATGCCCTTTCAAGGAGTTTTGTGCCTGATTCTCCTGGGGTTCCTGAGCCAGCTGGTATTCTCAGAGAGGGGGTAGTTCTGTCTGCCATCTCCCCTGATTTGCGTCGGGTGCTGCAGGAGTTCCAGGCTGATAGACCTGACTGTTGTCCAGCGGAGAAACTGTTTGTCCCTGATAGATGGACTAATAGAGTTATCTCTGAGGTTCATTGTTCGGTGTTGGCTGGTCATCCTGGGATTTTTGGTACCAGAGATTTGGTTAGTAGGTCCTTTTGGTGGCCTTCTTTGTCGCGGGATGTGCGTTCTTTTGTGCAGTCTTGTGGGACTTGTGCTCGGGCTAAGCCCTGCTGTTCTCGTGCCAGTGGGTTACTTTTGCCCTTGCCGGTCCCGAAAAGGCCCTGGACGCATGTTTCCATGGATTTTATTTCAGATCTTCCTGTTTCTCAAAGGATGTCGGTCATCTGGGTGGTTTGTGATCGCTTCTCTAAAATGGTCCATTTGGTACCCTTGCCTAAATTGCCTTCTTCCTCTGATTTGGTTCAATTATTTTTCCAACATGTGGTTCGTTTGCATGGCATTCCGGAGAACATCGTGTCTGACAGAGGTTCCCAGTTTGTTTCAAGGTTTTGGCGTTCCTTTTGTGCTAAGATGGGCATTGATTTGTCTTTTTCTTCGACTTTCCATCCTCAGACAAATGGCCAAACCGAACGAACCAATCAGACTTTGGAAACCTATCTGAGATGCTTTGTTTCTGCGGATCAGGATGATTGGGTGACCTTCTTGCCATTGGCTGAGTTCGCCCTTAATAATCGGGCCAGTTCGGCTACTTTGGTTTCGACTTTTTTTTGTAATTCTGGTTTTCATCCTCGTTTTTCTTCAGGGCAGGTTGAGCCTTCGGACTGTCCTGGTGTGGATTCTGTGGTGGACAGGTTGCAGCAAATTTGGACTCATGTGGTGGACAATTTGACCTTGTCCCAAGAGAAGGCTCAACGTTTCGCTAACCGCCGTCGCCGTGTTGGTCCCTGACTTCGTGTTGGGGATTTGGTTTGGTTATCATCTCGTTATGTTCCTATGAAGGTTTCTTCTCCTAAGTTTAAGCCTCGTTTCATTGGTCCTTATAAGATTTCTGAAATTCTTAATCCTGTATCATTTCGTTTGGCCCTTCCTGCTTCTTTTGCCATCCATAATGTGTTCCATAGGTCGTTGCTGCAGAGATATGTGGCGCCTATGGTTCCCTCCGTTGATCCTCCTGCTCCGGTGTTGGTCGAGGGGGAGTTGGAGTATGTGGTGGAGATGATTTTGGATTCTCATATTTCGAGACGAAAACTTCAGTACTTGGTCAAATGGAAGGGCTATGGTCAGGAGGATAATTCCTGGGTTGTTGCCTCTGATGTCCATGCTGCCGATTTAGTTCGTGCCTTTCATTTGGCTCGTCCTGATCGGCCTGGGGGCTCTGGTGAGGGTTCGGTGACCCCTCCTCAAGGGGGGGTACTGTTGTGAATTCCGTTCTCGAACTCCCTCCTGTGGTCATGAATGGTACTTCGGTGAGTTCTGTCCGTGGACTCCCTCTGGTGGCTGTGAGTGGAGCTGCTGGTTCTGAGATTCCTTCCCCACCTGCCCTCGTTTAGGGCTAGGCTGGATTCTCTATTTAACTCCACTCAGATCGTTACTCCATGCCAGCTGTCAATGTTCTAGTACTGGTTCAGATCTCTTCTGGATCTTTCTGAGGACCTGTCTACTCCAGCGAAGCTAAGTTCCTGCTTGTTCATTTGTTACATATGGTTTTTCTTGCTAAGTTTTAGTCCAGCTTGCTATCATGAAACTGCCTGGCTAGCTGGAAGCTCTGGGGGTGCAGAGTGGCACCACCGCACCGTGAGTCGGTGCGGGGGTATTTTTTGCACACTCTGCGTGGTTTTGTAGTTTTTTGTGTTGACCGCAAAGATCCCTTTTCTATCCTCAATCTGTTTAGTTAGACTGGCCTCCCTTTGCTAAAGCCTATTTCATCCTGTGTTTGTGATTTCCTCTTAACTCACAGTCAATACTTGTGGGGGGCTGCTTTTACCTTTGGGGAAATTTCTCTGAGGCAAGTGAGGCTTTGTTTCCTTTCTTTAGGGGTAGTTAGCTCTTAGGCTGTGAAGAGACGTCTAGGCAGAGTCAGGCACGCTCCACGGCTATTTCTAGTTGTGTTGATAGGAGTAGGGTTTGCGGTCAGCAGAGTTCCCATTTCCCCAGAGCTCGTCCCGATTCCATGTTTAACTATCAGGTCATTCCTGGTGCACCTAACCACCAGGTCCATAACAGTGTACTCAGTGTGAATCCACTCACCTTTTTGGTGTCTTGATATACTGTGTATAGATCCAATCCATGGATCACTCCATTCCTCTTTCCACTCAGTTTGCTGCAAAGATCTGGGAACTGATGAGCGCACTGAACAGTGCTTTCATAGGCGATAACTCTTTGTGAATGTTTTTCCCAGCAATATGCGCTCCTGAAGGATGATGATGGAACTCGATATTCTGATTCAAGGATGATTTTTATTTCAAACTAAAATACAACCGGTTTCGACTTCTTGGAGTCTTCCTCAGGTATAATGTCATGCATATAAACAGATCTATCTGAACACATTTTATAGCAGATATCTCTGCATGTCAATTTGGGTGGGGGCTGACAGATCTATTCGTCAGACACACCCAGATACTCAGATATGCAGGAGTTTGCACTCTGAGAAATCTAACAAAATTCATATACCAAATAAATTTTATACACAAGTTTTTTTTCCTTTTCTTTTTTCCCCACACAAGGAAGAAAAAAAGTGTTAACAAATTCCACACTAAAAAAAAAAAAATTACACACAAATAGTGTTTTTAGAAAAGAAAAAATCATTTTAGTGAAGAATTTGTGTGTAATTTTTTTTTTTTTTTTTAGTGTGGAATTTTTTAATACTTTTTTTCTTCCTTGTGTGGGGACCTGCCGGTCTCTGAGGGTTTTTCTGTCATCTGGGTTGTTGTGGACCGGTTTGGTAAAATGTGTCATCTGGTCCCGTTCAATAAATTACCCTGCACTAAGACACTTGCTAGGGCATTTGTGAAAAAAATTGTCAGGCTCCATGGTGTTCCCACGGACATTGTCTCCTATAGGGGACTACAGTTTGTGGCTCGCTTTTGGCGTGCCTTTGTGACAGACTTAAGGTTCATTTGTAATTTTCGTTGGATTATCATCCGGAGTCCAATGGACAGACTGAGAGGAAGAACCAGGACGTTGAGCAGTTTTTGAGATGTTTTGTAGCGGACAATCAGGAGATGTGGTCGGAATATTTACCATTAAAAGCTCACCGACACAAAAAGAAGACTTAGAAATCCTCCAAAAAATTGAAAAAAGTCACAGAGAAAAAAGCAGAGATGTTTACCTGCTGAAGCCTCCAACCAAATGCACTGGCAGGGTGCAGCGGACCCGATTCACTAGAACTACTGAACTCGTGACCCCCACTAGAACTACTGAATGTAGTCATTTTGACTACTGACTTGTTTACGTTTATTTTTAGAGTTTAATTTGTGGTTATTTATTAATAATTATATTTTTTTTAATGTATTGAGATCTAGCCATATTAGCAATTGGAGAAATTGCAGCCGTATTCTTCACAAATTCCACGCGAGAGTTCACTGGTTCACTGCTGAAAAATAGAAATGAAATGAAAACTAAAAGAAATAATAACTGTTCTGCCACCTTCTTCAAATGTAGGTGGGCTGAATCAGTTGACAGACAGCTAAACTCTTTCCTAAAAATTAATTGAGGTAGATGCAGGGGGTCCTTTACAACTTTTATTTATTTATGCACAAAGCTTTACAGCAACATTTAGTGACAAAAGGACAGCAAAATATAGTAGGTAGTCAAAATGACTACCTTTAGAAGTTAATGGTAAATTTTGAAAAAAACGCACAATTTTTTCACCAAAATTATTGTCACAAAATCTTTTTTCACATCCTATTTGAGGAAACGTCACCGAGTCTCAAGCCGGAATTCCGAAAAATGTAGTCACGGAAGAGAAATAAAAAGTGCAAGCAGTCAAAATGACTATACCAGTAGTTCTAGTGTTTTTGATGGCAAACACACAGGTTCAAAAAATACCGATGAAACAACCGATGAACCGCCTGTATGTGCGTTAGTAATAGGCTGTAAACCAGATGCTCTGCATTGCCTGTGTGAATAATGCCACATACAGACTATTATCTTATCTTTTTGTGCACTAATACCAAACAGCCAACACTGGATTGAAAGTGGTTGTTCCATCGGTATTTTTTGCACCTGTGTGTTTGCCATCATTAATCGGGTCCGCTGCTCCCTGCCAGTGCATTTGGTTGGAGGCTTCAGCAGGTAAACATCTCTGCTTTTTTCTCTGTGACTTTTTTTTAATATTTACCATTAGCTGAATTTGCTCTCAATAATCATACGTCTTCTTCGGCTGGGTGTTCTCCTTTCTTTTGTTGTAGTGGGAAGAATCCATCTTTCGGTCCTTTTTCTAGGATTGGGGCAGCAGTGCCTGAGGAGGAGAGTTTTTCTGGAAATTTGGAAAAGGTTTGGACCAGTGTGCACCATAATCTGAAACAGGCTAATAGGAGATCTAAGAAATATTTTGTCAAGAGAAGAAGGGAGGCGAGGTTTGTTGTTGGGGACATGGTTTGGTTGTCCTCTAGGAATCTGCATTTGAAGATCCCTTCTAAAAAGTTGGGGCCTAAGTTTGTAGAACCCTTCAAAGTGGTTCCGATTGTCAACTCTGCAGCGGTGAGATTAGACATTTCTTCGTCCTGGAAAATAAATTCAGTTTTTCATGTATCTTTGCTGAAGAAAGTTGACACTCCAGATAAGGTGGTTGTGCTGTCTGCTCCTCCAATTGATGAGGACTGCGAGTTTGAGATTTCACGCATTCTTGATTCCAGGTGGAACAGAGGAGGGTTACAGTATCTTATGTCCTGGAAGGGTTTCGGTCCCGAGGGCAATTCCTGGATGAAAGCTGTGGATGTCTCAGCCTCAAGGTTAATTAAGGCTTTTCACAGGAGATTTCTGAATAAGGCCCGCTTAGAGGATCCGGGGGATCCTCGTTAAAGGGGAGGTACTGTTAGGCCATGTTCACACGTTGCGGTTTTTACCGCGGATCTGCAGCGTTTTTGACGCTGCGGATCTGCATCAGTTTTCCATGCGGTCTACAGTACCATGTAAACCTAAGGAAAAACAAATCCGCTGTGCACATGCTGCGGAAAAAAACGTGCGGAAACGCAGCGTTGTTTTTTCCGCAGCATGTCAATTCTTTGTGCGGAACTGCAGCGTTTCTGCACCCATTGACTTGCATTGAGTCCGGCACTTCCGCAGCAAAACAGCAGATGTAAAAAAGATCTGCGGTTTAGCTGAGGAGGAAACGCTGCAGTTCGGGAGGGGGGAAGAGTGTGGTTGGAGTGTGGGCGGTGACTGTGTGCATGTGTGTATGCGGGCGGGGTCTGCAAGCTCTTCGTGCTGGGTCTGCAGGCTGTCAGGGTGGTTTGTGGGCTGTCCGGGGGTCTGCCGTCTCTCCGTGCCGGGTCTGCGGGCTGTCCGGGTGGTCTGCGCAGGGCCCGTTTTAGACAAAGTGGGGCCCTAGGCAAAAATTTTAAGTGGGGCCCCAAATGCTAACATTGTAAAATCACACAAACATTTAAGTTACATTACATGAGCAGGATGCGGATACAGTTGGTGGAGGGGCCTGGAGCCAGTGCTCACACTGTGGCCCCTATATTTAGGGGCCTTATATCGGCCAACAGGTGTCATGTCGGATGCTGTTCAGACCAGGTCGTTCGACAGACAGCGGTAATTCCGCTTTTGACCACTATTTGCTCATTGGCGTCGGCTAGATGTTATCTAGCTGTTCCGGGGTTAATTTACCTTATCCTCGGATTGGAAGCTGGGCCATGCCCATTGCCTTTAAATAGTTCTCCTGATCATTGGGCGTCACCGATTATAGCTTCTGTCTTGTGCGTTGTTATCTCGGTCTGGAGTGGTGAGCTGGTTGTTAAAGATTCGTTGCTGGTGGTGTATTTTCCTCTGTCTTATTTACTCCTTCCTATATTTGTATTTATTTTGCCCTGCACATTTATAGTGTATTCCTGAGTGACTGCAGCATGGTGTATATTTTCCTTTATCCTTGTCTGTGCTAACTGTGGGTATTGGTGTATTACCTCTTCACTGGGTGGTGGGCAGAGGTTTCAGCCTAGGGTTGAAACAGGAGACAGGGTGAGGTTCGAGGCCTGGACATGCACACCATCAGTGTAAACTCCAGGTAGAGGGTCAGTCAGGATTTCCCTAGTCTGAGGGAAATTGCAGGGGCCCCGGTTATTAGCTCTCGCCCACCTAGTCTCCCTGTGACAACAGGTCTGCCACTATTAGCTGTATGCAGGGGCGTTGCTAGGGTCAGAAAAGATTGGGGGTTGGGGCAACTCTGTCTTGGGGCTTGGGCCCCAAGACAGAGTTGCCCCAACCCCCTCTTAATTTTTTTTTAACACCACAGATAATACAGTGATAACTCTCTGTGTACAGACAATGTAGTAGATATCACATGCAGTCCTATGTAACACCACAGATAGACATAGCATTTCAGAGTAAGACTATGTTCACATGCAGCATTTTTTTCAGTAGCCAAAACCTTTTCTATTAGCAGTAAAAACATTACGTTCAAAACACCTGTTTTTCAGCTTGTTTTGTGGTGTTCTTCATACTTTTTTCTGCTTTTTTTGTAGTGAAGATGTTTGCTTTGTCTACAGTATGTTTAAGACCACATTCATACGATCAGTATTTGGTCAGTATTTCACATCAGTATGTGTAAGCCACAACCAGGAGGGTGATAAATACCGAAGTGGTGATGTGTTTCTCAGGGTAAGTGCACACGCTGCGGATTTTGCTGTGGATCTGCAGCAGTTTTCCATGCGTTGTACAGCACCATGTAAACGTATGGAAAACAAAATCCGCCATACACATGCTGCAGAAAATACCACGCAGAAACGCAGCGTTGGGGTAAAAACGCTGTTGAAAACCGCACAAAAAACGCGGTAATTCCGCCGTAAATCTGCAGGTAAAACGCGTTTTACCTGCAGATTTTTAGGAATCTGCGTGGAAATATCCGCAGCAGATTCCGCAACGTGTGCACATAGCCTCATTGATCTACTGCTGTTTCTGCATTACAAATACTGATGTGAAATACTGAACATGTGAATGAGACCCAATAGTTTAATTCACCAAAACCACTTAAAAAATTGCAGTGAAAAATGCCGTTGCAATATCTGCAGCTTTTATATTCTTTCATTGCTTTCTAAGGGTGAAAACACAGTGAAAGAAGTGACACGCTACATATTTAAAAAGCACTACAGTTCTGAAATCCAGTCAGAAAACAAACAAGCGCCTACAGGAGATTTCGGAAATCTCCTATGTTTTGCTGGCACGTTGAAAAGCAGCTTTTCGTCATGTTCATATGCAGAATTTTTGCAGCTTTTTCTTCTGCAATAAGAAGTTTGCAGCATTTTACAGCACAAGCAAAATCTGAGATTTTCAGAAATCTCCTGCGCACCATTTTATTTTCCCCTGACTGAATTTCACAACTGCAGCCTTTTTTAAATCTGCAGCGTGTCACTTCTTTCAGCAATTTTTTTCACCCGTAGAAAGCAATGAAAAAGTTTTAAAATGCTGCAAATGTTGCAATGTTTTTCGCTGCATTTTTTGTGAATAACACTAACTTTATTAAACATGTACTGTAGACAAAATGCATACTGTAAAAAACAAACAGCAAAAGCTCTAAGGGTGTGTGTCCACAATCAGAAACGCTGCAGGTCGGCTGCTGTGTACTTGTACAGCGTCCAACCCGCAGCGGCCAGATGTTACAGTATAGTGGATGGGATTTGAAGAAATTCCATCTCTACTATCCACTATCACCTGCACCTCACCCGCAGAGACGGACATGGGGCGCGTCTGTCCAGGCTGCAGCATACCAATTTATATGGTGTAGACGCGAGTCTCCACAAGAGATATCTCTCCCATTCAATGTATAGGACACAGGGATTCCGCACAGATCAATGAACACATGCAGAATCACCTGTGTTCAAAACATGGCAGCACTTTGGACGCAGCACATGTCCGCTGCATCCAAAGGGCTGCCATTTCCGGATCCTCTGCACATACCCTAAAAAATGGGGGCTTTGAAAGCAGTGTTTTTACTGCCAAGAGAGCAGGCTTTGGCTGCAAAAAAAAAAATGCACCAAAATCGCTGATTCCTATGCACACCTGTACTATATATGTGTATGATTTACCCTTATTATTTCACGTGGGAATTCATTTATTTCTATATAATAAATGCCCCGATTCAGCAGACAATATTCCTGTCTTGTGTCATCCAGACAGTAGTGACAGCAGGTCGCACTGTCAGATTACCAGCAGTGATTCAGTGACTGTGGTCAGAGACTATGCTGATGGCTGCTGTATGTGATGTATGTGATTGTGAAACCTGATCCTACAGCAAACAGCACAGAGTTCCGGGACCACAGTGAGTAAATCACTGCACTGAGGGAGTCTCAAGGGGGGTTTGGGAGACATGTTCTGGGACTACAGAGCAATGCATAGCATTATTCACTGCTGAAAACTCTTCATACAGGGGTTGCAGATGCAGGGGGCCCCCTTGTAGGTGGGGGCCCCAGGCGTCTGCCTGGTCTGCCTGTGCCTAACGCCGGCCCTGGGTCTGTGGGCTGTCCGGGTGGTCTGCGGGCTGTCCGGGGGTCTGCGGGCTGTCCCATCCGGCTATGCCTGCTACAGTGACAGTGATTGACACATTAGCCAATGATGGGACAGTAGTAGTCCCATCGTCCGGCTAATGTGTTCAATGTATAAAAAAAACACAATCATAAACATACATACAACATATTACATACAACATACAGTACAAACCAAAAGTTTGGACACACCTTCTAATTTATTTTTCTGTATTTTCATGACTATGAAAATTGTACGTTCACACTGAAGGCATCAAAGCTATGAATTAACACATGTGGAATTATATACTTAACAAAAAAGTGTGAAACAACTGAAAATATACTGTAGCTTATATTCTAGGTTCTTCAAAGCAGCCACCTTTTGCTTTGATGACTGCTTTGCACACTTTGCATTCTCTTGATGAGCTTCAAGAGGTAGTTACCGGGAATGGTCTTCCAACAATCTTGAAGGAGTTCCCAGAGATGCTTAGCACTTGTTGGGCCTTTTGCCTTCACTCTGTGGTCCAGCTTTCCCCAAATCATCTCGATTGGGTTCAGGACTGGTGACTGTGGAGGCCAGGGCATCTGGCGTAGCACCCCATCACTCTCCTTCTTGATCAAATAGCCCTTACACAGCCTGGAGGTGTGTTTGGGGTCATTGTCCTGTTAAAAAATAAATGATAGTCCAAATAAACGCAAACCAGATGGAATAGCATGCCGCTGCAAGATGCTGTGGTATCCATGCTGGTTCAGTATGCCTTCAATTTTGAATAAATCTCCAACAGTGTTGCCAGCAAATCACCCCCACACCATCACACCTCCTCCTCCGTGCTTCACGGTGGGAACCAGGCATGTAGAGTCCATCCTTTCACCTTTTCTGCATCGCACAAAGACACCATGGTTGGAACCAAAGATCTCAAATTTGGACTCATCAGACCAAAACACAGATTTCCACTGGTCTAATGTCCATTCCTTGTGTTCTTTAGCCCAAACAAGTCTCTTCTGCTTGTTGCCTGTCCTTAGCAGTGGTTTCCTAGCAGCTATTTTACCATGAAGTCCTGCTGCACAAAGTCTCCTCTTAACAGTTGTTGTAGAGATATGTCTGCTGCTAGAACTCTGTGTGGCATTGACCTGGTCTCTAATCTGAGCTGCTGTTAACCTGCGATTTCTGAGGCTAGTGACTCGGATAAACTTATCCTCAGAAGCAGAGGTGACTCTTGGTCTTCCTTTCCTTGGGCGGTCCTCATGTGAGCCAGTTTCTTTGTAGCGCTTGATGGGTTTTGCCACTGCACTTGGGGACACTTTTAAAGTTTTCCCATTTTTTCGGACCGACTGACCTTCATTTCTTAAAGTAATGATGGCCACTCGTTTTTCTTTACCTAGCTGCTTTTTTCTTGCCATAATACAAATTCTAACAGTGTATTCATTAGGACTATCAGCTGTGTATCCACCAGACTTCTGCACAGCACAGCTGATGGTCCCAACACCATTTGTAAGGCAAGAAATCCCACTTATTAAACCTAACAGGGCACACCTGTGAAGTGAAAACCATTCCCGGTGACTACCACTTGAAGCTCATCAAGAGAATGCCAAGAGTGTGCAAAGCAGTCATCAAAGCAAAAGGTGGCTACTTTGAAGAACCTAGAATATAAGACATAATTTCAGTTGTTTCACACTTTTTTGTTAAGTATATAATTCCACATGTGTTAATTCATAGTTTTGATGCCTTCAGTGTGAATGTACAATTTTCATAGTCATGAAAATACAGAAAAATCTTTAAATGAGAAGGTGTGTCCAAACTTTTGGTCTGTACTGTACATACATACAACATACTACATACTACATACATGCAACATACATACAGCATGCAACAAACATACAACATGCAACATACTACATACATGTAACATTTTACATACATGCAACATACTACATAAATACAACATACATACATGCAACATACATACAACATACTACATACATACAACATACTACATACATACAACATACTACATACATGCAACATACATACAACATGCAACATACTACATACATGCAACATACCACTTACATGCAACATACTACATACATTCAACCTACATACTACATACATGCAACATACTACATACATGCAACATACATACAACATGCAACATACTACATACATGCAACATACATGCAACATACTACATACATGCAACATACATACAACATGCAACATACATACTACATACAACATACTACATACATGCAACATACTGCATACATGCAACATATTACATACAACATACATACAACGTTCTACTTACATACAACATACTACATACTACATACATGCAACATATTACATACAACATAGTACATACATACAACATACGACATGCCTACAACATACTACATACATACAACATACTACATAAATACCACATATATACAACATATTACATACAACATACATACAACATATAGACATACAGTTCATACAACATAGAGTACATACTCACCATCACTTGTCACTTTATTCCCCGAAGCTAGTGTCACCTGTAAAAAATATTAAAATAGTTAACAAACACTATACTCCCTGATCCGCAGAAATCCAATTAAAACGAGTGTCCCACGACGATCTCCCATGGAGAGCAGCAGCATCAGCTGATGCGACCGCTCTCAGGGGCTCCGGGAATACAATGACGGAAGGTATCCTTCCGCACTGTATTCCTCCGCCACTGTAATAAATAGTCTCTAGTCTCACTTGTGACACTGCTGTGTGAGAAGGTTCCTACGCAGCAATGCCATAAAGTGAGACCCTGAACTAAGGTAACCTCTTCAGTGATGCACTGCAGGAGCCATTGTCTCCTGTCAGTGTGTCACTGAAGGTCTATAGAGCAGTGACATCACCCGATGTCACTGTTCTATAGGGGAGATCGTCGTGGGACACTCGCTATTAATTGAACTGCGTCGGACAGGGAGTATACAGTTTATTATTTTTCATTTTTTACAGGCGATCGAGCATGGTAAGTATGGTTAAATTAAGAATATTAAAATACTTTTTTCTGGCTGTGTCTTTTTTTTTAACTCTTTCACTACTCCAGGATTAATAATGAATAGGCGTCTTATTGACGCCTCTCCATTATTAACCCGGCTTAATGTCACTTTACAATAGCAAGGTGACATTAACCCCTTATTACCCCATATCCCACCGCTACTTGGGAGTGGGAAGAGAGGGGCTAAGTGCCGGAATTGGCGCATCTCACAGATGCGCCATTTCTGGGGCGGCTGGGGGCTGGTATTTGTAGCCAGGGGGAGGGGCCATATCCATGGCCCCTCTCTAGGCTATGAATATCAACCCGCAGCTGTCTGCATAGCCTTTCTGGCTATAAAATATAGGGGGCCCCACATTTTTTGGGGGGTCCCCATAGTTTAATAGCCAGTAAATGCTACGCAGGCAGCTGCGGGCTGATATTCATAGCCTGGGAGGGGCCATGGGTATAACCCCCTTCCCAGGCTGCAAATATTGGCTCCCAGCCATCGGCTTTCCCACTCTGGGGCAGAAAATTGTGCGGGAGCCCACGCCATTTTTTCCGTTTTTTTTTTTAAATTAAACATTCAGTAAACAATTAACAGCAAAGTCAGCCCTTTAAATCCTAGTAAAACTTAGCATTTATTAATACACCTAAAAATAAAAACATAATTCAAAATTGTATACATAAAGTGCTCATCAGGGTCAGTACCTGTGATCAACTGACCGGGTGTTTGATATGATCTGAGAATATACAAATAAACGAGTACCTACTAGGACCTGAGGTCAAATGGTATATAGGTCTTCATTGCGCCTGCACAATTTGCAGCAAATAACTAACATACCACGGTCAGTATATGTGATCAGCTGACCGGATAGTCTGATATTGTCTTTAGTACGCACGCGCATAAGCGAAATAGCACCGACCAGGACCTGAAGTCACATGGTCTGTATGGACGTCGCAGCGCTAGTGCAAACCCTAGCAAATAATGTAGGAAACCGTTGGGAATGTATAACGCTCGGTAATCGAGATGAGCTGACGGGTTCCCATTCTTTTATTGAGAACACATGGGTAATAGTAAACTAACGCTGACCAGGACCTTAGGTCACATGGTACGGTTGCTATGGTATCTACATAAGCTGTAGTAAATGAAAACTAGCGCTGACCAGGACCTTAGGTCACATGGTACGGTTGCTATGGTATCCACATAAGCTGTAGTAAATGAAAACTAGCGCTGACCAGGACCTTAGGTCACATGGTACGGTTGCTATGGTATCCACATAAGCTGTAGTAAATGAAAACTAGCGCTGACCAGGACCTTAGGTCACATGGTACGGTTGCTATGGTACCTACACAAGCTGTAAAAAATGAAAACGAGTGCTGACCAGGACCTCAGGTCACATGGTACGGTTGCTATGGTATCTACACAAGTTGTGGAAAATGAAAATGTGTAGAAATGGATTATAAAGAGAACGCTAGAAGGTATGAGAGAAGTAAGTTAGAATAAGGGGTATCAAATAAATATATGGAAAATATAAGACTAAATATAAAGAAAAGAAATAATTTTTTTTTTTTCCTCTTGGAATAGTAGGAGGAAGTGATGTCAGACGCTAAAAATTAGCACCACCCTCCAACCCATCTCCCCTCTCTATATAATGGCAGTGAATAGTGAACAGGTGGGAGACCATTTTTTCTTATACACAGTATCTCGGCATACAGAGAGGTCATACCCTGCCACTGCAGGTGACTTCGTTCGGTTTTCTTTAGCCCGGTTAAACTTCCCCTGATGAACCCCCCAAACGGGTGGGGAAACGCGTAGGGAAGATACACACTTTTGTTCAGGGAGGCTATATCTGACCAGGGGCACTGAAAAATAGGCTCACACTTGGGTACTGCCCTTGTAAGGGCGGGAGTTGACTGCAGAGGGCACGACAGGGTAAAAGAGGCCCCCGTGTTCCCCACTCCCCCCCCCCCCCCTATGTCGTTTATTTGGTCTTGATGTCCTTTCTCCCCATCATCTGGTCGCTTGGTATATGGAGCAGTATCTGAGGGCCAGCTAACAGTTTGGGTGAGATTGTGCCATTTTTTATCTAGTGCACTGTTAATTATGAGCACTTTATGTATACAATTTTGAATTATGTTTTTATTTTTAGGTGTATTAATAAATGCTAAGTTTTACTAGGATTTAAAGGGCTGACTTTGCTGTTAATTGTTTGATATTTAGTCAGAGACATTCAGAGTAGATCTTCTGGGTGATTACATTGCTTATATTCTGTTAATATTTTTGTGGTTGTTATGGCTGGTTTTCTATCGTCTTGCCCGGATACAGAAGCATGGCTTAATGAGGCCAAAGATATATTTTCTGAAAAAACTTTCTGTCAGAAGAAGTATACTCCCACGTACGCAGCAGCTTTCAATGACCTTACTAAGGTGTATAAAGAACAGATTTCCTCTTGGTGGGAAATACAGAGTCTGGAGAGCTACATAAAAAATAACATAGTACCCAGAGGCCTACGAATTAATTTATTGCCTGCACCTCGTTGTCGGTCTCCACAGCTGATGAGTAAATGGGAAAAAGAGGCTACTGCCAGTTCTCTAAGATTGATGCAAATTTTGGTGAATGAGGAGAAATGTAATTTTGAAATCTTAAATAGTAAACTTAAGGAACAAATAGACATCACTAAGAAGTTTAAAACAGAGGGGGATTTTGGTGTAAAAGAGGTAGCCCTACAAAATACAATTGAAAAAATTCAGTATCATCTTAAAGAAAGAAAGCATAAACAGTTCTGTAGAGATCTACAGGACTTTAAGGATAATAAGGTGTATCAGTATATGGGAGCGAGACTAGAGAGGGAGAGGGAAACGGATATTTCATCAACGGATACCGAGTTATCAGATACAGACGGTAGACAGAGAAACAGCAGGGGGCGACAGAAAGGCAGACAAAGAGGGTACTCCGGGAAAGAGAGGTACACAGCATCTTCACCAAGAGGGGGTTTTTTAGACCGGGCATACCCCCTGAGGAATCGGAACAATTTTCCAAACAAGGAATAGATCTACAAATTATTAATTTATCCCGGAGACCCATTACAGAAATTGAAATGACAGTTCTCAGTAAAGGGCTATCTTTTGTGCCCACAACTGACATGGTAACCTTTGATGTCATTAAAGACGTGAACCTTTTTGTTAGAAAACTTAGATGGCACAA
Source organism: Ranitomeya variabilis (assembly GCF_051348905.1). NCBI lineage: Eukaryota > Metazoa > Chordata > Amphibia > Anura > Dendrobatidae > Ranitomeya > Ranitomeya variabilis. Next base: position 518,783,737 of record NC_135232.1, read on the forward strand.
GTTTTTTAAGGATAAGGATCAGAAAATCTGTCGTGAGTATAACATCCCCCCTGAGCTGTTATCTGATGTACAGTGTCTAGCAGAACTTGATGAGGTACCACCAATGTCATTAGGTTTGGGTCCATTTACCCCCCTTAAAAATCCAAGCACTAAAATGCCCCCGGGTGGAGGGGATGTATCGGCTATTGATGTCTTCCTTAATTTGGTGACGAAAGATATTAAAGAGATGAGAAAGGCACATGTACAACATAATCTTTCTAGAGAGCAGATGAAAGCCCTCCAAAATTTGGAACAAGATAACTCTATAGTAATTAAGCCCTCCGATAAGGGGGGCAATATTGTTATAATGGATATTGAACGGTATAAGGAAATGTGCCTCTCTCTTCTCCAGGATACCATGACATATGAAATCGTCAGGGGTGACCCTCTAACAAAAAGTATTGACACTCTTAAAAATTTGTTGTTTGGAGCAAAAGAGAATCAATTGATTAGTAAAGATGAACTGGCTTTTCTCTTACCCAGGTACCCGATCATGGCCAAATTTTATAGCCTTCCAAAGGTACACAAAGGGTATACCCCTCTAAAAGGGAGACCGATAGTCTCTGGTATAGGGAGTATTTGCAATAATTTGGGGATATATGTTGATCACATCCTAAAACCCTTTGTGACAGCGTTGCCTTCACATATCCGTGATACAACAGACCTGTTACAGAAATTGGAGGGTATCCCGATTGACCAAGAAACGTTTTTGGCTAGCATAGATGTGGAGATGTTGTACTCCTCTATACCCCATGATCAGGGGATACAAGGAGTTAAACATTTCCTTGGATCTAGAGGATGCCAGTTTATAAAACACAATCAATTTGTTTTGGAACTCCTAGATTTCTCTCTCAAAAACAATTTCTTCACCTTTGATGGAGACACCTACCACCAGCTCAGGGGCACTGCAATGGGTAATCCGGCAGCGCCAAGTTTTGCAAATTTGTTCCTGGGCTGGTGGGAGGACACACTAGTCTTCTCAGAGGTTATGGAGGAGTTCACCAGATTTGTGGATCTCTGGGTGAGATTCATAGACGACGTTTTTGTCTTGTGGAGTGGTACGAGGGACAGGTTTGAGGCATTCGTGGTAGCCCTTAATATGAACAGAATAGGCCTTCGGTTTACCTCAGTGATTTGAGATGGACAGGTTACAAACATCTAAAAAGGGTATCACCAAAGCACTTGATAAAGGTGTCCTCACAACGTCCATCTACCGTAAACCCACATCAACAAACTCCCTATTAAGATGGGAGAGTCATCATCCGGTTGCCCAAAAAAGAGGCATACCGAAGGGTCAATACCTGAGACTAAAACTTAACTGTTCAGAGAAAAGGGAATTCAAATTCTGGGCAGACGATTTAAGAGAGAGATTTCATAGGAGGGGTTACCCGGATGGGGTCCTGAGACAATCATTCCAATTTGCACAAACTCAATCAAGAGAAGCTTTGTTGAAACCTAAAATGAGAAATGAGGAGAATGTGGGGCCTATTCGTTTAATTACTACATTTGACAATGGGACATCGGCAGTACGTGATGTCCTGAGGAAACATTGGAATATTCTCCAAATGGATCAGGACCTGGCGAAAGTAATCGGAGCGACTCCCCAAATTACATACAAAAGGGGTAGATCCCTTAAGGATAGACTGGTACACAGTCACCTACAGAGACCTGAGACTAGAGGAACATGGCTCCCGGTAAAACCCACTGGGTGCTATAGGTGTGGGCAATGTGTGGCATGTGATTCCATACAAACTGGAAAATGTTTTGTGAACAATATCACTCAGGAGAGTTTCACAATTAGACAGTTCATCAACTGTAAAACAACAGGAATAATTTATAAGGCCTCATGTATCTGTGGAAAAGCATATGTGGGAAAAACAATCAGGGAATTCAGACGCAGAGTGGGAGAACATCTAGGGGACATACGTAATGAGAGAGACACGCCATTGGCAAAACATGTGAACAATTGCCACGGCGGAGATTGTGGAGTTATCAAGTTTATGGGTATTGACCAAGTGAAAATGCCCAAGAGAGGGGGAAATTATGACAGACTGATTTTACAGAGGGAGTGCCGCTGGATCTATCGGCTGGACACCCAGTGGCCCCAAGGACTAAATGAACAACTTAACTACAGCTGCTTTTTATAAGCAAGTCTCCCCCTCTGACTAATCATTAATGAGAGTGTCCCCACATTTGGCGATGCGGTGTCCGTACTATGATGGTAGCTAAACAGGGCCAAGAGAGGCAACCTCTATACAGATCTATTTATGATCTTAAATAATAAGCCTTGGCTGCATCAAGCAGCATACATAGGTGTGGATACTTTCACTGTTGTATTTTGTATCATAACGTTACACATTTGGATATACATGTAAATTGTAACTTTTCGTTAACAGTGGAGTACTGTACAAAGTATACTTAACAGTAAAGGGGATGAAGGGTAATATGAAATGGAATAATTGGTTTCTGAGAGTAAATAGATTTATTTAGTTTGATACTCCTAGTTCAATAGAGATGTACAGAAATATGCTAAATCACATCCAGAGACATTGTAAGCGTAATAATCTATGGGTGGCACATTGAGATCTGAGGGTCATGTGACCAGGAGCGCCGTATTTATCCACTGAGTACACCCGTCAGCAATACATCAGGGTCAGTACCTGTGATCAACTGACCGGGTGTTTGATATGATCTGAGAATATACAAATAAACGAGTACCTACTAGGACCTGAGGTCAAATGGTATATAGGTCTTCATTGCGCCTGCACAATTTGCAGCAAATAACTAACATACCACGGTCAGTACATGTGATCAGCTGACCGGATAGTCTGATATTGTCTTTAGTACGCACGCGCATAAGCGAAATAGCACCGACCAGGACCTGAAGTCACATGGTCTGTATGGACGTCGCAGCGCTAGTGCAAACCCTAGCAAATAATGTAGGAAACCGTCGGGAATGTATAACGCTCGGTAATCGAGATGAGCTGACGGGTTCCCATTCTTTTATTGAGAACGCATGGGTAATAGTAAACTAACGCTGACCAGGACCTTAGGTCACATGGTACGGTTGCTATGGTACCTACACAAGCTGTAGAAAATGAAAACGAGCGCTGACCAGGACCTCAGGTCACATGGTACGGTTGCTATGGTATCCACATAAGCTGTAGTAAATGAAAACTAGCGCTGACCAGGACCTCAGGTCACATGGTACGGTTGCTATGGTATCCACATAAGCTGTAGTAAATGAAAACTAGCGCTGACCTGGACCTTAGGTCACATGGTACGGTTGCTATGGTACCTACACAAGCTGTAGAAAATGAAAACGAGCGCTGACCAGGACCTCAGGTCACATGGTACGGTTGCTATGGTATCTACACAAGTTGTGGAAAATGAAAATGTGTAGAAATGGATTATAAAGAGAACGCTAGAAGGTATGAGAGAAGTAAGTTAGAATAAGGGGTATCAAATAAATATATGGAAAATATAAGACTAAATATAAAGAAAAGAAATAATTTTTTTTTTTTTTCCTCTTGGAATAGTAGGAGGAAGTGATGTCAGACGCTAAAAATTAGCACCACCCTCCAACCCATCTCCCCTCTCTATATAATGGCAGTGAATAGTGAACAGGTGGGAGACCATTTTTTCTTATACACAGTATCTAGGCATACAGAGAGGTCATACCCTGCCACTGCAGGTGACTTCGTTCGGTTTTCTTTAGCCCGGTTAAACTTCCCCTGATGAACCCCCCAAACGGGTGGGGAAACGCGTAGGGAAGATACACACTTTTGTTCAGGGAGGCTATATCTGACCAGGGGCACTGAAAAATAGGCTCACACTTGGGTACTGCCCTTGTAAGGGCAGGAGTTGACTGCAGAGGGCACGACAGGGTAAAAGAGGCCCCCGTGTTCCCCACTCCCCCCCCCCCCCCCTATGTCGTTTATTTGGTCTTGATGTCCTTTCTCCCCATCATCTGGTCGCTTGGTATATGGAGCAGTATCTGAGGGCCAGCTAACAGTTTGGGTGAGATTGTGCCATTTTTTATCTAGTGCACTGTTAATTATGAGCACTTTATGTATACAATTTTGAATTATGTTTTTATTTTTAGGTGTATTAATAAATGCTAAGTTTTACTAGGATTTAAAGGGCTGACTTTGCTGTTAATTGTTTGATATTTAGTCAGAGACATTCAGAGTAGATCTTCTGGGTGATTACATTGCTTATATTCTGTTAAACATTCAGTAAGAAACATAGGCCTCACTATTATATATCTATGGATATTTCCACAGATAAATCTATATATCTATACATGGATAACTATGGATATATGTATAGATATATCTATAGATATAACTATGGATATATCTATAGATGGATAACTATGGCTATATCGATCTATAGATATATTTATAGATAGATAGTTATATCTGTAGATACTGTACATAGATATATTTATCCATATATCTATCTGGCTACTTTCACACATCAGGTTTTTGCCGCCGGGCACAATCTGATGAGTTTTGAAAAAACGGATCCATGGTTTTTTTTCCGCCGAATCCTTTTTTTTCTCATAGAGTTGTATTAGCGCCGGATTGCGCCTGATGGCCACACGTTTCATCCGTTTTTTGCCGGGTCCGTCAGAACAGCTGTTTCCAGCGGACGGAGAAAACGTGCAGAAATTTTTTTTCTGTCTGGCGAAAAAACGCCCAGCAACAGATCCGGCAAAAAACTTATGAAACTGAGATGTGAAATGATGAATCTGGCCTCCGAATCCGTTTTTCTCTCTCAAAAAAACGGATCAGTTGCATCAGGTTTTCATTATTTGCAACGGATCCATTTTTCAAAAAATCGCAGGATCCTGCCTGATGGACAGATGAAGATAGATATATGGATAGTTAGGCTACTTTCACACATCACTTCACGATCGAGTGAATTTTTGAAAAAACGGATCCGTTGCAAATGAAAAACTGATGCAACTGATCCGTTTGTTTTTTTTGAGAGAGAGCGAAAGAGAGAAAGGAAAATGTGCATGATTTCAATGGAAAAAATGCATGAAAAACCAGATTCAGAGGCCGGATTCATCATTTCACATCTCAGTTTCATACGTTTTTCTCTCGGATCCGTCGCTGTGCATTTTTTCGCCGGAAAGAAAATACTTTCCTCTGTACGTTTTCTCCGTCCGCCAGAAACCGTTTCTTTTGACGGATCTGACAAAAAGCAGATGAAATGTGTGGCCATCAGACACAATCCGGCACTAATACAATTCTATGAGAAAAATAACGGATCCGGCAAAAAAAAAAAGCGGATCCGTTTTTTTCAAAACTTGCCAGATTATGCCTGACGGCAAGAACCTGATGTGTGAAAGTAGCCTAACTATCCATATATCTATCTCCATCTATCTATCTGTCTGTCTATCTATGTGTGTAATGGAGTGTGGGTTGGACAAATGTAAAAGAGGAGGTTGGACAAGACAAGACATCACAAATCTTTTTTTTTTGTTCAATAATACATCTTTATTTAGCTTTCAAAAATGCATACAAAACAGCATAAAAAAACCGCATCAAAACCGCGCAAAAAATGCATCTGCGTTTTCTGCCAAGAGCTGCGGATTTAGTGCAGAAAAATCCACAGGCAAATCTGCAATGTGTGCACGTACCCTTAGAGTCTGTTTAGATTGTGACTATCCGCCATTTTCTTGTGGTGTTCTCGCTGCTGGTCTTTTCCCTCTGGTGCTGGGTTTGTCTTGGGTCAGGTGATTGTATCACTCTTTATTAACCAGCACCTGCCTCCCAGTCCTTGCTGGACAACAGTGTTAATCAGCTTGAGTTCTGGCTTTGTGCTTTGCTTTGTCTTCTGTGTGTGTTATTTGTGCAGTACTGGTACCTCTGGTTCTGCTAGTCTTAGTTTCTGTTTTCAGTTCGTTTCTGCAGCCTTCTCTGTGTTTTCAATTAGGAGGTGACCCGTTTTTGTACCCAGCCCTTAGATCTTTTAGGCACCCCCTTCCCCCTATCCATAGGTCTTCGCTTGAGATTAACCTAGGACATAGCTCCCAACCGTCCCTCATTGTGCGGGACTGTCCCAGTTTTCAGCCTTTGCCCCGCTGTCCAGCACGGGACGCTCTGATCCCGCAGACAGCAGGAGAACCAGCCGATACGCCCCTTGTAAGCCATGCCCCAGGCCCTTACCCTTCCGTATGGCTGCCAGCTTTCTGTGCACAGGACCTGTGATGAGGTCACAGGAGGGGAGGAGTCAGTGGTCACATGATCGGGACCTCCGTGGATTGCAGGACTCGGCTGCCTGTGCTAGTTTGCCAACTTGCCACATGGTGCTGCCGCCGCAGGATAAGGTAAGTAATGCCTTGTGTGGGGTCAGGAGGTGTACAGTGTGGATGTAGCAGAGCCGTGTGTGTGCGAGGTGTGTGGAGCCGTGTGTGTGTGAGGTGTATGGAGCGGAGCCGTGTGTGTGCGAGGTGTATGGAGCGGAGCCGTGTGTGTGCGAGGTGTATGGAGCGGAGCTGTGTGTGTGCGAGGTGTATGGAGCGGAGCCGTGTGTGTGCGAGGTGTATGGAGCGGAGCCGTGTGTGTGCGAGGTGTATGGGGCGGAGCCGTGTGTGTGCGAGGTGTATGGGGCGGAGCCGTGTGTGTACGAGGTGTATGGAGCGGAGCCGTGTGTGTACAAGGTGTATGCAGCGGAGCCGTGTGTGTTCGAGGTGTATGGAGCGGAGCCGTGTGTGTGCGAGGTGTATGGAGCGGAGCCGTGTGTGTGCGAGGTGTATGGAGCGGAGCTGTGTGTGTGCGAGGTGTATGGAGCGGAGCCGTGTGTGTGCGAGGTGTATGGAGTGGAGCCGTGTGTGTGTGCGAGGTGTATGGAACGGAGCCGTGTGTGTGAGGTGTATTGTTGTGGATTCTGTTTTTGGGCTCCCTCTGGTGGTGACGGCTGGTACTGGGTGACTTTGGTGGGTTGCGGTCTCTGCTTTCCACCTGTCCATCAGAGGCTGGGTGTTTCCTATTTAACCTGGCTTTTCTGTCATTCCCTTGCCGGCTATCAATGTACTCAGATGTGCTCAGTTTGGTTCCTGACTACCTGCTCCCAGATCTCTCAGGATAAGCTAAGTTCTGTTTTTTAGTTGTTTGGTTTTTTGTCCAGCTTGCTAATTATGACTCTATGCTAGCTGGTAGCTCTAGTGGGCTGAGGTTCTCCCCATGTGCCATGAGTTGGCACATGGGTTCTTGTAATCTCAGGATGGTTTTTGATTAGGGTTTTTTGCTGACCGCTCAGACCCCTTTTGTATCATTCTGCTTTCTAGTTATAGCGGGCCTCATTTTGCTAAATCTATTTTCATCTCTATGTGCGTGCCTTCCTCTCATTTCACCGTCAATACATGTGGGGGGCAACTATACCTTTTGGGGTTCATTCCTCTGGAGGCAAGCTAGGTCTTTATTTCCTCTGCAGTGCTAGTTAGCTCTTAGGCTGGCGCGTGGCATCTAGAATCAACGTAGGCACGCTCCCTGGCTATTTCTAGTTGTGTTTGTCAGGAGTAGGGCAGCGGTCAGCCATCACCCTAGAGCTCGTCCGTTATTTATGTTATTTTGCTTGTCCAGTGCGATCCCCAGCCATTGGGATCCATGACAGTGTATGGAGCGGAGCCGTGTGTGCAAAGTGTATGAAGCGCAGCCGCGTGTGTAGGAGTAGCTATGTGTGGCCATTATATGGTACAAAGTATCATGTGTGGCCAATATACAGTATGGAGCATCATGTGCGGCCAATATACAGTATGGAGCATCATGTGCGGTCATTATACAGTATGGAGCATCATGTGCGGTCATTATACAGTATGGAGCATCATGTGCGGTCATTATACAGTATGGAGCATCATGTGCGGTCATTTTACAGTATGGAGCATCATGTGTGGTTATCATACAGTATGGAGCATCATGTGTGGCCATTATACAGTATGGAGCACTGTGTGGCCATATTTTTTTGTTTATAATTATTGTATATGAAACAGTGGGATCAGCAGTGCTAAATGGGTGTGGTTGGGATGTGGATATGGGTGTGACTAATTATGAATGGGTGTGGTCAGAGGCGTGGCCTAAAATTTGCCGCAAACTTTGTCCCTCTTTCCCATCCTCAAAAGTTGGGAGGTATGCTAGGATCGTCGGTGGGTCTATTAGCAAGGAATGGGTCGCCCGCTCCATCGTAGTATATCAACCTAGTCATAGTGCAGGGTCAGTTTTCCCCTTCTACCCTGGTTATGTGTTGCAGTTCTGTAACAGAAACTGGCTTGTGTGATCAGCTTTAGTGTATTTTACTGCCAATGTCTTGGTAACAGTTTTCTTGTCACAAACAAATCGAATGTTGATAGTAAAATAGTTCACTCTGTGAGGTGTGCAGGCAATCATTTTAAGAAATATAGTGCGTCTCTGTTTTGGTTAACGGCTTTCTCAATCACTAAATTTCTAATACTTTCTCTTTCTAGAGAAACATTAAGTTTGAGGGCCATTTCTCCATTAAGAGCTGTAAAAGCTGGTCATGGAAATAATGATAATGGTACACTCTTTCACAACAAACTCTGAGCTTGTCATTGTTACAGTAACTTTGTCACTTAGAAAATATTTTTTAGCTGATGTTTGAGATGCTCTTTCCTCTTCCTTTGCATGGCGTGAAGTGCTTGGCACTGGTTTCTTGGTGTCGCTGTGATCTTTCTCAGTCACAGCTTTGAAAAGTTCTGGGTGTTAGGGTTGTCCACGTTCAGGAAACGCTGCGTCTTTGACGCTGCGTTTTTCCGCAGCGTCAAAAACGCAGCGTCCAGATGTTACAGCATAGTGGAGGGGATTTCATGAAATCCCGACTCCACTATGCGTTAAAAAATGCATGCGTTTTTGCCGCGAAAACGCATGCGCGGTGCGTTTTTTCAAAACGCAGCATGTTGCTACAATGAGCAAAACATGCAGGAACACCGCAGGTGACCTGCCAGTGACCTCAGGTGCATTTTTGGTCAGGATTTTACCTGCATAAAATCCTGACCAAAGCCTGAAGCAATCCTGAACGTGGACACATACCCTTAGTGTTGTAAATGCCTTTTTAGATTGGAAGCTCTCATTGGAGCATTTTTATCTCTGCCTGAGCATGCACTGATTTTGAGCTCACAGCATTTGTTTTCATCTGTCATACACTGACACACAAAATATTTTTTATCTTGAGTTAATGTGAAATGCTCAAATACAGCTAACTTCATAGGAAGCTTCATAGGCATTTTGTAATCATATAATTTTGTCCTATTAAAAAAAGGTACTGTACATTGTAATTCCTGCAGGAATAGGGAATCATGTATAATTTTGGATAGAAATGAAACAAACTTTGCATAAATCAATAGTTCAGATGGTGACAAACAAATAGTTTGTAATATATGTTATTAGATAGCTTTACTCTGAACTTTCAATCTGAGGTGTTTCTCCGGGTACAGCTCAGTACAAGTTTGTGCTGAATCACAATTCAGCGCGCCGATCTGGGTCATCCTCATTGAGGTGCTGCAGCAGCTGGATTTTGTAAGGGTGCCATTTGTGAGTAGCTAATATCCACCAAAGGGATGTTAGACTGATGCCATTTCGACGCCCTCAATTTGCAGAATGGGCAAAACAAAAATTGGAACCGGACCCTCAGTTTACACAGAACATTATGTTCAGTGATGAGACAAACTTTTTGGGTGGGCCATTTATATGGATACACCTAAATCAAATGGGAACGGTGACAGTTTTCTTGTGTAGGGTGTCTTGCATTTAAATCTGCTGCAATGACCCTGGTACTACGTTCACCAGACATCAACACAATTTCTATCCACTCCTCACATGTATCCTCTGCATCATGTCAATGGCTGTAAACAAAGAGAAGCTTGTAAATAACTCATGAAAGAATAAAGTTACGTTAAAACCAAGCACACCATTAGTTTTCTTGTGAAATTCTCAATAAGTTTGATGTGTCACAAAAAATAAAGTTGGATCCAAAATGGCCGACTTCAAAATGGCCTCCATGGTCACCATCCATCTTGGAAAGTTTCCCCCCCTCCCATATACTAATGTGCCACAAACAGGAAGATGATATCTCCAAGCATTCCCATTTTGTTTAGGTGTATCCATATAAATTGCCCACCCTGTTTATATATGCATATACCCATAAATGTGCCTATAAATAAATATTATTATGAAAAAAACAAAAGAATAAAAGTACACATATTTGGTATCACCGCATCCAGAAGGACCCGACCTATAAAACTGTCCCACTAGTTAACCCCTTTAGTGACCACTGTAAGAAAAGGCAAAAAACGATGCTTTATCATACTGCCGAACAAAAATTGGAATAAAACGTGATCAAAAAGACAAATGTAAATAAAAATGGTAACCCTGAAACCGTCATCTTGTCCCACAAATATAAAGCTGCCATACAGCTCAATCAGCAGAAATTTAAAATTAAAAATATTCAGAAAAATTCCCACGCTAGAGTTCATATGAGTTTATGCCACCAGGGGGCGCATCACCGCAAGTCTACGATGCTACGTTCCCCTGCATTCCATTCATTCCCCAGTTTTTACAGCCAGGGGTGGCTGCTTTAGCAGGCTCCTGGTTGTAAAATTATTTAACCCCTTCAGATGGATTTACATCGTGGGACATGACTGTAGGGCGGACAGGTATGGGATATTGTTGCTTTTTATTTTCCCTTTTTTTCAGATGACAAGGGTCGTCAGTTGGATTGAGCGTACAATAAAGATGTTAAAACCCATTTGTATTTATTTCATTAAAATACTTTATTCGTAATGTGTGTGTGTGTATTTATTTAACCCTTTATTAATATTGGATTAATAATGGATAGGTGTCTTATTGACATCTCTCCATTATTAACCTGGCTTAATGTCACCTTACATTAGCAAGGTGACATTAACCCTTTATTACCCCATATCCCACCACTACTCGGGAGTGGGAAGAGAGAGGCTAAGTGCCAGAATAGGCGCCTCTTCTGTGGTGGCTGGGGGCAGATGTTTTTAGCCAGGGGGGGCCAATAACCATGGTCCCTCTCTAGGCTATTAATATCTGCCCTCAGTCACTGGCTTTCCCACTCTGGCAGAGAAAATTGCGCGGGAGCTCCCAAATTTTGCATACAGAGACTTCTAACATTAGTAGTAAGGAATATGAAAAAAATAAGGGATATGAAATGGTTTACTGTATGTAAACCATGTCTCATATCCTGTCAGGTTTGATAAGGAGATAGCAAAAGCCGGCAATTGAATTACCGGCTTTTCTGCTATCCAGCTCTGTACGAAATATAAATATATATGTGTTATATATATATATATATATATATATATATATATATATATATATATATATATATATATATATATACACTCACCGGCCACTTTATTAGGTACACCATGCTAGTAACGGGTTGGACCCCCTTTTGCCTTCAGAACTGCCTCAATTCTTCGTGGCATAGATTCAACAAGGTGCTGGAAGCATTCCTCAGAGATTTTGGTCCATATTGACATGATGGCATCACACAGTTGCCGCAGATTTGTCGGCTGCACATCCCAAAGATGCTCCATACAAGGCAGGATGGATCCATGCTTTCATGTTTATGCCAAATTCTGACCCTACCATCCGAATGTCGCAGCAGAAATCGAGACTCATCAGACCAAGCAACGTTTTTCCAATCTTCTACTGTCCAATTTCGATGAGCTTGTACAAATTGTAGCCTCAGTTTCCTGTTCTTAGCTGAAAGGAGTGGTACCCGGTGTGGTCTTCTGCTGCTGTAGCCCATCTGCCTCAAAGTTCGACGCACTGTGCGTTCAGATATGCTCTTAGGCCTACCTTGGTTGTAACGGGTGGCGATTTGAGTCACTGTTGCCTTTCTATCAGCTCGAACCAGTCTGCCCATTCTCCTCTGACCTCTGGCATCAACAAGGCATTTCCGCCCACAGAACTGCCGCTCACTGGATTTTTTTTCTTTTTCGGGCCATTCTCTGTAAACCCTAGAGATGGTTGTGCGTGAAAATCCCAGTAGATCAGCAGTTTCTGAAATACTCAGACCAGCCCTTCCGGCACCAACAACCATGCCACGTTCAAAGGCACTCAAATCACCTTTCTTCCCCATACTGATGCTCGGTTTGAACTGCAGGAGATTGTCTTGACCATGTCTACATGCCTAAATGCACTGAGTTGCCGCCATGTGATTGGCTGATTAGAAATTAAGTGTTAACAAGAAGTTGGACAGGTGTACCTAATAAAGTGGCCGGTGAGTGTGTATATATATATATATATATATATATATATATATATATATATATATATATATATATATATATATATATATATATATATATATATATAGTATATATAGACTGTATATATGTTTTCACGAATATTAGTGCCCATGGATCCATTCTATGTCCATTTTGTAAGCCGGCAAGAAAATCTCGCTGTAAGGATGCCATACGGAGGCTTACATGCGCAAAATACGCAGCCACACTTTGCCTACGGATGACATACGGATCACTGTTCAGGGAACATTTCTGCGTATTTGGTCTGTAAAAAACGGACAGTATTTTTATAGGTTGTGTGTGACTCCAGCCTTAGGCCTTTTCCTGAGTTCTGTAGTAGCACTGTCTGTCACCTGAGTAATACAATCCACAGACCTCAAAACTCCCTGGGACCAGGGCCGGCGTTTGGCACAGGCAGACCAGGCAGACGCCTGGGGCAGCCACCTGGAAAGGGGGCCCCCTGCCTCTGCAGCCCCTATATGAAGTGCCCAGAGGGTGTACAGTAGTGAATAATGCTGTGCATTGCTCTGTAGTCCCAGAGTGTCTCTCCCAAGTAGTGTAACAGAGGGTGGTTTCATCAAACTCAATTTGACAGGTGGACCCGCCCCTATCAGAGTGTATCAAAGTGTGTAACCCCTCCCCTACCTGTCTGGCAGCTGTCCCCTGTGTGTCTGGCTTTCCCTTTTGATACAGTTTGATATTGTTAATTTGAAACAGTGATTATTATCACAGTATTGCTTTTATATTAGATTTTCATTTTTATTTGTAACTGCTGTGAGATTATTCTGTAATCAGGGCAGTGTGTTTTTTTTATAACACACTGTGTAAGTTATATAATTATATCCTAGCTGGTGTGAGATTATTCTGTAAGATGTGTTTTATTACCAATGAGCACATATAGTGAATAGGTCTGCTGTTTCTGTCTGCAATTCTGCAGGGTGTTATGTGAAAGCTCATTTTACAAGAACTTTTTTTTTTACGTAAACACAAACAGATGTGTCCGTGCAGGACATACAGCTAATGGCCCGTCAATCAACACAGCAAAACAGACTGCAATTCTGCAGGGTGTTATGTGAAAGCCATTCTCATTTTACAAGAACTTTTTTTACGTAAACACAAACAGATGTGTCCATGCAGGACATACAGCTAATGGCCCGTCAATCAACACAGCAAAAGAGATGTGGTAGAGATGTGTGTGTTATGAGTTAGTGAGTGAGTTCCGGGGTCCCAGAAGTGAAGGAAAGACTAGATGTACAAACACAGATCAGTTTAAAAATGTTTATTGTCAGAACTAAATGCAAATAAAAAACACATAAGGTAGCAATGCCACACACAACAGCATGGAATGTTAAATAAAAAACACATGGGCATTAGGGAATTTAGCTAATTGCAAGCAGCCGCTATGTATCAATGGGGCTATGTCTGCTCAGACATCCTGAGGTCAGAGATCTAGTTCAGCGAAACTGGCAAAGACAACCACATTTTTGCTGAATTTGATAACTCCGGTCAGAACGAGTTAAACTTGAACATTTTGATGCCACAAAATCTGATACGATACTATCATTATTCTGCAAGTCAGAAGTGAAACGCTGTAAAAGCGTCTTGAATAGTAACCTGCGCGCTAAATGATGTAATACATATACGCAATAATGGTTGCATACACGAGTATACAAATCCTGGATTTGCGCGTTCTGATAACAATAAGATTCACAATTCTTGCTCAGGAATGTCACAAAATTGCGTGGGAAGATTATATTGTCCGGACGAAAGCCATAACTATCAAAAAATATGCCCGTCTTATCATCGCAGAGTACGATTAATACCCAGTGGCGTCCAGCTTGACTCACCGGGTCTGTATTCACGATATATGCCGCGGGTCTCTGAGTCACTCTTTCTTCCGGAAGCAAATCACACGGAAACACACCGGCGAATATGCGGTCTGTATAATTATCGGCCTTCACAAAAGCTGTAAGCTGCAGACTGTCCATCGTTACTTAATTAAAATCATACAAGATCTCACGCCTATTATTAATTTCCAGAATGGTGTGGTTGACTGCAAAAACAATCATATTTATCGTGTGGGGTGTCGCTAACGCAAAGCGGACTTCAGCACGTAGGTTACCTGTTTTAATGAGCGAGAAATGTCCTCCAGGCTCTTGATCAGGTGATAAATCAAAAGCAAATAGAGTGAATCCAGCCATAAATTCTCCACGACCTATCGCCATGGCACAATCAGCCTTTTGCTTACCAGATATATGGGCAAGCGCCATATACTCTCTGATGGCTAAATCATCATTAAAATTAGGATTATAAGGTCTCGCGGGTATCTGCTGGCCGTCCAGATATAAAGCGGCGTGGTTGACGTGGTAGTGGTGGAATTGCAGGCGGTTTTTCGAGTAAGAACCGCTGAAGGCCTCATTATCTACAAACCCCAATATAACAGTTTTTGGTATCTGGCCTAGGAAGAGGTTCTCGTGGTTCGTGATCCGTGTCCCTGCGGCGATGCTGTACACTTTCATGCATGTTTGGTCAATAGCGTACTTGGCGGTTGTGGATAGAAGGGCCTGACTGTGACCGATTCGGACAGCCGGAGACACCTGCACTCTTTTCACATAGAGAGCCGCTTGCGAGATTCGCACCTTCAGCGGCTCGGCTTCTGCGGACATGAGGCAGAAAGCATCCTTATTTCTTGTTAACTTAACCTAAAGGTCAAGTCCATTCAATATTAACTTTGGTTGATTAAATATATCCCCAAAAATGGGCCCCAAGAGGTCGATGGGCTTTGAGCGGGAAGCTGCATTGGCTCTTTTGATAAACCCTGCATTTGAGCTATCCAAGCTCTGGTCATTATGATGGCCCGCAGTGTCTTTATAGAACAAACCGGCTGTAAATGGTGATGCCAGCGTCTGCGAGCTGTAATTTAAAAGGGTCTCTATGTACGCTCTATAGCTGTAGAGATTGGCCGATTGTGAGATAAGGCGATCTCCCAGAGTAATATCGACCTGGTTAAAGAGTGGCTAGAAGGTAATTTATGAGAGCCACACGGGAGCCATCGCCGATAGCCGTATTATCTTGCTTCACGATGTGACAGCTTATGTACAGCAGCGTGTTGTTTAGATCATAATAATAATCGCTGCTCTCAGATATGAAAAATTCCAACGGGCCATTGTCTGACAGAGCCGCAACCAGTTGTACTTCTACAAATAGAGATTTCTCTATACTTGTTTGTGTCGGGGGTACGTCAAAAATATCCAGTTCAGATTTTGCGCACTCTACAGAAGCGTCATGCAGGAAAGCCATGATAACTGATTAGAAGATGTCGTCCACAGAGCATCTTACTCGTTTCTGACGGGGGCGTCTCTTGGTGGTAGTTTTACTCATGAGCATCGGCGGTAAAGGCGGGCAAGCGCGCCTCTTTCTTTTTTGTGCTTTTTTAGCGACATAAATTATCCCAGATCCGTCTTGCTGCAGTTGTGTATTTAGCCGTTTCATAAGGGCCGTTGAGGCGGTCGTGTCGGCGTCCGTTGCGATGTTCCGGACCGCCGTCTTAAAGTGCGGTTTTACTAATTCTAGTCTTTTTCTGAAAAGCGGCATGGCGCGGCGAAATAAGCCTTTAAATATTCTGGCCAGGCCAGAGCTATACATGTACTCACTCCCGCGGAACCCCTCTAGACCGTGCCCCGACTGGGCAGTATAGTAGCGGGCATAAACAGCGGGATCTCCATACACCCTTTGAGACACCATTTTATCGTGTCAATACTGTCGCGGACTAAAATGTAATCGCACTATACACTTTCCGTATCTGAATTTAACCGGCGTACCCTGGTCCGACATGACTGTAATGTTTATGGAGTCAAAGTATTGTTTGCACAGCGGTATATAATCGGGATGCGAGTATCGCACCGTGACAATATCATTATCATCGCCGCTAACTTCTACGGTTCGTAACAGTTGAACGTAACTGTCGCCTACAAGCTGATGTTGAATTATATCAGTGTATACAAAAAGCGAATAAAAACCAGCCTTTGAATCGGGGTAAAAGCGGCGATTCCACGGCATTAAAGCAACGGGGGAGTCATCGATGGTCTGTAGGCCGAAAATAAATTTTAGCTTAGTACCCAGAGCAAACTGTATAGGGGCTGGGTCGGGCAGGATCACCTCTCGGCGTAGCTCATCATACCGTATTCTGTAGGCAGGCGTGGATAAATTCAGAGCTTCTATTCGGGCATTGACCGCGCCAACCAGCTTATGAATGTTCGAGTAAAATCCTGATTTTATGTGATAATGTTCTAACGGATCGTTGTGTTTAGCCGCGTAGAAGTTCCCTTCAAAAGCCTCAAACGTGTTCCACGTATGGGGGTACTGTATTTCTGTTAACGCCACTTCATAAGAGTCTGAAAGCTGAACGGCCCTCGCTAACTTGGTATTGTAGCTCGATATGGTGTTTTCGGGGTAGATTTTGATTGAGGAGTTGCTGGGTAATGTAACGAAAAACGAACCAGCTTCCATGGCTATATATCTGTCAACTCCGAAGCCGGGATCCAACTATTGAATTTTTTGGGGTACCCCAGCCATTTGACAAAGCAGTGACTCACACCCCCGACACGTTTTTTTCTCAAAATCTTTTCTACTCTGTAGACACGATTCTCATCCATAGGTATTTTTTGCAGCTCTTCCTTATAAAATGACCCCTCTACAGAGTCGCCGGCTAAATCACTAATTTTATAAAGAGGTTTATGAAATTTATTGGAGACTGCAGTAATTAAAAAAATCTCTTCGCTGTACTTTTTCTCATAGCTCTTACAGAATGTTCCCTTTTAGCGCGATATTCTGACATGATCTCCAACCTTTAAAGACGGTTTAATCGGTTTATTAGTAATAGTAGAACTGTAAATATTGCGCCAGATTTGCATCGCGTTTTGCGAACTCACAGCAGCGGGACTACAGCATATGGTAGAATGATAAGTATGATTGTATCTATGCACCAAATCCGGTAAAATATCAATATACCTAAAGGTATTATGCTGCGTAAGATGGCGCCACATACGGGTTTTTAATGTGCGATTAAAGCGCTCTACCATAGCGGCCTTCACATCATTGTTGGTAAAAAAGTGGTGAATATTATGCATATTACATAGTTGCTTGAGTTGTGAATGTATAAATTCTTTGCCGCGATCCGTCTGCAATTTCTTCGGTATGCGCTTATCATTTTGAAATACTAATTCGAACGATCTGACTACACTCGCACCGGTCTTGTTTGATAAGGCAACGCACCATGCTTATCTCGATAGAGTATCAATCACCGTCAGGATGTATTTGACATTATCATTTTCCCTTGAATAGTCAATTAAACTTACGAGATCCACTTGCCACTGCGCATCAATGTCCGAGCCGTAAATTTTATTTGTCAAAAAGCGTTTTTCTAACAGGTTTGTGTAGAGTGTAGGCATCTTGTTTATTCAACCAGCCAGTCACATCAGATTTCTTTATTCCGCGGTCTCTTGTCTCTCTAAATATTTTGTCAATTCCGCAGAATGACCCGGGGGCTTTAGGTGTAAAATATTGTTTTTCTAATATGGCATCATATGATTTAGACGTCATGATTGAATAAATGATTGTGTCTCGATAATCAACAACAGCCGGCTTCTTTCAGAAATTCAACTGTATAAAATTTCATATTAAATGCTGTATTTATACCAAATATTCCCGCCCTACATAATATATTTCAGTCCTAGATGAGTTATTTAGTTTTAACACAACAGCTGCAACTCATTAGTGTAATCCGATGCTGCATGGCTGAAATCACTGAAGAGCTGAACACAGACACAGTGGGTGGTACTTTCTCTTTAAATACAGGCCAAACTCCTCTAGGTTTGACACAGAATCTTAAAGACAGTTTTTCTGCGAATCTCAACAGCTGTTCTTTGAAACAGTAAGTGTTTACTGATTTATTTGCACCCTGATATTATCATTGTCTGTAACGTATATATTTGTAACATAGTTTTAAACTGTATTTATAGTCGGTATAGATAAAACTTTTCCCCTTTTTATTTAAGATGGAATTCCAATATCCCTGCGATCAATACAGCCCCCTTCTTACAAGCACACAACTAGGTATTATACCGAATATAATGTACAGAGTATTGGCTCATTCTGATTAAGTTATTATATTATAAGTAGTTTATATTAATTATATATTCTTTCATTCTTTCTTATTTAAGAGGAGTGTATGTCTCCCGATTATCGCAATAACTTCATCACGCCGAATTATGAACCCTTTGAACACGTAGCTGAGGAACCGTTATAAGATAATGAGCCTGCTCTTCACCTTATCACAGGTAATTAGATTCTCCTTTTTGCATTTAGATAGGGAAAAATGCCATTGTAACACAGTACCAAGATATTTATCCTTCCTGTATCACATGTAAGAAAGATTATATATATATATATATATATATATATATACACATACATACACTCACTCACACTCACCGGCCACTTTATTAGGTACACCATGCTAGTAACGGGTTGGACCCCCTTTTGCCTTCAGAACTGCCTCAATTCTTCGTGGCATAGATTCAACAAGGTGCTGGAAGCATTCCTCAGAGATTTTGGACCATATTGACATGATGGCATCACACAGTTGCCGCAGATTTGTCGGCTGCACATCCCAAAGATGCTCCATACAAGGCAGGATGGATCCATGCTTTCATGTTGTTTACGCCAAATTCTGACCCTACCATCCGAATGTCGCAGCAGAAATCGAGACTCCTCAGACCAAGCAACGTTTTTCCAATCTTCTACTGTCCAATTTCGATGAGCTTGTACAAATTGTAGCCTCAGTTTCCTGTTCTTAGCTGAAAGGAGTGGTACCCAGTGTGGTCTTCTGCTGCTGTAGCCCATCTGCCTCAAAGTTCGATGCACTGTGCGTTCAGAGATGCTCTTAGGCCTACCTTGGTTGTAACGGGTGGCGATTTGAGTCACTGTTGCCTTTCTATCAGCTCGAACCAGTCTGCCCATTCTCCTCTGACCTCTGGCATCAACAAGGCATTTCCGCCCACAGAACTGCCGCTCACTGGATTTTTTTTCTTTTTCGGACCATTCTCTGTAAACCCTAGAGATGGTTGTGTGTGAAAATCCCAGTAGATCAGCAGTTTCTGAAATACTCAGACCAGCCCTTCTGGCACCAACAACCATGCCACGTTCAAAGGCACTCAAATCACCTTTCTTCCCCATACTGATGCTCGGTTTGAACTGCAGGAGATTGTCTTGACCATGTCTACATGCCTAAATGCACTGAGTTGCCGCCATGTGATTGGCTGATTAGAAATTAAGTGTTAACAAGAAGTTGGACAGGTGTACCTAATAAAGTGGCCGGTGAGTGTATATATATATATTATCTATGTTAATTCCACACCACAGACAAACACATTTTATACACCTCAACAACTAAATTTTGTAAATTTAAATGTTTATACTAAGCAAAACATAGGTAATACGGGATAAGTCTTGCTATATTAATTTTACACCATAAATACGGTTATACAGTAAAAGTATATTTATACAGTAAAACTATTTTATACACCGCAACAACTAAATTTACGCATACTGCATAAATATGTTTATACTATGCAAAACATAGGTAATACGGGATAAGTCGTGTTATATTAATTTTACACCATAAATATGGTTTATACAGTAAAACTATAACAGCTATTAACTATTGTATTACACAAATTATGCCATAATAAATATACGGTTAAATTATTAAAACAAATAATGCCGCTAGCCATCAATATAATAGTAAATTATTAGAACACATACACCATAAACGGGTTATACCGTAAAACTATATTATACTATGTCAGCTGCTTTAATCCTTTGTATGTAAACACGAACTAAGTGCAATTTCTCATACAGATACTGACACGCATCCATCGGTCTATATGGCGGAAAAGTGGTGTGTTCCCGAACCGTGTGAAAATCTGGATTCAGACGTCGAGATCATAGATGTCAAGAACACTGTAATTTCGCCGCTAGCCGATGCTCCTAAAAGACGTGGAAATTCGTTAAGCAGGTGTCTCAAGAATCGAAAAGGTAACGGTTCACTTGAAATACATACGATTCTCACTTTTGTGTAGAAAATCACTTCAGTGTTAACTAATAGTCATATTTTATTTACATCTGCTAAACTAGTTGCCAGAAAAATTCAATTTGAAAAAGAGAATATCCCCGTCTCAACGAGTTCGAACAATGCGATGTCCATTAAACCAGGAGCTGCGGAGGTGCAATTCCCGGTTCATACTTGTAAGTATATATCTGGTCTGCTCTATACCAGATTTATGCAAATATTGTTACAATGATTTCATGGATAACTGTCACAGTTAACTTTTTAAATATTACGCAGGATCATGGATAACTTCCGGCGTGTAGCTTTTCCAATTTTACAACGGTTTCGCGGATAACAGACGCTTGTATCTTTTCTTTTAGATACGCCGGGTCTTCAACCACGAGTTTTGCATCAGCGTAATTACGGATCTGCACAGAAGCAACCACAAAGAGCTAATGCGTCTGTGAGAACAACTCCTCTTTTGCCCATCTGTGTTGTGGATCGTGAGGAAAGCTACACTGCACCCAAACACACCGGGCGTCCAAGCCCCAAGATTCCACATCAAAAATATAAGAATGTTTCAAGAGAGAGATTTGCAGCGCAGAACGCTAGTCCCTGCATAACTCAGGAAGCCAATAGCACAATCATCATTCCACAAGTTACTCCTGAAAACAGAGAAATTGCGCAGCTCGTCGCGGGTAAGAAGAGTAATAACCGGAGCAATATACGTGTGGGTCAAACTGTACAATCTGCAGATACTGCTCTTGCAGGCTCTTCTAGGGATTTTGGCACTGTATTACCTCTAAAGAAGCGATCAGTATCATGCCGCCGTGTAAGTAGTAAAAAACAGAAAGTTGCTGAACATTCATCTTATACAGGGAGTCCTGTGTGGGATGATGAACATATCAAAATGTTTATTGCCATGTCTGCTCAGTACGTCCATACCAAACTCGCACAGATCAAACTAAAATCTTTCTGTGATACGTATGAAAGACTGATAAATGCATGCCCAACACTGACTCTCAATTCTAAATATTTTTCTGCCCAACACCTGACATTATCGCCGAGCTATAGGATTTTAAACTAAATCATGCCTGTGTACATACACCACCTGTGAATTTAAATAAATTTAAATCCACCTGACTAAGCTTGGTTGGCTGTGGTTTGAAAAAATCCAGAAGATTGCGAGCAGCTAGAAGGGGGCGAAAGTCAGGTTACAGCGCTATAACTACACAATATCCCCAGAGCCTGTTACATTATTCAACTACAGTTTTACACACCCAAGACAACCCTGGAGGTGTCAACAGCAGTGCTGATCCAGATGCTCAGAGCAGTGGGCATCTTGAAACACATACTGAAAATGCGCATGATGCAGCCTCTGTGGGTAATGGTGTTTATGATAATGAAATGCCCGTAGATCGTTCAGACGTTTTACAACATTTTTATCATCATCAAAGGGCTCTCCACAATTTCAACGGGCATATACATACAGATCATTTTAGATTTGTAAATTTGGATCGTGTACGATCATTTGTAGAGGCCATAAATATTGTTCATGACGGCGTTCAGTCATTACTGGATAGAATCATCAGGGACATTGAACCTGGTGACTTTGTACAGTTAAGGCTTGAAGGTGGGGATACTTTAGACCCTATTTTCGCTACAAAACAAACCCGGGAAGATTTTAATTCTGAATCTTTTTTTAAACGCCGTTGCCCGCACACTTCAAAGTAACGTTGAATGTCTAGCATCCAATTCTTTAAAGCTAGTCATCTCCATCATTAAAAATAGCGGTGGTGTAAAAAAAGGCGCTTGAAATCTATAGCGACCAGTCGGATCATTAAACAAAAGAGGCAGTGTCTGTATGATTTTAACACAACAAAAACACAAACTTTTTATAGCGTGTTTTACAACCGCGTATGTCAGGCTAGAGCTCTATTCGCTGCTGGACCGGTTGCAGGAGAGGTGGCTTTATCACGACACAGATTCAGTTATTTTTGTACAGAGAGATGGTGAGTGGCAGCCGTCTTTAGGCGATTACCTGGGAAGCTGACCAGTGAAATACCCGATGGTACACACATCACAGAATTTGTATCCGCAGGCCCCAAAACTTACGGATACAAACTCAACACCGGTAAAACTGTCTTAAAAGTTAAGGGGATGACACTAAATGTCGGTAACTCTCAATCTATTAATTTCAACAGTCTAAAAGATCTAGTTCTGGACTACCCGCGCAATTCTGTCACAGAAACTCAGAAATGTATCGTCGTACAAGTACAACAGCCGTCCTTTGTGAGAAATAAAAAGTACTGGGATATTGAGACGCGGCCATTACGCAAAACACAAAAGTGTGTTTATACAAATCGGCGACTATTAGACGATCTCACCACTGTGCCTTTCAGGTATTAGTAGAGTATTGTGATGGATGCGCGCATGCAACACCCATTCTCATGCATTCTAGCAGGGCCGTCTAATTCTGGAAAGAGCTATTTTGTAAAACAACTGCTATATAATATTGAAACTAATTTTTCTCAGAAACCTGATAATATTGTTTGGTTTTATTCGTGTTGGCAAAAACTATATGATGAAATCTCTCTCTCTTTTCCCAACGCCAGATTTGTGGAGGGTCTGCCGAATACATTCGTAGATGACGAATTATTCCCGCCGGAGAAGGTGAATTTGGCTATTGTTGACGATCTCATGGAGAGTGCTAGTGAAAATTGTGAGATAGAAAAAGCCTTTACTAATAAGTTGTTGTGAATTTGCTTTTTGCTCCCTCTAGTGGTTACTAGTTTTTTGACTCTGGTTTTTCTGTCATTCCTTTTATCCGCACCTGGGTCGTTAGTTAGGGGTGTTGCTATATAAGCTCCCTGGACCTTCAGTTCAATGCCTGGCAACGTAGTTATCAGAGCTAGTCTGCTGTGCTCTTGTCTACTGATCCTGGTTCCAGTTATATCAGCTAAGTCTGCCTTTTGCTTTTTGCTATTTGTTTTGGTTTTGTATTTTTGTCCAGCTTGTTCCAAATCTGTATCCTGACCTTTGCTGGAAGCTCTAGGGGGCTGGTGTTCTCCCCCCGGACCGTTAGATGGTTCGGGGGTTCTTGAATTTCCAGTGTGGATTTTGATAGGGTTTTTGTTGACCATATAAGTTACCTTTCTTTATTCTGCTATCAGTAAGCGGGCCTCTCTGTGCTAAACCTGGTTCATTTCTGTGTTTGTCATTTCCTCTTACCTCACCGTCATTATTTGTGGGGGGCTTCTATCCAGCTTTGGGGTCCTCTTCTCTGGAGGCAAGAAAGGTCTTTGTTTTCCTCTACTAGGGGTAGCTAGATTCTCCGGCTGGCGTGTGTCATCTAGAATCAACGTAGGAATGATCCCCGGCTACTTCTAGTGTTTGCGTTAGGAGTAGATATATGGTCAACCCAGTTACCACTGCCCTATGAGCTGGATTTTTGTATTCTGCAGACTTCCACGTTCCTCTGAGACCCTCGCCATTGGGGTCATAACAGTTTGCCAGGCCAATATTAAATGTTTAATGCATTGCAGAAGAGGGATTATAAGAAAGAAGATTCTGAGTTTTTTTTTTCTTCTTCCCCTTTACCTCAGAGTGGCTATGCTTGCTGCATACATGAATGTCCAGACCTTGATTACAAGTGTGGACCAGCTGGCTACTCGTGTGCAGGGCATACAAGACTATGTTATCAGAAATCCTAGGTCAGAACCTAAAATACCGATTCCTGAACTGTTTTCCGGAGACAGGTTTAAGTTTAGGAATTTCGTGAATAATTGTAAATTGTTTTTGTCCCTGAGACCCTGTTCATCTGGAGATTCTGCTCAGCAAGTAAAAATTGTGATTTCGTTCTTACGGGGCGACCCTCAGGATTGGGCTTTTTCGCTGGCGCCAGGAGATCCGGCATTGGCTGATCTTGATGCGTTTTTTCTGGCGCTCGGTTTACTTTATGAGGAACCCAATCTTGAGATTCAGGCAGAAAAGGCCTTGCTGGCTATGTCTCAGGGGCAGGACGAGGCTGAAGTGTATTGCCAAAAATTTCGGAAATGGTCCGTGCTGACACATTGGAACGAGTGTGCACTGGCCGCTAATTTTAGAAATGGCCTTTCTGAAGCCATTAAGAATGTTATGGTGGGTTTTCCCATTCCCACAGGTCTGAATGATACTATGGCACTGGCTATTCAAATTGACCGGCGGTTGCGGGAGCGCAAAACCGCAAATTCCCTCATGGTGTTGTCTGAACAGACACCTAATTCGGTGCAATGTGATAGAAAAACCGCAAATTCCCTCATGGTGTTGTCTGAACAGACACCTGATTTAATGCAATGTGATAGAATCCTGACTAGAAATGAGCGGAAAATTCATAGACGCCGGAATGGCTTGTGCTACTACTGTGGTGATTCTACACATGTTATCTCAGCATGCTCTAAACGTATAGCTAAGGTTGTTAGTCCTGTCACCGTTGGTAATTTGCAACCTAAATTTATTCTGTCTGTAACTTTGATTTGCTCACTGTCATCTTATCCTGTCATGGCGTTTGTAGATTCAGGTGCTGCCCTGAGTCTCATGGATCTCTCATTTGCTAAGCGCTGTGGTTTTACTCTTGAACCATTAGAAAATCCTATTCCTCTTAGGGGTATTGATGCTACACCATTGGCAGCAAATAAACCGCAGTATTGGACACAGGTTACCATGTGCATGACTCCTGAACACCGCGAGGTGATGCGTTTCCTGGTTTTACATAAAATGCATGATTTGGTTGTTTTAGGGCTGCCATGGTTACAGACCCATAATCCAGTCCTGGACTGGAAGGCTATGTCAGTCTCAAGTTGGGGCTGTCGTGGTATTCATGGGGATTCCCTGCCTGTGTCTATTGCTTCTTCTACGCCTTCGGAAGTTCCGGAGTATTTGTCTGATTATCAGGATGTCTTCAGTGAGTCTGAGTCCAGTGCACTGCCTCCTCATAGGGACTGTGACTGTGCTATAGATTTGATCCCAGGCAGTAAATTTCCTAAGGGAAGACTGTTTAATCTGTCGGTACCTGAACATACCGCTATGCGTTCATATATCAAGGAGTCTCTGGAGAAAGGACATATTCGTCCGTCTTCTTCCCCTCTTGGTGCGGGATTCTTTTTTGTGGCAAAAAAGGACGGATCTTTGAGACCTTGTATTGATTATCGGCTTTTAAATAAGATCACTGTCAAATTTCAGTATCCTTTACCGCTGTTGTCTGACTTGTTTGCCCGGATTAAGGGTGCCAAGTGGTTCACCAAGATAGACCTTCGTGGTGCGTACAACCTTGTGCGCATTAAGCAAGGTGATGAATGGAAAACCGCATTCAATACGCCCGAAGGTCATTTTGAGTACTTGGTGATGCCTTTTGGGCTCTCCAATGCGCCTTCAGTTTTTCAGTCCTTTATGCATGATATTTTCCGGAAGTATCTGGATAAATTTTTGATTGTTTATCTGGATGATATTTTGGTTTTTTCTGATAATTGGGATTCGCATGTGGAGCAGGTCAGGTTGGTCTTTAAAATTTTGCGTGAAAATTCTTTGTTTGTCAAGGGCTCAAAGTGTCTCTTTGGTGTGCAGAAGGTTCCCTTTTTGGGGTTCATTTTTTCCCCTTCTGCTGTGGAGATGGACCCAGTCAAGGTCCGAGCTATTCTTGATTGGACTCAGCCCTCGTCAGTTAAGAGTCTTCAGAAGTTCTTGGGCTTCGCTAACTTCTACCGTCGTTTTATCGCTAATTTTTCTAGCATTGTGAAACCTTTGACGGATATGACCAAGAAGGGCTCCGATGTAGCTAACTGGGCTCCTGCTGCCGTGGAGGCTTTCCAGGAGTTGAAACGCCGGTTTACTTCGGCGCCTGTTTTGTGCCAGCCTGACGTCTCACTTCCCTTTCAGGTTGAGGTGGATGCTTCGGAGATTGGGGCAGGGGCCGTTTTGTCGCAGAGAGGCCCTGGTTGCTCTGTTATGAAACCTTGTGCCTTTTTCTCTAGGAAGTTTTCGCCTGCCGAGCGAAATTATGATGTGGGCAATCGGGAGTTGTTGGCCATGAAATGGGCATTTGAGGAGTGGCGTCATTGGCTCGAGGGTGCTAAGCATCGTGTGGTGGTCTTGACTGATCACAAAAATCTGATGTATCTCGAGTCTGCTAAACGCCTTAATCCGAGACAGGCCCGCTGGTCATTGTTTTTCTCCCGCTTTGATTTTGTTGTCTCGTATTTACCAGGTTCAAAGAATGTGAAGGCCGATGCTCTTTCTAGGAGCTTTGTGCCTGATGCTCCTGGAGTCGCTGATCCTGTTGGTATTCTTAAAGATGGAGTTATCTTGTCAGCTATTTCTCCGGATCTGCGACGTGTGTTGCAGAGATTTCAGGCTGATAGGCCTGAGTCTTGTCCACCTGACAGACTGTTTGTCCCGGATAAGTGGACCAGCAGAGTCATTTCCGAGGTTCATTCCTCGGTGTTGGCAGGTCACCCGGGAATTTTTGGCACCAGAGATCTGGTGGCCAGGTCCTTTTGGTGGCCTTCCTTGTCAAGGGATGTGCGGTCATTTGTGCAGTCCTGTGGGACTTGTGCTCGAGCTAAGCCTTGCTGTTCTCGTGCCAGCGGTTTGCTCTTGCCCTTGCCTGTCCCGAAGAGACCTTGGACACATATCTCCATGGATTTCATTTCTGATCTTCCGCTATCTCAGGGCATGTCCGTTATCTGGGTGATATGTGATCGCTTCTCCAAGATGGTCCATTTGGTTCCTTTGCCTAAGCTGCCTTCCTCTTCCGATCTGGTTCCTGTGTTTTTCCAGAACGTGGTTCGTTTGCACGGCATCCCTGAGAATATTGTGTCAGACAGAGGATCCCAGTTCGTTTCCAGGTTCTGGCGATCCTTTTGTAGTAGGATGGGCATTGATTTGTCGTTTTCGTCTGCTTTCCATCCTCAGACTAATGGACAGACGGAGCGAACCAATCAGACTTTGGAGGCTTATTTGAGGTGTTTTGTCTCTGCTGATCAGGACGATTGGGTGACATTCTTGCCGTTGGCTGAGTTTGCCCTTAATAATCGGGCTAGTTCCGCCACCTTGGTTTCGCCTTTTTTCTGCAACTCTGGTTTCCATCCTCGCTTTTCTTCGGGTCATGTGGAGCCTTCTGACTGTCCTGGGGTGGATTCTGTGGTGGATAGGTTGCAGCAGATCTGGAATCATGTGGTGGACAACTTGAAGTTGTCACAGGAGAAGGCTCAGCGCTTTGCCAACCGCCGCCGCGGTGTGGGTCCCCGACTACGCGTTGGGGATTTGGTATGGCTTTCTTCCCGCTTTGTTCCTATGAAGGTCTCCTCTCCCAAATTTAAACCTCGTTTTATTGGGCCTTACAAGATATTGGAAATCCTTAATCCTGTATCTTTCCGTCTGGATCTTCCTGTGTCGTTTGCTATTCACAATGTATTTCATAGGTCCTTGTTGCGGCGGTACATTGTGCCTGTAGTTCCTTCTGCTGAGCCTCCTGCTCCGGTGTTGGTTGAGGGCGAGTTGGAGTACGTGGTGGAGAAGATCTTGGATTCTCGCCTCTCCAGGCGGAGGCTTCAGTACCTGGTCAAGTGGAAGGGCTATGGTCAGGAGGATAATTCCTGGGTGGTCGCCTCTGATGTTCATGCGGCCGATTTAGTTCGTGCCTTTCATGCCGCTCATCCTGATCGCCCTGGTGGTCGTGGTGAGGGTTCGGTGACCCCTCACTAAGGGGGGGGTACTGTTGTGAATTTGCTTTTTGCTCCCTCTAGTGGTTACTAGTTTTTTGACTCTGGTTTTTCTGTCATTCCTTTTATCCGCACCTGGGTCGTTAGTTAGGGGTGTTGCTATATAAGCTCCCTGGACCTTCAGTTCAATGCCTGGCAACGTAGTTATCAGAGCTAGTCTGCTGTGCTCTTGTCTAATGATCCTGGTTCCAGTTATATCAGCTAAGTCTGCCTTTTGCTTTTTGCTATTTGTTTTGGTTTTGTATTTTTGTCCAGCTTGTTCCAAATCTGTATCCTGACCTTTGCTGGAAGCTCTAGGGGGCTGGTGTTCTCCCCCCGGACCGTTAGACGGTTCGGGGGTTCTTGAATTTCCAGTGTGGATTTTGATAGGGTTTTTGTTGACCATATAAGTTACCTTTCTTTATTCTGCTATCAGTAAGCGGGCCTCTCTGTGCTAAACCTGGTTCATTTCTGTGTTTGTCATTTCCTCTTACCTCACCGTCATTATTTGTGGGGGGCTTCTATCCAGCTTTGGGGTCCTCTTCTCTGGAGGCAAGAAAGGTCTTTGTTTTCCTCTACTAGGGGTAGCTAGATTCTCCGGCTGGCGCGTGTCATCTAGAATCAACGTAGGAATGATCCCCGGCTACTTCTAGTGTTTGCGTTAGGAGTAGATATATGGTCAACCCAGTTACCACTGCCCTATGAGCTGGATTTTTGTATTCTGCAGACTTCCACGTTCCTCTGAGACCCTCGCCATTGGGGTCATAACATAAGTATGTGCACCACAGAAATCTCAGCATTTTCTACCTGGTACAAAACATATTTTGTCAGGGTAAGAAAAGCCGCACGATAAATTTAAACACCAAGTACAAGGTGCTTTTTAATAACCCCCGAGATAAATTACAAATTTTAACTCTAGCTCATCAGATGTATCCCGGAAAAACACGTTTTTTCCTAGAAGCTTTTGAGGATGCCACGCGGGAGCCTTATGGGTATTTATGAGAATCTTCGCTTAAGGACCGGATTGTTTCCACCAGCGTTGCCTGCGGTCTATGTTCAAAAGAAAAACACTTCTAAAAAGTGAATTTTAACCGGTATCAGACATTCTACGCTGTGTGCGTTGTGATGTAAAGATGTCTGAGAGACTCCGGCGTAACTGGGCGCTCTTAAAAACTCTGGTGAAAGCAACCCCCACTGTCAGAAAGTCTATTTTGCGCAATGTAAGCAATGATTTAATTAGAGCCATAGGTGAGATTGCTTTAAACATTTTAAAAGGCAGGATTCCACTGAAAGAGCGTCAAAAAGGCATATTAAAGAAGTGGCGTAAAGCTATAAGAACCCTGAGCGACAGATCTCAGCCCATAAAGAAAAAGAAGCGGCTACTAAAGCAAGCCGGCGGGTTTATCGGGCCTCTTTTAGCTTTTGCAATTCCAATAATAACAAGCCTGCTCGCAGGAAGATAATGGAGCAAACAGAGAAAATGTATCTAGTCCCCAAACAGGAGCTAGACAAACTAAGACCCGGTACTACAGATAACATACGCGACAGTGTTATTCGTCGCCTTGATGGTGAAATTAGCGCCATTTTACAACGTCGTGACATTCCCAATGATGTGAAAATTAAAATGTATAGCTCCGTGCTACAGCGCTACTTGGTACATACGAGACACAGCTCAAAAGAAGTAACGGCTTTAAATCTCGTTAGCACTCCTGATCCTGATCAGCAACAATTGTCAAATACCGACTCTGATAAAAATCAAGAGGTCGCTGAAATTGTCAGCCATATAAACCAAAGATATAAAAAGAATGCTGAATTTTTACTAAACAAGTTACTGCAGAATAAAAATGTTACAGCCTGGAATAATAAAGCTGAATTTATTTTCAAAGGATCCGTACTACCAGGGTCTAACTTACTGGATTTGGTACGTAGTACAATGCAGAGTCATGCTCTGACCGGCAGAAATTTACCACCGGGTTGGGATTCATTTATGCAAGCTATGGCCGAGCTAAATATACCGTCTACAGTTGTGGGTAATCCCACTACTAGGAAGCTTTTAGATGAATTAAAAATTTCCAGCAGTGAGACACACGCTGTATCTACACCACAGAAGCTAGCCACAACGCCGCGTATAATTCAATCTTTACATTCCCCATCATTAGGTACCACACGCGGAACTCTGCTACCTAAAAAAAGGTCTCTTCCGATACTACAAACTATGTGGCTCACGATGTAAAGAATGTACTGGATAAATGCTGTACTTGGCTTGTAACACTATATTATTTATTTTGTAAGAAGTGTAATGTTAATTGTACTTGTGATACTATTTACTTATTTATTTTGTAAGAAGTGTGTTGATGTATGATCACTGTACTATTTAATGTTTGCTTTTTTTATATTCTGTAAGAATTTTATAGTATTGAAATGTCTTTGAGATGTATTTATTTTACAATAAAATCTTTTAAACTTTTACAATATCGTGTCTTTGGTTTTTATAATCTTATAAAATACGCCGCTTCATACTTGCGGGTGTTGTAATATGGCCACATACATAATGTGCACATATAATGAGACTGGTGTTATAAACCACGTGAAAAAAATGAGAATCCTAGGGTATAATTATATAACTGGCACACTGTGTTATAAAAAACACACTGCCCTGATTACAGAATAATCTCACAGCAGTTACATATAAAAATGAAAATCTAATATAAAAGCAATACTGTGATAATAATCACTGTTTCAAATTAACAATATCAAACTGTATCAAAAGGGAAAGCCAGACACACAGGGGACAGCTGCCAGGCAGGGAGGGGAGGGGTTACACACTTTGATACACTTTGATAGAGGCAGGTCCACCTGTGAAATTGAGTTTGACGAAACCACCCTCTGTTACACTACTCTCCCAAACCCCACTTGAGACCCCTTCAGTGCAGTGATTTACTCATGTGTTCCCGGAGCTCTGCGCTGTTTGCTGTAGGATCAGGTTTCACAGCCACATACAGCAGCCATCAGCATGGGCTCTGACCAGTCACTAAATCACTGCTTGTAATCTGACAGGGTGACCTCCTGTCACTACTGTATGGATGACACAAGACAGGAATATTGTCTGCTGAATCAGGGCATTTATTATATAGAAATAAATGAATTCCCACGTGAAACAATAAGGGTAAACCATACACATATATAGTATAGGTGTGCATAGGAATCAGTGTTTTTGGTGCATTTTTTTTGCAGCCAAAGCCTGCTCTATTGGCAGTAAAAACACTGCTTTCAAAACACCCATTTTTTAGGGTATGTGCAGAGGATCCGGAAATGGCAGCCCTTTGGATGCTGTGGACATGTGCTGCGTCCAAAGTGCTGCCATCTTTTGAACACAGGTGATTCCGCGTGTGTTCATTGATCTGTGCAGAATCCCTGCATCCTATACATTGCAGGGGTGAGATTTCTCTTGCGGAGACTCGCGTCTACACCATATAAATTGGTATGCTGCAGCCTGGACAGACGCACCCCATGTCCGTCTCTGCGGGTGAGGTGCAGGTGATAGTGGATAGTAGAGATGGAATTTCTTGAAATCCCATCCACTATACTGTAACATGTGGCCGCTGCGGGTTGGACGCTGTACAAGTACACAGTAGCCGACCTGCAGCGTTTCTGATTGTGGACACACACCCTTAGAGCTTTTGCTGTTTGTTTTTTACAGTATGCATTTTGTCTACAGTACATGTTTAATAAAGTTAGTGTTATTCACAAAAAAATGCAGCGAAAAACAACATTGCAACATTTGCAGCATTTTTTAAACTTTTTCATGGCTTTCTACGGGTGAAAAAAATTGCTGAAAGTGACACGCTGCAGATTTAAAAAAGGCTGCAGTTGTGAAATTCAGTCAGGGAAAAATAAAATGGTGCGCAGGAGATTTCTGAAAATCTCAGTTTTTGCTTGTGCTGTAAAATGCTGCAAATTTCTTATTTGCAGAAGAAAGAGCTGCAAAAATTCTGCATATGAACATGGCGAAAAGCTGCTTTTCAAAGTGGCAGCAAAACATAGGAGATTTCCGAAATGTCCTGCATGTGCTTGTTGCTCATATTAACCCCTTTACCCCCAAGGGTGGTTTGCACGTTAATGACCGGGCCAATTTTTACAATTCTGACCACTGTCCCTTTATGAGGTTATAACTCTGGAATGCTTCAACGGATCTTGGCGATTCTGACACTGTTTTCTCGTGACATATTGTACTTCATGATAGTTGTAAAATTTCTTCGATATAACTTGCGTTTATTTGTGAAAAAACCTGAAATTTGGCGAAAATTTTGAAAATTTCACAATTTTCCAACTTTGAATTTTTATGCCCTTAAATCACAGAGATATGTCACTTAATAGGTAACATTTCCCACATGTCTACTTTACATCAGCACAATTTAGGAACCAAAATTTTTTTTTGTTAGGGAGTTACCGTATATACTCGAGTATAAGCCGAGATTTTCAGCCCAAATTTTTGGGCTGAAAGTGCCCCTCTCGGCTTATACTCGAGTCACGGTCGGCGGCAGGGTCGGCGGGTGAGGGGGAGAGAGGTCTGTCGCATAATCACCTGCTTCCGGTGCTCCTGGCACTATCCCTGCCTATCCCACGGTCTTCGGGTGCCGCAGCTCTTCCCCAGTTCAGCGGTCACGTGGCACCGCTCAATAAAGTTATGAATATGGACTCTACTCCCATAGGGGCGGAGCCGCATATTAATAACTGTAATGAGCGGTGCCAGTGACCGCTGACAGAGGAAGAGGTTGCCGTGCCCGGAGACATCTGTCCGGGATAAGGAGCCAGGGATGCAGGGAGCAGGTAAGTATGTCATATTTACCTGTCCGCGTTCCACACGCCGGGCGCCGCTCAGTCTTCCCGTCCTCTTGCAGTGACTGTACAGGTCAGAGGGCGCGATGACGTACTAGTGTGCGCGCCGCCCTCTGCCTGAACTGTCAGTGCGGAGAGACAGGACGCTGAGGAGCTGCGGGCAGCAACTAGAGGTGAGTATGTCATTTTTTTTTTTTATTGCAGCAGCAGGAGCATTGTATATGGAGCACAGCTTTATATGGAACATCTTATGGGGCAATAATGAACAGTACAGAGCATTATATGGGGCACAGCTTTATATGGAGCATCTTATGGGGCAATAACGCTTGTGCAGCATTATAGTGGGGCAAGTGACTGTACGGAGCATCTTATGGGGCCATAATGTTTGTGCAGCACTATAATGGGGCAAGTGACTGTATGGAGCATCTTATGGGGCCATAACGCTTGTGCAGCACTATAATGGGGCAAGTGACTGCACGGAGCATCTTATGGGGCCATAACGCTTGTGCAGAATTATATGGGGCAAGTGACTGTATGGAGCATCTTATGGGGCCATAACGCTTGTGCAGCATTATAATGGGGCAAGTGACAGTACGGAGCATCTTAAGGGGCCATAACGCTTGTGCAGCACTATAATGGGGCAAGTGACTGCACGGAGCATCTTATGGGGCCATAACGCTTGTGCAGCACTATATGGGGCAAGTGACTGTACGGAGCATCTTATGGGGCCATAACGCTTGTGCAGCACTATATGGGGCAAGTGACTGTATGGAGCATCTTATGGGGCCGCAACCTTTGTGCAGCACTATATGGGGCAAGTGACTGTATGGAGCATCTTAAGGGGCCGTAACATTTGTGCAGCATTATATGGGGCAAGTGTCTGTATGGAGCATCTTTTGGGGCCGTAACGTTTGTGCAGCACTATATAGGGCAAATATCTCTATGGGGCCCTTATTACCCTTTATGCAGGATTATATTGGGCATTTTTTAATATGGAGCATCTAATGGGGCCCATCAAACTTTATGGAGCATTATATGGGGCTCCTGATTCAATATGGATATTCAAAAACACTTAACCTACTGATTTCTCAATTAATTTTACTTTTATTGGTATCTATTTTTACTTTTGAAATTTACCGGTAGCTGCTGCAGTTTCCACCCTAGGCTTATACTCGAGTCATTAAGTTTTCCCAGTTTTTTGTGGCAAAATTAGGGGGGGTCGGCTTATACTCGGGTTGGCTTATACTCGAGTATATACGGTATAAGGGTTAAAAGTTGACCAGCAATTTCTCATTTTTACACCATTTTTTTTTTAGGGACCACATCTCATTTGAAGTCATTTTGAGGGGTCTATATGATAGAAAATACCCAAGTGTGACACCATTCTAAAAACTGCACCCCTGAAGGTGCTCAAAACCACATTCAAG
The DNA here is from genome assembly GCF_051348905.1 of Ranitomeya variabilis. Taxonomy (NCBI): domain Eukaryota; kingdom Metazoa; phylum Chordata; class Amphibia; order Anura; family Dendrobatidae; genus Ranitomeya; species Ranitomeya variabilis. The sequence continues at coordinate 518,818,195 of NC_135232.1, forward strand.
AAATGTATTAACTCTTCAGATGTTTCAAAGGAATTTTTGGAATGTTTAAATAAAAATTTACATTTAACTTTTTTTTACACAAAATTTATTTCAGCTCCAATTTGTTTTATTTTACCAAGGGTAACAGGAGAAAATGGACACGAAAAGTTGTTGTACAATTTGTGCTGAGTACGCTGATACCCCATATGTGGGGGTAAACCACTGTTTGGGTGCATGGCAGAGCTTGGAAGGGAAGGAGCGCCATTTGACTTTTCAATGCAAAATTGACTGGAATTGAGCTGGAACGCCATGTTGCGTTTGGAGAGCCCCTGATGTGCCTAAACATTGAAACTCCCCACAAGTGACACCAGTTTGGAAAGTAGACCCCCTATGGAACTTATCTAGATGTGTGGTGAGCACTTTGACCCACCAAGTGCTTCACAGAAGTTTATAATGCAGAGCCGTAAAAATAAAAAATCATATTTTTTCACAAAAATGATCTTTTCGCCCCCCAATTTTTTATTTTCCCAAGGGTAAGAGAAGAAATTGGACCCCAAAAGTTGTTGTGCAATTTGTCCTGAGTATGCCGATACCCCATATGTGGGGGTAAACCACTGTTTGGGCGCATAGCAGAGCTCGGAAGGGAAGGAGCGTCATTTGACTTTAAAATGCAAAATTGACTGGAATTAAGATGGGACACCATGCTGCATTTGGAGAGCCCCTGATGTGCCTAAACATTGAAACCCCACACAAGTGACACCATTTTGGAAAGTAGACCCCTTAAGGAACTTATCTAGATGTGTGGTGAGCACTTTGACCCAACAAGTGCTTCACAGAAGTTTATAATGCAGAGCCATAAAAATAAAAAATCATATTTCACAAAAATGATCTTTTCGCCCCCAATTTTTTATTTTCCCAAGGGTAAGAGAAGAAATTGGACACCAAAAATTGTTGTTCAATTTTTCCTGAGTACGCTGATACCTGATATGTGGGGGTAAACGACTGTTTGGGCGCATGGCAGAGCTCGGAAGGGAAGGAGCGCCGTTTGACTTTTCAATGCAAAATTGACCGGAATTGAGATGGGACACCATGTCGCGTTTGGAGAGCCCCTGATGTGTCTAAACATTAACCCCCCCCCACAAGCGACACCATTTTGGAAAGTAGACCCCCTAAGGAACTTATCTAGATGTGTTTTGAGAGCTTTGATCCCCCAAGTGTTTCACTACAGTTTATAACGCAGAGCCGTGAAAATAAAAAAAAAAATATTTTTTTTTTTCACAAAAATGATTTTTTTAGCCCCCAGTTTTGTATTTTCACAAGGGTAACAGGATAAATTGGACCCCAAAAGTTGTTGTCCAATTTGTCCTGAGTACGCTGATACCCCATATGTGGGGGGAAACCACTGTTTGGGCGCATGGCAGAGCTTGGGAGGGAAGGAGTGCCATTTGGAATGCAGACTTAGATGGATTGGTTTGCAGGCGTCACGTTGCATTTTCAGAGCCCCTGATGTACCCAAACAGTAGAAACCCCCCACAAGTGACCCCATATTGGAAACTAGACCTCCCAAGGAACTTATCTAGATGTGTTGTGAGAATTTTGAACCCCCAAGTGTTTCACTACAGTTTATAACGCAGAGCCGTGAAAATAAAAAATAAAAATTTCCACAAAAATGATTTTTAGCCCCCAGTTTTGTATTTTCCCAAGGGTAACCGGAGAAATTAGACCCCAAAAGTTGTTGTCCAATTTGTCCTGAGTATACTGATACCCCATATGTGGGAGGGAACCACTGTTTGGGCACATGGCAGAGCTTGGAAGGGAAGGAGCGCCATTTGAATGCAGACTTAGATGGATTGGTCTGCAGGCATCACGTTGCATTTGCAGAGCCCCTGATGTACCCAAACAGTACAACCCCCCCACAAGTGACCCCATATTGGAAACTAGACCTCCCAAGGAACTTATCTAGATGTGTTGTGAGAATATTTTTTTTCCACAAAAATGATATTTTTGCCACCAGTTTTGTATTTTCCTAAGGGTAGCAGGAGAAATTGGACCCCAAAAGTTGTTGTCCAATTTGTCCAGAGTACGCTGATGCCCCATATGTTGGGGTAAACCCCTGTTTGGGTGCTCGGAAGGGAAGGAGCACTTTTTACTTTTTCAATGCAGAATTGGCTGGAATTTAGATCGGACACCATGTCGCATTTGGAGAGCCCCTGATGTGCCTAAACAGTGGAAACTCCCCAATTCTAACTGAAACTCTAATCCAAACACACCCCTAACTCTAATCCCAACGGTAACCCTAATCACACCTCTATCCCTGACACACCCCTAACTCTAATCCCAACCCTAATCACAACCGTAAATGTAATCCAAACCCTAACCTAACTTTAGCCCCAACCCTAACCCTAACTTTAGCCCCAACCCTAGCCCTAACCCTAGCCCTAACCTTAGCCCTAGCCCTAACCCTAGCCCTAACCCTAGCCCTAACCCTAGCCCTAACCCTAACCCTAGCCCTAACCCTAATGGGAAAATGGAAATAAATACATTTTTTTAATTTTATTATTTTTCCCTAACTAAGGGGGTGATGAAGGGGGATTTGATTTACTTTTATAGCATTTTTTATAGCGGATTTTTATGATTGGCAGCCGTCACACACTAAAAGACGCTTTTTATAGCAAAAAAGTTTTTGCGTCTCCACATTTTGAGACCTATAATTTTTCCATATTTTGGTCCACAGAGTCATGTGAGGTCTTGTTTTTTGCGGGACGAGTTGACGTTTTTATTGGTAAAATTTTCAGACACGTGACAGTTTTGATCGCTTTTTATTCCGATTTTTGTGAGGCAGAATGACAAAAAAACAGCTATTCATGAATTTCTTTTGGGGGAGGCATTTATACCGTTCCACGTTTGGTAAAATTGATAAAGCAGTTTTATTCTTCGGGTCAGTATGATTACAGCGATACCTCATTTATATCATTTTTTTATGTTTTGGCGCTTTTATACGATAAAAACTTTTATAGAATAAATAATTATTTTGGCATCGCTTTATTCTGAGGACTATAACTTTTTTATTTTTTCTTTGATGACACTGTATGGCAGCTCGTTTTTTGCGGGACAAGATGACGTTTTCAGCGGTACCATGGTTATTTATATCCGTCTTTTTGATCGCGTGTTATTCCACTTTTTGTTCGGTGGTATGATAATAAAGCGTTGTTTTTTTGCCTCGTGTTTTTTTTTTTTCCCTACGGTGTTCACTGAAGGGGTTAACTAGTGGGACAGTTTTATAGGTTGTGTCGGTACGGACGCGGCGATACTAAATATGTGTACTTTTATTGTTTTTTTTATTATTTAGATAAATAAATGTATTTATGGGAATATTTTTTTTTTCTTTAGGAATTTTTTTAATTTTTTTTTTTTACACATGTGGAAATTTTTTTTTTTACATTTTTACTTTGTCCCAGGGGGGGACATCACAGATCGCTGATCTGACAGTTTGCACAGCACTCTGTCAGATCAGCGATCTGACTTACAGTGCTGCAGGCTTACCAAGCGCCTGCTCTGAGAAGGCACTCGGTAAGCCACCTCCCTCCCTGCAGGACCCGGATGCCGCGGCCATTTTGGATCCGGGCCTGCTGCAGGGAGGAGAGGTAAGAGACCTCGCAGCAACGTGATCACATCGCATTGCTCCGGGGGTCTCAGGGAAGCCCGCAGGGAGCCCCCTCCCTGCGCGATGCTTCCCTGTACCGCCGGCACATCACGATCATGTTTGATCGCGGTGTGCCGGGAGTTAATGTGCCGGGGGCGGTCCGTGACCACTCCTGGCACATAGTGCCGGATGTCAGCTGCGATAGTCAGCTGACACCCGGCCGTGATCGGCCGTGCTCCCCCGTGAGCACGGCCGATCGCGCTGGACGTACTATCCCATCGGTGGTCATACTGGCCCACCCCACCTCGACGGGATAGCACGTCCAATGTCAGAAATGGGTTAAATATCCCCCCTCCAATAATAAATCCCCCATCCCCATTCAGATTAAATCTCCCCCCCACAATAAATCCCCCCCCATCTCCACTCATATTAAATATCCCCCATCCAATAATAAATCCCCCCATCCCCATTCACATTAAATCTCCCCCCCACACAATAAATCGCCCCATCTCCACTCACATTAAATCCCTTCCCCACAATAAATCCCCCCATTTCCACTCATATTAAATATCCCCCATCCAATAATATATCCCACCATCCCCACTCACATTAAATTCCCCCCTGCACCTTCGGTGTCTTCAGCTCCACTGGAGCACTTACCACTTCTCTGTGTCTCTGCCTCTGCTCTGCCGCGTGGGTGAGTGACATCAGCAGCGTGATCGCATGACCTGATCACGCTGCTGGCGTCACGCTGACCCGGCAGTCAGAGCTTCAATTGTACTTGCATCTCAGATGCAGTACAATTGAACACTGGGAGCCGGCGCTCTGCAGCTTCTCTGTGCCGGCTGTCAGCTTGACAGTCGGCACAGAGAACAGCTGACTCCCAGTGCGGGGGCGGCAGAATGCAGCCGTCGGGGGAGACACTGCGGACCGCCGCTTTAGGCAGCCCGACTGCGCCCCCTGCCGGCTGCGCCCGGGGCACATGCCCCGGCTGCCCCCCCCCCCTAGATACGCTACTGACCCTAAATGTTTGGAACCATTTAAACATGTATTTTTTATTCATATAAATACTGACTAAATAGGACACCCATTAATTTAAGACTAAGGCTGCTTTCAAACATCAATTTTTTGCCTTCAGGCTCAATCCGGTTGCTCGACGGATTGAAGGATCCATCGTAAATTGTGAAAAACTGATGCGACGGATCCGTTTTTCCGCCGGATCCAAGTTTTTCATCCTCTTCTTCCTTTTTTATCCATTTTACGACGGATCCGTTTTTAAAAAATACCCACGGGAGGCCCCCAAACATTATTGGCTACTGAAAACCTATGTATACAGTGTTTCTACAGCCCATCTTTGACAGGTTGTAGAGCAAGTGGCGAAGATGGAAGGCATGATGGCAAACATTTTGAAGATTTATGTGGATTTCACTTTTGAGGCGAATCATTTGAAAGCGATTGTTATGGAGAAGCAGCGAGAAAGACAGCGCATCATGAGTCTGCGCGAACAACGTTTTTGGATCCACCCAATCACAGCACAGAAAATGACACGTGGGGTGTATTCAACATTATACATGGAGTTAAGAGGAAACCCCGATAAGTTTTTCAGCTACACGCGTATGCAAACGGAGAACTTCGATTTTATGGTGGAATGGTTTGTACACCTCATCCGAAGACGTGATAGATATTGCCGCTTCTACATTTCACTGGTAGAGCGTCTGATGGTGACTCTTCGGTAAGCCATTTTTATTGTATAACTGTAATGTTGTTGCTGGTATTTTGTACTAATTATTGCCTTGCCTTTTTTCACAGATTCCTTGCAACTGGAGAATCACTTTCCTCACTACATTTTCAGTTTAGACTCGGGATTTCCACCAAATCGGGGATTGTTAAGCACACCTGCCGGGCATTGTGGGACTGTTTGCTTGAAGAATTTATCCCACAATGGAGAGTTGGCTGGAGATTGCAGAAAAATTTCAACAAATTTGTCAGTTTCCTAATTGCTTGGGTGCAGTGGACGGGAAACATATCCGCATCGTCAAACTTGCTGCATCTGGCTCAGAATATTCCAACTACAAGAAATATTTCTCCAATGTGCTCATGGCCATCGCAGATGCAGAATACAAATTTATAGCGGTCGATATTGGGACCTATGGCAGCTCCAATGATTCGCAAGTTTTTAAAGTGTCTGTAATGGGGCATCATCTATATGGAAATACCTCCCATTTTCCACCCCTGAGACCGCTGCCTGAAACCTCTTGGCCACCAATGCCATTTGTTTGTGCTGGAGATGAAGCGTTCCAACTCTCGGAACACCTGCTAAAGCCATACTCAAGTAGTGGATTGACACCAACTAAAAGAGTTTTTAATTACCGCCTAACACGAGCACGAAGAATGGTGGAGTGCTCTTTTGGGATTCTAACAGCCAAATAGCGAGTTCTGTTGACCGCTTTAAACCTGAAAACTGACACAGTGGACGTGGTTGTGAAAGCTTGTGTGGTCCTGCACAATTTCGTAATATGCAAGGAACAGATTGCCATTGATGACCAATTTGAAGAAACCACCTTGAATGATTACCATAACATTACTTTTAGAAGTTCTGTGTCAGTTTCCAGAATGAGGGACAAATTTGCAGAATGCTTTATTTCACCTCAAGGAAGAGTACAATGGCAGGATGATATAGTTTGAAACCTTTGTCTTGGACCTTGTTTTACCCAAAGTATTGGACCTTTTTTAACCCAAAGTATTGGACCTTGTTTTACCCAAAGTATTGGACCTTATTGGGTTTTAACCAAAGTATTCTACCTGTTTAACCCAAAGTATTGTACCCGGTTGGGTTTTACCCAAAGTATTGGACCTGTTTTACCCAATGTATTGTACCTGATTGGGTTTTACCCAAAGTATTGCACCTTGTTTTACCTAAAGTATTTAACCTTATAATTAAATAAATGAAAGACAAACATTTTTAAACCAAAAAATTATTTTTTTATTTACAACTTTTATACAACTTTTATAAATTTAGGTAGTGTGGGGTGGAGATAATACTGGAGGGGCTGTCAGATTGGGACACTTCGACAGTAGGAGTGTGGAGAGAGGATTGTGGTGGTGACGGATCAGAAGGTAAAACAGAAGGTGAAGTTGTGGAGAAAGAAAGAGAACAGGTGGACATAAAACCAGGAGTAGTGATGGGAATTTGGAAGGTTTGAGGGGTGGAGTGGAGGGATTGGGAGGTAGAAGAGGTGGTGGCTGGAGAAGAGGGTTGTGTTTGGGGCATGATGGGTGTGGAAGGAGACTGGTGGTAGTAGGCAGTAAGTACAGGTTGAGCAGGGAGTGGAGGCACAGATGATGTGGTTGGGAACTGGTATGGGGCAGTAAGTTGGTACAGGGCAGCAAGCTGGTACGGGGCAGGAAGAGGGTATTGTATAGGAGGGGAGGAGGGACAGTGGCTGGATGGGGGCAGGTGCTAGAGGAAGTACCGTTGGCGGGTGGAGGGGCTTGGGAGCTAACATGCGCTGGGGAAAACTGCCAGGCTTGCATTACATGCATCTGCTGGTCAGGAGGTAGCTTATCTATGCGGTCGACTACTCCCTGGAAAAATGAGGGATTTGGTGATCTACTGTTGCTGAGCAAATTAAATCCTGCGGTCATTTGCTCCAACAACAGCTTGAGTGAGAACTCGGGTGCATAGCTCTTTTTCTGACCCCTCTGGTGCTGCCGCCCAGAACCCACAGGTGTTCTAGAGGTGGCAGCAGTGTCAGAGGGGTGGGGTAAAGGAAAAGCTACATCCTCACCAGCAGCTTCATGAAATGAAGTTGGCCACGATGCTCCAGCGCTGGTGGATGGGACCGAGGGACCAGATGTGAGGGAGGCTCGGAAGGTGCAGATGGGTCAGGTCTGTCGAAGTGGCCCCCGGTGGCGGACTCCTGTGGGATCACTTCAGAAGGATTCAACTCTGCAGGCTTCCGAGTGCTGCAGATGGAGCTGTGAGAGCAAAGAAAAAAAATGTAATTAATATATTGTTATTGCTTGGCCCTGGCTGAAATAAAAAAAAAGGTTACACATGTAAACATTTATACTTAGTAAATGGGGTGGGGGAATATTTACCTTCTGCTCACCATTGTCGACTGGAGGAACGAAAGGGCTCTAGCATACTTATACTTGCTCCTGCGTCCTCCCGATCCGCTCGGGGCCTACATCTCCTTGTTGAACTTCTTCTTGAAGCGATCCCTGAGTGACCACCACCGCATGATAACTCTTTCCCCTGTAAAGTGAAAGCACAAATTCGTTAGTATACAACACATTACAGCCAGCAACATTAGTGAACTGTGAATTCTTATGCGCTTGATTCTGGGCCCGAACATCAAGGTCACACCAAGATCTGTGGAATATTGGCAGCGGTCGCCCATGTTCCACAGCGGCTCCTGTTGTGAATTCTGTTGTGGGTTCTGCTCTTGGGCTCCCTCTGGTGGTTATAAGTGGTAGTGCTGCTGTTTGTCCTTCACAACAGTTATCAGCTGCTTCCACTTTGGACGGGGCTATTTAGTCTGGCTCCTTCCTTTATTGAGTGCCAGTTGTCCATTGTTTTCTAGGGATCCACATCTCTGCTTGGTTTCTCCTTCTGGATTGTCCAAATCATCAAAGATAAGTCCTGGCTCTGTTTTTGCAGTCCACATGCGGTGGACTTAATAGCTCTGTGAATTGCTATGTTTTTTCTTGTCCAGCTTTGTCTGTGTTAAGATTTACTCAGCCAAGTTGGAAGCTCTGGAGTCACAGAGTTACCCTCCATACCTTTAGTTAGGTGTGGAGATTTTTGTATTCTCTGTGGTGGATTTTGTAGTATTTTTTATATTGACCGCACAGTACTCTTTCCTGTCTTTTCTTTCTAGGTAGCGTGGCCTCCTTTGCTAAATTCTGTTTTCAGTCTGCGTTTGTAATTTCCCTCTCCTCTCACAGTCAATATTTGTGGGGGGCTGCCTTTCCTTTGGGAATTTTCTCTGAGGCAAGATAGTATTCCTGTTTCTTTCTTTAGGTGTAATTAGTCCTCCGGTCGTGACGAGGTGTCTAGGGAGTGACAGGAACATCCCACGGCTACTTCTAGTTGATGTGTTAAGTTCAGGGTCTGCGGTCAGTATAGAGGCCACCTACTCCAGAGCTCGTCCATGCTGCTCGTAGGCCACCAGTTCATAATAGTACAACTGGCCAACAATGAGTTAACCGCATCTCAAAAGAAGGGAAAGAAAGTGCTGAGCCATTTTTTTTTCTGTACTCTGTTGTGTTTTTTTTCCCCTCTTCACTTCTGGGTGGCTCAGGAGTTAGGCGTTGACATGGATGTTCAGGGACTTGCTTCTCGGGTGGATCAACTTGCTGCTAGAGTACAGGGTATTTCTGATTATATCGTGCAGACTCCTGTTTTAGAGCCTAGAATTCCTACCCCCGATCTGTTTTTCGGGGACAGGTCCAAATTTTTGAGCTTTAAAAATAACTGTAAACTGTTTTTTGCTCTTAAGCCCCGTTCCTCTGGTGATCCCATCCAGCAGGTAAAAATTGTAAAACCTTTTTTCAGGCGATTGGGTTATTGTATGATGAACCTAACTCTGTAGAGCATGCTGCGAAAACACTTTTGGCCCTGTGTCAGGGTCAAGAAGCGGCAGAGTCATATTGCCAGAAATTCAGAAAATGGTCTGTGCTTACTAAGTGGAATGAGGATGCTTTGGCGGCAATTTTCAGAAAGGGTCTATCTGAATCTGTTAAAGATGTTATGGTGGGGTTTCCCACGCCTGCAGGTCTGAGTGATTCTATGTCTCTGGCCATTCAAATTGATCGGCGCTTGCGTGAGCGCAGAGTTGTGCACACTATGGCGTTGTCTTCCGAGCGGAGTCCTGAGCCTATGCAATGTGATAGGATTGTGTCTAGAGCGGAACGCCAAGGATTCAGACGTCAGAATAGGTTGTGCTTTTACTGCGGCGATTCTGCTCATGTTATTTCTGATTGCCCTAAGCGTGCCAAGAGAATCGCTAATTCCGTTACTATCAGTACTGTACAACCTCAATTTCTGTTATCTGTGACCCTGATCTGCTCATTATCGTCATTCTCTGTCATAGCATTTGTGGATTCAGGCGCCGCTTTAAATTTAATGGACTTAGAATTTGCCAGATGTTGTGGTTTTTCCTTACAGCCTTTGCGGAGTCCTATCCCTTTGAGGGGGATTGATGCTACACCATTGGCTAAAAATAAACCTCAGTTTTGGACACAGTTAACCATGTGCATGGCGCCAGCCCATCAGGAAGATTGTCGCTTCCTGGTGTTACATAATTTGCATGATGCTGTTGTGCTGGGGTTTCCATGGTTACAGGTACATAATCCGGTGTTGGATTGGAAATCTATGTCTGTGACTAGTTGGGGTTGTCAGGGGGTTCACGATGACGTTCCTCTGATGTCAATTTCCTCCTCCCCCTCTTCTGAAATTCCTGAGTTTCTGTCAGATTTCCAGGATGTTTTCGATGAGCCCAAGTCCAGTTCCCTTCCACCGCATAGGGACTGTGATTGTGCTATTGATTTGATTCCAGGCTGTAAGTTTCCTAAGGGCCGACTTTTCAACCTGTCTGTGCCTGAACATGCCGCCATGCGGAGCTATGTAAGGGAGTCTTTGGAGAAGGGGCATATTCAGCCATCTTCTTCTCCATTAGGAGCAGGTTTTTTTTTTGTTGCCAAGAAGGATGGCTCCTTGAGACCCTGTATTGATTATCGCCTCTTGAATAAGATCACGGTCAAATTCCAATACCCTTTGCCTTTGCTTTCTGATTTGTTTGCCAGAATTAAGGGGGCTAGTTGGTTTACTAAGATTGACCTTCGAGGGGCATATAATCTGGTTCGTATTAAGCAGGGTGACGAATGGAAAACTGCGTTTAATACGCCCGAGGGCCATTTTTAGTATCTTGTGATGCCATTCGGACTCTCTAATGCCCCGTCTGTGTTTCAGTCCTTCATGCATGATATTTTTCGGAATTATCTTGATAAATTCATGATTGTATATTTGGATGATATTTAGATTTTTTCAGATGATTGGGAGTCTCATGTGAAACAAGTTAGGATGGTATTTCAGGTCCTTCGTGACAGTGCCTTGTTTGTGAAGGGGTCTAAGTGCCTCTTTGGTGTACAGAAGGTTTCTTTTTTGGGCTTCATTTTTTTTCCATCATCTATAGAAATGGATCCGGCTAAGGTTCAGGCCATTCATGATTGGATCCAGCCCACATCCGTGAAGAGCCTTCAGAAATTTTTGGGCTTTGCTAATTTTTATCACCGTTTCATTGCCAACTTCTCCAGTGTGGTTAAACCCCTGACCGATTTGACGAGGAAGGGCGCTGATGTAGCTAATTGGTCCTCTGAGGCCGTTTCTGCCTTTCAGGAGCTTAAGCGCCGATTTACTTCTGCCCCTGTGTTGCGTCACCCGGATGTTTCTCTTCCTTTTCAGGTTGAGGTTGACGCTTCTGAGATTGGGGCAGGGGCCGTTTTGTCTCAGAGGAATTCTGATGGTTCCTTGATGAAACCGTGTGCCTTCTTTTCTCGAAAGTTTTCGCCTGCGGAACACAATTATGATGTCGGCAATCGTGAGTTGTTGGCTATGAAGTGGGCATTTGAGGAGTGGCGACATTGGCTTGAGGGGGCCAAGCACCGTATTGTGGTCTTGACTGATCATAAGAATCTGATTTACCTCGAGTCTGCCAAATGGCTAAATCCTAGACAGGCCCGATGGTCCCTGTTTTTCTCCCGTTTTGATTTTGTTGTCTCGTATCTTCCAGGTTCTAAGAATGTTAAGGCTGATGCCCTCTCTAGGAGTTTCTTGCCTGATTCCCCTGGGATTCTTGAGCCGGTTGGTATTCTTAAGGAGGGGGTGATTCTTTCTGCCATCTCCCCTGATTTGCGACGGGCTCTTCAGGAGTTTCAGGCTGATAAACCTGATCGCTGTCCAGCGGGGAAACTGTTTGTTCCTGACAGATGGACTAGTAAAGTGATTTCTGAGGTTCACTGTTCTGTGTTGGCTGGCCATCCTGGGATTTTTGGTACCAGAGATTTGGTTAGTAGGTCCTTTTGGTGGCCTTCTTTGTCATGGGATGTGCGTTCTTTTGTGCAGTCCTGTGGGACTTGTGCGCGGGCCAAACCTTGCTGCTCCCGCGCCAGTGGGTTGCTTTTGCCTTTGCCGGTCCCTGAGAGGCCTTGGACGCATATTTCTATGGATTTTATTTCGGATCTTCCTGCTTCCCAGAGGATGTCTGTTATCTGGGTGGTCTGTGACCGGTTTTCTAAGATGGTTCATTTGGTACCTTTGCCTAAGTTGCCTTCCTCTTCTGAGTAGGTTCCGTTGTTTTTTCAGCATGTGGTTCGTTTGCATGGCATTCCGGAGAATATTGTGTCTGATAGAGGTTCCCAGTTTGTTTCTAGGTTTTGGCGGGCCTTTTGTGCTAAGCTGGGCATTGATTTGTCTTTTTCTTCTGCATTTCATCCTCAGACAAATGGCCAAACCGAGCGAACTAACCAGACTTTGGAAACTTATTTGAGATGCTTTGTGTCTGCCGATCAGGATGATTGGGTGGCTTTCTTGCCATTGGCCGAGTTTGCCCTTAATAATCGGGCTAGTTCTGCTACCTTGGTGTCACCATTCTTTTGTAATTCTGGGTTTCATCCTCTTTTTTCTTCAGGGCAGGTTGAGTCTTCTGATTGTCCTGGGGTGGACTCTGTGGTTGACAGGGTGCAGCAGATTTGGGCTCATGTTGTGGACAATTTGGTGCTGTCTCAGGAGGAGGCTCAGCGTTTTGCCAACCGTCATCGGCGTGTGGGTTCCCGGCTTCGGGTTGGGGATTTGGTCTGGTTGTCTTCTCGTCATGTTCCTATGAAGGTTTCTTCCCCGAAGTTCAAGCCTCGGTTTATTGGTCCTTATAGGATTTCTGAGATTATCAATCCAGTGTCTTTTCGTTTGGCCCTTCCAGCCTCTTTTTCCATCCATAATGTTTTTCATAGATCTTTGTTGCGGAAATATGTGGTGCCCGTGGTTCCCTCTGTTGATCCTCCTGCCCCGGTGTTGGTGATTGATGGGGAGTTGGAGTATGTTGTGGAGAAGATCTTGGATTCTCGTTTTTCTAGACGGAGGCTTCAGTATCTTGTCAAGTGGAAGGGTTATGGCCAGGAGGAATCATTCTTGGGTTGTTGCCTCCGATGTTTATGCTGACGATTTGGTTCGTGCCTTCCATTTGGCTCGTCCGGATCGGCCTGGGGGCTCTGGTCAGGGTTCGGTGACCCCTCCTCAAGGGGGGGGTACTGTTGTGAATTCTGTTGTGGGTTCTGCTCTTGGGCTCCCTCCGGTGGTTATAAGTGCTGCTGTTTGTCCTTCACAACAGTTATCAGCTGCTTCCACTTTGGACGGGGCTATTTAGTCTGGCTCCTTCCTTTATTGAGTGCCAGTTGTCCTTTGTTTTCTAGGGATCCACATCTCTGCTTGGTTTCTCCTTCTGGATTGTCCAAATCATCAAAGATAAGTCCTGGCTCTGTTTTTGCAGTCCATATGCGGTGGACTTAATAGCTCTGTGAATTGCTATGTTTTTTCTTGTCCAGCTTTGTCTGTGTTAAGACTTACTCAGCCAAGTTGGAAGCTCTGGAGTCACAGAGTTACCCTCCATGCCTTTAGTTAGGTGAGGAGATTTTTGTATTCTCTGTGGTGGATTTTGTAGTATTTTTTATACTGACCGCACAGTACTCTTTCCTGTCTTTTCTTTCTAGGTAGCATGGCCTCCTTTGCTAAATTCTGTTTTCAGTCTGCGTTTGTAATTTCCCTCTCCTTTCACAGTCAATATTTGTGGGGTAAAAGGAAAAAGAAATCCAGCTTCCAAAAATATCAAAATTTATTGAAGATAAAATCCAAAGTCCAATGACATGGTTCACAGGAGAATGAGTAGCAGCAGGCGACGCGTTTCGAACAATGAGTTCTTTTTCAAAGCTGCTCACTATGCATCACAGTATGGTTAAATAGCAGCTGTGACAAATCACAGTGAGTAAATTTATCACCTGACACATAAGTGAATATATACAATAAAAACATCAAAAAATAACAAAGACAAAGGAAAATTCACATACAAGTGCATCAAGCATTACATACAAACTAAATAATGTTGATATCTTAATAGTGGAAAATAATTTCTTTGCGAGCATTCAAGCCCGCAGGATGGCAAGTGTTAAGGCAGAACATCCAGTAAGCTTCACGCGTCATTAAGCGTCTTTTGAAGTCTCCTCCTCTGGCTGACATCGCAAGCTTCTCAATGCCGACAACCCAGAAAAATGCTGTGCTCCTCTGGTGACAGGTAATAAAATGCTTAGAAGCATGGGACATGGAGCGATTACTATCAGTGGAGACAACAATGTCAGTAATGTGCTCAGAAATACGGATCTTAAGCGTACGAGTAGTACAACCTATATAACTCAGTTTACATTTTATGCATGTTATCATATATACCACATTTTTACTGCTGCAATTAATATATTGCTGAATTCTATATTCCTGTCTGTTGTCGCTATCATAAAAAGAATGTGCAGCAACAGAGTGAGCACATGTTCAGCATCTGGAGGCACTGCAGCGGTAAAAACCTGTATAGTGTAACCAGGTGCGAGAGACATTGCCAGAATTGAAAAAACTGGGAGAAAGAATGTCAGATAAAGTAGTGGCCTTCTTTGCAACCACTTGACACCCTGAAGACAAAATCTTAGAAAGAATTTCGTCCTCATATAAAATAGGGATGTTTTTTAAAATAAGAGATTTAATACTATTATATTGAGGACTGTATTTAATAGAGCAAAATGTCTTTTGATTTTGATTAGAATTCCTCTCCCTATTTTTTGGCAAGAGCATATCGCTCCGTTTTTTCTTTTTCACTATATTTTTGGCTCTATCGAGCGACCAATTAGAGTAGCCTCTCTTTTCCAATCTTCTGCAGCACGAATCAATTTCTTGCCTGAGAATACCAGCATCATTGCAGTTTCTAGTTATCCTGGTTAATTCACCTACTGGTATGAATTTATTAGTATGTCCAGGATGACTACTAGACGCATGCAAGATGCTGTTACCCGACAATGGTTTACAATATGTAGAAGTGGTGATGACGTCACCTACAACACCACGCAACGTCAGATCCAAAAAAGAAATTACATGTGAATCAGTGTTACAAGTAAAACGAAGATTAAATTCATTAGAATTAAGAAAACTCAAAAATTCCGGTATGGCAGATACATCGCCACTCCAAATAAGGAGCATGTCGTCGATGTATCTGCCATACCAGAATATATCTGAAAAGAACGGATTGCAGTCCGAATATAGAAACAATTCCTCCCAATAAGACATGACCAAATTGGCCACGGATGGTGAATGTTTACCTCCCATAGAGACTCCTTTGCATTGGAGAAAAAACTGTTGATCAAAAGAAAAATAATTATGAGTCATCAGAAAATAAATAGCTTGCATAATGTAATTGCACAAATCGATAGCATAATTGCTGTATTTGTGCAGATGAAATTCAAGCGCTTGAATGACAATATTCCGTGGGATACATGTATAAAGAGAGATGCGCGCGTGTCCAGCCTCCCGTGACGTCACGGCTTGTGATTGGTTGCGTCGCCCATGTGACCGCGACGCAACCAATCACAATGCCGGAACGTAATTTTAAAATCCTGAAGGACCTGAAATTACGTCACGGCTTGCTGTGATTGGTTGCGTCCCGGCCACATGGGCGGCGCGCGACCAATCACAAGCCGGGACTTCGCGTAAGGAACTTAAAGCGCGAATTTTAAGCAAACAACGCTGCCGGTTCCCTCGGTAAGGTGCAGGCTGCGTCGGAGAGGTGAGTATAGCAATATTTTTTATTTTAATTCTTTATTTTACACATTAATATGGTTCCCAGGGCCTGAAGGAGAGTTTCCTCTCCTTCAGACCCTGGGAACCATCAGGAATACCGTCCGATACATGAGTCCCATTGACTTGTATTGGTATCAGGTATCGGTATCGGATTAGATCCGATACTTTGCCGGTATCGGCCGATACTTTCCGATACCGATACTTTCAAGTATCGGACGGTATCACTCAACACTACTCATAATTATTTTTCTTTTGATCAACAGTTTTTTCTCCAATGCAAAGGAGTCTCTATGGGAGGTAAACATTCACCATCCGTGGCCAATTTGGTCATGTCTTATTGGGAGGAATTGTTTCTATATTCGGACTGCAATCCGTTCTTTTCGGATATATTCTGGTATGGCAGATACATCAACGACATGCTCCTTATTTGGAGTGGCGATGTATCTGCCATACCGGAATTTTTGAGTTTTCTTAAGTCTAATGAATTTAATCTTCGTTTTACTTGTAACACTGATTCACATGTAATTTCTTTTTTGGATCTGACATTGCGTGGTGTTGTAGGTGATGTCATCACCACTTCTACATATTGTAAACCATTGTCAGGTAACAGCATCTTGCATGCGTCTAGTAGTCATCCTGGACATACTATTAAATCCATACCAGTAGGTGAATTAACCAGGATAACTAGAAACTGCAATGATGCTGGTATTCTCAGGCAAGAAATTGATTTGTGCTGCAGAAGATTGGAAAAGAGAGGCTACTCTAATTGGTCGCTCGATAGAGCCAAAAATATAGTGAAAAAGAAAAAACGGAGCGATATGCTCTTGCCAAAAAATAGGGAGAGGAATTCTAATCAAAATCAAAAGACATTTTGCTCTATTAAATACAGTCCTCAATATAATAGTATTAAATCTCTTATTTTAAAAAAACATCCCTATTTTATATGAGGACGAAATTCTTTCTAAGATTTTGTCTTCAGGGTGTCAAGTGGTTGCAAAGAAGGCCACTACTTTATCTGACATTCTTTCTCCCAGTTTTTTCAATTCTGGCAATGTCTCTCGCACCTGGTTACATTATACAGGTTTTTACCGCTGCGGTGCCTCCAGATGCCGAACATGTGCTCACTCTGTTGCTGCACATTCTTTTTATGATAGCGACAACAGACAGGAATATAGAATTCAGCAATATATTAATTGCAGCAGTAAAAATGTGGTATATATGATAACATGCATAAAATGTAAACTGAGTTATATAGGTTGTACTACTCGTATGCTTAAGATCCGTATTTCTGAGCACATTACTGACATTGTTGTCTCCACTGATAGTAATCGCTCCATGTCCCATGCTTCTAAGCATTTTATTACCTGTCACCAGAGGAGCACAGCATTTTTCCGGGTTGTCGGCATTGAGAAGCTTGCGATGTCAGCCAAAGGAGGAGACTTCAAAAGAAGCTAAATGACGCATGAAGCTTACTGGATGTTCTGCCTTAACACTTGCCATCCTGCGGGCTTGAATGCTCGCAAAGAAATTATGTTCCACTATTAAGATATCAACATTATTTAGTTTGTATGTAATGCTTGATGCACTTGTATGTGAATTTTCGTTTGTCTTTGTTATTTTTTGATGTTTTTATTGTATATATTCACTTATGTGTCAGGTGATAAATTTACTCACTGTGATTTGTCACAGCTGCTATTTAACCATACTGTGATGCATAGTGAGCAGCTTTGAAAAAGAACTCATTGTTTGAAACGCGTAGCCTGCTGCTACTCATTCTCCTGTGAACCATGTCATTGGACTTTGGATTTTATCTTCAATAAATTTTGATATTTTTGGAAGCTGGATTTCTTTTTCCTTTTATCTTATCGTTCCACGTGATGACTGCACGGTATCCGGGCTTCCCCACAACAAATGCCTAATAGGTGAGCTGGTTTTCACTATTTTTCCTTGTTCAATATTTGTGGGGGGCTGCCTTTCCTTTGGGAATTATCTCTGAGGCAAGATAGTATTCCTGTTTCTTTCTTTAGGTGTAATTAGTCCTCCGGTCGTGACGAGGTGTCTAGGGAGTGACAGGAACATCCCACGGCTACTTCTAGTTGATGTGTTAAGTTCAGGGTCTGCGGTCAGTATAGAGGCCACCTACTCCAGAGCTCGTCCATGCTGCTCCTAGGCCACCAGTTCATAACAGGCTCCTGCTCTCGGATTAGATCGATGAGGAGGTCGATATCTAGAGCGGCCTCCTCACCGTCCGAGTCCGGAGCACACTGTGAAGCCTGTTAAAAAAGACAAAAAACAAAAACATTACACTGAAATCCTCAACATGAAGTGGAAAAAAAATCTAAATAAAAAAGGTACTTACTCGATGGCGACTGCCCTGACGCTCACGCCGACGACCCTGGGAGGCTATTTGAGGACCTCTAGATCGAGCCCCAGAATAGGAAGACTAAAAAAAACCCAAAAAACATTATGTGTTTGGATGTAGGCTTATGTGCTGTGTGTACGGTGATGTCTGTAATGATCTATTTTTATGTGTTGTGTGTACTGTGATGTCTGTGATGATGTGGTTCTGCGATGCATGTAAGAAACCTACCAATTGAGAGCCTGCTCTGGGTATTGCTCCACTTCGTTCATCTCCTTCTGGAAGCACCTCTGATGCTGCAGCTTCCTGTTATACAAAAATTATATATTAATAATAATCTAATATATAAAGCTGAATGTGTGTGTGTGTGTGTGTGTCTATGTCCGGGATTGGCATCTGCACCGTCGCAGCTACATCCACAACATTTTGCACAGTCACACGTCTGGACCCCGAGAGCATCATAGGCTATGTTGTGAGGCAAAATTTTAACCCCGCGTTCCAATTCACCAAACAATTTTGCCCCTATCTACATAATGGGGAAAAAGTGAAAGGAAAAGTGTTGGAGGCAAATTGACAGCCAGGAGGAGATGGCATACAGGTATATACTATATACAGGGGAGATGATATACACATATATACTATATAAAGGAGGAGATGACATACAGGTATATACTATATACAGGTGAGATGACATACACATATATACTATATACAGGAGGAGATGACATACAGCTATATATTATATACAGAAGGAGATGACATACAGGTATATACTATATACAGAGGAGATGACATACAGGTATATACTATATACAGGGGAGATGACTTACAGGTATATACTATATACAGGAGATGACATACAGGTATATACTATATACAGGAGATGACATACAGGTATATACTATATACAGGGAAGATGACATACAGGTATATACTATATACAGGGGATGACATACGGATATATATACTATATACAGGAGGAGATGACTTACAGTTATATACTATATACAGGGGAAATGACATACAGGTATATACTATATACAGGAGGAGATGACATACAGGTATATACTATATACAGGAGCAGATGACATACAGGTATATACTAAGGGCAAAATAAGAGGTGTGAGGTGAAAATGAAGAGGTGTGAGTGCAAAAGGAGAGGAGTGAGGGGAAAATAGTGGAGTGATTGGAAAAAGACAGGTGTGAGGTCAAAATGACAGGTGTGGGGGGGAATGAGAGAAGTGAGGGGAGAAAATGAGAGGTGTGAGGGGGAGAATGAGGTGTGAGGGGGAAAATGAGAGGAGTGAGGGGAAAATGAGAGACGTGAGGGGAAAATGAGAGATGTGAGGGGGAAAATGAGAGGCGTGATGAGAAAATGAGAGAAGTGAGGTGCTATAACTAACAGTTAGTTACTATGCCTGGGCAACGCCGGGCTCTTCAGCTAGTCTAATATATAAAGCTGAATGTGTGTATGTGTGTATGTCCGAGATTGGCATCTGCACCGCCGCAGCTACAGCCACAAAATTTTGCACATGTAGGATAGCTGCGGAGACACCATCACGTGTTTCTCAATGCAAGCAGTGAATAGCCAGACCTTTCCCAGGGAAGGAACAACCACGGGAAGGGCAACATCCAATAAAGGAAAACATCCAATACAGGAAAACCACCTATGCCAGGCATGGTATCCATCCACAGACAGCTGTTTCGGGGTGTTTTCTCCTCATCAGTGTGGAGTAGGAATCTGGCTATTAGGAGCAGTGCCTAGTAAAAGGCTGTGAAGGAACAGATGATTGGCCTCGGGGAGACCAAAACATCCAACATCGCGGAGACACCATCACGTGTTTCTCAACGCAGTGATCCAGAACACTGCCCCATCCCTTATGGGAAATATGCAAATGCATATAGGATAGCTGCAGAGACACCATCACGTGTTTCTCAACGCAAGCAGTGAATAGCCAGACCTTTCCCCGGGAAGGAACAACCACGGGAAGGGCAGCATCCAATAAAGGAAAACATCCAATACAGGAAAACCACCTATGCCAAGCATGGTATCCATCCACAGACAGCTGTTTCGGGGTTTTTTGGTCTCCCCGAGGCCAATCATCTGTTCCTTCACAGCCTTTTACTAGGCACTGCTCCTAATAGCCAGATTCCTACTCCACACTGATGAGGGGCAAACACCCCGAAACAGCTGTCTGTGGATGGATACCATGCTTGGCATAGGTGGTTTTCCTGTATTGGATGTTTTCCTTTATTGGATGCTGCCCTTCCCGTGGTTGTTCCTTCCCGGGGAAAGGTCTGGCTATTCACTGCTTGCGTTGAGAAACACGTGATGGTGTCTCCGCAGCTATCCTACATGCATTTGCATATTTCCCATAAGGGATGGGGGCAGTGTTCTGGATCACTGCGTTGAGAAACACGTGATGGTGTCTCCGCGGTGTTGGATGTTTTGGTCTCCCCGAGGCCAATCATCTGTTCCTTCACAAAATTTTGCACAGTCACACGTCTGGACCCTGAGAGCGTCATATTCTATGTTGTGAGGCGAAATTTTAACTCCGTGCATTCCAATTCACCAAACAATTTTGCCCCTATCTACAGTTATATGAAAAAGTTTGGGTACCCCTATTAATCTTAAGCTTAATGTTTTATAAAAATTGTTTTTTTTGCAACAGCTATTTCAGTTTCATATATCTAATAACTGTTGGACACAGTAATGTTTCTGCCTTGAAATGAGGTTTATTGTACTAACAGAAAATGTGCAATCTGCATTCAAACAAAATTTGACAGGTGCATAAGTATGGGCACCCTTATCATTTTCTTGTTTTAAATACTCCTACCTACTTTTTACTGACTTACTAAAGCACTTTTTTTGGTTTTGTAACCTCATTGAGCTTTGAACTTCATAGCTAGGTGTATGCAATCATGAGAAAAGCTACTTAAAGTGGCCACTTGCAAGTTGTTCTCCTGTTTGAATCTCCTCTGAAGAGTGGCATCATGGGCTCCTCAAAACAACTGTCAAATGATCTGAAAACAAAGATTATTCAACATAGTTGGTCAGGGGAAGGGTACAAAATGCTGTCTCAGAGATTTAACCTGTCAATTTCCACTGTGAGGAACATAGTAAGGAAATGGAAGAACACAGGTACAGTTCTTGTTAAGGCCAGAAGTGGAAGGCCAAGTAAAACATCAGAAAGGAAGAGAAGAAGAATGGTGAGATCAGTCAAGGACAATCCTCAGACCACCTCCAGAGAGCTGCAGCATCATCTTGCTACAGATGGTGTCACTGTGCATCGGTCAACTATACAACGCACTTTGCACAAGGAGAAGCTGTATGGGAGAGTGATGCGAAAGAAGCCGTTTCTGCAAGCACGCCACAAACAGAGTCGGCTGAGGTATGCAAAAGCACATTTGGAGAAGCCAATTTCTTTTTGGAAGAAGGTCCTGTGGACTGATGAAACCAAGATTGAGTTGTTTGGTAATACAAAAAGGCGTTATGCATGGCGGCAAAAAAACACAGTGCGTTGTATAGTTGACCGATGCACAGTGAAACCATCTGCAGCAAGTTGATGCTGCAGCTCTCTGGAGGTGGTCTGAGGATTGTCCTTGACTGATCTCACCATTCTTCTTCTCTGCCTTTCTGATGTTTTTCTTGGCCTGCCACTTCTGGCACACTTTCCTTACTATGTTCCTCACAGTGGAAATTGACAGGTTAAATCTCTGACACAGCTTTTTGTATCCTTCCCCTGAAGTAAGTCAGTAAAAAGTAGGTATGAGTATTTAAAACAAGAAAATGATAAGGGTGTCCATACTTATGCACCTGTCAAATTTTGTTTGAATGCAGATTGCACATTTTCTGTTAGTACAATAAACCTCATTTCAAGGCAGAAACATTACTGTGTCCAACAGTTATTAGATATATGAAACTGAAATAGCTGTTGCAAAAAATTTTTTTTTTATAAAACATTAAGCTTAAGATTAATAGGGGTGCCCAAACTTTTTCATATAACTGTACATAATGGGGAAAAAGTGAAAGGAAAAGTGTTGGAGGCAATTTGACAGCTGCCAGATGTGAACAAGGGGGACTTAAAGAATGAGAGCGATGGCGCTAAAGAGTATATACTGTACAGTTGCTTAAGTGGGGCCCCGACATGGGTTACTCACCACACACGGGAATATGAACACACACACAAAATGCGCCACACACTACCACGTGCTTGAACACATATATCACCCTCAGCACACATTTCACCACACATACACCAACCTCGCCACATAAAAGTGGAAACACAAAAGTCGCTGCTCAAAACTCGCCACGCGCAAAACATGCCACATGCAAAACTAGGCTCACGCAAAGCTAGCCACAGGTGCAAAACTCACCTCATGGAAAACTCGCCACACGCAAAACTTGCACACGCGGAAAAATTGCCACATGCACAAAAGTTGCAACACATGCAAAAGTTGCCTCACACAAAACTTGCACATACTCAAAACGCACCACACATAAAACTCGCCACGCGCAAAACTTGCCATGCGCAAAACTTGCTGCACACAACTTTCTACACTAACCTGTCACATGCAACTCAACACACAAAAAGTTGCTACACGCATGTCGCTACACAAAACCCATCTTACAAAAGTCACTACATGCATGTAGCCACATGCAACTCAACACACACAACATGACACATAAAACTCGCCCTAAAACACACACAAGTCTGGTATTATCCTTCAAAAATAAAAATCTGATTAATAAGCAGACAAACTACAAGAGCAACAAATGTACCATATAGGAAATACGGCAGCTGTCAGTCACATGACCTGTCTATTATGTGTATGTGTGAGCTAATATATACTACCAGGGGGAGGGCTTCCTGTTGGCTGGGGATTTATCAGGCTGCCAATTTAGCTTACAAATACTGAGGGAAAAATACTGAGCAAATAACGTATGAACGAGGTCTAATACAGGAGGAGATGACACACAGATATATACTATATACAGGAGGAGATGACACACAGGTATATACTATATACAGGGGAGATGACACACACATATATACTATATACAGGGGAGATTACACACAGGTATATACTATATACAGGAGGAGATGACATACAGGTATATACTATATACAGGGGAGATGACATACAGGTACATACTATATACAGGGGAGATGACACACAGGTATATACTATATACAGGGGTGATGACACACAGGTATATACTATATACAGGGGAGATGACACACAGGTATATACTATATACAGGAGGAGATGACACACAGGTATATACTATATACAGGAGGAGATGACATACAGGTACATACTATATTCAGGGGAGATGACACACAGATATATACTATATACAGGAGGAGATGACACAGGTATATACTATATACAGGAGGAGATGACACACAGGTATATACTATATACAGGAGGAGATGACATACAGGTACATACTATATACAGGAGGAGATGACACACAGGTATATACTATATACAGGAGCAGATGACACACAGGTATATACTACATGCAGGAGGAGATGACTTACAGGTATATATTATATACAGGAGGAGATGACACACGTATATACTATATACAGGAGGAGATGACATACAGGTATATACTATACACAGGGGAGATGACATACAGGTATACACTATATACAGGGGAGATGACATACAGGTATATACTATATATAGGAGATGACATACAGGTATATACTATATATAGGAGGAGATGACATACAGGTATATAATATATACAGAATAGATGACATACAGGTATATAGTTTATACAGAATAGATGACATACAGGTATATACTATATACAGGAGGAGATGACATATAGGAATATACAATATACAGGAGGAGATGACATAGAGCAGGTATATACTATTTACAGGGGAGATGACATACAGGTATATACTATATACAGGAGATGACATACAGGTGTATACTATATATAAGGGAGATGACAAACATGTATATATTGAGGGGAAAATGAGAGGTGTGAGGGAAAATAGTGGAGTGATTGGAAAATGACAGATGTGAGGTCGAAATGACAAGTGTCACGATCCATGTTTGGATCTGTGGCAGATCTGGTTTCGCTCTGATTTAAACGTTTTTTCCTTTCTGATCATTGGGGGTTAATGCAGTTTCCTCACCCCGGTGCCCGCTGGTGTTATTGCATTGCTGCTGGGTCAGCTGATGTTTGTGACCACTCCCACCATCCTTTGTAAGGTCACCTAGTGCATCAGCAGACTGTTGGTTATACAGGTCCTTTCAGGAGACCAACCTTGCAGTAGCAGCTCTCTGGTGCCAGCCAAGTCTGGTGTTTGGAGCTCAGTTGCTGTACTATCTGTGTTGTGGAGTCTGCAGCGGCGTGCACAAGCTAAGTTCTGAGTTTTTGTTACTTTGTAGTTTGTGCATTCACCTTTTGGTATCATGTTCCCCTCACTCTCATATTGTTTATTTGCTTTGTGGTGCTGTTTACACTGTTCACCTCCTGGGTTGGGGGTTTAGTTCAGGGTTTAACAGGAGACAGGGACAGGTCGGTGACTTGGGCCTCCCTACCTTAAAGGGTAACCCCAAGTTAAGGAAAGACAGGGCTTCCCCCTAGCCTGAGGGGCAGTTCAGGGGCCCAGATTCCTCATCTCCTGTCTTCCTATTTCTGCCCCGTGACATTATAACCAACCGTTCTTTTTTTCTTTCTGGTGAGCCATGGCCCAAATGCAGGCCTTTGCCCAATTGCTACAGACTCTCACCGAGGAGTGTAAGGCGCTGCGTGGTGAGGTGGTGCAGCAGCTGCAGCAATTGTTGGGGTTTTGGGCCTCGGCTCAGGTACAGGCTCAACCAGAACCCAAGATATCTCTCCCAGACAGGTTCTCTGGAGGGAGAGAGAAATTTTTGGTTTTTAAGGAGGCCTGCAAGTTGTACTTCAGGCTCTGCCCTCGTTCATCAGGGAGTGAGGAACAACGGGTGGGAATCATCATTTCCCTTCTTAAGGGTGATCCCCCAATTCTGGGCCTTCTCCCTGCCGACTGGTTCACCATCCCTACGGTCGGTGGACGAGTTTTTTACGGCTCTGGCTCTGGGGTATGGTGATCCAGATGGCGTCTCCCTGGCGGAATCCCGACTCCGTAAGATCAAGCAGGGGGGTCGGCTCGCTGAGGAGTACTGTTCAGAGTTCAGGAGGTGGGCCACTGACACACAGTGGAATGATCCTGCCCTTAGGAGCCATTTTGTGTAGGGTCTGTCCCCTAGGTTGCAAGATACTCTGGTGTAGTACGCAGCCCCCAGGTCGTTGGAGGCCGCTATGTCCCTTGCCATCCGGGTGGATAGACGCTTGAGGGAGAGGCATACACCAAATGTGCCCCCTATAGTCCTAGCTAGGGAGGAGGACACACCTGGGCAGGCGGACGAACCCATGCAGGTGGGAGGAGTTGGTTCCCAAACTGGGTTGCCTGCAGTTCGCCGTAGAGTGGGGGCATGTTTCTACTGTGGGAAGACCGGTAACTTTATCAATGTCTGCCCAGCGCGTGCCAAAGTACCTACACCATCTAAAGAGCCGCGACCTCCTGGTCGTGTGGAGGGAGGCGACCAGGGTGTGTATATTTCCTCCATTTTTTCGTCTGTGTACCTTGCCTGCTGAGGTGGTTATTGGTGGGGTAACTGAGAATATTCCGGTGCTTGTGGACAGTGGAGCAGGAGTCAATTTGGTGGATGCTCATTTTGTCCAGACCCATGGCCTGATGAGTAGGACGCTAGCGAAACCCTTAAGCGTCCAGGCCATTGACTCTGCTCCACTCAGCCAGGGGAGCATTACACAAGTCATAGACAATATACATCTGAGTATAGGGGCTTGTCATGAAGAGTCTTTATCATGCTACGTCTTGGAGGGCATACCAACTCCCATGGTTTTAGGACTCCCTTGGTTGAAAAGTCATAACCCGGTCATAGATTGGCGGTCCAGGGAAGCC
This sequence comes from Ranitomeya variabilis, assembly GCF_051348905.1. NCBI lineage: Eukaryota > Metazoa > Chordata > Amphibia > Anura > Dendrobatidae > Ranitomeya > Ranitomeya variabilis. Next base: position 518,844,045 of record NC_135232.1, read on the forward strand.
GTCTGTCGTGTAAGGACTGCTGCCCGGGAGCTACGATCTCTGCCGTTCTTCTAAAACCTACCCCTTCCCTTTCCGTGGGGGCAGCAGAGGTGCTGCCAGGGACTAGGGGCAAGACTTTACCCTCACTACAGGTTAATCCGAGGGGTCAGATGAGGGTGGTGGTTCCCTCGGAGCATTGTGGGGGGGTGAGTGTAGTGACACAGGGGGACGCCTCTGTTGTCAATTCCTCAAAGAATTCTCCATTCTGTGGCAAACGTTTGCATGGAAATAAACATTCAGGTCCGGACCTGTGTGTGAATGAGTACGTATGGGTGTCCACGAAAAACAGGTGGAAGTATGCAACTGGAACCTGGAGTTCCAGGGTGATTGGGCCATATCGGGTGTCGGCCATTCTCAGCCCGGGGACTTTTCAGTTGGAGTTACCCCCAGTTATGCATGTACACAACTCATTCCCCAGGTCGGCGCTCTGGAGATTTGTGGCTCCTCCAGAGCCTACGTTGCTGGCATTCTCATCAGGTCGCATTTGCCATAAACCTGAGTCGGGTGCCTGAAGAGGTGAACTCTGGTGGATCGAGGCGTCCTCACCGTAGGTAGGTCTGGTGAGGTCTCATGTTGAGTGTCTAGAGCAGAGGTGTCAAACTGCATTCCTCGAGGGCCGCCAACAGTTCATGTTTTCAGGATGTCCTTGTATTGCACAGGTGATAATTTAATCACTTGCACAGAATTATTCCAGCACCTTGTGGAATGCTAAGGAAATCCTGAAAACATGACCTGTTGGCGGCCCTCGAGGAATGCAGTTTGACACCTCTGGTCTGGAGGCCACTCATTGAAAGGGGGGTACTGTCACCATCCATGTTTGGATCTGTGGCAGATCTGGTTTCCCTCTGATTTAAACCTTTTTTCCTTTCTGGTCATTGGGGGTTAATGCAGTTTTCTCCACCCGGTGGCCGCTGGTGTTATTGCATTGCTGCTGGGTCAGCTGATGTTTGTGACCACTCCCACCATCCTTTGTAAGGTCACCTGGTGCATCAGCTGACTGTTGGTTATACAGGTCCTTTCAGGAGACCAACCTTGCAGTAGCATCTCTCTGGTGTCAGCCAAGTCTGGTGTTTGGAGCTCAGTTGCTGTACTATCTGTGTTGTGGAGTCTGCAGCGGTGTGCACAAGCTAAGTTCTGAGTTTTTGTTACTTTGTAGTTTGTGCATTCACCTTTTGGTATCATGTTCCCCTCACTCTCATATTGTTTATTTGCTTTGTGGTGCTGTTTACACTGTTCACCTCCTGGGGTGGGGGTTGGGGGTTTAGTTCAGGGTTTAACAGGAGACAGGGACAGGTCGGTGACTTGGGCCTCCCTACCTTCAAGGGTACCCCCAAGTTAAGGAAAGACAGGGCTTCCCCCTAGCCTGAGGGGCAGTTCAGGGGCCCAGATTCCTCATCTCCTGTCTTCCTATTTCTGCCCTGTGACAACAAGTGATAGGGGGGAATGAGAGGAGTGAGGGGGAAAATAAGGAGTGAGGGGGAAAATAAGGAGTGAGGGGGAAAATAAGGAGTGAGGGGGAAAATAAGGAGTGAGGGGGAAAATAAGGAGTGAGGGGGAAAATAAGGAGTGAGGGGGAAAATAAGGAGTGAGGGGGAAAATAAGGAGTGAGGGGGAAAATAAGGAGTGAGGGGGAAAATAAGGAGTGAGGGGGAAAATAAGGAGTGAGGGGGAAAATAAGGAGTGAGGGGGAAAATGAGGTGTAAGGGAGAAAATGAGAGATGTTAGGGGGAAAATGAGAGGCGTGATGGGAAAATAAGAGAAGTGAGGTGCTATAATTAACCACAGATATTTACTATGCCCAGGCAACGCCGGGCTCTTCATCTAGTAAAATATATATATATATATATATATATATATATATATATATATATATATATATATATATATATGTATATATATATATATATATATATATATAGCCACACTGCTGCCTGAGGCGAACTTCAAAACGGCGCCCCCCCCAAACACATATACAGTACAGCCCCCCTATAGGGCTCCCATCTCATATACAGTCTCCCCATACATTACATGAGTGATAGCTATTGTACATTCTACAATAGGTCATAAATCAGACAGTATAGTCCTCCATACAGTATTCTGGGCACCACAATGCTCCATACAGAATAATGAGCCCCATATATTGCTCCATACAGTATTATGGGCACCACATAGTCCTCCATACAGTATTGTGGGCACCGCACAGTGCTCCATACAGAATAACATGCCCCATATATTGCTTCATACGGTATAATGAGCCCCACATGATGCTCCATACTGTATAATGGCCGCACATGATGCTGCATACTGTATGTTGGCCGCACATGATGCTCCATACTGTATGTTGGCCGCACATGATGCTCCATACTGTATGTTGGCCGCACATGATTCTCCATACTGTATAATGGCCCCACATGATTCTCCATACTGTATAATGGCCCCACATGATGCTCCATACTGTATAATGGCCGCACATGATACTGCGTTCCGTATAATGGCCACACATATTTACTCCTACACACGCGGCTACGCTCCGTACACCTAATACACACGCAGCTCTGCGCCGTACACCTCGTACACATTCAGCTCCGCTCCATACACCTCGTACACACACAGCTCCGCTCTGTACACCTCATACACATTCAGCTCCGCACACCTCGTACACACTCGGCTCTGCTACATCCACACTGTAAACCCCTCCCGACCCCACACATAAGGCAGCTTACCATGGCAACCAGCACAGCAGAGTCCTGCAATCCATGGAGGAGTGACCCCTGACTCCTCCCCTCCTGTGACCTCATCACAAGTCCTATGCACACAGAGCAGCCAATATGTGGTGTGCTGCTCTGCGGGTGCAGGGATGACTGGCTGATATTGCACACCGTGGGTTGTGACTAACCTAGTGGTTAGGTTGTGAGCAGAGGTGCGCCACCGCACTAGTGACACTCAGCAAATGTCAGGGATTATGGAGAGTCAGCACCACGTGCTCTGACCGCCACTCTGCCGCCCCCTGTCTTTCAGTGGTGACTGGCGCCTGAAGCAAAGTGCTCAACTTGCCTTATGATAGCGGCACCCCTGTGTATATATTATGTAATGATCACTAAAAAGAAAAAAATATATATTTACCTCACAGCGCTGATGATGTGGGGGAGGGCTCCCAGAAGATGACAGGCTGGCATGCTGTGGCTGGCTGCTGGCAGGCTGTGGCTTCCTGCTTGCAGGCTGAAGCTGGTTGCTTGCAGGCTGTGGCTGGCGGCTTGCAGGCTGTGGATCGCTGCCTTTTGCAGGATGTGGATCACTGCTGGCAGGCTGTGGCTGGCTGCTGGCAGGATGTGGATCGCTGCTTGCAGGCTGTGACTGGCTGGCCTGGGGCACGTTTCAGCTCTGGTGGCAGGTTTCAGCTCTGGTGGCAGGTCTGTGTTGTTCTTGCTGGCTGGCTGGCTGGTAAATTGATGAGTGAATTCCTACCTGGCAGGCTTTATATCACTTTCCTAATTGGGGGCTGTATCTGAGCATGCACAGTTAAAAAAATGGAAACCGGCGCTGCATTCCGTCACGTGACAGATCCAGCGCCCATAGGCTTCCATTCTAGCAAACGCCAGAAGGTGTCGGATCCGGCGATGTCCGGCTTTACTTTGTTACTTTGTCCGTTTTTCCCTGCCACTGGATAAACAATTTTCGACCATCTGGCGCAATTCGTCGCTAATACAAGTCTATGAGAAAAACACGGATCTGGCGGCATCATTCAGATCCATTTTTTTTCAAAATTTGCCAGACTGAGCCTAACGGCAAAAAACTGATGTGTGAAAGCAGCCTTACACTTTTTTTGTGCTGATCTGTTTTTGATCTCACTATATATTACCATATGTTTTGCTCTCACCGACACATGTTGCAACTTTAAACCTTCTGCCTCCATTTTACCCCTTGGGAGCAGTTCCCCAATCCTCAGAGAGGCAAAAAATGAAAGGAAAGCAGCTGCTGAAAAATGTGTTAAAACAGGACAAATATACTGAACAAATATCCCTCAAAATGATTGGGGTAATAGGACACCTGCCATTCCTAACACAATGATATTTTCAATAACTCTTTAACACTTGCTTCACTATAAAATAGCTATTCAACTGCTGTGAACTAAAAATTTTAAAGAAAAACAAAACTCCTGCCAAATTTTTTACTACTGTAGAGTATGCTAGACCCTTTTCACACAATCGCATACAAAACGCCAACGCCAGTTGTTCTGAACTCCTAAACAAGTCACAATTCCTATTAACGCAAAAGGATGTCCATTGCCCCTACTCTGCCAAATACCTGTTCCACATAGAGGCCACCACTGAACGCTCCAAGAGATTCAATACGGAGACCAAATTAAGCCCAATAAATATTTCGGAGAGTCCACCTCTGGCGCGAGGTTGAAGAACTTGACAAACTGAAAACGAGAAAGTGCATCAGCTACTACATTAGATTTACCTTCGATATGCAGCGCCTTCAACCAAATATTAAGCTTAAGACACAACGCCAAATGTCTCAGCAATTTAACAAGTAAACCTCCGTGGGAAGATAAACAGTTTATTGATAAAACTACCCCTTTATTGCCTGACCTAAGTAAAATACATTTGTTAGCTAGCTTGCTGCACCCAAGTACCAATGAAACTACTACCGGAAAAAGCTCTAACAACACCAAGTTTTCTGTTACTCCATGATCCACCCACGACTGATGCCATCTAGCACAACTCCACTTACCATTCCAATACTTTCCAAATCCAACTGAACCAGACACATCTGTGAACAAATGTATTTATGTCTTCCGCTACCACAAAAGGATCTCTCCATACTACAATACCATTAAAGTCCCTTAAAAAAAATCTAACCAGATTTCCAAATCTTCTTTAATTTCCTTAGAAAAATTAAAAACCCTTCCCATCAGAATAACTCGTGAAGCAAAAGCTATCATACCGAGCACTGATTCCACATCTTTAGCCATATCTTTCTTGCTTTTATAAACCAATAACACATTCATACACTTCTCAACTTTATTTAATGGCAACCTAAAGTCACCCTTATCCATTATTAATTATTATGCCTAGATATTCTATGCAACTGGAAGGAAAAACAGTTTTACCACTTGCTAGTGGAATTCCAACTTCTCTACAAACTCCTATAAAAGTATTCAACAATTCACCGCACACCCCACTGTCTTGGGCCCACAAACAAAAAGTCATCCAAATAATGCGCAATCCCACCTTCCATACATTGCACTGCTACTACCCATTCTAGAACATATGAAAACGCCTCAAAATATAAACACCATAAAGAACACCCCATGGGTAAACATTTGTCTACATAAAACGAACCATTAAACTGGAAACTCAAAGAAATAAAGCCATCTGGGTGTATTGCGGGAAATTTAAATGCTGCTTCTATATCTGCTTTCACCATTAATGCACCAAGGCCAAACCCTTTAACTATTTCTGTTGCCTGGTCAAAAGATGTATAACAATCAGTCTTTAAACTTTCATCAATACTTTCATTCAGAGATGAACCATAAGGAAATGACAAATGGTGAATTAATCTGAATGAGTCACCTAGGGGTGATAAGTGAAAGTTGACACATGGTATATAGGCAAAGGTCCAAACAATCCTACGTGCCCTAATTTCTTTATCCAACTTTGCTACCACCACCCCAGGATTTAATTCCACTGATTTTTAAATTATTCACCCAACTACAGCCTAAGCCAGTAAAAGGGGAAACAATAAAACCTACAGAAAACCCATCAATTAACAGTTTGGCCTTCTTGCAGCTTGGATACGTCTCTAACCATGCTGACATATTCTCCAGTTTTACTGGCGTCTCCACTTTTGTTAAGGTATTCTTTTGTGGAGGGCTGCCCCGACATATTGCCCTTTTTAAAACACTGTGCCATTGGATGCGCTCCTCCACAAAAGGAACACTCATGCCTATACTATACTTACACCAATTAGGCCATTTGCACTGGGTCTCATTAAAGACAAAACATGTACCTTTCCTAAGTAGTGTTTGGGATGTAGGTGTGGGTCTCTGCACACTGCCTGACTTATCCGGTAGCATTAAATTCAGCCAAAGGCCCACATCCTTAACTCCCTATTTAAGTGACACTACTAGCTTTTGTCAGACCATTTCATGGTAGAAAAAACAACCAAGCCTGCTAAAATTTTTGTAAGCCTCTAAAACTATGTCTACATGCTGAAATAATCCAGAACATTTTTTTGGGAAATTTTTCACCCATGATGCTGTTGTCAACAAGTAGTGGGATGCAGTAATGGACAGGAGGCAGAGCAAGAGTTAACAGGTTTATTGACAGGGGTATACTCCACGCATGTAAGTAATGGGTTAAGCAGGGGGTATAGATGTTGTTGTTATAAGCACAATATGAATGCGGGGTGAAGTAACAGAATAAACAACTGTTCATAAAAGGCTTAACTTAAAAGCTCTGCAGCCAAGAAGCCGGCAGACTGATAAGTTCCAACGGTGGCGCCTTACGCAACTGGCGTGTGATGACTCCGGTTTCGTCCTGTAGAACCTGGAGGTCCGGCTCCCGGTGATAGCGATGAGTCCTCGTACCAAGCGCGGGTCCTGGATCCATGGTTCATCTTACAGGGTGCAGCAGTTTGTTACACCTCCAGAGCATGGCTCAGCTCGGCGGAGAAATGCGGGTAAGCAATGACACAGTTCTGGTTGAGTTACTCGGTCTGTCTTAGGTGGAATGCGCACAGTAACCACCAACCCGGAATGTCTGTAACTAGCGGTCACGGGGAACAATGGGCACCCGGCAGAAGTCTGTCCGCAGTCACTGTAACTGGTCACAGGAAATCTACAGCGCATGTCTGCGCTCACACATTGCTCAGAGGACGGACCAACAACCTTCCCCTACTGCACGCTCTGTCTTTCTGCCAAGTCTGCCCTCTCTTTCCTGTGCACAGAGCCTTTTATCGTTGTCCCGGCCCCTGCTGTCAAGTGCAAAGGTCGGTCTGCATTGGAAAGCTTTCCCCCTGGCAACAATGGTGACAGCCCGACAGTTCTGGAACCGGCGCAAGAGAGGTACCCCCGGTCTGGTCTATCTTTTTACACTGGCATATATACAAAATGCCTGTAGCCAACTGTTAAAGGACCTAGGGATAGGTCTACGCCTATCCTTGTCCTCTTTTGTGTCGATTTTTAGCTAAAAACTCTTTAGATGCTGGCAGCAAAGATAGCAGATCTACATTCTCATTATGCCAGATCTTTTCCTTAACCAACATAGTTAAATGGTAGCCTAATGGTGAAACTGTACGTGTCATAGCTTACTTATATCACGCCTCACCCACCACTTTAACACCCGAAGCTATAGGCATCACTAAGCAGTCTTGTTCCCCCTGCCAATCCCTCCAGACCCTCGTCAAGATGCCTCCAAACCTCCACCGCTGACGCAAACCTCTGGGACGTGCGAGGACTGACAGACAAACACTGAATGGACTGAAGGGGGGGGAAAGCATACCCTTTAAAGATACTAACAGTTTAGCCAGTTGTGACCAGGCAGTGGGGAGTTGTGTGTGTGTGTGTGTGTGTGTGTGTGTGTGTGTGTGTGTGATGTGATGTACTCACCACCAGTAGTCTGCTCACCTTTATAGTTTCCAAAGGGATGATCTCTGTCTGGACCTCTGGCATGCATGTCGTCTGACCCCGGACCAGCAATGGCTTCAAGAAGTCGGTGGTCGACCAAGCCCTGACTGGCATGCCGACCTTGCGTGCTTCCTTTGCCTTCATTTTCTCCTTCTAGATGCTGTCTGGGTCCCTTTCACTGGCGATTCTTCATTCTTTTCATAGAACACATGAGCACCCCACTGCACATGCCCTAAGAGTCTTCCCAATGAAGTAATCTCTAATGGCGTCGCTCTGGCCGCATCATCTATCCTCACTTTCTCACATCTCCCGGCTGGGACTTCAGGGCCTCCTGCAGACATGCCATGGCTCCATCTTCACCCTTTCTTCTCTTCAACTCCTCCAGTAGGATGTCCATCTCGACTAGCTCAGCAGCAGAATGGCAAAAGCTCCACAGGTGAATTTCTTTCAGCAACGGACCTGCGGCGCTGGAGCTCCTCCCCTTATACCTACACTTATTACTATTTACAAATAGCTTATCCAATCAGGGGGTGATCACCAGACAGAGCACTAACCTAACGCTGCTACCACCCGATGATTGGACAGCACCCTAGTCAAACCACTTCCCAGCCATTCCTGCATACGTGCCACCATGATTTCAGAGAGAAATAACTTTTCCCGCCAATTAAGCCTTTAGGCTAGGTTCACATTGAGTTAGGGCAATCCGTTTAGCGCTAGCGCTAGCGGATTGCGCTAACGCAATGTTTTTTTCGGGGCCGCGTTTAGGGGTCGCGTTAACGTCCCCGCTCTCGCAGATCCCCGGCGCGTCACAAAAGAACGGCACATCGCTAGCGCGAGCCGAAAAGGGCGCGCGCTAGCGATGCGCTACAGGCGAAATTTACATTGCTGTCAATGGGTGTGCTAACGGACCCGTTGCACGGCGTTAATTGTGACATTTTCGCTATGCAACGCTGTCCGTTAGCATGCACACATTAATGCAATGTGAACCTAGCCTTAGAGAGAAGGCACACAGCCAATGAATAATGCCATGTGGTCTCCTCCTGAAGGTCCGGAGATCACCATTATGTTTTTAAGGGTTCGCTCACACCTGCATATAAAAAATCCCTACAATGTTTATCCCAAAAAGTGGGACAAGTGGAATCCGTATGGTTTACCTTTTGTCATGTGAGTGCAATGGGAGTGTGTGATTATTATCTCACCTAGCATCTGTATGACATGCGTATGAAATGCATTTTTAACATCAGCTTTTACATACTATAATACTCTATGTAGCTTAAAGCTAGTTGGCAAAAATAATAAAGCAATTTTATATAAAATCGGTGGCCCGATTCTAACGCATCGGGTACTCTAGAATATGTATTTGGTATGGAAATTTGGGTTGGATAAATCTATCCCTGTATGTGCTGCGGCCGCTCCCAATAAGACTGAGTATTTTGAGCGCTCATCAAGAATGGACTGTACACCATTGCGACAGAACAACATTCCATCAATACTGATACTTTATTGTACATACATAGTTTTATATTTTCATATAGAAAGGAGTGGTTAGGGGTTGTTAGGGGTGGTTAGTTAATTACCATATTGTCTAGCTCCTCTGTCATTGGTTATCTAAACATATATGGAATATTGTGATTAATGCACATATGACTGCATCTAGGACAGATTTGAGACATCTGATCAGCACTTAATACATCTGACACTGTTGGTCTGCCATTTCAGCAAGATTCAGCGACATTCTAGACATTATTTCAGGACATCTGGCCCAAGTTCCTGTTTTTGCTTGGAAAACCCCATACAGTTGGTCTGGCTTATATCAGTTTATGTCAGCCATTTTAAGCCATTGATTATAATGTATATATTAGCAGTGAATATATGAGTATATATGATTATAGAGCAGTATACATGCAAGTGAGATCTACATGATATATATATTTCTATCACAAGCCCCCCTTAGATATCACTTGCCCTAATCCTAGCCTCCTGTCCCAAAGCGCTGCAACTCTTTTGTGCTGTCGGTGAACTGACGCAAGCCTAACGCCTGCGCCCCACTCCGTACAGACTTTTCGCAAATGGGCGGTCAGGAGATCTCTCCCTAACGGGGGTTCGTTGCAATCAGTCTCTTAGTCAACAGCATGTGTAGTGAGTGATGTGTAGTCTTTATCAGGTAGGTCATCTATTCGGTCAGGCAGGGCATCCAAAACATCATTCTGGCTTGGGTGTCATCTTCTGGTAGGGGAGCTTTCTTGCAATGCGATGAGTGGATCCAAGTGGGTCTTCCCTCCAGTTTCACAGAGTTTGGTGTCATCAGCAGCACTTGAACAGGACCATCAAATCTGGGATCGAGTGGTGTTCTCCTTACAAACTTTTTTCACCAACTCCCAGTCTCCTGGCTTCAAGGAGTGCATACCGGACACTGAATCTGGATCTGGCAATGAAGAAAAAAACTCGAGAATGGATGTTAGCAAGTTTCTTGGTGAGTTCAATTACATAAGCAGACAAAGTATCATATTGCATAATCAGCTACTGAGGGAAAGGATACCCCTAATCTGGGGCTAGACCCAAACAAAATTTCATATGGTGACAGCTTTTCTGGGCCTCTGGGAGTGTGCCAAACACTGAGAAGTGTGATTGGGAGTGTGTAGGCCTAAGTCTGACCCTACTGCTGATCTCTCGTGTGAGATTTGCTGTGAATGTGGGTCCCTGGTCACTCTCTATCACTTCTGGGACCCCATAGCTGCATATCTCGTCTCTGAGAGTAGCTTCTTTGCAGTAGTCTTTGCTGACTGGTTCCTCACTGGGAAAGCTTCTGGTGAGAACACGTCCACGACCACAAGGGCATATTCGAAACCTCCACTTGGCGGCATCTGGATGTGGTCTATCTGGATCCTCTGGAAGGGGTACAGTGGTCTGGCAAGACGATGTGTGGGAACTTTTTCCATTCTTCCAGGGTTGCATTTGCCGCAGGTCAGACAGCTGCTAGTGAACTTGGCTGTTAGGATGGGGATCCCTGGAGTGAACCAGTAAGCACCAATCAGATCATTCATCTGTGTCTTTAATCTGTGTGGGCCCATGTGCCCACTGGACCACGATAGGGTACATGCTTCGGGGTTAACCCCAAACATGGTTTGTAGTCCATTGAGTATACGCTTGCTTCATGTGTTGCTCACTTCTGCATCCAGCATTCCTTCTTGTCCTTTGGGGCTTGCTCTTGCAGCTTTTTGAGCGGATCACAGGACATCATTTGGTCAGGTTTCTTGTCTTCAGTCGTCATGTAGTAGCCGTCCGGCTCTACGACCTCTCCCACTTCTCCATATTGTCTTCCTTTGACTGCTTCTTTGGCTGCCATACCCGCCATGTTGTTGCCTCATGCCTCTACTGTGTTTAGTTTTCCATGCGCTTTGACTTTTAGTACTGCCTCCACTTTTGGAAGTTGAAGTGCGTTCAGCAGGTCCTTAATGGCTCCATGATGCTTCACGGTTGTTCCGCTTGCTGTGATAAAGTCCCTTGCAACCCAGATGGGTCCAAAGTCGTGTGCTATGCCATGCGAGTACCTTAAATCGGCATACATTTTCTCAGTCTTGTCTTCTGCCATTTGGTAGGCCTTCATCAGCGCTATCAGTTCTGCTTCCTGGGCTGACAGACTAGGCGGCAGACTTCTGGACCACAGGATCTCTTGATTGCTGGTCACTGCACATCTCGTGTGGAATCTTCCTTCATCATCTGCAAATCTGGAGCCATCAACATAGAGGATCAATTCTGGGTTGGTCAGTGGCTCTTCTGCCACCTTGGGTAGTCCTGCTGTTTCCCGTTGCATGATGCTGAAGCAATCATGGTCATCCGTCCGGAACAAATCCAGATCCTTGCGGAAGGTATCATGCAGATTATGATCAGACTTTTTATCTGAGGGTCCATATCTGTATCTCCCCTTTGGAGTGGGAGTAGAGTGGACGGGTTGAGGACTGTGCATCTGGAGATGGTGACATTGTCGGGCAGGAGTAGAGAGCACTGGAGGCGAAGATGCCTTGCGGTGGAGAGATGTTTTGGCTGGGTTTGGTTGAGGATTGCTGAGATGTCATGCGGAGCCAGGATTTCCAATGGTTTTTCCAATGATGTCAGTGGTCCTGTCCAGGAGGGCGTGTGCTGCAACTGCTGCTCTCATGCAAGAGGAAGAGGCTCCCCTTGCAACTGGATACAGGCGAGCTGAAAAGTAGTCCTAAAGTCTCTGCTTTCCCCCCTGAAACTGCGTCAGGACTCCAGTAGCAAGGGCTTCTTTTCTCAAGTAGAGACGGAATGGCTTCTCATAGTCAGATAGGCCTAGTGCTGGCGCTGAGACTACAGAGCCTTTTAACTTCTTGAACGAGCTGAAAGCTTCATCTGTCAGGAGGAACGGGGTCATGCTGACGTATTCACACAGAGGCTGCATTAGGACTGAAGCATCAGGGATCCAGGCTCTGCAATACGAAACTAGACCAAGGAAGGCCTGTAGCACCTTTGGAGTTGTTGGAGGAACCATCTTCTCCACTGTGGTCTTCCGGTCATCTGTCAGGCGTTTCGCCTGGTGAGCAATACAGTGTCTCTGGAACGTAACTCGCTTCAGACACCACTGGACTTTGTTCTTTGAGATCTTGCAGTGCTGCTCCGCCAGGTAGAGTAGGAGATACAAAGAATGGGCTTTACATGTGTCAAAGTCAATTGCACAAAGGAGTAGATTGTCCATGTATTGCAGCAGGGTTACTTCTGCATGTTCTGTGACCCAGTTGGTGAGGACTGTGGACATTGCTCTGGTGAACTGTGAAGGGCTGTTCTGGGCCCACTGTGGCATCACTGTCCATGTGTGGTGTCCCCCCTGGTGCATTAAGGCAAACAGGAACTGGTCTTCCGGAAGAAGGGGAACACTGGAGAAAACATTAGCCAGGTCGGTCACTGTGAACACTTTTGATGTGGCAGGCACATTTGAGAGCAGAGTGCGGATTCGGCACAATTGGAGTTTCAAACACCGTGACGTCATTCACAGCTCTCAGGTCATGTACCATTCTGAACTTGGCTGGCTCTCCTTTTACAGTATTTTTCTTGACGGGGAAAGCAGAGGATTGCAAGGCGATGTGCAAGGAACAATGATTCCTGTTTCCAGGCAGACCTTCAGTTGGTCAGAGGCAGCTTGACTCTAGGCCTGGCCTGGGCCTTACGAGGGTACGGGGTACATGGCTTGAGTGACACCCGTACTGGGGCAACTTGAGGTTTTCTCACGTGCTGGGGTCCCTTAGACCATAGACTTTCTGGTACTACGTCCAGTACCTCCTTGGGTAGGCCTCATCGGTTGTTTAATGTTCTTGTAGGGCCGCCATCATGACTCTTCTTGGGTCAGGGATGAAGAAAGTGTCACTGTCCCATCTTCCTGGAACACTGTGGTTGCCTTCAGCTTCTGCAGTAGGTTCGCTCCCAGCAGGTTGAGTGGAAGGTCCTTGACACCACAAACTGGGACAGGATAGAGTGTCCTGGCTGAGTGCACACGCTCAGTGACTTTGCAAGCTGAGAATGTCTGACTTGACCATCAATGCCCATGCGAGGCACAGAGGATTCTGATAGGCAGGTGGGATCAGCGAGTTCCACAGATCCCCTCACACTTGCACCGGTGTGCAGAAGAAAAGATCTGACAACGCAATCCACTTTAAGGGCAACGCAATCCACTTTAAGGGTAATTTGAGGTATTGGTCTTGCAGATGAAGCTTTACATGTCAGGAGCGTAGTGTCTTGCGGACCTGGCTTGCTTGCCCCTGAACTTTAGACGGGGTGCTTCACTGCTTTCTGCACTTCTTCCTTGACCTGTTTCTCTGGACCAACTCTTGGGTTGCATGGGTCCAGTCTCTTCGGGGGCGTGGGTGCTTTGCACTGATTCTGGAAATGGCCAAACTTGCCACAGATGTAACACTTGACACTTCTTCTGTCTTCGTAGGGTGGTTGCGCTTCCAGGTTAGTGGTCACCATGGCAGGGGCCATCCTCTGCACTCCTGGTTGGGACTCAGTCCCTTTGGCTACTGTGGACAACGGCATGATGGGTTCTGTAGCGGCAGCGGGGTCCGGCCTGCTGATTGAAGCTGCGGTGGTAAGATGGGGCCTGCAGGTGCGTCCGTGGCGAGGCCCGGGGGTGCCATGAGACCGGCGGCTGCATCCAACCCAAGGTCTTGGGGCATTACAGGGGCTGCGGCTGCATCTGCCGTCACTTCTTCCCCCTGTTCTGACATAGCTTCTCCCCTTTGCTAAACTTATTGAGGTCGGTGTCTCCTCTCTGGAGTCTGCAGCGGTTCTTCCGGTGTGTCGCTCGGCACTTTGCAGCGTCTTCACCTCTGGCTCCCCTTCTGGTGTTCTCAGCAGCACGGCACCCATTTCCTTCTCCGCGCTCTTTGTGGTGCTTTAATGGCAGCAGTTTTGGTGACAATCAGCAATAAACAGTCTCCTAGGCGCACATAAAACATTTTGCTGGGTCAGTCCACTGCTATTGACGTGTTCTCAGGCCTAGCCACTATCAGTGGTTTCCTAATTGGCTGTCTCAGTCCATGCACAAAGGCCTGTGCCAACATTTGCCTGTGTATCTGGTCTTGAATGGTGAATCTTGAAACTGATTGGTCACGCCCGGCCGGTCACAAACAATCAGCGACAGACGCAGTCCGGCCGCAAATTGGCATGGGATTTGAACCACGCATCGCTAATTGGTCGTGTTTGGCCGGGCGAATCCTGTGTATTCATTGCATTATTCTGAAATCTTCATAAATAAACTACATATGTGATAGAAATATATATCATGTAGATCTCACTTGCATGTATACTGCTCTATAATCATATATACTCATATATTCACAGCTAATATATACATTATAATGTATATGAATGTCGCTGAATCTTGCTGAAACGGCAGACCAACAGTGTCAGATGTATTAAGTGCTGATCAGATGTCTCAACTCTGTCCTAGATGCAGAGAGCTCAATTTTAGTTGCTTAATCAGCAGTCATATGTGCATTAATCACAATATTCCATATATGTTTAGATAACCAATGACAGAGGAGCTAGACAATATGGTAATTAACTAACCACCCCTAACAACCCCTAACCACTCCTTACTATATGAAAATATAAAACTATGTATGTACAATAAAGTATCAGTATTGATGGAATGTTGTTCTGTCGCAATGGTGTACAGTCCATTCTTGATGAGCGCTCAAAATACTCAGTCTTATTGGGAGCGACCGCAGCACACACAGGGATAGATTTATCCAACCCAAATTTCCATATCAAATGGCCCCCAACAGCGAGGCAAGGGACGAAACGCACACGGGACCCTGCTGACTGGAGAGACGGAGGTGTTGGCCACTGCCTTGGTTCACGGGACGGAGACTGCGCAGCTCCATAAGTAAGGTAAGAAAATGTTATCATCTTACTTGAAAGTCCCCTGTGTCCAGTCCGGGTCTATGCCTCTTGCCGGTCAGGTGTGGTCACCACCGCATTCCCAGGTAGTGTAAAAAGTCAAAACACGTTGGCGTTTGATGAAGGACTGCTTCAACAAGGACCTTCGTCAAGAGAGCCGTGTTCCTAGTGGTTCCGGAGCAAGGATCCGAAAATATAAATACCACCGCATTCTGGCATTTTTAAGACTGGTCCTTGCCCAGGGAATGTAAGTATTTTTTCGGTGTATTAGGTTGTGTTGTATTGCCATAATCTGTATGTTTCTATTCCACAGGAGTTGGCGCTTTGTAAATGTTTGGTATTAATTTTTTTTTTCACAGCACATGGAGCAGCACTTTTGACCCAGGTTCTGGAGCGGTCCTTCATCAGACAGCCATGGACCCGTCCCAGACATCCAGCAGCGCTGCAGCAAGTGGGCCTGCCACAATAACTGAAGACCAGGAAGCTTGTCCATCAGGTGTCCCCTTTCCCAGTCCTCTGCCCCTTATTTGGGGGGCTCTTCCCAGCAGCAGCAGAGGGCCTCGGACAGGTCACTCATGCCCGAGTTTTTGCACTTGAGCTTGGTTTTTCACGATGGACTCAAGGCGTTGGGTGATCGCCTGGATACTGCCATTAGCCATATGAATACACGTATCCAGGAGGTCGCCAAAAGCCTTGACCAAGTAAAAGCCGACCTCCAGAGGCCAGCACATCATTTTTTTAATCAAATTGAACAGGGCATGTTGGAACACCTTACTCCTGATCTCCAGCTTAGTGTCATGCAGACCTGCAATGCTGCTTACATGCAGGCTATGCAGCAGAGTCGGTATTATCAGCAGACAGTGGCGGCATATCCACCTATGCCAACACTGTCACGATTGACCTCAATGCCGACCTCTGCTGCATACCACTGAACGGCCACCTCCATTCCAAGCACTGCCGGACACCACTACAGCACCACCACCATGCCGAGTGCTGTAGGACAGCCCACCGCCACCACCATGACAACTGCTGCTCCTGCTTGGACCTCCTCCACTGACACCACCATGCAGCAGCAGGACCCCGGCATGGCCTTCCGCTCTGCCACCACGATGCAGCAGGACCCTGGCATGGCCTTCCGCTCTGCCACCACGATGCAGCAGGACCCTGGCATGGCCTTCCGCTCTGCCACCACATTGCAGCAGGACCCTGGGATGGCCTTCCAACCTCCTACCGTAACCATGCAGCAGCAGCAGCGGGACAAAGACATTGACAGTTCAGCCACTATGACCAGGCCGCAAGAAATGAGCCCGCCGAGTCTCCCCAGACCGTAGCGCCGATCCCAAAAAGGGGGGAAAAAAAAGCGGACTATTTCTATTTCTCCCCCCTCACCTCCCAATGTGTCTGTAATGTGAGGTTTGTCTCACCCTTCCAGTGTGTCTCAGCCCTCTCATGTGTCGAGTCCCATCCCAGATCTGCCAGACCCCAGTAATTTAATTGCCTCTTCTCCTGCCACCCCTGTGTCGTCCACAGTGAGTCAAGCTTTACAGCTCTATTCCTCCCCGTTTCCAGCACTCTACCCCAAGCAGACGCAGTTAATTTTTTTCTTTTTGGTTTAAAAATAATGTTTTTCTATTCATCACGACAGCACCCACTAGAGAGAGAGGGGATCCGCCCCTAGGAACAGGAAACCTACAGAGAGATAAAAGGGGCGGCCCCCCTCGCTCCTCAGTTGGTTTCCTGTTCCTAGAAGGGAACCCACAGAGAAGACTCTATGGTGCTAAGAAGAGGAAGACCTGCCTGGACTGCCGCCTGTATGACTCTGCTGAGTGGCAGGGGCTCCAGAGCAGGTAGACAGTGTCGGGGGTTCCTGCTGGCTCCCCCCTCATCTGCTGTGGCTACTGTAAAGCCTGAAGGTTATCAACGGTCTCCCTGCTGGGACACCGTTGTGTGAGCCGACTGATAGAGCGGTGTACCTTGACCGGCCCGGACCTGGAGCAGGTAATGGTGCCCTCCTGGGTTATGTGGAGCTGAAGGCTGTATGGTGTCTCCCCTCCTGATTCCTCCGAGGTAGAGGCAACAGGGTTGCGGGTGCAGCGTTCACTGTGGTGTCTTCCGGTGTGCAGAGATGCGCGCGCATGCGCAGTAGTGTCGGCGTCCCAGAAGCTGATGTTTGAACTTCCGGGGTCGCGGGGTTGGAGTACCATTTCCGGGGGAACCGCCATATTGGATTCCTCCATGCGGTTCCCTTCTCCCTGGCGTTATACTGGAGCAGGTAAAAAAAAAAAAGAAAAAGAGGCTGGAAGGGGTGTGTATTAAGGGCATGCACTATTAACTGCACTTCAACAGTGTAAGAGGTGCGCTATCATGTCGGCCCAAGAGGAAGTCTGTGAGCGCTCTATGGAAGAGCCACTAGTACCCAGTAGTGATGCTAGAAAAAAGGGTAGTGGACGCTCTAAAATGATTGACTCCACTGACAAATCGGGAAGGAGATCGTCTTGTTCCACACCCCAAGCCAAACGAACATCCCAGCAGCCGGTATACAAATATACTTCGGGGTAAGTGTATATATGGCTTCGCTGAGGCTTATATTAGTTTCCTCTGCTTATGTTTTTCTGTAGGCAAAGAGGACGGAGAAGACCAAGCACAAACAGTGTGCTTTATGTACTGAGCCCCTGCCTGACTCGTATTCTAAAAAACTGTGTCAGGCTTGTATAGATAACACCTTGCGGCAGGAGGGGTCCGTTAAGATGAATGAGATACGGCTAATGATTCGGGAAGAACTTCAGTCATTCGGAGGTGGTCCCTCCGTAAATATTGAAAAGAAAAGTAGGAGAGTATCCTCACCTAAAGCTGACACATCAGCAGAGAGTGGGGAAGTTGACTCAGAAGTCTCTCAGCTGTCTGAGTCGTCAGATGAAGAGGACTATGTCTGTTTTCCAACTGATGGCATAAACAACTTGGTTAAATCAGTGAGGAGTACGATGGGGTTGTCTGAGTCAAAAGAGCCCCAGACGCCACAGGAGGTTATGTTCGCAGGTCTTTCTCAGCGAAAAGGCCACGTATTTCCGGTAAACCAGGCCATAAAAGACCTCGTTAAAAAAGAATGGAGTAAGGGACAAAAGGGGTTTGTGCCAATATCCTGTAAGAGACGCTACCCCTTCGATGACGAGGATTTAAATTCCTGGGCTAAAATACCAAAAGTTGATGCGGCTGTGGCGTCTACATCTCGCTGTTCTTCTTTACCTGTGGAGGATGCAGGTTCTTTATCCGATCCCATGGATAGGAAATCAGACGCACTTCTTAAAAAATCGTGGGAAGCCTGGGTCACTGCATTCAAGCCGGCAATCTCAGCCACGTGTACTAGCAGGTCTATGCTAGTTTGGCTGGAGCAGCTGGATCAAAATATCAAGAGTGGCGTGTCCAGGGAGAAATTACATGCGTCTATTCCTTTGATTAAGGGTGCTGCGTGTTGTGAGTTCCATTCTTGGGCTCCATCCTGTGGTTGCAAATGGTATTTTTGGGAGTTCTGCTCTTGGGCTCCCTCTGGTGGTTTCAAGTGGAACTTAGCTGCTGCTTTCACTAATCGGTTCCCTGGCCTGGTTATTTAACTGGGCTTTGGGCTGTAGTGGATGCCAGCTGTCAATGTTCCTTCCTGTGGATTCAGTCCTTTCCTGGAAGTTCTCTGTTGGCCAGTCCATTTCAGCTTAAGATAAGTTCTGCTAGTTTTTGGGTGTTTCCCTGCCTATGACCTTTTGTTCAGTTTAAGTTATGTCTCTTTTGTCCAGCTTGTCATCATGAAATATTCCGGCTAGTTGGAAGCTCTGGGGTTGCAGATTTGCCCCTCCACACCATGAGTCGGTGTGGAGGTTATTTTTGTAAACTCTGCGTGGACATTTAGTTTTTATACTGACCGCACAGTAGCCTTTTCTTTCTCTGTCTATTTAGATAGTAGTGGCCTCCTTTGCTAAATCTAGTTTCATTTCTGAGTTTGTCTTTTCCCTCTTCACTCACCGTCAATATTTGTGGGGGGCTATCTTTCCTTTGGGGGTTTCTCTGAGGCGATTTAGTTTTCCGTTTCCGTCTTCAGGGGTAGCTAGTTCTTAGGCTGTGAAGGTGTCTAGGCAGAGATAGGAACGCTCCACGGCTATTTCTAGTGTTGGTGTTAGGAGTAGGGATTGCGGTCAGTAAAGTTACCACCTCCTCAGAGCTAGTACATTATTTGTTTTACCCACTAGGTCATTTCAGTGCTGCTCCGTAATCACTAGGTCATATAGGTGATTACTGTCTGTAGAGCTGCCACCTCCTCTGAGCTTGTCCATGATTGGTTTTACCCACCAGGTCATCTCAGTACCACTCCGTAACCACCAGGTCATAACAGCTGCGGCTTTTATATCTGATGCCTCAGTAGATTCTCTCCGCCTGGCGGCCAGGACAGCTAACCTCTCCAATACTGCTCGGCGAGCATTATGGCTAAAAAACTGGAAGGGGGATGCCCAGTCTAGATCCAAATTGTGTGCCATACCCTGTCAGGGTGAGTACCTCTTTGGTGCCGTTCTGGATGATATACTCACTAAGGCGGGTGAAAGGAAGACGGGGTTTCCTAATCCCTTTGTTCCTTCTTACAGAAGGGCATTCAGGAAGCCATCATTTGGCAGGAAGGGAGGCTTTAAGGACCAATGGAGAAACAAAGAGTTCAGGCAAAAGGGCAATTTATTCAACAAGCGTCCCTTCAGGCCAGCAGAAAAATTCCGGGAACCCTATTCCACCAGTGGGCGGTAGACTTCTGGGATTTATTAATCAGTGGAAGAAGATAACTGTTAATCCATGGGCCATAAATTTGATATCTTCAGGCCTCACCCTAGACTTTATCCGAAAACCTCCGAATTCCTTCCTGCTCACCTCCCTAAAATCCAGACTACAGCAAGAGGCACTGGAAATTGAAATTAAGTCCCTTTTGACCAAACGGGTCTTAATAGAGGTTCCGTCATCTTAAATAGGGAAGGGGTTCTACTCCCCCTTGTTTCTGATTACTAAACCTGACGGATCCTTTAGAACTACTGTATATTTAATTTAAGAAAGCTGAACACCTTCATAAAACCCAGACCATTTAAAATTGAATCAATTTGGTCAGCCATTAAAAATTTGTTCCCTAACTGTTACATGGTAGTACTGGATCTTAAGGATGCTTATTACCATCTTCCTATACACCAGTCACACCAGCAGTTTCTTCGGGTAGCAGTTTTTATAGACGGTCAGGTTCGTCATCTACAATATAGGGCAATGCCCTTTGGCCTATCTATGGCTCCAAGGGTTTTTACTAAATTGTTATTGGAGGTAATGTCCTTTCTGCGATTAAAGGACACACTGGTCATTCCATATCTGGATGATCTCCTAATTGTGGGAAAAAATGCCCTACAGTGTGAACAAAGGTTGGAGGAAGTGGCGTTTTCTTTACAAACGCTTGGCTGGATTGTCAACTGGCAAAAATCCAGACTCCAACCTGTTACTTGTCAAAAATTCCTAGGACTCCTTCTGGATTCAGTTGACCAAGTATGTTGGTTGCCTGATGATAAGAAAGCTTCCATAATTGACAAAGTGGGCTTAGCAATCAAAAAACGTAGTATGTCACTGAGAAGTGCCATGTCGTTGCTAGGTTCACTGACTTCATGTATCCCTGCAGTTAAATGGGCGCAATTTCATACCAGGCAGCTACAGAAATTTATATTACAGGAGGACATTAGAAGTCGAGGACATTTGGATCAGACAGTTTTCCTAACGTCAGAAGTAGTACACTCCCTTACATGGTGGTTAAATTGGGAAAATCTTTTGAAAGGGGTGCTATGGGTTATCGCTTCTTCTAGTATAGTGACCACAGATGCTAGTCCTGAAGGCTGGGGGGCACATTTTCAAGATCAGGTAGTTCAGGGTCTTTGGTCCAGATCAGAATCTGATAAATCCTCTAATGTTAAAGAATTAAAAGCCATATATTATTCCCTACTCCACTTTCTCCCCCAGCTACGAGGCTCTCACACAAGGGTCCTCTCCGACAACACCTCTGCGGTGGCCTATCTGAATCATCAAGGAGGTACACGGTCAGACAATCTCATGGAAGTCACATCAGAAATCATGATGTTAACCGAAAATCATCTGTTGTCCTTGTCAGCGGTGCACATCAGAGGCATAGACAACTTTCGTGCCAATTTCCTCAGCCGTCACATGGATGCTCAACAGGAGAATTTTCAGATTGATAACAGACCGGTGGGGCATGCCTCGAATAGACCTGTTCGCAATAAGGTCCAACCGTCAGGTCAAAACATTTGCTTCTCTATGCAGACTAGACAACCCGGACATATTCGACGCCCTTCAGGTGCCATGGACATTCGACCTGGCTTATGCATTTCCTCCATGGAATCTATTGCCCATAGTAATAAGAAAAATAAGGGAGGAAGGGGCAAGAGTTCTGTTGGTAGCCCCATTTTGGCCGAAAAGGCCATGGTTTTCATGGCTCAGGGCAATGTCAACTACAGACCCTTGGATTCTGCCTCAGACCAGGGACCTACTGTCTCAGGGACCATTTTTCCATCCTCGGGTGAAGGGCATGAATTTGACTGTCTGGAATTTGAGAGGCAGTTATTAAATCTAAGAGGTTTTTCTAGTGGGCTTGTAGATACCCTCATGAGGAGTAGAAAGCCTTCTACTACCAAAATCTATGTCAGGGTCTGGAGAAAATTTCTTGAATTTCATACAACACAACTTTCTTCTGAGGTGCCTATATTTTCAATATTAGAGTTTTTGCAAAAAGGGCTTGAATTAGGGCTTTCTGTGAATACTCTGAAGGTTCAGGTTTCAGCTCTAGGAGCTCTCTTCAGTTATGATGTGGCAGGTGATAGATGGATATCTCGTTTTATATCGGCATGTGAGTGGTCAAAACCAATAGATATACCACAGGTGCCTCAGTGGGATCTAACTTTGATCCTAGATGCCTTGACGCAGAGCCCGTTTGAGCCTCTTCATACAGCCTCATTAAAGAACATCTCGTTAAAAACGATATTATTAGTAGCATTGGTATCTGCTAGAAGAGTGAGTGATCTACATGCCTTATCAATTGATCCTCCTTTTTTATCTGTGACATCTGATAGAATAATTTTGAAGACGGACCCTTTTTATCTCCCTAAAGTAGCCACTAGTTTTCATAGATCCCAGGAGATCTTATTACCTACCTTTTATGAAGACCACTCGACTCCAGAAGAAGTAAGACTTCATACCCAAGATGGAAAAAGGACTGTTCTAGCCTATTTAGAAAGGACTAGGGACTGGAGGAAGAGTAGGGCTCTCTTTGTGTCTTTTCAGGGTAAAACCAAAGGTTCCAGAGTCACAAAAAGCACACTATCACCCTGGATCAGAGATGCCATAATCTTAGCGTATAAAGCTAGAGGAAGAGATCCTCCAATGCATGTGGGAGCACACTCTACAAGAGCCTTGTCGACTTCCTGGGCAGAAAGGGCGAACATGCCAATAGACCTTATATGTAAGGCTGCAACTTGGTGTTCGCCAAATACCTTCTATAAGCACTATAGATTAGACCTATCTGCTGCTTCTGATCTAACCTTTGGGGCTTCGGTTCTTGACTCAGTTAACCCACCCAATCTATAGTCTCTGTAAATCTCTCTAGTGGGTGCTGTCGTGGCGAATAGAAAATACCGGATTACTCACCGGTAATGCTCTTTTATAGAGCCCACGACAGCACCCATTCACATCCCTCCCTTTTCCTTTATTTAGTTGCACGTGGTGCCTTGGTAAGGAGATGTAAATAATAGAGTAATATAGTATAAGGTTGTAAATATGTATATATGTCTGAACCTGTTAACTAAAACCTGGCGGCGGTTCCTCCTTTTCTCTGTAAAACAACTGAGGAGCGAGGGGGGGCCGCCCCTTTTATCTCTCTGTAGGTTTCCTGTTCCTAGGGGCGGATCTCCTCTCTCTCTAGTGGGTGCTGTCGTGGGCTCTATAAAAGAGCATTACCGGTGAGTAATCCGGTATTTTTGCCCCCCAAAATGTTTGGTTAATTGTGTATTTCACCGCCGACAATACACACCGTGCGCCAAATAAAACACTGCGCCGCACACTTTTATTTTTTGGCCACATCATGGTTCCAGTAGTTAGCAAGTACAACACTGCAGCTTTGTGTGTCTTTAGTATAGAGATATGAGGTGGGCCAAAAAATGTATACTTGTATTTTCTCCATAATCTCTTCCTTCTGCTTAGTCTATGATTAGTGTTACAGACTGAAGAGAAAATGGCAGCAATACAAAGCAGAACTATACTCAACAGGTCATGTGTCCAAAAACTCATTAGTTAGGACACCTGACCTGGTGAGTAGAGAACTGCCTTGTATAACCTCCCATTTTCTCTTATGTGTACATAATCTATTTCACACAAAGTGAAGGGAAGATGGCGGTCATACAAGGCATATCTATGCTCACCTGGACATGTGTCAGAAATAGTGAATTCATGAGGCTGTTATATGTGCATCATGAATTCATTATTTCTGACACCTGACTTGATGAGTAGAGATCTATTTTGTATTAAACAGCCATCGTCTCTTCAGTCTGTGTCCAATAGATACTGCAGAACAGAATCAGGACGCAATGACGTCAACAACCTTACCACTAACAACCTAAGTGGTTTGTAGAGGAAATGCATAGGAGACACGGTCAAGATACCAAAAATATAAAGTTTTTTTAACAACAAATATTAGTAGCATAACTGGTACAGACCCAAACCCAACAGGACATTTACACAATATCGTTCTGCCTGGCCACACGTCCAATATCAGAATCAAAAAAGGCAGGAAATTGGTTCCGCATGTGACCAACTTAAGCAGTTGACCGCAGCGGGTGATGCTGGTAATTTGGCAATGGGTTTGCCACTGGTTCATCCAGTTCAATGTTGGGTTGCTCCTTAGCCATTATGTAATTGTGGAGAACCACACAGGCTTTGACCACCTCATCGACTGTCTCCATTTTTAGATTAATGGCTGTTGCAAGAATGCGCCATTTTGAGACTAGAATCCCAAAGGTACACTCTACTGTTCTTCGGGTCCTGGTCAGTCTGTAGTTAAAGATCCTTTTACTGTGGTTCAAGTCCCTACTGGAAAATGGCTTCAGTAGGTTTTCACACATCTGAAAGGCCTCATCCCCAACCATAACAAATGGCATCAGTGGACCTTGAGTGTTGGGGAGAGGCCGTGGAAAATTAAAATTTTTGCCACACACACGACGGCCCATATCCGAGTTCTTGAAAGTCTGGGAATTGTTGCCACGGCCAAAAGCTCCAATGTCCATGGCGATGAAGTGACAGTCCGCATCTGCTATTGCCATGAGCACAACAGAAAAATATTTTTAATAGTTGAAGTACTCCGTTCCTGTTCTGGCTGGTTTGATAATGCGGATGTGCTTTCCATCCACTGTACCCAAACAGTTGGGGAAATCACACACGCTCCAGAATTTCTCTGCAATTCCCATCCACATGTCCTCGGTGGGTAAGGGTATAAACTCATCCCGGAGAACATTTCACAAAGCCCGGCAGGTGTCCGCAACTATTCCGGACAGGGTGGAAATTCCAAGCCAGTATTGGAAGTGGAGGGATGATAAGCTCTCTCCGGTAGCCAGGAATCTGAAAGAAACAAAGAAAAAAAATTACAATCAATTCTATTTATGGTGGTGTTCTGCTAAAGACATAAAGGAAAATACAAAGAATAGAGTTGAGCGACTTTTACTTTTTTAGGATCGAGTCGGGTTTCGCGAAACCCGACTTTGTCAAAAGTCGGGTCGGGTGAAATCGGCCGATTATTGCGTAAAGTGGGGCGCCGACTGAAACACGAAACCCAATGCAAGTCAATGGGGAATCAAAGTCGGCAGTGAGTGGAGGACAGGAAAACACCTACAGTGCCCATTTTAATGCCAAAAACATCAATTCTTATTACTAAAGCTTGTCAATCTTAATTTACTTTATAATAATAGTTAGGCATGGAAAACTGGGGGTCATTTGGCTAAAGTTGTGGGGGGTAGGGCTGGCTCAAGTTTTTCGTGGGCCCAGGAAACGCTGAATATGTCACGGCGGAGGAGCAGGGAGAGGTAAGTTTTTCACCTTGGAAGTGCTGTGGTCCTGAGCAAGCAGTGGGGGCCCACTCGTTGGCATTGGCACTGGCACAGGGTCCCTCATAGTACGGCGGTGTGTTTGATGGCGGGTGGCGCCTCCCACCGGCAGAGACACTTTTGTGTACTATGAAAGGCCCTGTGCCAGTGACGTCACCAACGAGTATGCCCCCCCACCTGATGAAGGAACCTGCACTTTCATCTGCACCTTCCTCTTTGTCCCCGTGTAAGGTGGTATAGTATGCGGGAAGGGGAACCTGACTTTCAGCAGGGTCAGATTCTGGCTGTGTAGAGTGAAAGGGGAATGTAGTGGTCTGGGTCAATGTACCAGCAGATTCATCTAGCAGTGGCT
This sequence comes from Ranitomeya variabilis, assembly GCF_051348905.1. Taxonomy (NCBI): domain Eukaryota; kingdom Metazoa; phylum Chordata; class Amphibia; order Anura; family Dendrobatidae; genus Ranitomeya; species Ranitomeya variabilis. Next base: position 518,869,645 of record NC_135232.1, read on the forward strand.
GGGCAATGGGCAGGATGAGGAGGAAACACAGATATAGGCCCAAATAATAAAGTAGGCTAAATGCAGTTCAAATGTGGTAACAGGACTAAACAGGCGGCATTGCTTTGTTCAGTGGAGGAAAACAGTAATGAGTGGCAGACACCGTTAGTAGGCCCAAATAATAAAGTAGCCTAAATGCAGTTCCAAATTGGTAACAGGAATAACCAGGCAGCATTGCTTGGTTCAGAGGAGGACAATTGTAAGGAGTGGCTGACACAGTGAGTAGGCACAAATAAGTAAGCAGGCTAAAAGCAGTTCAAAATTGGTAACAGGACTAAACTGGCGGCGTTGCTTGTTTCAGCGGAGGACAATTGTAAGGAGTGGCTGACACAGTGAGTAGGCCCTAATAATAAAGTAGGCTAAATGTCTGCCAAAATTTTTTTCAGAAATAACCAGGTGGCATAGCTAGGTACAGGGGTGGGCTCCTCTGCTGAGTAGCAGACAGTGGTAGTAGGCGCAACGTATTAACTGGTCTAAATGGAGGCCAGGGCCTTTGTAAATTTTAACTATCATCTATCATTTCAAGAAATTTGTATTGGCAGTGCCATTGAAGGATTTAACAGAACAGACGACACAGTGGTGGAGCAGGGAGAGGTAAGTATTGCAAGTGGTAGAGCACTATTCGAGCTGGCGGGGAACACTCTCGTGGGCTGCGGTACTGGCACAGGGCCCATCATATTACGATGGTGTGTCTGACGTTGGTTGTGCACCACCACCGTCAGATACACTTCATTGTACTTTGAGGGACCCTGTGCCAGTGCCATCGCCCAAGAGTGGGCACACCTACCTGTCCAGGCACCCTCTGGTGGATGAACTCATATGAACTTGAGCGTGGGAACTTTTCCAAGGCTCCAGTTCATGAGAACATCCACCAGAGGGCGCCTCACCGCAACTCAATGTAAGTAAAGATCACTCAGCTTTCCTTTCAGCACCCGGGGGATTACAGACACAAGCGAGTGCTTTAGCGCAGCTCCTGTCTGTAAAATAATTAACCCCTTCAGATGGATTACCTCGTGGGACCTGACAGTTCATCAGAGGGTATGTATATTGTTGGTTTATTATTTTGCCAAGCGAGGGTGTTCCGGATGGATTGAGAGAGCAATAAAATACTAAAACAACCTGTTTGTTTCTTTCATTAAAATACTTTTTAATAATGTGTGTGTGTGTGTTTTATTAACCACGTACTATTGGATTAATAATGGATAGGTGACATAATTGACGCCTCTCCATTATTAATCTGGCTTAATGTCACCTTACAATAGCAAGGTGGCATTAACCCTTCATTACCCCATATCCCACCGCTACACGCGAGTGGGAAGAGAGTGGCCAAGTGCCAGAATAGGCGCATCTTCCAGATGTGCCTTTTCTGGGGTGGCTGGGGGCAGATGTTTGTAGCCAGGGGGGCCAATAACCATGGACCCTCTCTAGGCTATTAATATCTGCCGTCAGTCACTGGCTTTACCACTCTGGCGGAGAAAATTGCGCGGGAGCCCACGCCAATTTTTTCTGCGATTTAACCCTTAAATTTAATAGCTACAGCGCCGAAATTTTGCATATACACACTACTAACATTAGTAGTGTGGAATATGCAAAAAAAGGGGGATATGACATGGTTTACTGTATGTAAACCATGTCTCATATCATGTCGGGTTTAGGCAGGAGAAATGAAAAGCCGGCAATTGAATTACCGGCTTTTCTAGAGAACACCGCTGCGTATTTCTCGCAATGCACACGCATGGTCCGTGTGTAATCCGATTTTTTCTCGCACCCATAGACTTGCATTGGCGAGTCTCGGCCGAGATACGCTGACAATCGCAGCATGCTGCGATTTCACTTGGATCCTGAATACGGCGGAGAAAATATCGGATGATGGGAGCTGCACCATAAATTAACATTGGGCCGAGTGCTATGCGATTTTTTATCGCATAGCACTCGTCCGTATTACGGTCTAGTGTGACCCCGGCCTTAGTGGGATGCTCATGATTTGATGGCGTCGTCTGCACTTACCAGCCGTGTGCATTCCTCAAAACACTGAAGGACTTGACAGAGGTCTTGTAGCTTCGACCACCGCACACCAGTCAACTCCATGTCTGCCATCCAAGTGCCTGCCCGTGTATGTGTATCCTCCCACAAATAAATTACAGCACGCCTCTGTTCGCACAGCCTCTGAAGCATGTGCAGTGTGGAGTTCCACCTGTTGCAACGTCGATGATTAGGCGGTGCTGGGGAAGATTCTGCGATCGCTGATGGTTCAGCTTATGGCTGGAGTGTACGGGCGACCGGCGGATGTGCGAGCAAATTCTTCGCACCTTCAGGAGCAGGTCGGGTAACCCCGGATAATTTTTCTGGAAGCACTGCACCACTAGGTTCAAGGTGTGAGCCAGGCAAGGTATGTGTTTCAGTTCTGAAAGGGCTATGGCTGCCATAAAATTCCTTCCGTTATCACTGACTACCTTGCCTGCCTCAAGATGTACACTGCCCAGCCATGACTGAGTTTCTAGCTGCAAGTACTCGGCCAATACTTTCTCGGTGTGTCTGTTGTCGCCCAAACACTTCATTTGTAACACAGCCTGCTGACGCTTACCAATAGCTGTTCGATAATGGGACACCTCGTGTGCAACACTGGCAGCTGCGGATGGAGTGGTTGTGCGACTGCGCTCTGTGGACGACCTTTTGCTTATGGAGGAGGAGGGGTGACGAATGCCTACAGCCAATTGTTTCCTAGACCGTGGGCTAGGCAGAACTGTCCCACTATGGCTGTCCCCAGTGGACACTGCATCCACCACATTAACCCAGTGCACCGTGATGGACACGTAACGTCCCTGGCCATGCCTACTGGTCCATGCATCTGTTGTGAGGTGCACCTTTCCACTGACTGATTGCCTCAGTGCATGGACAATGCGGTCTTTGACATGCTGGTGGAGGGCTGGGATGGCTTTTCTCGCAAAGAAGTGTCGACTGGGTAGGTCATAGCGTGGTACTGCGTAGGCCATCAGGTCTTTGAAAGCATCGCTTTCAACCAACCGGTAGGGCATCATCTCTAACGAGATTAGTCTAGCAATGTGGGTGTTCAAACCCTGTGTACGCGGATGAGAGGATGAGTACTTTCTTTTCCTATCGAGAGTCTCTTGTAGGGTGAGCTGGACTGGAGAGCTGCATATGGTGGAACTAGCGGTGGTGGTGGTGGTGGACATGGCGGATTGAGAGAGGGTTGGTGATGGTATTCTTGATGTTGGCCTACATACAGTGTTTCCTACCAATAACCTTGTGATTCCCTGACTTCTTTGGCCTTGGGACGATACCTCCACATTTGCTGCTGGTGGTGTCCTAACCGGTGGTCTTACAGTGAGGGAAGCAATGTAGCGTTGCTGACTACCTTCATTCTGAGCAGGTGCACCAACGGTACGTGACGTTTGGTAGTTATTCCAGGCTTGCAAGTGCATGCTGGTTAAATGTCTACACATGCACGTTGTATTTAATTTTGAAGATTCTTCCCTCTGCTAAAGGTCTTTGAGCATTTCTTACAGATAACTTTTGACTGATCATTCGGATCTTGGTTAAAAAATTGCCACACTGCACTCTTCCTACTATGGAATGCCTTTTCAGGCATTGCACGCTGTGCTACTTTCACCGGATGGCCACACTGTCCTAAAACTGTTTTTGGTTTTGACACACGTTTTTGGCCTGATACGGGCCTGCCAGATGACAGCTGTTGCGATGTAGATGGCTGCTGCAGATCATCCTCCTCCACTTCTGAGCTACTGGCAGAGGCACCCTCTTCCCCCGATGGCTGCCAATCTGGGTCAACAACAGGGTCATTTATCACCTCCTCTTCAATGTCATGTGCACCTTCCTCTGTGTCACTGTGTAAGGTGCTATAGCGTTCGGGACAGGGCACCATAGTCTCATCAGGGTCAGATTCTGGCTCAGTACACTGAGAGGGCATTGTAGTGATCTGAGTCAATGGAACAGCATAATAATCTAGCTGTGGCTGTGCATCAGTGCACTCCATGTCCGATTCATCTTGTAATGGGCAGTTAACAATTTCCCTTTCTAACCCAGGCACAGTATGTGTAAATAGCTCCATGGAGTAACCTTTAGTGTCGCCTGACGCATCCTTCACTTTTGGTTTGGGTGAAGGACACAAGGAAATGTCTTGTTCCTGACCAGGAGCATCCACTGACGACTCGCTTCTGTTATATTTGGAACTTTCTGAAGAGGAGGCGAAAGAGCTAGAGGCTGAGTCAGCAATGAAATCCAAAACTTTTTCCCGCTGCTCCCGGCTTTAAAAGCTGTTTTCCTACTCCCAGATAAGGGAGCCTTCAAGGCCTTGTGTAGCCAGACGATGACGCTGGCTCAACACCTCCAGCCTTAGGTGCTATTTTGCTTTTCCCACTACCACCAGATGCTCCACCACCACCACCATCAGTACCAGCTGGCAATTACCGCCCATTGCCTCTTCCACGAGACTTCCTCATTTTTGGGAAAATGTAACCAAAATAACAACCGTTATATGGTACTGTAAAACAAGGTAGAAGGTGTATATAAACTTGTTGAGAATTTAAATCTCCCTTTTTATTTTGGGGAGACTGAACCCAAACTCAGGCCCAGTGTATTTTACAACGCAATGTGAGTGGCAGCAAGTGGCTGGCTGATACACGACAAACTAAGAGGACTGAGGTATATCCACTTTGTGAGAATTTGAATCTCACTTTTTTTGGGGGGAGATTGAACACAAACTCAGGCCCAGTGTATAAAACAACACAATGTGAGTGGCAGCAAGTGGCTGGAAGATATATGAAAAAATACAAGGACTGTAGTACAATTTCAATCCCCCTACAATGATCTCAGGACAAGTATGGCAGCAATAAAAAGGACTGCTGCACACAAAAGTGTGGACAAATAAACAAGATAACTGTGCAGAAAGGAGCAACAGGATTTTTGCTTTTATAAAAGCAGTTGGTTTGCACACCAGCGGTGCAAACAGCAATGCAGCTATCAGGGAGCCTTATAAGGCAGCCTAATAAGCTACAGAGCTGATGCACAAAGATATATCCTCCACTGTCCCTGCAAAACAAAGGTGGTGTTGGACAGTGGAAATCGCTACAGCACATGCGGTTTGGGGGTTAATCTTCCCTCCCTAACTATATATTCCTTCTTCTTTTTCAAATAATTTTATTAACAATTTTATTAACAATTTTTATAACAATAATAATGCATTTGTAATATACAAAAATGCAACAAAAAAAAAATAAGACTGGAGAAGGGAGGGGAGTGGAAAGGGAAAACTGGGAGGAGGGTAAAAGAGAATAAAAAACAAACAAAAAAAAAAAATGGAAAAAAAGAACAAATCACACAGATAAGCAATAATCTTGCTTTTTGGGCCACTGACCTGGTTAGGCCAGGAAATTGCCCTATAAGAACATATAACTTTTTTTCATTTAAATACTTGTCTTAATTGCATCGTCAACAGCACCCACATATATCGAATAGATTATTAATTTTGGAATCTGTTGTTCCACTTATTCCACTTTCTTACGTATTTTTGTAAGCATCCATTCACTATAGCAAATTTAAGATCTAAAGAGTTGTGTAGATTCAAATTGTCCACAACGTCAGGGAAACTCGGGATCTCTGAGCTTTTCCACATTGCGGCAATTTTATTTTTAATCAACAACAAGATATGGATAATTACAAATCTCGTTGAAGAATGGAATTTTTCAGTGTCCACTGAAAGGAGAGCCATCTGGGGAGTAAGTACAAAGTCCTCATTGAGCAGATTGCCTATGTATTCGGATACCTGCTTATATAGGTTTTTTAATTTTGGGCATGACCAAAATATGTGAAGCAGATCTCCCCTGTTTCCACATCCCCTCCAGCACAATGGAGAAGAACTTCCACCGAAGTGAGAAATTCTGGTGTAAGATACCATCTTGTAAAAATCTTGTAGTATGTCTCGTGGAGTTGTAAGGAGATATTAGAAGCATAAGTGTTTTTTTAGTGCTTCCTCCCACTGATCCTCATCTATATGTAGGCCTAATGTTTTCCCCCATTTTTTCATATATTTGTTCTTTTTAAATGTACAGTCTTTGTTAAAATTGCTGTAAAGGAACTTAGTACTCCAAAAAATTTTATGCTCATAGTTTCTGAGAAGTAAATATATTAATTCGGATTTAGGGGTCGCTTTAGATATGAAACTCTGGAGGAATTCTTTGATTATGTAGTACTGTATAAATTCTTAGGGTGGAATATTAAATTTTTGTTTAATTTCTGAGAAACTTAGTAGCTTGTTGTTTACCAGCAGGTCTCCTAATTTTTTTTAAATTTTAAAGAAATTGGTAGAGATTCCCCAATTGTTGTTTTATTTTTCTTTCCAGGAATTTTAGCTAATTTATCCCATGCTTGGAGAATAGTTGAGACCAGCGTCGGACTGGCCCAGCGGGATACCGGTGAAATGCCCGGTAGGCCCCGACCCAGAGAGGAGGAGGAGGAAGAAAAAAAAAAAAAAAAAAAGAGAGACGCGGGCCCTTTAAATCTTCGGGCGGCGCCGACCGCCACCGCGACCAGGGCCCCCCCCAATGCCAGCGCTGTTATTGGGCCCCCCTTCTAATACTCACCTCTCCTGGTTCCTGCGGCAGCTGCAGCATCTTCAGCACCCTCTGACTCTGCGACGTCTCAGGGCAGAGGGTGCGATGATGTCATCACTGCGCGCTCAGCCTCTCTGTCCTGAGCGTTGCAGAGCCGGAGAGACGCTGAGTGCACCGGACCTAGGCTGGGAACGGGAGAGGTGAGGATTTAACTTTTTTTTTTTCTTTATGTCTGACTCACACTGGGGCAGATTACTGGACACACTGTCTGGGGGTAATGCTGGAGACCCTGGGGCAGATTGCTGGACACACTGGGCCAATGCTGGACACTGGGGCAGATTGCTGGACACACTGGGGCAGATTGCTGGACACACTGCGGCAATGCTGGACACACTGGGGCAATGCTGGACACTGGGGCAGATTGCTGGACACACTGGGGCAGATTGCTGGACACACTGTCTGGGGGCAATGCTGGAGACCCTGGGGCAGATTGCTGGACACACTGGGGCAATGCTGGACACTGGGGCAGATTGCTGGACACACTGGGGCAGATTGCTGGACACACTGGGGCAATATGCTTGACATACTGGGGAAGATTGCTGGACCCACTCTCTCTGGGCAATGCTGGACCTACTGGGGTAATATGCTGGACACACTGGGGGTAATATGCTGGACACACTGGGGGTAATATGCTGGACACACTGGGGGTAATATGCTGGACACACTGGGGGTAATATGCTGGACACACTGGGGGTAATATGCTTTACACACTGGGGCAGATTGCTGGACACACTGGGGAAGATTGCTGGACGCACTGTCCGGGGGCAATACTGGACACACTGGGGCAATATGCTTGACATACTGGGGCAGATTGCTGGACACACTGTCTGGGGGCAATGCTGGACACACTGGGGCAGATTACTGGACACTGGGGCAATATGCCGGACATACAGGGGTAGATTGCTGGACACACTGGGGGCAGGACTGGAGGCATGGGCAGAATGTAGATACGGGGCATGATTGGAGACACGGGGCAGAATGAAAGACATGGGGCAGGACTGGATCATGGGGCAGGATGGATACGATGGAGACAGATGGGGCAGGATGGGGAGATCATATGGGGTAGAATGGATACTCATGAGGGCAGGATGCGAAAACATATGGCTGGAGCCAGGAATGAGATAAACGGGGCAGGATGGCGAATATTATTACCATAGGGGCTAATTAAGGGATATTATTACTGCAGTGATGTATTTATTTTATCTTTTGAGTATACTGTTTTAAATGGGGGGGCGGTCCTGTTACTGTGCAGAGTGACACTATATCGCCTTTTTTTCTTCATGTGGTGTAATGTAGAAGTTGGGAAAAATTAGGTAATGTGTTCTGCAAGCGGAGCTTGAGATAACTGTGTTATTTCCTGCAGAAATGAGTCCTGGCTGGAAGAAATGATGGCGGTCTGTGCTGGATGAAAGATGAAGGACTTCACCTAGAGACGTCACTGGTGAGTCAGTGTTACCTATACACTGACACTATACACTGTATACTATATACAGCGGTCCTGTGTACAATGTCACCAGTGATCACTGTATTACCTATACATTATATACAGAGCTCCAGTGTATAATACCACCAGTGATCTCTGTATTACCTCTACACAGACATTGCATACTAAGTACAGATCTCCTGTGAATACTGGCACTTATGGTGATAGTATTCTGGGTTTTTTTTTATTACTGATCAGTATTGTAGTATTCATTCACTATGTGGTGGTAATATGTGGTCTGGAAATGGTGTTGTGGTATTTGTCCCTTGTATGTGCTATTTGGTCACCAAGTGGTGGTAATATGTGGTCTTGACATGGTGCGGTGTTATTTGTCCCTTATATGTAGTATTATTCGGTCACTATGTGGTCTGGTCATGGTGTGGTGGTATTTCTTCCTGTATGTGGTATTATTGGTCTTGGTATAGTGGATTGTGTTGTGTATGGCGGTCATTTGTTCTCTCTGATATTAATTAGGAGAATATTCTTTATTTCCATTAGAGTTTTAATGCTTTGTACACAGCGGCGGAGATGCACTTACAGGTGGTTTCCTGTGGAAAAAAGTAATCACCTCTCCACCGGATAAGTGATAACGTATTGATTGGTGGGGGGTCTGACTGCTTGGACCCATTCAGCAAAATGTGGAACTTTATATCCCCATTAGACTGGAGTGGCATGTCCGACTAGATCACTGATCCATTCATTCACTCTGTGGCTGCACTTGTTTTTTTCTGGAAGCCCCAAAGAGAATGAATGGAGCTGCGGTCAGAAATCCCACCTGCCGCTGCATTTTAAAATAGTGATAAAAGTGTCCTGTCAGGGATAAAACTTCCCCATTCTTCCGATCGGTGCAGTTTCTAATGGTTGGATCTAAGCGATCACCTATCCTGTGGAGCCCATGGATCAGTGATAACTTGTTTTAACCAAGAACCCCATTAATGTAAACTAGCATAATTATACATCCCAGTTATTGGGGCACATGGTAGATGTGCAGCAGCCGCCGGTGTTTTACAGCCGATGCTCCACTATAATGACAGATATTTGCATATAGCTGTAGGGTGGGCCCCTAGAGTCCATTCCTCTGGTGGGCCCCAGACACCCCAGTCCGACCCTGGTTGAGACAATCGGAAGACTATGTTTGTACTTGTTTAGATTTAGGATATGCTTAAGGAGAAGATTTCCCAACGAGTCAGATTTGTGTAAATACCACTCCATTTCAGGCCATACCTGTTTTTCTTTGTTTATTAACCATTCCTGGCTATGTTTTATTAAATTTGTATTATGATAAGCCGATATATTCGGGAGACCCAATCCATCATTAATTTTGCTTTTATAAAGGATGTCCCTAGAAATTCTTGGTTTTTTCCCATTCCAGACAAGACAGAATTTTTTTCTGAGAATTTTTGAAAAACTCCAAAGGAAATTTCAGAGGTAAGGCTCTAAAGATGTATAGAATTTTTGGAAGAATCATTGTTTTGACTGCCAATACCCTACCCATCAGTGATAGCCCCACTTTACCCCATGATTGAAAATCTTTATTAATTTCCAAAAGAATGTTCTCCCCATTAATTTTGGATAACTCAGTAACCCTTTTTGTAAATGTGATTCCTAAGTACGAAATCTGATCCTCCTCCCAGGTAAAGTCTACAGTTTGTTTTATTAGGTTAACTATTTCTTCCTGTAAATTGAGTTGGAGAATTTTTGATTTAATATTATTTATTTTAAATAGAGAGATTTTAGAAAATTCCTCTAGTATTCCCAGGAGATTTTTGATGGAATGGTAGGGGTCTGTGAGGGTTAGTAACATATCATCTGCAAAAAGGGATATTTTATACTGGTTAATACCGATGTCCACCCCTTGAATATTCTTATTTATACGAATTATTTCTGCCAAGGGTTCAATTGCTAGGGCGAACAGGAGGGGGGATAGTGGGCAGCCCTGTCTAGTTCCATTGTTTATTGGGAAGGATCTTGATAAGTTGTTGTTAATATATATTTTTGCACTGGGTTCAAATACTGACGTCAACCATCTCTCATCAAAACCAAATTTCTCCATCACCATTCTAAGGTACTTCCAATTTATCCGATCAAACGACTTTTCGGCGTCAAGCGCCAACAAGACAGATGGGATACCATTGGCGTTGATTTTTCTGAGGATGTTGAGTAATCTCCTAGTGGCATCAGAGGTCTGCCTCCCCTCAATGAACCCTGACTGGTCATGTTTTATCACTTTTGGTAGGATCTTTTTTAACCTATTGGCCAATATTTTCGAGTAAACTTTAACATCAGTGTTTATATGTGAAATTGGCCTATAGTTTTTAAGTTCCTCCATGTTGCTCTGTGGTTTTGGTGTCATTATCAGGGTTGCTTCCAGCATTTCTTTGGGAAATATCCCAGAGATTGAAGCGATATTAAATATATTAGTCATATGGGGGGCTAATAATTCCGAAAAAATCCTATAATATTCGTTGACTAACCCATCTGGTCCTGGAGACTTTTGTAGTTTAAGGGTATTTATTGTTTCTGTCACCTCGGAAACGGTGATTGTCGCTGTCAAGTCATTTAAGTCCGAGGGTTCCACTGTTGAGAGGTTTAATTTGCTGAGAAATGATTCAATTTCCTTTGGATCTGGACTGGGTGTTAAGGGATCATCCCCCAAGTTGTACAATTTGCGGTAGAACTTAGCGAATTCCCCCGCTATGCCTGTAGGATGGTGGATCATGTCTCCCGAACCATTTTTTATTTTATTAATTCTTTTGTTTATCCTGTCTCTTTTAAGTGTAGATAACATATATTTCGTTGGTTTATTAGTAGTGTTGAGCATTCCGATACCGCATGTATCGGGTATTGGCCGATATTTGCTGTATCGGAATTCCGATACCGAGATCCGATACTTTTGTGGTATCGGGAATCGGAATCGGAAGTTCCCAGTGTATGGTTCCCAGGGTCTGAAGGAGAGAAAACTCTCCTTCAGGCCCTGGGATCCATATCCATGTAAAAAATAAAGAATTAAAATAAAAAATAGGGATATACTCACCCTCGGACGCGCCCTGGTAGTAACCGGCAGCCTTCTTTGCTTAAAATGAGCGCGTTCAGCACCTTCCATGACGTCACGGCTTCTGATTGGTCGCGTGCCGCTCATGTGACCGCCACGCGACCAATCACAAGCCGTGACGTCATCCCTCAGGTACTAAATTCCTAGAAGGGATTTTAGGACCTGAGGGATGACGTCGCGGCTTGTGATTGGTCGCGTGGCGGTCACATGAGCGGCACGCGACCAATCAGAAGCCGTGACGTCATGGAAGGTGCTGAATGCGCTCATTTTAAGCAAAGAAGGCTGCCGGTTCACAGCGGTAAGGTCCAGGCTGCGTCGGAGAGGTGAGTATATCAATATTTTTTATTTTAATTCTTTATTTTACACATTAATATGGATCCCAGGGCCTGAAGGAGAGTTTCCTCTCCTTCAGACCCTGGGAACCATCAGGGATACCTTCCGATACTTTAGTCCCATTCACTTGTATTGGTATCGGGTATCGGTATCGGATCAGATCCGATACTTTGCCGGTATCGGCCGATACTTTCCGATGCCGATACTTTCAAGTATCGGACGGTATCGCTCAACACTATTTATTAGTCTCAGAATAGTTCCTAAATTTAGATGCCTTTATGACTTTTTCATAATCTTCCATGATGGCTTTTTGCAACAATTGTCTCAAAGCTAGGATGTCTTTATAAACGCTTTGTGCATCATTATTTGAAATATTAAGACTATTTTCTTTTTCACTAATTTTTTCCTGAATACTCTTAATGTTTTCTCTTTTTTTTTTTTTTTGTTTTGTCTGGCTGAGATCTGTATCAATTTTCCTCTAATTACTGCTTTGTGGGCGTTCCAAACCACAAACGGGTCAGTTTCACCGTTTACATTTTCCTTGAAATAATTTTTCAATGAGGTTTTGATTTCCTCTCTGTATTCTGGAACGTTCAGCAAATAACTGTTGCATTTCCACAAAGCAGAATTTTTCAGATAACTTCAGTCATGAGAGGAGAATGATCAGATATCGACCTGTCCATAATGTTGGCTTTTTTTATTTTGGTTATAGTCAGGGGCGTAACTACCGCGGTCGCAGCGGTCGCCATTGCGACCGGGCCCCGCAGGTCAGGGGCCCCGGGCCGGCAGGTCTGAGCAGGGCCAGGCTGGCCATCGGGCACTTCTGGCAAATGCCAGAAGAGCCGATGCCAGTAGTGGGCCGCTGCACTGTTCCTCCCCCGGAACCCCCCCCAGTGCCGCCGCCGCCGCCGCATTTAACTATACCGGCGTCTATGACACCGGTATAGTTCAATGCAATGATGGGAGGAGAGAGCGTCACCTGACGCTTCCTCTCCCATCATTCCCCGCTCTGCCTCTGACAGTACACTGCGGGTGCGCGATGACGTCATATCATCGCGCACCTGCAGTGTCCTGGGCAGACTTCAGCCGCCAGGAGCAGCGCGGGCAAAAGGAAAGGTGAGGAGAGTTTTTTTTTTTTTTTTTCTTTTTAACCGGACTGTGGGGCCATTATCGGGGGGGGGGGGGGATGAGATGAGATGAGATGTGGGCTGTGCTCTATATATCCCTGTGCGGGCTCTGCTGTATATACCCCTGTGGGGGCTGTGCTGTATATATCCCTGTGCGGGCTGTGCTCTATATATCCCTGTGCGGGCTCTGCTGTATATACCCCTGTGGGGACTCTGCTGTATATATCCCTGTGCGGGCTCTGCTGTATATATCCCTGTGCGGGCTCTGCTGTATATACCACTGTGCGGGCTCTGCTGTATATACCACTGTGCGGGCTCTGCTGTATATACCACTGTGCGGGCTCTGCTGTATATAACACTGTGCGGGCTGTGCTCTATATACCACTGTGCGGGCTGTGCTGTATATACCACTGTGCGGGCTGTGCTGTATATACCACTGTGCGGGCTCTGCTGTATATAACACTGTGCGGGCTGTGCTGTATATACCACTGTGCGGGCTCTGCTGTATATACCACTGTGCGGGCTGTGCTCTATATACCACTGTGCGGGCTCTGCTGTATATAACACTGTGCGGGCTGTGCTCTATATACCACTGTGCGGGCTGTGCTGTATATACCACTGTGCGGGCTGTGCTGTATATACCACTGTGCGGGCTGTGCTGTATATACCACTGTGCGGGCTCTGCTGTATATAACACTGTGCGGGCTGTGCTGTATATACCACTGTGCGGGCTGTGCTGTATATACCACTGTGCGGGCTGTGCTGTATATACCACTGTGCGGGCTGTGCTCTATATACCACTGTGCGGGCTCTGCTGTATATAACACTGTGTGGGCTGTGCTGTATATACCACTGTGCGGGCTCTGCTGTATATACCACTGTGCGGGCTGTGCTCTATATACCACTGTGCGGGCTGTGCTCTATATACCACTGTGCGGGCTGTGCTCTATATACCACTGCGGGCTGTGCTCTATATACCACTGTGCGGGCTGTGCTGTATATACCACTGTGCGGGCTCTGCTGTATATACCACTGTGCGGGCTGTGCTGTATATACCACTGTGCGGGCTGTGCTGGATATACCACTGTGCGGTCTGTGCTGGATATACCACTGTGCGGTCTGTGCTGGATATACCACTGTGCGGTCTGTGCTGGATATACCACTGTGCGGTCTGTGCTGGATATACCACTGTGCGGGCTGTGCTGGATATACCACTGTGCGGGCTGTGCTGGATATACCACTGTGTGGGCTGTGCTGGCACCCAACACCATGTTGCAGTGCAGGAGATTCCTGCAACAGTCCGAGGCGTATCTAGGGGAAGCGGGGCGGGGGAAGGTGGGGGGGTTGTGGGGGCGGGGGAAGGTGGGGGGGGGGTAGGGGGTGGGGTAGGGGGGGGGTAGGGGGGGGCCCCATTTGGAAGTTCGCACCGGGGCCCATAACTTTGTAGTTACGCCACTGGTTATAGTGAATATTTCTGTGAGAAACAAGTCAATCCTGGACTTAGTTTTATGTACCAATGAGAAGAAGGAAAACTCCCTCGAGGCAGCGTTCAAGCACCTAAAAGTGTCGAACAAGTCATTATTAGTAATCCAGTTGTCTAGATTAATTGAGGAACAGCGCGAGGCAGAAGTAGAATCAAGTTTTGCATCGGGAACCATGTTAAAATCCCCCATAAGGTATAATTCTCCTTTTTTGCATTTATGGATTTTCCTCATGACCTTATTAAGGAAGCTGAGTTGTTTCGTATTAGGGGTGTATATGTTTACTATGGTGCAGGTTACCTCGTTAATTTGACATACTAAAATGTGAAATCTGCCATTTGGATCCCTAACCTCTTCTATAAACTGAAATGGGACAGTGTCCCTGACCATTGTGATCACACCTGCCTTCCTCCCTTTTGATAAGGAAGAAAAGCAGTGAGAACATTTTTTATTTGTAAATGTGAGGTGGTTACCTTCACGGAACTTTATTTCTTGTAGGCATACTATTTCTGCTTGTAAATGTTTAATCTCCTTCCAGACGGCACACCTCTTCCAAGGACTATTGAGACCCCTGACGTTGTAGGACATGAATTTCAGTTGCATAATGTAGACCGCTGACGATGCTGCAAGAAAAAAAACTTAAAACAAATTTAGGCTTTAAGAATAACTAGATTGAACCAGAAATAAAAAAAACTATAAAAAACTAGTGTATTGCTTAACTACAAACAATCCGGTTCAATTGACCGATCTTCGTCCCTTAAAGGGACCTTTGATCCAATGGGGGAAAAGTTTGTGTAAGGAAACTCCCCAATACCCCAATGGTTAGAGACCATCTTTTGACTAAAGCCTACTATTAAAAAAATGGGTTAATCAGACTATCCTATATAAACCTTTCTGTATCAGTTGACATGTCAGGTTTGAGATCTAAAGAGGCTCAGACCCTCCTCCACCGAATTAATAATCTTGAATTTGTCCTTGTAATGGTACATAAGCTTTGTGGGGAAACCCCACTTGTATTGAATGTGTTCCTCCTTGAGAATATCGGTCAGAGGTTTAAAAGACCTGCGCGTGTCCAATGTATGTTTGGAGAGACCCGTAAATATTTTCAAGCCATCATAAGGTTTCGGCAGCGAACCCTTATCTTTGATAAAATTTTGTATTTTTTCTAGTCCCATAGAAATGTAATCGCAGAATGGTGTCCCTAGGCTTCTCCTCTGGTATACCCTTCGGCTTCGGTAGTCTATGGGCCCTGTCGATGCAAAGTTCCAGATTAGAGATTTCGGGCAAAGCTTTCTTGAACACAGTCTATACAAAGTCTGGAAGATCTGGCTGTTTCACCTCCTCCAGTATACCCCTTATTTTTAGATTGTTCCTGCGACTCCTATCCTCAATATCCGCTATTTTAGATCTCATATCGTTTATCTCCTTTTTTTAGAGCCATGTTTTGAACTGTTAGGGACTCCGTTTTCTGTTCTAATTCCACTATTTTTGCCTCATGCAGTTCCAGTTTTTTTGTAAAACCACCACATACTTCTTCAAATATCGAGTTATGTTTTTCAAATCCGGCATTTAGTTTGTCATCTATTAATGTTCTGATGTTTTGGTAAAACTCCTCATGAATATTTGGTTTTACTGCGCCTATATTCGAATCCGGACGATCCCTTTTAGTATTACCGACAGGTACCAATGACTCCTCAGAAGCGGATCTTTTTGTTGACACAGAAGTATCCATCGCCTGTGCCCCAGCTGGGGCACCAACAGATGGGGAGGCGGTAGATTTTACTTTCGTTTCTGTATCTGTTTTTGTGTTGTTAGAGCGTATTGTGGACACTTTTTTGGGAAGCCATTCTTGTGCTACTTGATTGTAACCCTGTTGCTTTGTTTGGTTTATAGTCGTCCCCTTTTAGGGGGGATCTAAACTTGTTTGGGCTCAGCAGGTTAGGTATATCCACATATGACTTAGAGACTTTTTTTTTCACAGCGCTTTGCTCCATTTAATAAGGATTACAATTATAATATAACTACAGTCTCTTTACTGATTTCCTTTTTGTGGAATCTCCCCAGATTTGTTTTGTGCAATAATAATAGTGTCTGTCTCTTTAAATGTTGAAGCTAAAAAAATAAAAAAAAACGAAGCTATTGACCATAGAATTCCTGTTATTGCTAAAAGATGTTAATACGGCCACCAGATGGTGCTATTGCACTGATGCTTATTGGTGTTTAGTTCAGATATCAGTGTTCCTTTAAAGCTATGTGGGATTGGAGGAGCAGTTAGCACAGGTCTCTCACCACAGTAGTATGCTGATGTAGGCTCAAAATAACTCCACAGCTTTGTCTCCCTTCTCTCTGCAAAAGTACAATTATGCCATATAATATCCGCAGCGCTGGCTCTCACTTTTAATATACTGTATCAATTGTAAAAATAGCACCTATTCCACAGTTTTTGCTCCCTTCCACTTCCACTTTAATAATTCCACAGCCTTGCTCCCTGTCCCCTCCGGTATAAAAGTTCCACAGCAGCTCCCAGTTAATTAATGTTATTTCCACAGTTATGGCTCCCGCTGCTCAGAGAAGGAAGATCCCTTCCTATATGCTTGCTGCTCGTCAATGTCTAGGGGAGATTCCTGATACAGGGCTTACCTCGAGCCCCCAAATGCAGGGAGGGCACTTGCGCTGCTGTGTACTGTGCTGGAGCGATGTTCCAGATTAAGTCCTGCGTCGCTGCTGTGGTCAAAAGCGGCTCCTCAGCTGTGATGGGGAGAGGTCTGGAGCGGTCACTGTAATCCAGAAGTCCAGCAGTGCTCCGGCTTGTCAGCTGTTAGATGCGGCGGCGGCGTCCCGGCTGTGATGCGAAGGAGGTCAGGAGCGGCTGGTCCTACCCGGGAGTCCGGCGCTGGTGATGATTGGCGGCTCCTGCTTGCAGCGCTGTAGAAGGAGGTCAGGAGCGGCTGCTTCTATCCGGGAGTCCGGCGCTGGTGATGATTGGTGGCTCCTGCTTGCAGCGCTGTAGGAGGTCAGGAGCAGCTGCTTCTAACCGGGAGTCCGGCGCCGCTGATGCTTAGCGGCTCCTGCCTGCAGCGCTGCACGGGGGGGAATTCCCCTGTCAGACACCGCTTAAGCCGGCATGGGAAGGAGCACCGATCAGCTGTGAGGGAGAGACTCACCGATAGCTGCGGTAAGAGGAGCGATCTCTCCTCCGGTCCTTAGCTGATTCCACGGCTCTTTATCTCTGAGTGGCTTCCCTGGTTGGGAGCTTCAGCGCAGCTCCTAGTCCGGTGCTGCTGTGCTGTGATGAGGAAGGCTTCAGGTCCCAGTCTCTGCCGCTGATAAAATACAGGCAAAACCGCTTCCCCTCTATCTGTGCTAGCCCCCAATGAGCAGGGGAAGCTAGCGTCGCAGACGATGAGCTGCAGAGACAAATCCTCGGCACAAGGGAGTTGTCAGCTCCAAGATGGCGGCTCCGTCCACCACCTAGTCTGACAGAGAAGAGCCTGTCCACAACTCAGTCCAAAAACTGGCCAGAGCCCCAATCCTGGTCTCAAATGATAGCTTGCAGTATTGGCTTTTGAATAAAGTTGTAAAATCCACAAAAAAATTTCTACAAGTCGCTTCTTTGTCGCTTAAAAAAGGGTGCTATAGGAGAGCTCCAAGCTCCTGCTTCCTCACATGGCAGAAGCTAGGCCACACCCCCCTATATATCCCTTCTTCTGATGAAGCTGCAGCAACCTCTCTTTAGGATACGATCGGCAGAAGTAAGATGGCGGTTGGCATGCATGCCCCTTTTTAGCCCCTATGACACCGCAGAAAGCAAGCCAATCACTGTCATGCCCTTCTCTAAGATGGTGGGGACCGAGACCTATGTCATCACGCTGCCCACACTCTGCGTCCTCCTTCATTTGCTGAGAAATGGCTCTGAACGCGTCACATGAAACGTGACTTTGGCGCGATGATCGCAGACCGCATGGCCGATCCCACACTAGGATCGGGTCGGGTTTCAAGAAACCCGACTTTGCTGAAAGTCGTCGATTTTTGAATTTGTCCGATCCGTTTCGCTCAACCCTAACAAAGAATACATGTCAGACCAACCAAAATTAGCACTCGCATTTGTTTAGATTTGTTACGTACCTTAATGTAACCAGCAGACGTTCCTCTGGTGGAATCGCTCTACGGAGCTGGGTGTCCTGTCTCCGGATGGCTCATTAGACACGAGCAAGCAAATCCCGGAATGAGTCTTGAGACATCCTGGTATATTCTGGGAATTTGTCCGGGTTGGCATTAAGCTCGCCATATAGCGTGTGATAGGCTCCACGGCTCTCACGTAGTTCGATAATGGGGTGTCGCCAAAAACGCAGACGCCGTGTCCTTCTCTGTCTTTCGTGATTTCTGTGTTGCTCCCAAGCAAACGCACAGGCAAGAAACAGCTTGATGCTTAAATCCAGGTTGAAATAAAAGCTTTCCATGCGAAGATCCATCATGACTAGTGTTGAGCGATACCTTCCAATATCGGAAAGTATCGGTATCGGCCGATACCGGCAAAGTATCGGATCTCGCCGATTCCAATACCCGATACCAATGCAAGTCAATGGGACGAAAATATCGGAATTAAAATAAACCCTTTCTTTCCTTGTAGGTTCATTCTACATGAAGGAAAACAACTAAGAATAATGTAGGATGTATTGAGGGAGGTGGCGGAGACATTAAAGGCATAGAGGTTTAGCCCAATCAAATAGAATATCAGGAATTTTAATTTTTTTTTAAGACGTTCGGAGTTACAAAGATATTGACTATGTTAAGATTTTTTTTATTTTGTCAGATATTGATGTTTCACTACTTCCACGCCCTTCACCCTCTTTTTTACTTCTCCCACACTTTCTTCTTCATCATCATCAGCATCTTTGACATCAAGTTCTTCTTCACCTTATTCATCTTCTTCTTCATCTTCTACCTATAATTTTTTTTTGTTACATTGTTCATATTCTTTTTATTTAACTCTTATTCTTCTTCATATTCAAGTTCTTCATCATATTCTTATTTGTGACAGGCATTCCCGTAGTTGTTATCTATAAAAGTTTGAAGATTACACCTTCCGTTCTGCCTGTCACAAAAGAGTTACATTTGTCCGTGTTCAGTTTGGCCTGCAGCATCAGGCTTTATCCAGGGGCACCACGAGGAGGAACGGACTCACCCTTATACACTG
Organism: Ranitomeya variabilis; assembly: GCF_051348905.1. Classification (NCBI taxonomy): domain Eukaryota; kingdom Metazoa; phylum Chordata; class Amphibia; order Anura; family Dendrobatidae; genus Ranitomeya; species Ranitomeya variabilis. The sequence goes on from NC_135232.1 coordinate 518,889,004, forward strand.
CTTAGTCTTCTTCTGCTTATAATTTAGATAATATATTTTGCTCTGATATTTTGTGTTATGCTTAATGTTCTTCTGCTCTTTGTTCTGCAGCCTCTTGTTCTTCTGCTTCTCGGTCTCCCATGTCGTCGTCATCTCCAGTGTCGTCGTCTCCGGGGTCGTCGTCATCGGGGTTGTCTTCCGGGTCATCGTCTTTAGGGTCTTGAACTTGGAAATTTAGCAGAAGGTACAAGAAGGCTGAGAAAATGCCGAGAAACAGCTGATGGAACTGGAACTCAGATGGCTACCCGAAGGTCCAAGAGCCAATGGAACTACCAAGGACCAGCTGACGTTACTGGAACCCGGTTACTAAGCAGGAGGTACCCATGCCTGAAAGCACTACCAAGGACCACCTGACGTTGGTGGAACTCGGATACCCAGAGGGAGGCACCTAAGCCAAAGGCTCTGCCCGGAACCAGCTGACGGTACTGGAACCAGGATGGGGAGCAGAAGGTACAAGAGCAAAAGACACTGCCGAGAACCAGCTGACGGTACTGGAACCCGGATGGGTAGCCGAAGGTCCAAGAGACAATGGAACTACCGAGGACCAGCTGACGTTACTGGAACCCGGTTACTAAGCAGGAGATACCCGTGCCTGAAAGCACTACCAAGGACCACCTGATGTTGGTGGAACTCAGATACCCAGAGGGAGGCACCTAAGCCAAAGGCTCTGCCCAGAACCAGCTGACGGTACTGGAACCAGGATGGGGAGCAGAAGGTACAAGAGCAAAAGACACTGCCGAGAACCAGCTGACGGTACTGGAACCCGGATGGGTAGCCGAAGGTCCAAGAGCTAATGGAACTACCGAGGACCAGCTGACGTTACTGGAACCCGGTTACTAAGCAGGAGGTACCCATGCCTGAAAGCACTACAAAGGACCACCTGACATTGGTGGAACTCGGATACCCAGAGGGAGGCACCTAAGCCAAAGGCTCTGCCCGGAACCAGCTGACGGTACTGGAACCAGGATGGGGACCTATTCAAGCTTGTCTTCTTACAGCCCCAACTAGTGGGGTTGGAGCAAAGGGTCAGCAGGGGGAGCAGAGTGTAGGCCGAAGCCTGCACTGGAGGCATTTGGAGGTCTGTTGTGTCTGCGTGGCATTTGCAGGACACGTTGCCAGCTACACAGCAGGGGAACAGCTGGCGGTGCTGAATCCCACTGACACATTGGCGGGTGTTTTGCTCTGTGCAGCTAGCACTTCCGGGCGCCAACTGGCGGTGTTAGAGCCCAGGGTCAGCAGGAGGAGAGGGAGCAGAGTGTAGGCCAAAGCCTGCACTGGCGGCAGCTTTGTGTCTGCGTGGCTTTTGCAGGACACGTTGCCAGCTACACAGCAGTGTTGTGGATTCTGTTTGTGGGCTCCCTCTGGTGGTTACTGCTGGTACTGGGTGACTTTGGTGGGTTGCGGCCTTTGGTTTCCACCTGTCCATCAGAGGCTGGGTGTTTCCTATTTTACCTGGCCTTTCTGTCATTCCCTTGCCGGCTATCAATGTATTCAGATGTGCTCTGTTTGGTTCCTGCCTACCTGCTCCCAGATCTTTCAGGATAAGCTAAGTGCTCATTTTCAGTTGTTTGGTTTTTTGTCCAGCTTGCTTATTATGTCTCTATGCTAGCTGGTAGCTCTAGTGGACTGAGGTTCTCCCCATGTGCCATGAGTTGGCACATGGGTTCTTGTAATCTCAGGATGGTTTTTTGATTAGGGTTTTTTGCTGACCGCTCAGTCCCCTTTTGTATCGTTCTGCTTTCTAGTTTACAGCGGGCCTCATTTTGCTAAAGCTATATATATCATCTCTATGTGTGTGCCTTCCTCTCATTTCACCGTCAATACATGTGGGGGGCAACTATATCTTTTGGGGTTCATTCCTCTGGAGGCAAGTGAGGTCTTTATTTTCTCTGCAGTGCTAGTTAGCTCTTAGGCTGGTGCGTGGCGTCTAGAACCAACGTAGGCACGCTCCCTGGCTATCTCTAGTTGCGTTTGTCAGGCGTAGGGCAGCGGTCAGCCCAGGTTCCATCACCCTAGAGCTCGTCCGTTATTTATTTGTACTTTGCTTGTCCTGTGCTATCCCTAGCCATTGGGGATTCATGACAGTATAGCCGGCCCACAAAGTGTTAATTGTTTGGGCTGAAGCAGGAGAAAAAGAAGTGTTTAAGGGAAATTTTTTTTTTTTTCCCTTCAGAGTTTTGCTGCCTAGCCCTTAATTGCTGTCTAGCTGCTTCTTACCTCCTCTTAACCCTTGAATGGCTCTGATCTTAGCTGTTTAACATGGATGTCCAGAGTTTGGCTTCCAGCCTGAGTAATCTCGCGGCAAAAGTTCAAAACATACAGGATTTTGTTGTTCACACTCCCATGTCTGAACCTAGAATTCCTATTCCAGAGTTCTTTTCTGGAGATAGATCTACCTTCCTGAATTTCAGGAACAATTGTAAATTGTTTCTTTCTTTAAAATCTCGCTCCTCTGGAGACCCTGCTCAACAGGTCAAGATTGTAATATCTTTCCTGCGGGGCGACCCTCAGAATTGGGCATTTGCATTGGCACCAGGGGATCCTGCATTGCTCAGTGTGGATGCGTTTTTTCTGGCATTGGGATTGCTCTATGAGGAACCTAACCTGGAGATTCAGGCTGAAAAGGCTTTATTAGCCCTCTCTCAGGGGCATGATGAAGCGGAAATATATTGTCAAAAATTTCGGAAATGGTCGGTGCTTACTCAGTGGAATGAGTGCGCCCTGGCTGCAAACTTCAGAAATGGTCTTTCTGAGGCCATTAAGGATATTATGGTGGGGTTCCCTACGCCTACAGGTCTGAATGAGTCTATGGCTATAGCCATTCAGATTGATCGGCGTTTGCGGGAGCGCAAACCCGTGCACCAGTTGGCGGTGTCTTCTGAACAGGCACCTGAGACTATGCAATGTGATAGAATTCAGTCCAGAAGTGAACGGCAAAATTATAGGCGGAAAAATGGATTGTGTTTTTATTATGGTGATTCAGCTCATGTTATATCAGCATGCTCTAAACGCACAAAAAGGGTTGATAAATCTTTTGCCATTGGTACTCTGCAGCCTAAGTTCATTTTGTCGGTGACTCTGATTTTTTCACTGTCTTCCATTTCCGTCGATGCCTATGTGGATTCGGGCGCTGCCCTGAGTCTTATGGATTGGTCATTTGCTAAACGCTGCGGTTTTAGTCTGGAGCCTCTGGAAGTTCCTATTCCTCTGAAGGGAATTGACTCTACACCATTGGCTATGAATAAACCGCAGTATTGGACACAAGTGACCATGCGCATGACTCCCGTTCATCAGGAGGTGATTCGCTTCCTTGTACTGTATAATTTACATGATGTACTAGTGCTTGGTCTGCCATGGTTACAAACTCATAATCCTGTCCTGGACTGGAAAACAATGTCTGTGTTAAGCTGGGGATGTCAGGGGGTTCATGATGATGCACCTCCGATTTCAATCGCTTCATCTACTCCTTCTGAGATCCCTGCATTTTTGTCTGACTATAGGGATGTTTTTGAGGAGCCTAAGCTCAATTCGCTCCCTCCTCATAGAGAGTGTGACTGTGCTATAGAATTGATTCCTGGCAGTAAGTTCCCTAAGGGTCGTTTATTTAATCTGTCACTGCCAGAGCATACTGCTATGCGGAATTATATTAAGGAGTCCTTGGAAAAGGGACATATTCGTCCATCTTCGTCCCCTCTGGGAGCAGGTTTTTTTTTCGCGGCAAAAAAAGATGGTTCCCTGAGGCCTTGTATAGATTATCGCCTTCTGAATAAGATTACAGTCAAATATCAGTATCCATTGCCATTATTGACTGATTTGTTTGCTCGCATTAAGGGGGCTAGGTGGTTCACTAAGATAGATCTTCGCGGTGCGTATAATCTGGTGCGGATAAAACAGGGTGATGAGTGGAAAACCGCATTTAATACGCCTGAGGGCCATTTTGAGTATTTGGTAATGCCTTTTGGACTCTCTAATGCTCCGTCAGTCTTTCAGTCCTTTATGCACAATATTTTCCGTGAATATCTGGATAAGTTTATGATTGTGTATTTGGATGATATTTTGGTGTTTTCTGATGACTGGGAGTCTCATGTTCTACAGGTCAGGAAGGTGTTTCAGGTTCTGCGGGCCAATTCTCTGTTTGTGAAGGGCTCAAAGTGTCTCTTCGGAGTCCAGAAGATTTCTTTTTTGGGGTACATTTTTTCTCCTTCTAGTATTGAAATGGATCCCGTCAAGGTTCAGGCTATTTGTGACTGGACACAACCTACATCTGTTAAGAGCCTTCAGAAGTTCTTGGGGTTTGCTAATTTTTATCGTCGGTTCATTGCTAATTTTTCCAGTATTGTTAAACCTTTGACTGATTTGACTAAAAAGGGTGCTGATGTTGCTGATTGGTCTCCTGCGGCCGTGGAGGCCTTTCAGGAACTTAAGCGCCGGTTTTCTTCTGCTCCTGTGTTGTGTCAACCAGATGTTTCACTTCCTTTTCAGGTTGAGGTTGATGCTTCCGAGATTGGAGCGGGGGCGGTTTTGTCACAGAGAAGTTCTAATGGCTCGGTGATGAAGCCATGTGCATTCTTCTCTAGAAAATTCTCGCCCGCCGAGCGCAATTATGATGTGGGTAATCGGGAGCTTTTGGCCATGAAGTGGGCATTTGAGGAGTGGCGTCATTGGCTTGAGGGTGCTAAACATCGTGTGGTGGTCTTGACTGATCACAAGAATCTCATTTACCTTGAGTCTGCCAGGCGTTTGAATCCTAGACAGGCTCGTTGGTCGTTGTTTTTTTCTCATTTCAATTTTGTGGTTTCATACCTGCCAGGTTCAAAGAATGTGAAGGCAGATGCTCTTTCCAGGAGTTTTGTGCCTGACTCTCCTGGAGACTCTGGGCCTACTGGTATCCTTAGGGATGGGGTAATATTGTCCGCCGTATCCCCAGACTTGCGACGCGAATTGCAGGAGTTTCAGGTGGATAAACCGGATCGTTGTCCACCAGAAAGACTGTTTGTTCCGGATGATTGGACCAGTAGAGTCATCTCCGAGGTCCATTCTTCTGTGTTGGCTGGTCATCCTAGAATATTTGGTACTAGAGACTTGGTGGCCAGGTCTTTTTGGTGGCCTTCCTTGTCTAGGGATGTGCGTACCTTTGTGCAGTCTTGTGAAGTGTGTGCTCGAGCTAAGCCTTGCTGTTCTCGGGCCAGTGGGTTGTTGTTATCCTTCCCCATCCCGAAGAGGCCTTGGACGCACATTTCCATGGATTTTATTTCTGATCTCCCGGTTTCACAGAAAATGTCCGTTATCTGGGTTGTGTGTGACCGCTTTTCTAAGATGGTTCATTTGGTGCCCTTGCCTAAGTTGCCCTCCTCCTCTGAGTTGGTCCCTTTATTTTTTCAGAACGTGGTTCGTTTGCATGGGATTCCGGAGAATATCGTTTCTGACAGGGGATCCCAGTTTGTGTCTAGATTTTGGCGGACGTTTTGTGCCAAGATGGGCATTGATTTGTCTTTCTCGTCTGCATTCCATCCTCAGACGAATGGCCAGACGGAGCGAACTAATCAGACCTTGGAAACTTATTTGAGGTGTTTTGTTTCTGCTGATCAAGATGACTGGTTTGCTTTTTTGCCACTGGCCGAATTTGCTCTTAATAATCGGGCTAGTTCTGCCACGTTGGTCTCTCCTTTTTTTTGTAATTCGGGGTTTCATCCTCATTTTTCCTCTGGTCAGGTGGAGTCTTCGGATTGTCCTGGAGTGGACGTGGTGGTGGACAGGCTACATCGGATTTGGAATCAGGTGGTGGACAATTTGAAGTTATCTCAGGAGAAGACTCAGCAGTTTGCTAATCGCCATCGCCGCGTGGGTCCCCGACTTCTTGTTGGGGATTTGGTGTGGTTGTCTTCTCGTTTTGTCCCTATGAAGGTCTCTTCTCCTAAGTTCAAGCCTCGGTTCATCGGTCCTTATAGGATCTCGGAGATTCTTAACCCTGTATCTTTCCGGAGCTTAAGCGCCGATTTACTTCTGCCCCTGTCTTGCGTCAGCCGGATGTGTCTCTTCCTTTTCAGGTTGAGGTTGACGCTTCTGAGATTGGGGCAGGGGCCGTTTTGTCACAGAGGAATTCTGATGGTTCCTTGATGAAACTATGTGCCTTCTTTTCCCGAAGGTTTTCGCCTGCGGAACGCAATTATGATGTCGGCAATCGGGAGTTGTTGGCTATGAAGTGGGCATTTGAGGAGTGGCGACATTGGCTTGAGGGAGCCAAGCACCGCGTTGTGGTCTTGACCGATCATAAGAATTTGATTTACCTCGAGTCGGCCAAGCGGCTGAACCCTAGACAGGCTCGATGGTCCCTTTTTCTCCCGTTTCAATTTTGTGGTTTCATATCTTCCGGGATCTAAGAATGTTAAAGCGGATGACCTCTCTAGGAGTTTTTTGCCTGATTCTCCCGGAGTTCTTGAGCCGGTTGGCATTCTTAGGGAAGGGGTGATTCTTTCTGCCATCTCCCCTGATTTACGGCGGGTGCTTCAGGAATTTCAGGCTGATAAACCTGACCGCTGTCCTGTGGGGAAGCTGTTTGTTCCTGATAGATGGACAAGTAAGGTAATTTCTGAGGTCCATTGTTCGGTGTTGGCCGGTCATCCTGGGATTTTTGGTACCAGAGATTTGGTGGCTAGGTCCTTTTGGTGGCCTTCCTTGTCGCGGGATGTGCGTTCTTTTGTGCAGTCCTGTGGGACTTGTGCCCGGGCTAAGCCTTGCTGTTCCCGCGCTAGTGGGTTGCTTTTGCCTTTGCCTGTCCCTGAGAGGCCCTGGACGCATATTTCCATGGATTTTATTTTGGATCTTCCTGTGTCCCAGAGGATGTCTGTTATCTGGGTGGTTTGTGACCGGTTCTCTAAAATGGTCCATTTGGTACCTTTGCCTAAATTGCCTTCCTCTTCTGATTTGGTTCCATTGTTTTTTCAGCATGTGGTTCGTTTGCATGGCATTCCGGAAAATATTGTGTCTGACAGAGGTTCCCAGTTTGTTTCAAGGTTTTGGCGGGCCTTTTGTGCTAGGATGGGCATTAATTTGTCTTTTTCTTCGGCGTTCCATCCTCAGACGAATGGCCAAACTGAGCGAACTAACCAAACCTTGGAATCCTATTTGAGATGCTTTGTGTCTGCTGATCAGGATGATTGGGTCGCTTTCTTGCCGTTGGCCGAGTTTGCCCTTAATAATCGGGCCAGTTCGGCTACTTTGGTTTCGCCTTTTTTTTGTAATTTTGGTTTCCATCCTCGTTTTTCTTCAGGGCAGGTTGAGCCTTCTGATTGTCCTGGTGTAGATTCTGTGATGGACAGGTTACTGTTGTGGATTCTGTTTGCGGGCTCCCTCTGGTGGTTACTGCTGGTACTGGGTGACTTTGGTGGGTTGCGGCCTTTGGTTTCCATCTGTCCATCAGTGGCTGGGTGTTTCCTATTTTACCTGGCCTCTCTGTCATTTCCCTTGCCGGCTATCAATGTGTTCAGATGTGCTCTGTTTGGTTCCTGCCTACCTGCTCCCAGATCTTTCAGGATAAGCTAAGTGCTGATTTTCAGTTGTTTGGTTTTTTTGTCCAGCTTGCTTAGAATGTCTCTTTGTTAGCTGGTTGCTCTAGTGGACTGAGGTTCTCCCCATGTGCCATGGGTTGGCACATGGGTTCTTGTAATCTCAGGATGGTTTTTTTTTGATTAAGGTTTTTTGCTGACCGCTCAGTCCCCTTTTGTGTCATTCTGCTTTCTAGTTTTCAGCGGGCCTCTATTTGCTAAAGCTATATACATCATCTCTATGTGTGTGCCTTCCTCTCATTTCACCGTCAATACATGTGGGGGGCAACTATATCTTTGGGGTTAATTCCTCTGGAGGCAAGTGAGGTCTTTGTTTTCTCTGCAGTACTAGTTAGCTCTTAGGCTGGTGCGTGGCGTCTAGAACCAACGTAGGCACGCTCCCTGGCTATCTCTAGTTGCGTTTGTCAGGCGTAGGGCAGCGGTCAGCCCAGGTTCCATCACCCTAGAGCTCGTCCGATATTTATTATACTTTGCTCATCCTGTGCTATCCCTAGCCATTGGGGATTCATGACAGTATAGCCAGCCACAAAGTGTTAATTGTTTGGGCTGAAGCAGGAGAAAAAGAAGTGTTCAAGGAAAATTTTTTTTTTTTTTTCCTTCAGAGTTTTGCTGCCTAGCCCTTAATTGCTGTCTAGCTGCTTCTTACCTCCTCTTAACCCTTGAATGGCTCTGATCTTAGCTGTTTATCATGGATGTCCAGAGTTTGGCTTCCAGCCTGAGTAATCTCGCGGCAAAGGTTCAAAACATACAGGATTTCGTTGTTCACACTCCCATGTCTGAACCTAGAATTCCTATTCCAGAGTTTTTTTCTGGAGATAGATCTACCTTCCTGAATTTCAGGAACAATTGTAAATTGTTTCTCTCTTTGAAATCTCGCTCCTCTGGAGACCCTGCTCAACAGGTCAAGATTGTTATATCGTTCCTACGGGGCGACCCTCAGAATTGGGCATTTGCATTGGCACCAGGGGATCCTGCATTGCTCAGTGTGGATGCGTTTTTTCTGGCATTGGGATTGCTCTATGAGGAACCTAACCTAGAGATTCAGGCTGAAAAGGCTTTATTAGCCCTCTCTCAGGGGCATGATGAAGCGGAAATATATTGTCAGAAATTTCGGAAATGGTCGGTGCTTACTCAGTGGAATGAGTGCGCCCTGGCTGCAAACTTCAGAAATGGTCTTTCTGAGGCCATTAAGGATATTATGGTGGGGTTCCCTGCGCCTACAGGTCTGAATGAGTCTATGGCTATGGCCATTCAGATTGATCGGCGTTTACGGGAGCGCAAACCCGTGCACCAGTTGGCGGTGTCTTCTGAACAGGCACCTGTGACTATGCAATGTGATAGAATTCAGTCCAGAAGTGAACGGCAAAATTATAGGCGGAAAAATGGTTTGTGTTTTTATTGTGGTGATTCAGCTCATGTTATATCAGCATGCTCTAAATGCACAAAAAGGGTTGATAAATCTTTTGCCATTGATACTCTGCAGTCTAAGTTCATTTTGTCTGTGACTCTGATTTTTTCACTGTCTTCCATTTCCGTCGATGCCTATGTGGATTCAGGCGCTGCCCTGAGTCTTATGGATTGGTCATTTGCTAAACGCTGCGGTTTTGGTCTAGAGCCTCTGGAAGTTCCTATTCCTCTGAAAGGAATTGATTCTACACCATTGGCTATGAATAAACCGCAGTATTGGACACAAGTGACCATGCGCATGACTCCCGTTCATCAGGAGGTGATTCGCTTCCTTGTACTGTATAATTTACATGATGTACTAGTGCTTGGTCTGCCATTGTTACAAACTCATAATCCTGTCCTGGACTGGAAAACAATGTCTGTGCTAAGCTGGGGATGTCACGGGGTTCATGATGATGCACCTCCGATTTCTATAGCTTCATCTACTCCTTCGGAGATCCCTGCGTTTTTGTCGGATTATAGGGATGTTTTTGAGGAGCCTAAGCTCAATTCGCTCCCTCCCCATAGAGAGTGTGACTGTGCTATAGAATTGATTCCTGGCAGTAAGTTCCCTAAGGGTCGTTTATTTAATCTGTCACTGCCAGAGCATACTGCTATGCGGAGTTATATTAAGGAGTCCTTGGAAAAGGGACATATTCGTCCATCTTCGTCCCCTCTGGGAGCAGGTTTTTTTTTCGTGGCAAAAAAAGATGGTTCCCTGAGGCCTTGTATAGATTATCGCCTTCTGAATAAGATTACAGTCAAATACCAGTATCCATTGCCATTATTTACTGATTTGTTTGCTCGCATTAAGGGGGCTAGGTGGTTCACTAAAATAGATCTTCGTGGTGCGTATAATCTGGTGCGGATAAAACAGGGTGATGAGTGGAAAACCGCATTTAATATGCCTGAGGGCCATTTTGAGTATTTGGTAATGCCTTTTGGACTCTCCAATGCTCCGTCAGTCTTTCAGTCCTTTATGCACAATATTTTCCGTGAATATCTGGATAAGTTTATGATTGTGTATTTGGATGATATTTTGGTGTTTTCTGATGACTGGGAGTCTCATGTTCTACAGGTCAGGAAGGTGTTTCAAGTTTTGTGGGCCAATTCTCTGTTTGTGAAGGGCTCAAAGTGTCTCTTCGGAGTCCAGAAGATTTCTTTTTTGGGGTACATTTTTTCTCCTTCTACTATTGAGATGGATCCCATTAAGGTTCAGGCTATTTGTGACTGGACACAACCTACATCTGTTAAGAGCCTTCAGAAGTTCTTGGGGTTTGCTAATTTTTATCGTCGGTTCATTGCTAATTTTTCCAGTATTGTTAAACCTTTGACTGATTTGACTAAAAAGGGTGCTGATGTTGCTGATTGGTCTCCTGCGGCCGTGGAGGCCTTTCGGGAACTTAAGCGCCGGTTTTCTTCTGCTCCTGTGTTGTGTCAACCAGATGTTTCACTTCCTTTCCAGGTGGAGGTTGATGCTTCCGAGATTGGAGCGGGGGCGGTTTTGTCACAGAGAAGTTCTAATGGCTCGGTGATGAAGCCATGTGCTTTCTTCTCTAGAAAATTCTCGCCCGCCGAGCGCAATTATGATGTGGGTAATCGGGAGCTTTTGGCCATGAAGTGGGCATTTGAGGAGTGGCGTCATTGGCTTGAGGGTGCTAAACATCGCGTGGTGGTCTTGACTGATCACAAGAATCTCACTTACCTTGAGTCTGCCAGGCGTTTGAATCCTAGACAGGCTCGTTGGTCATTATTTTTTTCTCGTTTCAATTTCGTGGTTTCATACCTGCCAGGTTCAAAGAATGTGAAGGCAGATGCTCTTTCCAGGAGTTTTGTGCCTGACTCTCCTGGAGACACTGGGCCTGCTGGTATCCTTAGGGATGGGGTTATATTGTCCGCCGTATCCCCAGACTTGCGACGCGCATTGCAGGAGTTTCAGGTGGATAAACCGGATCGATGTCCACCAGAAAGACTGTTTGTTCCGGATGATTGGACCAGTAGAGTCATCTCCGAGGTCCATTCTTCTGTGTTGGCTGGTCATCCTGGAATATTTGGTACAAGAGACTTGGTGGCCAGGTCTTTTTGGTGGCCTTCCTTGTCTAGGGATGTGCGTACCTTTGTGCAGTCTTGTGAAGTGTGTGCTCGAGCTAAGCCTTGCTGTTCACGGGCTAGTGGGTTGTTGTTATCCTTGCCCATCCCGAAGAGGCCTTGGACGCACATTTCCATGGATTTTATTTCTGATCTCCCGGTTTCACAGAAAATGTCCGTTATCTGGGTTGTGTGTGACCGCTTTTCTAAGATGGTTCATTTGGTGCCCTTGCCTAAGTTGCCCTCCTCCTCTGAGTTGGTTCCTTTGTTTTTTCAGAACGTGGTTCGTTTGCATGGGATTCCGGAGAATATCGTTTCTGACAGGGGATCCCAGTTTGTGTCTAGATTTTGGCGGACGTTTTGTGCCAAGATGGGCATTGATTTGTCTTTCTCGTCTGCATTCCATCCTCAGACGAATGGCCAGACGGAGCGAACTAATCAGACCATGGAAACTTATTTGAGGTGTTTTGTTTCTGCTGATCAGGATGACTGGGTTGCTTTTTTGCCACTGGCCGAATTTAATAATCGGGCTAGTTCGGCCACGTTGGTCTCTCCTTTTTTTTGTAATTCGGGGTTTCATCCTCGTTTTTCCTCTGGTCAGGTGGAGTCTTCGGATTGTCCTGGAGTGGACGTGGTGGTGGACAGGCTACATCACATTTGGAATCAGGTGGTGGACAATTTGAAGTTATCTCAGGAGAAGACTCAGCAGTTTGTTAATCGCCGTCGCCGTGTGGGTCCCCGACTTCTTGTTGGGGACTTGGTGTGGTTGTCTTCTCGTTTTGTCCCTATGAAGGTCTCTTCTCCTAAGTTCAAGCCTCGGTTCATCGGTCCTTATAGGATCTCGGAGATTCTAAACCCTGTATCTTTCCGTTTGGATCTCCCAGCATCGTTCGCTATTCATAATGTGTTCCATCGGTCGTTGTTGCGGAGGTATGAGGTGCCTGTTGTTCCTTCGGTCGAGCCTCCTGCTCCGGTGCTGGTGGAGGGAGAATTGGAGTATGTTGTTGAAAAGATCTTGGATTCTCGTGTTTCCAGACGCAAACTCCAGTATTTGGTTAAGTGGAAGGGTTATGGTCAGGAGGACAATTCCTGGGTGGTCGCCTCCGATGTTCATGCGACTGATTTGGTCCGCGCCTTCCATAGAGCTCACCCTGATCGCCCTGGGGGTTCTCGTGAGGGTTCGGTGACCCCTCCTCAAGGGGGGGGTACTGTTGTGGATTCTGTTTGCGGGCTCCCTCTGGTGGTTACTGCTGGTACTGGGTGACTTTGGTGGGTTGCTGCCTTTGGTTTCCATCTGTCCATCAGTGGCTGGGTGTTTCCTATTTTACCTGGCCTCTCTGTCATTTCCCTTGCCGGCTATCAATGTGTTCAGATGTGCTCTGTTTGGTTCCTGCCTACCTGCTCCCAGATCTTTCAGGATAAGCTAAGTGCTGATTTTCAGTTGTTTGGTTTTTTTGTCCAGCTTGCTTAGAATGTCTCTTTGTTAGCTGGTTGCTCTAGTGGACTGAGGTTCTCCCCATGTGCCATGAGTTGGCACATGGGTTCTTGTAATCTCAGGATGTTTTTTTTTTGATTAGGGTTTTTTGCTGACCGCTCAGTCCCCTTTTGTGTCATTCTGCTTTCTAGTTTTCAGCGGGCCTCTATTTGCTAAAGCTATATACATCATCTCTATGTGTGTGCCTTCCTCTCATTTCACCGTCAATACATGTGGGGGGCAACTATATCTTTGGGGTTAATTCCTCTGGAGGCAAGTGAGGTCTTTGTTTTCTCTGCAGTACTAGTTAGCTCTTAGGCTGGTGCGTGGCGTCTAGAACCAACGTAGGCACGCTCCCTGGCTATCTCTAGTTGCGTTTGTCAGGCGTAGGGCAGCGGTCAGCCCAGGTTCCATCACCCTAGAGCTCGTCCGATATTTATTATACTTTGCTCATCCTGTGCTATCCCTAGCCATTGGGGATTCATGACAGGTTACAGCAGATTTGGACTCATGTGGTAGACAATTTGACGTTGTCTCAGGAAAAGGCTCAGCGTTTTGCTAACCGCCGTCGGTGTGTTGGTCCTCGGCTTCGTGTGGGGGATTTAGTCTGGTTATCTTCTCGTCATGTTCCTATGAAGGTTTCTTCCCCTAAGTTCAAGCCTCGGTTTATTGGTCCTTATAAGATTTCTGAGGTTATCAATCCAGTGTCTTTTCGTTTGGCCTTTCCAGCCTCTTTTGCCATCCACAATGTTTTCCATATATCTTTGTTGCGGAGATATGTGGTACCCGTTGTTCCCTCTGTTGATCCTCCTGCCCCGGTGTTGGTTGAGGGGGAGTTGGAATATGTGGTTGAGAAAATTTTGGATTCTCGTTTTTCGAGGCGGAGGCTTCAGTATCTTGTCAAGTGGAAGGGTTATGGCCAGGAGGATAATTCTTGGGTGGTTGCCTCCGATGTCCATGCTGCCAATTTGGTTTGTGCTTTTCACTTGGCTCGTCCTGATTGGCCTGGGGGCTCTGGTGAGGGTTCGGTGACCCCTCCTCAAGGGGGGGTACTGTTGTGAATTCCGCTCTTGGGCTCCCTCCGGTGGTTGTAAGTAGCACTTTTGTGAATTCTGCTCTTGGGCTCCCTCCTGTGGTTTTGAGTGGTATAGCTGCTTCTTGGATTTAGCATCAGCAGCTGCTTCCACTGATCGTCTTTCTGGCTCGGCTATTTTAGTCTGGCCTTATCCCTCAATCAATGCCAGTTGCCAATTGTTCCTGCTTGGAGTCACTGCTATTTTGGATTTCCCTGACACTCTGTCCAGTTCAGCAAAGATAAGTCCTTGCTTGTCCTTTTGCAGTCCACTTGTTGTGGACTTTATTGTTCAGCACATTCTATGTTTTGCTCATTTGTCCAGCTTATCAGTATGGATCTATTCAGCTAAGCTGGAAGCTCTGGGCTGCAGATTTTGCCCTCCACACCTTTAGTCAGGTGTGGAGATTTTTGCATATCTCTGCAGTGGACTTTTTCTAGTTTTTATTACTGACCGCACAGTGTTCTTTCCTGTACTATCTATCTAGCTAGAAGTGGCCTCCTTTGCTAAATCTTGTTTCATACTACGTATGTCATTTTCTTCTCCTCTCACAGTCATTATTTGTGGGGGGCTGTCCTATCCTTTGGGGATTTTTTCTGAGGCAAGATAGCTTTCCTATTTCTACCTTTAGGGGTAGCTAGTTCTCCGGCTGTGACGAGGTGTCCAGGGAGTGACAGGAACATCCCACGGCTACTGCTAGTGTTGTGTTAAGATCAGGAACTGCGGTCTGTATAGTTACCACCTGCTCAGAGCTAGTCGCATGTCGCTCCTAAATTACCAGTCCATAACAGGAGCTCTCTGATGGAGTTCTATGATGAGAAGCAGAAGCCTGAAGGTTGTCCTTCTTTGGTCTCCTATTTGTTTTTTTCTGTTGCCAACGATATACTTTGTTGCTGTCGTAGTCATTTAAATCCCGCTGGTATTTTTTGAGTTTGCCCTGGGAAATGTCGCTTTCCCATTTATCGATATCTTTATTAATGTCGACCAAGATTTTGTCAAAATCCTCCACCGGCAGATCATTTACTAGTGCTTTCTCCAGATCCTTGACACTTTCATCAATAACTTTCAAAGCGAGAGTGTTTTTATCAATGATAATTTGAATAAATTCTAAGGAGCAGGTAGTGGCTGCTGAGGTCCATCTCTTAAGTTGGACTTCATCATCAAAATCGAAGGAAGGATGCACTTGTACTCGTAGGCCGCGTGAGATGATCTGCTGATCTATGTAATTTTCGAGGGATGATTTGTTCCACCATAGTTTTGTCTTCTTATATAGAGCATTTCTATATAGTCGTATTGTCTCTTTGATGGTTTTATTCGTGTCCGAGGAAGGGTTGGAGGTCCCCTGTCTGAAAAGGTAAGATGCGCCAATTCCAGCATTTAGCCCCTCTCTTCCCACTCCCTTGTAGCGGTGGGATATGGGGTAATAAGGGGTTAATGTCACCTTGCTATTGTAAGGTGACATTAAGCCGGGTTAATAACGGAGAGGCGTCAATAAGACGCCTATCCATTATTAATCCAATACTAATAAAGGGTTAATAAAACACACACAGATTAGGAAAAAGTATTTTAATAATCTTCATTTAACCATACTTACCATACTTCAGCGCCTGCAAAAAAAGTAAAATATACCGTATACTACCTGTCCGCCGTAGTCCAATTAATAATGAGTGTCCCACGACGATCTTCCCTATAGAACAGTGACATCGGGTGATGTCACTGCTCTATAGGACCCTCAGTGACACACTAACAGGATACAATGGCTCCTGCAGTACATCACTGAGGTTACTATAGTTCAAAGTCTCACTTTATGGCAATTTCTGTGTGGGAAAATTTCTCACACAGCAATGCCATAAGTGAGACTAGGGACTATTTTTTTACAGCGGCGGAGGAATACAATGCGGAAGGATACCTTCCTCCCGTCATTTGTGTTCCTGGAACCCCTGGAGAGCGGTCGCATCAGTATATTGGTTGTTTGTTATTTTAATCTTTTTTACAGATGACATTGGCGTCGGGGATCAAAATGACAAGTAATGGTGAGTATGTAATCTATGTTTAATGTACTGCATATCTGTATGTATTGTATGTAGTATGTGTTAGGAGTCGACTTCCCGCCGCTGCACAGGGGGAATCTCGAACCATGTCTGCTGTGGTCTCCCATTCTTCTCCAGCCACAGTGGAGTCTGCTCAGCGGAGACGTCGGTCCCAGCGTCTTGCTCAGTCTCACTCTGTGCATAGGGTTACTGCTGCTTTTCCAGCTTCTGCCATTGAAGCCAGTGCTGGGCAGCGGCAAGCAGACGCTTTTGGGACTAAGTCCTGCTTTTCCCCTTCTGAGCATGCCCAGGGCAAGATCTCCCATTGGAGATTGAGGGTCACATGCTCAGATACTGCAGCAGATCCCATTGGTCCTCCAGGAAGGTCCTGAAGGTGCTCAACTTCTGTGGCAGCCTCCCATTGGTCCTTCTGGGAAGGTCCTGTACATGCTGCAGCTATAAAATGTTCGCATGACCGCACGGCCATGCGCTAGTGTAAACTTGTAAACGTGTGTGTGTTGGTGTGTGAAAGTCGTTCATTAATTATCCCCTCACTTGTGTATGACTGCTTGCGTAAGGTGGATGATTGCTATCTAGCGCCCGACTTAGCCATCAGCACGTAACACACAAAACAGCGTCTAATTGCTGTGACCGCCAGTGCGGCGCCGTGCGCTTTCACAGCGCTTTCCTGACCCAAGCCTGGGTGACTAGTGGCGTCCGCCAGTGCGGCACCGCAAACTCTCATGCATCTTTATTATTATTTATTTCACTCTGACAACACAGTTGCGGTGTCGAGCGCAAGAGGTCTATATGAACTCAAATCCTGTGTCTTGGGATTGAGTTCTGAGACTCCTTGCCTGCGCTCTTGGTGCAGTACCGCAGCCCTGTGACGCAACAGGGTTCGCTTCCTTCACACAGGGAGAAGTTAACCCGTGTGTGTATCCACATTGTACCGTCATATAGTCCGTCATTACTTGGCAGCAGGTTCCATCTCTGCACGGTGGACCCCGGGCTGCGAACTCACATTACTCTATCTTTCTTATTATTTGGTGCGTTCCGCTAGCCCTAACATTACACTAGCGCCAGGGTCTGGCTAGTAATGACGGACAAACAGCAATCCTTGCGGTACATCCAGCAGCTGGAGGGTAGGTTGGCGGCTCTCGAGTGCACAACCTCAGCTGTGGATGTAACTGCAGTTGCTGTTCAGGCTGCTAGCGTGGCTGCAGCCACCTTGTCCACTGCCACCCCTGTACTGACTCTATCTCGCCTCCCGCTGCCAGAAAAATTTTCTGGTGATAGTAAGTCTTGTAAGGGTTTCGTGAGTCAGTGCTCTATACATCTCGAGCTTCTGGCCTCTCGTTTCCCTATAGAGCGGGCTAAGGTGGGGTTTATTGGAGTGGGCTACTGTTATGATCCTAGTGGCAAGGATCGCAAGTTTGACTAGCTAAGTAACTAAACCGACGACCAGCTCTGGGGAAGTGGTATCTGGATTGACCGCAACCTGATCCTATCCGCAAACAACTATAGGCAGCCGTGGAACGTTACCTGAAAATCCTAGATGTCTCTTCACGGCCTGAGAAACTACCTATACACTCATTCCATTGAGTAAGCACCGACCATTTCTGAAATTTCTGGCAATACACCTCTGCTTCATCTTGCCCCTGAGAGAGGGCCAACAAAGCTTTTTCAGCCTAGTTCTCATGATTAGGTTCCTCATAGAGCAATCCAAGGGCCAGAAAAAACGCATCCACACTGAGCAATGCAGGATCCCCTGGCGCCAATGCGAAGGCCCAATCTTGAGGGTCGCCGCGCAAGAAAGAAATAATAATCTTAACTTGCTGAACGGAATCACCAGAGGAACGAGGTTTCAAAGAAAGAAACAATTTACAATTGTTCTTAAAATTCAGGAACCTAGATCTATCTCCAGAAAACAACTCCGGAATAGGTATTCTAGGCTCTGACATAGGACTGTGAACAACAAAATCCTGAATACTTTGTACCCTTGCAGCAAGATGATCTACACTGGAGGCCAAACTCTGGATATCCATGTCAGCAGCTGAACTCAGAGCCACACCAAGATTAAGAGGAGGAGAGAAGCTAGACACACAGCAGCTAGACACACGGCAGCAAAAAAAAAAAATCCTCAAGGCTTCTCTTCTCCTGCTTCTGCCATGCAATTAACACTTCATGGGCCGGCTGTACTGTTATGATCCTAGTGGCAAGGATCGCAAGTTTGACTAGCTAAGTAACTAAACCGACGACCAGCTCTGGGGAAGTGGTATCTGGATTGACCGCAACCTGATCCTATCCGCAAACAACTATAGGCAGCCGTGGAACGTTACCTGAAAATCCTAGACGTCTCTTCACGGCCTGAGAAACTACCTATACCTAGAGGGAAAGTAAAGTCCTTACTTGCCTCAGAGAAATGACCCCAAAGATATAAAAAAGCCCCCCACAAATATTAACGGTGAGTTAAGGGGAAAGCACAAACGCAGAGATGAAATAGATTTAGCAAATGAGGCCCGCTAACACTAGATAGCAGAAAATAGGAAGGGAGCTGTGCGGTCAATAGAAAACCCTAAGCAAAATATCCACGCAGAGATTGCTCGAGCCCCCGCACCAACTAACGGTGCGGGGGAAGCAACTCCGTACCCCAGAGCTTACCAGCAGCAAGAACTCACATATTAGCAAGCTGGACTAAACTCATCATACACTGAAATCATATTGCAGACTGATGAGCAAAAAATAATCAAACAGAAACTTAGCTTCTCCAGAAGAGACTGAAAACGAAGATAATCAGGGGAGATCAGAATAGCACTGAATACATCGACAGCCGGCAACAAGTGGAGGTGAAGCAGAGCTAAATAGGAAACTCCCTAGTGCATAACGAGGCAGCTGATTAGCCACAGATCCGCAGGATAACAAACAAAGCCACCAGGGGGAGCCCAAAAACAAAACTCACACAATACCACCTGTGACCACAAGAGGGAGCCCGAAAACAGAGTTCACAACAGGCTACGCCGCTGTGGGAGCGTGGCGATCATGTGGTGCAGAGTGCTTCGTTGTTCCTGAGCACTCTGAAGCAGGTCTTTTTAGGACCTCGTGTCACCCATGATACGGCGCTCCAACTGTTGGCATTGACTCAGGGCTCGTCCTTGGTCAGCCATTTTGCCGTCCACTTCCGCACCCTAGCATCTGAGCTGGCGTGGTTGGATAAAGCCCTTATTCCGATATTTTGGAGGGGGCTGGCTGACCACGTGAAGGACGCCCTGGCCACTAGGGAGATTCCCGCCACACTGGAGGAGTTAATAGCAGTGTCCACTCATATTGACCTCCGTTTTCACGAGCGGAGGTTAGAGTGAGCCCAGTGTAGGCAGAGGTTTCGGCTGGCTCCCACCTTCGCCAAACCTTTGGAATCTCCAGTTCAGGCTCCTGAGTCACATGAGGCCATGGAAGTGTCACGAGCGGGATCTAAGTCCCGGTCCGCTCGTGCACTCCAGGTTTGTCATGTTTGCCAGCAGTCAGGACATCTTGCCACCAGATGTCCCCAGAGGTCGAGGAAACATCAGCGTCTAGTGGTAGTAGGTGGAGGTACACTAGACATGGCGACGTTTGCCTCCAAATTGTCCTTTAAGGGGACAATTACAATAGGCTCATTCACTCACTCGGTAGAGCTCTGCGTGGATTCTGGGGCAGAGGGCAATTTTATGTCTTCTGCCTTGGCCCAACGTCACGCAATACCCCTGGTAATGCTAGCTCAACCAGTAACTGTACGAGTGGTGAATGGGTCAACACTGCCCTCACAGATAACACACCAGACCATCCCTTTCACTCTGTCCTTGTCGCCATCTCATCAGGAGATTATATCTCTGCTCGTCATTCCTGAGGGAATTGATGAGATCCTGTTAGGGATGCCTTAGCTACGGTATCACTCTCCTCATATCGAGTGGTCCACAGGCAGAATTTTAGGATGGGGTGAATCTTGTGGGGGTAAATGTCAGAGGGAGAGCATTCAGGTTGCTACTACTGAGGTACCTGCAGATTTATCCTCTCTTCCCAAGCAATATTGGCCTTATGCGGATGTGTTCTCCAAAAGGGCTGCGGAGACCCTTCCACCTCACCGCCCCTATGACTGTCCTATTGACCTCTTGCCTGGTGCTGAGCCTCCCCGGGGTCGAGTCTATCCTTTGTCTCTCCCAGAGACGGAGGCAATGTCACAGTATATCCGAGAGAATCTGGCAAGAGGATTCATTAGGAAGTCAGTGTCACCTGCAGGGGCTGGGTTCTTCTTCGTACAGAAGAAGAGTGGAGAACTGCGTCCATGCATAGACTACAGGGGTCTTAACGCCATCACCGTTAAAAATAAGTACCCACTACCCCTGATATCTGAGCTTTTTGATAGGCTACGGGGAGCCAGGGTATTTATTAAATTAGATCTGCGGGGTGCTTACAACCTGATTCGCATCCGTGAGGGGGACAAATGGAAGACGGCTTTTAACACCAGGGATGGGCACTATGAATATCTGGTGATGCACTTCGGGTTCTGTAATGCCCCAGCCGTTTTCCAAGACTTTGTAAATGACATCTTCCGGGATATGCTTTCCACCTCGGTCGTAGTTTATCTGGATGATATTCTCATCTACTCTCCAGATATAGACTCCCACTGGAGAGATGTTTGCAAGGTCTTCGACCTCCTACGGGCTAACTCCCTCTATGCCAAGTTGGAGAAGTGTGTATTTGAGCAGGAGTCCTTGCCTTTCCTTGGCTATATCATCTCTGCCCAGGGATTGGCTATGGATCCTGCCAAGCTACAGGCTGTGATGGACTAGCAGGAACCCCATTCTCTCAAAGCGGTGCAGCGCTTTATGGGGTTCATTAATTACTATTGCCAGTTCATTCCCCACTTCTCAACTTTGGTAGCTCCCTTGGTTGCCCTCACCAAGAAGGGAGCAAATCCCAAGTTGTGGTCAGAGGAGGTCTCCAAGGCCTTTCTCTTGATTAAGTCACACTTCGCTAGCGCTCCCATCCTACCAGGGCCGGCGTCAACACCCGGCCTACCAGGGCAAGTGCCGGGGCCCTGACGAGACAGGGGGGCCCACTCACACAGTCATAGAGCCATCTGGCTGCTTTAACCCTTTCTACCCTTTCAATTTGCGCTGGCACAAGCATCTCCTCACTGTCAGTGCAGGGCCAGGCACACATAGGGGTTAATTAAGGACACAGCCAGCGTGACATTGTGGGCGGAGAGTTCTCCTGCTCTGAATCTCCTGGCTGTGTGCACTCCTGAACTTATCAGAGGAGATGGAGCTCCTACCAGCACCTGAGTGAGTGCAATGCTATATTGCTGTATGTTCTGACAGTCTGGGACTGGGTGACCTGGGGCGGCCATGGGCTGGGCGGCTGCAGCTGATATATATATATATATATATACTACAGCAGCCGCCCAGCCCAGGCCCCCAGCACAGCCTGTATAGATACAGTGTATATAATATATATACAGGACAGGTGCTGGGGGCCTGGGCTGGGTGGCTGTTGAAGTATATACACTGCACAGTACCTCTCCCCTGTATATATACACCGCACAGTACCTCTCCCCTGTATATATACACTGCACAGTACCACTCCTCCTGTGTATATACACTGTACAGTACCACTCCTCCTGTATATATATATACACTGCACAGTACCACTCCTCCTGTATATATACACTGTACAGTACCTCTCCTCCTGTATATATACACTGCACAGTACCTCTCCGATGTATATATACACTGCACAGTACCTCTCCCCTGTATATATACACTGTACAGTACCTCTCCTCCTGTATATATACACTGCACAGTACCTCTCCTGTCCTGTATATATACACCACACAGTACCTCTCCTCCTGTATATATATACACTGCACAGTACCACTCCTCCTGTATATATGCACTGCACAGTACCTCTCCTGTCCTGTATACAGGTCCTTCTCAAAAAATTAGCATATAGTGTTAAATTTCATTATTTACCATAATGTAATGATTACAATTAAACTTTCATATATTATAGATTCATTATCCACCAACTGAAATTTGTCAGGTCTTTTATTGTTTTAATACTGATGATTTTGGCATACAACTCCTGATAACCCAAAAAACCTGTCTCAATAAATTAGCATATTTCACCCGACCAATCAAATAAAAGTGTTTTTTAATACCAAACAAAAAAACCATCAAATAATAATGTTCAGTTATGCACTCAATACTTGGTCGGGAATCCTTTGGCAGAAATGACTGCTTCAATGCGGCGTGGCATGGAGGCAATCAGCCTGTGACACTGCTGAGATGTTATGGAGGCCCAGGATGCTTCAATAGCGGCCTTAAGCTCATCCAGAGTGTTGGGTCTTGCGTCTCTCAACTTTCTCTTCACAATATCCCACAGATTCTCTATGGGGTTCAGGTCAGGAGAGTTGGCAGGCCAATTGAGCACAGTAATACCATGGTCAGTAAACCATTTACCAGTGATTTTGGCACTGTGAGCAGGTGCCAGGTCGTGCTGAAAAATGAAATCTTCATCTCCATAAAGCATTTCAGCCGATGGAAGCATGAAGTGCTCCAAAATCTCCTGATAGCTAGCTGCATTGACCCTGCCCTTGATGAAACACAGTGGACCAACACCAGCAGCTGACATGGCACCCCACACCATCACTGACTGTGGGTACTTGACACTGGACTTCAGGCATTTTGGCATTTCCTTCTCCCCAGTCTTCCTCCAGACTCTGGCACCTTGATTTCCGAATGACATGCAAAATTTGCTTTCATCAGAAAAAAGTACTTGGGACCACTTAGCAACAGTCCAGTGCTGCTTCTCTGTAGCCCAGGTCAGGCGCTTCTGCCGCTGTTTATGGTTCAAAAGTGGCTTTACCTGGGGAATGCGGCACCTGTAGCCCATTTCCTGCACACGCCTGTGCACGGTGGCTCTGGATGTTTCCACACCAGACTCAGTCCACTGCTTCCTCAGGTTCCCCAAGGTCTGGAATCGGTCCTTCTCCACAATCTTCCTCAGGGTCCGGTCACCTCTTCTCGTTGTACAGCGTTTTCTGCCACATTGTTTCCTTCCAACAGACTTACCATTGAGGTGCCTTGATACAGCACTCTGGGAACAGCCTATTTGTTGAGAAATTTCTTTCTGGGTCTTACCCTCTTGCTTGAGGGTGTCAATGATGGCCTTCTTGACATCTGTCAGGTCGCTAGTCTTACCCATGATGGGGGTTTTGAGTAATGAACCAGGCAGGGAGTTTTTAAAAGCCTCGGGTATCTTTTGCATGTGTTTAGAGTTAATTAGTTGATTCAGAAGATTAGGGTAATAGGTCATTTAGAGAACCTTTTCTTGATATGCTAATTTATTGAGACAGGTTTTTTGGGTTATCAGGAGTTGTATGCCAAAATCATCAGTATTAAAACAATAAAAGACCTGACAAATTTCAGTTGGTGGATAATGAATCTATAATATATGAAAGTTTAATTGTAATCATTACATTATGGTAAATAATGAAATTTAACACTATATGCTAATTTTTTGAGAAGGACCTGTATATACACCACACAGTACCACTCCTCCTGTATATATACACTGTACAGTACCTCTCCTCCTGTATATATACACTGCACAGTACCTCTCCGATGTATATATACACTGCACAGTACCTCTCCCCTGTATATATACACTGTACAGTACCTCTCCTCCTGTATATATACACTGCACAGTACCTCTCCTGTCCTGTATATATACACTGCACAGTACCTCTCCTGTCCTGTATATATACACCACACAGTACCTCTCCTCCTGTATATATACACTGCACAGTACCACTCCTCCTGTATATATGCACTGCACAGTACCTCTCCTGTCCTGTATATATACACTGCATAGTACCACTCCTCCTGTATATATACACTGCACAGTACCACTCCTCCTGTATATATACACTGCACAGTACCACTCCTCCTGTCCTGTATATATACACAGCACAGTACATCTCCTCCTGTATATATACACTGCACAGTACCACTCCTCCTGTATATATGTATATATACACTGCACAGTACCGCTCCTCCTGTATATATACACTGCATAGTACCACTCCTCCTGTATATATACACTGCACAGTACCACTCCTCCTGTATATATACAATGCACAGTACCACTCCTCCTGTATATATACACCACACAGTACCACTCCTCCTGTATATATACACTGCACAGTACCACTCCTCCTGTATATATACACTGCACAGTACCGCTCCTCCTGTATATATACACTGCATAGTACCACTCCTCCTGTATATATACACTGCACAGTACCACTCCTCCTGTATATATACACTGCACAGTACCACTCCTCCTGTCCTGTATATATACACAGCACAGTACATCTCCCCTGTATATATACACACTGCACAGTACCTCTCCCCTGTATATATATACACCGCACAGTACCACTCCTGTATATATACACCGCACAGTACATCTCCCCTGTATATATACACACTGCACAGTACCTCTCCCCTGTATATATATACCGCACAGTACCACTCCTGTATATATACACTGCACAGTACCTCTCCCCTCTATATATACACTGTACAGTACCGCTCCTCCTGTATATATACACTGCACAGTACCACTCCTCCTGCCCTGTATATATACACTGCAGAATTTACAATAGCTATCACTCATGTAAGAAGTGAAATCTGGCATTGTACTCTACCTATATTTATCTGCTGTATCTGGGCATCATGAATCGTGGTATGTGTTAAAGGGGGGGCCCACTGAGACTCTTTCGCCCGGGGCCCTCAAAAACCTGGAGCCGGCCCTGCCGGCAGGCCCACACAGAGCCCCGGCAGGCCCACACAGAGCCCCGGCAGGCCCGCACAGAGCCCCGGCAGGCCCGCACAGAGCCCAGGCAGGCCCGCACAGAGCCCAGGCAGGCCCGCACAGAGCCCCGGCAGCCCGCACAGAGCCCCGGCAGCCCGCACAGACCCATGGCAGGCACGTACAGACCCCCAAGAGGCCCGTACACATCCCTGGCAGGCCCGCACAGACCCCGCCCGCACACACAGACACGCACAGTGTCCGCCCACGCACCGCCCACACTCTTCCCCCCTCCGGAACAGGAAGGACAAGGACAGAAAGGGCTTATTTACATTCTGATATTTGTGTCCCATTGACTTGCATTAGTATCAGGTATCGGCGATATCCGATATTTTTTGGATATCGGAAGGTATCGCTCAACACTAACAGTGACACTTACGGATTTAGCTCCAGGGTTGGGTGAAGAAAGACTAAGTTTCTGTAGAACATATATAGACACTTTTTTTAATCACCTGACATGGAGGGGATTAAATTCCCGCCTAAATTGGTCCCTCGCTGAGCGCCATCGCCGTTAAATCAACTGTTGGGAAAGTTGGGAAAACAACAAGTCACATTCCCGCAAATAACAAAATATTCAATAAACAACAACACAATGTGTTCAGCTATGTTAGATTTAAAAAGTAGTATGATTTTGATCATCATGCCTGGTCACAAAAAAGATTTAAAAAAAAATGCTTATCCCTTGCCATTGAGACTAAGGAGTGTGTGACCATTTAGCACCATGGATCAGAATTAATTTAACAAATTAAGGATTGTCCACCATGAGCACTGTTCTAAACTGTTTGAACAAACATAGCCTGCAGGACTTTGGCTGGGTATAGCAACACAAACATTACCACAATTACCAATGAGCATTAGCCATATGTAAGGGCTTGCCTTGTGTGAATAATTGTGTGTGATGGCATGAATTATGTCTAAACATTGGCTTTAACTCAGTCACACACATACTATGGTGTGGGCAGCAAGAAATTTTAAAATCAAACACTCCAAGGAGCTGCTATGTTTGAATTTTTGTGTATGGTGGATTAAAAATAGCAGTCAGCACATGATGATCCTTACATGTTTAACGTTTTAATTTTCGCAAACTTTTTTTGGAATAATGTATGAGAGACTTTAAGTGCAAACCTTTTTGCATATACTACACCAGTCAGTTAACACATATATAAAAAAACTAAATTGTTAAGCATAAGAGCAACTAATGTTAGACATCTGTAGAGATATGCTTGAATACAGTTCACAATGTAAAATATGATGTAACACATTTTGGTACGCCAGGGAAGTGTGGGCAAAAAATGCAGTTTGTGCACATGCCAGACAACTAGGCCTTGAGTTACCTAGGCATTAATTTGTGTTCCAAAAAATAAAAAAATTATAATTATTTTTCATAAATAAAGATACACACCAGAACTAAAATGCTGCCACAGACACACTGCATTTTTTGCCATTTCTAACAAGCATGGTTCATGAGTAATTATGATATTAAACACAGGGAACATACTGCAAACTAAGAATATTGTAAAGTGTATATGATAAGGTCCTTGTAAATACAAAGCTTAACACATAAGCCTAATGCTTAGGATGGTAAGACATGTACCATAACATATATAAAGCACAATGTGAAGTAGTTTAATCATCAGGGCCATATTTAGAGTTTCTGCTGCCCTAGGCACTTTTAGTGCTGCCTCCCCCTTTGGTGAGTATGACACTATCGGCAGTGACTTTGGCAAGAATCGCTGATGTGAAAGTCGCCTTTTGCAGCAGATCGGGCAGTTTTTCTGCATCTGCCGCGTAACGGATCACTTACGGCAACACTGCGTTCGGCCTCATTCATTCCCTATGGGATTTGCGGCACTTGCCGTGATCTGGCAAATGCGGTACTATACCTCCCAACTTTTGAAGAAGGGAAAGAGGTATAAAGTTTGCGGCGCGCATAGCGCGCAGCGGCAAATTTTATGCCACGCCTCGGACCACACCCATTTCACAACTAGTCACACCCATATCCACGTCCCAACCACACTCATTTAGCACTGCTGATCACACTGTTTCATATACAATAATTATAAGCTAAAAAATATATGGCCACACAGTGCTCCATACTGTATAATGGCCACACATGATGCTCAATACTGTATAATGGCCACACATGATGCTCAATACTGTATAACGGCCACACATGATGCTCCATACTGCATAATGGCCACACACAGTTCTCCATACTGTATAATGATCCCACATGATGCTCAATACTGTATAATGGCCACACATGATGCTCAATACTGTATAATGGCCAAACATGATGCTCCATACTGTATAATGGCCCCACATGATGTGCAATACTGTATAATGGCCCCAGATGATGCTCAATACTGTATAATGGCCACACATGATGCTCCATACTGTATAATGGCCACACATGATGCTCCATACTGTATAATGGCCACACATGATTCTCCATACTGTATAATTACTCCACATGATGCTCAATACTGTATAATGGCCACACATGATGCTCCATACTGTATAATGGCCACACATGATGCTCCATACTGTATAATTGCCACACATGATGCTCAATACCGTATAATGGCCATTGGCCACACATGATGCTCCATACTGTATAATGGCCACACATGATGCTCCATACTGTATAATGACCCCACATGATGCTCAATACTGTATAATGCCCCCTCCCATCTTGTATGCATGGCTCATCTCCCCCATCCTGTATGCATGGCTCATATCCCCCCTCCTGTATGCATGGCTCATATCCCCCCTCCTGTATGCATGGCTCATCTCCCTCCCATCCCATATGCATGGCTCATATTCCCCCCCTCCTGTATGCATGGCTCATATTCCCCCCCTCCTGTATGCATGGCTCATTTCCCTCCCATCCCATATGCAAGGCTTATATCCCCCCTCCTGTATACAAGGCTCACCTCCCTCCCATCCCTTTTGCATGGCTCATATTCCCCCCCTCCTGTATGCATGGCTCATATTCCACCCCTGTATGCATGGCTCACATCCCCCCCTGTATGCGTGGCTCATATTCCTTCCCTCCCCTCCTATATGCATGGCTCATATTCCCCCCCTCCTGTATGCATGGCTCATAATCCCCCCTCCTGTATGCATGACTCATATTCCCCCCTCCTGTATGCATGGCCCATATTCCCCCCCTCCTGTATGCATGGCCCATA
Source organism: Ranitomeya variabilis (assembly GCF_051348905.1). Taxonomy (NCBI): domain Eukaryota; kingdom Metazoa; phylum Chordata; class Amphibia; order Anura; family Dendrobatidae; genus Ranitomeya; species Ranitomeya variabilis. The sequence continues at coordinate 518,916,829 of NC_135232.1, forward strand.
TTCCCCCCCTCCTGTATGCATGGCCCATATTCCCCCCCTCCTGTATGCATGGCCCATATTCCCCCCCTCCTGTATGCATGGCCCATATTCCCCCCCTCCTGTATGCATGGCCCATATTCCCCCCTCCTGTATGCATGGCTCATATTCCCCCCCCTCCTGTATGCATGGCTCATATTCCCCCCCCTCCTGTATGCATGGCTCAACTCTCAACCCCCCCGGTCCTGCTCCTGCTCCCATCTTGCTTGGCTCAGTTTACCGTCCTCCTTCATCCCCCCCGTTGGTCGGGAGGTGACCCAGTACTTAAATAAAAAATAAATAAAAATAAAACCTTGCTCAGGTGCCGCCCCTGCATTGTCCCACCCTAGGCACGTGCATCCAGGTGCCTAGTGGCAAATACGGACCTGATTTCCATGTAAAATTAAACAAGGAACATCTGTGGGTAACTTACCAAACTTTGCCTGCTTTGCTGGGGAATATGTGGACTAACCAGCTCTGGGGTAGAGCTGCTCAGCTACAGCAAACCAACCACGTTCAATCGCCAGCCTGTCATGGTATCCTTCGGATCGTGTGTCCCAAAGTTCAGGATGTTGTTCCACCAAACTTATTAGCCACTCTGGATAATATTATGGCCCCCTGTGTGGACACAAAGTCACCAAAGTAGAAAGATGCCAGCACTCTGATAACTTGCCAACTTCACCTCAGAGCCTAAAATGCTGTCTAGACTTATGGGAAACTTTGGCCTAAGCAGCATCTAGACACCTGTCTGGTATTGATACAATTGCTTAGAATGTTAACCCTATACATTTAGGGTATGTGCACACATTGCGGATTAGCCTTAGGAATTTCTGCTGCAGATTCTTCCCTCTCTTGCCAGAAAACGCAGGTGCGTTTTTGCTGCGTTTTTTCTATGCTGATTTCCATGCGTTTTTGAAAGCTAAATAAAGATCTATTATTGAACAAAAAAAAAGATTTGTGATGTCATTTCTTGTCCAACCTCCTCTTTTACATTTGTCCAACCCACACTCCATTACACACAGATAGACAGACAGACAGATAGAAGGAATGAGATAGATAGATAGATAGATAGATAGATAGATAGATAGAAGGAATGAGGCCGGCGTCACACTAGAGCGTTTTATGGATGTATGAGAGGTGCAAAAACAACGCATTGCACACGGACCAATGATTCTCTATGGGGCAGCTCCTATCTGCCGTATATTTCGCAGCCGCATTTTACAGGCGTAGAAAATCGCAGCATGCTGCGTTTGTCAGTGTATTGCGCAAAAAATCCACCAATTAAAGTCTTGCCAACGGATTACATACAGAACACTGTTTTGGGAATATTTCTGCGTATTGCGCCCGTAAAAAATGGACCGTTTTTTCCTACGCCAAGTGTGACGCCAGCCTGAGATAGATAAATTGATAGATAGATGATAGATATATAGATAGAAGGAATGAGATGGATAGATGTAGATAGATATATGCATAGGTAGGCTACTTTCACATATCATTTTTTTTCCGTAAGGCAGGATCCGGCAAATTTTTGAAAAAACGGATCCGTTGCAAATTGTGAAAAACTGATGCAACTGATCCGGTTTTTTTTAAAAAGAGAGAGCGAACGGAAAATGTGCATGATTTGAATGGAAACATGCATGAAAAAACGGATTCGGAGGCCGGATTCATCATTTAACATCTGTTTCATACGTTTTTCGCCGGATCCGTTGCTGCGCGTTTTTTCGCCGGACAGAAAAAACGTTCCTCTGTATGTTTTCTCCATCCGGTGGAAACAGCTTTTTTAACAGATCCATCAAAAAACGGATGAAACATGTGCAATCCGGCGCTAATACAACTCTATGAGAAAACAAACGGATCCAGCAGAAAAAAAAATGATCCATTTTTTTCAAAACTCGCCGGATTGTGCCTGAAGGCAAAAACCTGATGTGTGAAAGTAGCCAGATAGATATATGGATAGATATAACTATTGTAGCATGGCTAAAGGGTGTGTAGTCGATGGGAGGTATGTGCCACATAAGTGCCTTGTTGCCGTAATGTAGCCCGGTGTATTTCTGTATTGTATATAATCATGTATATATATCTGCTTCAGGACCTGTGGTGATGTCAGACCACATGGCTAATCATGTGATGGGTTACTGGGTGTGGTTAGCTCTATTTAAGACAGGCAAATGCTCTACACAGGAGATACAGGTCCTTCTCAAAAAATTAGCATATAGTGTTAAATTTCATTATTTACCATAATGTAATGATTACAATTAAACTTTCATATATTATAGATTCATTATCCACCAACTGAAATTTGTCAGGTCTTTTATTGTTTTAATACTGATGATTTTGGCCTACAACTCCTGATAACCCAAAAAACCTGTCTCAATAAATTAGCATATCAAGAAAAGGTTCTCTAAATGACCTATTACCCTAATCTTCTGAATCAACTAATTAACTCTAAACACATGCAAAAGATACCCGAGGCTTTTAAAAATTCCCTGCCTGGTTCATTACTCAAAACCCCCATCATGGGTAAGACTAGCGACCTGACAGATGTCAAGAAGGCCATCATTGACACCCTCAAGCAAGAGGGTAAGACCCAGAAAGAAATTTCTCAACAAATAGGCTGTTCCCAGAGTGCTGTATCAAGGCACCTCAATGGTAAGTCTGTTGGAAGGAAACAATGTGGCAGAAAACGCTGTACAACGAGAAGAGGTGACCGGACCCTGAGGAAGATTGTGGAGAAGGACCGATTCCAGACCTTGGGGAACCTGAGGAAGCAGTGGACTGAGTCTGGTGTGGAAAGGCGTGTGCAGGAAATGGGCTACAGGTGCCGCATTCCCCAGGTAAAGCCACTTTTGAACCATAAACAGCGGCAGAAGCGCCTGACCTGGGCTACAGAGAAGCAGCACTGGACTGTTGCTAAGTGGTCCCAAGTACTTTTTTCTGATGAAAGCAAATTTTGCATGTCATTCGGAAATCAAGGTGCCAGAGTCTGGAGGAAGACTGGGGAGAAGGAAATGCCAAAATGCCTGAAGTCCAGTGTCAAGTACCCACAGTCAGTGATGGTGTGGGGTGCCATGTCAGCTGCTGGTGTTGGTCCACTGTGTTTCATCAAGGGCAGGGTCAATGCAGCTAGCTATCAGGAGATTTTGGAGCACTTCATGCTTCCATCGGCTGAAATGCTTTATGGAGATGAAGATTTCATTTTTCAGCACGACCTGGCACCTGCTCACAGTGCCAAAACCACTGGTAAATGGTTTACTGACCATGGTATTACTGTGCTCAATTGGCCAGCCAACTCTCCTGACCTGAACCCCATAGAGAATCTGTGGGATATTGTGAAGAGAAAGTTGAGAGACGCAAGACCCAACACTCTGGATGAGCTTAAGGCCGCTATTGAAGCATCCTGGGCCTCCATAACATCTCAGCAGTGTCACAGGCTGATTGCCTCCATGCCACGCCGCATTGAAGCAGTCATTTCTGCCAAAGGATTCCCGACCAAGTATTGAGTGCATAACTGAACATTATTATTTGATGTTTTTTTTGTTTGTTATTAAAAAACACTTTTATTTGATTGGACGGGTGAAATATGCTAATTTATTGAGACAGGTTTTTTGGGTTATCAGGAGTTGTAGGCTGAAATCATCAGTATTAAAACAATAAAAGACCTGACAAATTTCAGTTGGTGGATAATGAATCTATAATATATGAAAGTTTAATTGTAATCATTACATTATGGTAAATAATGAAATTTAACACTATATGCTAATTTTTTGAGAAGGACCTGTATGTGTGGAGGTGAAGCCCTCCTGAGTGTGTTAAGGCTACAAGAGTGAGCCTGGTGGACTGGACGCTTTGTTTTCCTTTTCCTGAACTTAAGGCTATTTTGTTTGCTGTTATTTTTCCATGTGGTTTATGACGCAATAAACCCTCTGAACTTTAAAGGAACGTGCCTCCTGTGTGTCAGCCATCGCACCTGAGTGAGTGACATCCCTACACTATCTATCTATAAATATATCTATAGATAGATATATCCATAGATAGGCCGATGTTGATTAATATATATTGTTAGAACACAGCAATACCACTGATATAGGGGATATATATATATCTATTTTATTCCCAATACTAAAATTCACCAAATTGTGGCAGGGACCATATATATAAAATATGCGGATGTATACCTTGGGATAGCCGTGTCCTGTGGTGCCACGCCCCTCCATGTTGATTAATGAACATAAAGAAAAAAACGGGAAAAAAAATGGCGTGGGCTCCCGCGCAATTTTCTGCACCACAGCGGAAAAGCCGACGGCCGGGGGCCAATATTTGTAGGCTGGGAAGGGGGTAATAACCATGGCTCCCTCCCAGGCTATGAATATCAGCCCGCAGCTGTCTGCGTAGCCTTTACTGGTTATTAAATTAGGGGAACTGTTATGATCCGGTGACCTTGGAGCCGCATGAGACTTTCTCTGGAGTAGGTGGAACCTGTACTGACCGCAAACCCTAAACTGACACCGCAACTAGAAGTAGCCGTGGGGTGTACCTAACACATCCTAGACACCTCGACACAGCCGGAGAACTAAATACCCCTATAGATGGAAATGGGAATTCTATCTTGCCTCAGAGCAGAACCCCAAAGGATAGGTAGCCCCCCACAAATATTGACTGTGAGTATTAGAGGAAAGACACACGCAGGCAGAAAACAGGATTTAGCAAAAGAGGCCACTCTAGCTAAAATAGAAAAGGATAGGATAGAATACTAAGCGGTCAGTATTAAAACCCTAAAAATATCCACAGCAGATAATACAAAAATTCCACCATCTAACTAAAGACATGGAATGTATATCTGCATCTCCTGAGAATCCAACTTGACTGAAAAAATCCAAACACAGTCTAAGCTGGACAAGAGAAATCAATGAATAGTACTGAATAGTAAAGCACACAGCATGTGTGGTGCAGAAACAAAACCCAGACACTTATCTTGGCTGATTTGGCAGCAGGGCAGGAGGAACCAGAGAGATATGTAAAACCTCCAAGAACAATGGACAACTGGCAAGGGCTAATGGATCCTGCAAACCTAAATACCCAGAGAGAGCTGCAATCAGCAGGGTCACCTGCTCAGGATTGCAACCCAGGGACAACTGTATTACCACCAACAACCACCGGAGGGAGCCCAAGAGCAGAATTCACAACAGTACCCCCCCCTTGAGGAGGGGTCACCGAACCCTCACCAGAGCCCCCAGGCCGATCAGGACGAGCCAGATGAAAGGCACGGACCAGATCAGCAGCATGAACATCAGAGGCAAAAACCCAAGAATTATCCTCCTGGCCATAACCCTTCCATTTGACAAGGTACTGAAGCTTCCGCCTCGAAAAGCGAGAATCCAAAATCTTCTCAACCACATACTCCAACTCCCCATCAACCAACACAGGGGCCGGAGGATCAACAGAGGGAACCACGGGCACCACATATTTCCGCAATAAAGATCTATGGAAGACATTATGGATAGCAAAAGAGGCCGGAAGGGCTAATCGAAAAGACACCGGATTAATAATCTCAGAAATCCTATAAGGACCAATAAACCGAGGCTTAAACTTAGGCGAAGAAACCTTCATAGGAACATGACGGGAAGACAACCAGACCAGATCCCCAACCCGAAGCTGGGAACCAACACACCGACGACGGTTAGCAAAATGTTGAGCCTCCTCCTGAGACAACACCAAATTGTTTACCACATGAGCCCAAATCTGCTGCAACCTGTCAACCACAGAATCCACACCAGGACAGTCAGAAGGCTCAACCTGCCCCAAAGAAAAACGAGGATGAAAGCCAAAATTACAAAAGAAGGGCGAAAACAAGGTAGCCGAACTAGCCCGATTATTAAGGGCAAACTCGGCCAATGGCAAGAAAGCCACCCAATCATCCTGATCAGCAGACACAAAGCATCTCAAATAAGTTTCCAAAGTCTGATTAGTTCGCTTGGTCTGGCCATTTGTCTGAGGATGAAATGCGGAAGAAAAAGACAAATCAATGCCCAGCCTAGCACAGAAGGCCCGCCAAAACCTAGAAACAAACTGGGAACCTCTGTCGGACACAATATTCTCCGGAATACCATGCAAACGAACCACATGCTGCAAAAACAACGGAACCAAATCAGAAGAGGAAGGCAATTTAGGCAAAGGCACCAAAAAACGACAATCTTCCTGATGGGCTGGCGCCATGCACATGTGTTGTGAATTTGGATTTTGGGCTCCCCCGGTGGCCACTGGTGGAATTGAACTTGTGTCATCATCTTTCCTGTTCACCTGTTCTCATCAGATCTGGGTGTCGCTATATAATCTGGCTTCTCTGTTAGTTGCTTGCCGGTCAACAATGTTATCAGAAGCCTCTCTGTGCTTGTTCCTGCTCCCAGACATCTACTAGATAAGTTGGACTTTCGTCCATGTTTGTTTTTGCTTTTTGGTTCCAGTTCACAGCTGCAGTTTCGTTACTGTGTCTGGAAAGCTCTTGTTGATCAGGAATTGCCACTCTGGTATTATGAGTTAATGCCAGAGTCCTAAAGTAATTTCTGGATGGTGTTTGTTAGGGTTTTCTGCTGACCATGAAAGTGTTCTTTCTGTCTTCTGCTATCTAGAAAGCGGACCTCAAATTTGCTAAAACTATTTTCCTGCTGTGTTTGTTATTTCATCTAAAATCACCGCCAATATATGTGGGGGGCCTCTGTCTCCTTTTTGGGCATTTCTCTAGAGGTGAGCCAGGTCTTATATTTCCCTCTGCTAGCATTATTTAGTTCTCCGGCCGGCGCTGGGCATATAGGGATAAAAAGTAGGACATGCTACCTGGCTACTTCTAGTTGTGCGGTAGGTTTAGTTCATGGTCAGTACAGTTCCCATCTTCCAAGAGCTTGTTCCTATATAGGCTTATGCTATGTTCTCTAGCCATGGAGATCATGACACACATGGTCACCTGTGTCCAAAACTGGGGCTTAATTTTAGCCAAAGGTGTAGCATCAATGCCCCTTAAAGGAATAGGGTTCTGCAAAGACTGCAAAGGGAAACCACAACGCCTGGCAAACTCAAAGTCCATTAAGTTCAAGGCGGCACCTGAATCCACAAACGCCATGACAGAAAATGATGACAATGAGCAAATCAAGGACACAGATAACAGAAATTTAGGTTGTACAGTACTGATGGTAAATGAACTAGCGATCCTCTTTGTACGCTTAGGGCAGACTGAAATGACATGAGAAGCATCGCCACAATAAAAACACAACCTATTCTGACGTCTGAATCCTTGTTGTTCCGTTCTAGACAGAATCCTATCACACTGCATTGGCTCAGGCATCTGCTCTGAGGACAACGCCACAGCGCGCACAGTTCTGCGCTCCCGCAAGCTCCGATCAATCTGAATGGCCAGAGACATAGAATCACTCAGACCGAAAGGCGTGGGAAACCCCACCATAACATCTTTAACGGATTCAGAAAGACCCTTTCTGAAAATTGCCACCAAAGCATCATCATTCCATTTAGTCAACACAGACCATTTTCTAAATTTCTGACAATACAATTCTGCCGCTTCTTGACCCTGAGACAGGGCCAACAAGGTCTTCTCTGCTTGATCCACAGAATTTGGTTCATCATATAATAATCCTAAAGCCTGAAAAAAGGCGTCTACATTAAGCAAGGCCGGATTCCCAGATTCCAGGGAAAATGCCCAATCCTGAGGATCGCCACGCAGCCGGGAGATGACAATTTTAACCTGCTGAATGGAGTCACCAGAGGATCGAGGTTTCAGAGAAAAAACAGTTTACAGTTGTTTTTAAAACTCAAAAATTTGGACCTGTCCCCAAAAAACAAATCAGGAGTAGGAATCTTAGGCTCTAAAACTGGAGTCTGAACAATATAATTAGAAATATCCTGTACCCTAGCAGCAAGCTGGTCTACACGAGAAGCTAATCCCTGAACATCCATGCTAGCACAAGACTCCTCAGCCACCCAGAAAAAAAGAGGGAAGGAAAGACAAAACAGGCTACAGAAAAAAAAATGGCTCAACACCTTTTCTTCCCTTCTTCCGAGATGCATTTAACTCATTATAGGCCAGCTGTACTGTTATGATCCGGTGACCTTGAGCCGCATGAGACTTTCTCTGGAGTAGGTGGAACCTGTACTGACCGCAAACCCTAAACTGACACCGCAACTAGAAGTAGCCGTGGGGTGTACCTAACACATCCTAGACACCTCGACACAGCCGGAGAACTAAATACCCCTATAGATGGAAATGGGAATTCTATCTTGCCTCAGAGCAGAACCCCAAAGGATAGGTAGCCCCCCACAAATATTGACTGTGAGTATTAGAGGAAAGACACACGCAGGCAGAAAACAGGATTTAGCAAAAGAGGCCACTCTAGCTAAAATAGAAAAGGATAGGATAGAATACTAAGCGGTCAGTATTAAAACCCTAAAAATATCCACAGCAGATAATACAAAAATTCCACCATCTAACTAAAGACATGGAATGTATATCTGCATCTCCTGAGAATCCAACTTGACTGAAAAAATCCAAACACAGTCTAAGCTGGACAAGAGAAAACAATGAATAGTACTGAATAGTAAAGCACACAGCATGTGTGCTGCAGAAACAAAACCCAGACACTTATCTTGGCTGATTTGGCAGCAGGGCAGGAGGAACCAGAGAGATATGTAAAACCTCCAAGAACAATGGACAACTGGCAAGGGCTAATGGATCCTGCAAACCTAAATACCCAGAGAGAGCTGCAATCAGCAGGGACACATGCTCAGGATTGCAACCCAGGGACAACTGTATTACCACCAACAACCACCGGAGGGAACCCAAGAGCAGAATTCACAACAGGGAACCCCCAAAAAAATGATGTGGGGTCCCCTTATATTTTATAGCCAGAAAGGCTATGCAGACAGCTGCGGTCTGATATTCATAGCATAGAGAGGGGCCATGGATATTGCCCCCCCGGCTACAAATTCCAGCCCCCAGCCACCCCAGAATTGGCTCATCTGTAAGATGCGCCAATTCCGGCACTTAGCACCTCACCTCCCACACCCATGTAGTGGTGGGATATGGGGTAATAAGGGGTTAATGTCACCTGGCTATTGTAAGGTGACATTAAGCCGGGTTAATAATGGAGAGGCGTCAATAAGATGCCTATCCATTATTAATCCTAGAGTAGCGAAAGAGTTAAAAAAAAATCAAGACACAGCCAGAAAAAAGTATTTTAACATTCTTAATTTAACCATACTTACCATACTCGATCGCCTGTAAAAAATTAAAAATAATAAACCATATACTCCCTGTCCAACGCAGTCCAATTAATAACAAGTGTCCCACGACGATCTCCCCTATAGAACAGTGACATCGAGTGATGTCACTGCTCTATAGGCCCTCCAGTGACACACTGACAGGAGACAATGGCTCCCGCAGTGCATCACTGAAGAGGTTACTTCAGTTCAGGGTCTCACTTTATGCCATTGCTGCGTGGGAACTTTATCACACAGCAGTGCCACAAGTGAGACTAGGGACTATTTTTTACAGGGGCGGAGGAATACAGTGCGGAAGGATACCTTCCTCCCGTCATTGTATTCCTGGAGCCCCTGGAGAGCGGTCGCATCAGCTGATGCTGCTGCTCTCCACGGGCGATCGCCGTGGGACACTCATTTGGATTTCTGCAGATCAGGGAGTATAGTGTTTGTTCCCCGAAGCCAGTGTCACCTGTAAAAAATATTAAAATAACAAACAAAGTGAAAAGTGATGGTGAGTATGTACTCTATGTTTAATGTACTGTATGTCTGTATGTATTGTATGTAATGTATGAATGTACTGTATGTATGTATTGTATGTTATATGTTGCATGTACTGTTATATGTTGTATGTTCTGTCATATGTTGTATGTACTGTCATATGTTGTATGTTCTGTCATATGTTGTATGTTCTGTCATATGTTGTGTGTACTGTCATATGTTGTATGTACTGTCATATGTTGTATGTTCTGTCATATGTTGTATGTTTTGTCATATGTTGTATGTACTGTCATATGTTACATGTTGTATGTACTGTCGTATGTTATATGTTGTATGTTCTGTCGTATGTTCATGTTTTTTTTTACATTCAACGCATTAGCCTGATGATGGGACTGTCCCATCATTGGCTAATGTGTCAATCACTGTCACTTGTAGTCCCATCGAATGATGCCTGCACGCGCACACACCCCCAAGGACCCCTCACAGCCCGCCGTAGACCCCCGACAGCCGGGCATAGAACCACAACAGCCCGGCACAGACCCCTGACAGCCGCACACAGACCCTCGACAGCCACACACAGACCCCCACAGCCCAGCACAGACCCCCGACAGCCCCGCACAGTCGCCCGACAGCCCCGCGATCCCTGCAGACCCCCGCGATCGTTGCAGACACACACAAACACCCGCACACAGACACGCACATCTTCCCCGCACACAGTCTCCGCCCACACACACAGTCTCCGCCCACACTCTGCCCACACACTCTTCCCCCCTCCCGATCTGCAGCGTTTCTCGCAGCAAAACCACAGATCTTTTTTAGATCTGCGGTTTTGCTGCGGATGTGCCCGACTCAATACAAGTCAATGGGTGCAGAAACGCTGCAGATCCGCACAAATAAATGACATGCTCCTTCTTCTAACCCGCAGCGTTTTCAGTGCGGAGTTTTCCGCACCATTAGCACAGCATTTTTTTTTCTATTGATTTACATTGTACTGTAAATCACTTGCCGATCTGCAGCATTTCTGCACAGTAAAAAACCGCAGGAAATCCGCAACGTGTGCACATGGCCTTAAAAATGCACACGCACCCATTGACTTTAATGGGTCCGTGTGATCCGTGCGCTCCCACGAACACTGATATGTCTCCGTGTTTTGTACTTGGACACACGGTGTGTGAATACTTGCTGACATCTGCAGACACACATTCATTTTAATGTGTCTACGTGTGTACGTGTCTCCGGTACGTGAGGAAACTGTCACCACACGTACCAGAGCCACTGACGTGTGAAACTGGCCTTACATAGAGAATTGCTCTATGTCATTTACACATCATCTTCAAAGGAAATATTCATCAAAATATATATTATGTATGTATGTATGTATGTGTGTGTGTGTGTGTGTGTGTGTGTGTGTGTGTGTGTGTGTGTGTATATATATATATATATATATATATATATATATATATATATATATATAATGGATAGAATAAACGCTGGCAATTCATGTGCCACGTACCGTATAATCACAGCATGACAGGTTATAATAGAACACAATGAATTGATATATACACATAGAATCAACTATTAGAAAAAAACAGTCATAAAGTCAAAATGTTCAAAAGTGCAAAATACTTTATTCAATAATAGCAGGTAAAAAAACAGCAAGTGGGAAATTCCCTGTGCCACAATTCAGCACACACAATAGGACAGGTAGGGGCACACGTGGCAATGCTTCTATCAAACATCCATGCTATAGTATAAAAAATGTAGGTATAGATAGATCATATAGAAAAAAGGTCATAATAGACCAACAGCATGGGCATTTGTGGCATAGTATTAAATGCAAGTGCAGCAGGTATACACACCGAGAAGCAAGATGTCAAGCCACACATGCACGCCACTCCTGTCCACCCCGACGCTCTTTTCGGCGAGTCCCTTCCTCAGGGGGGTGTGTCTATGCACAGTGGACTAAGATTAAGCAGTTGCAGGGCTGGAAATAGCAGCGCTTACCTAACTAGTCGCCATAGCAACCAGACGCCAGCTCGCCAACATGCGGCATGGAAACACATGGGGCGGCATGGAAACACATGGGGCCCCATGTCATCCAGAGCCACCCGCTCCACGATAACAAGGACCGGAAGTGACGCAACTGAGCATGCGCAGGATATACAGCGCGGCCATCTTAGTAAAGGGCGCATAGTAAGTAACTGTGTAACAGTGTAGCCATCTTAGTAAAGGGCGCACAATGAGTAACAGACCGCTAAGATGTAAATAATAAACATAGATATTAACAATGCGTATCAAATTTAAGACGCCGCCAGCCAACCACACTGACTATGGGCAGACTTACATTTATCCCAAAAACATTCATGCAACAATGCATCTGTATAAGTGGCACCAATATATTTAGAGGCACTATATAGCAACACTCATGTTCTATATAATGATAATAACTAGAAAAAAAGGGGGGTAACACATTCTATCAGAGTTTATCTACATTGATGGCACCATATACTAATACCCATAGCATATGGGATAAAGATAATCATGGTAACCATAAATAGACGATGGCAAAATTCAGAATTAGTCTATCAGCATGCCATATAGTGTTATAAACAATATGTACAGTGTTATACAGGATCTACTCTATGAAAGTACAATCTTCATAAATCGTTACATATACATATCTAAAAATCAACATCATAGCAAAATAGAAATGTTTGTGCAAAGAGCACACTTGTCCACAGTTGATAGTAGTACTAATATTCAAGCCGTAAATATCCATGGTGATTCATGCATATTGAAGAGTCCAAGATCCACGTATGATATATCACAGAAAGCTGCCACAAGGTAAACTGCATGATAATCAGGAAATACTAGAACTCAAAAAAATAAATAAAATCAATTAAAATCAATACAAACAAGTATATGCGGAAAAGTGGACACAGAAAGAATGCACAACAACCAGGGAACTACAAAAATGGGGCAAAAGAAAGACTTTCATTAAGACCATCTGGTTGAACAGTCTGGAGGAGCCATATCCAATGTATCTCCAGCCTTCCCAGCAGTTTGAACAGCTGACCCCCCTAATATTGATCTTCAGAGCATCAATGCCTCCAACCCTCACGAGTGTCGCATCACACCCGTGAAAAGCCTTAAAATGTCTCGGCAATGTCTTTAAAGTAGTCACGTCTGTGTGGCCAGAAGCCGCCTGTATCCCAAGTACATGCTCCCTGATGCGGACTTTTAGTTGGTGAGTGGTAAAGCCAACATATATCAGTCCGCAGGGGCTAGAAAGGATGGATTACATACAGTAAATACATATAGAATAGATAGATATTTAGATGTCAGTGACAAATACAATTAGTGTAGTGTGTGTGAAAATTACACACATTTAATTAATAAAAGATTAGTTTTTGTAAAAAAAATGGGGTGGGCTCCCTTGCAATTTTCATAACCAGCAGAGGGAAAGCCGATGGCTGGGTGCCGATGCTTATAGCCTGGGAAGGGGGTAATAATATTAATATCAGCTCACAACTGTATACTTTACTTTAGCCTTTACTGACTATTAAAATGGGGAATCCTAAAAAAATGATGTGTCCCCCTATAATTAATAACCAGCAAAGGCTATTCAGACAGCTACTCACAAATGGTACCCATACAAAATCCAGCTGCTGCAGCATCTCAATGAGGATGACCCAGATCGGTGCTCTGAATTTGCAGGATGGGCAAAACAAAAATTGGAACAGGACCCTCAGTTTACACAGAACATTATGTTCAGTGATGAGGCAAACGTTTTTGGGTGGGCCAAAAAATCAAAACGCCAGAATTACGTTTTTTTGGTCTCTGCTAGTGATGAGTGAATATACTCGTTACTCGAGATTTCCAGAGCACGCTCGGGTGTCCTCCGAGTATTTTTTAGTGCTCGGAAATTTAGTTTTTATTGATGCAGCTAAATGATTTACATCTGTTAGAAAGCTTAAGTACATGTGGGGGTTGCCTGGTTGCTAGGGAACCCCCACATGTACTTATGCTGGCTAACAGATGTAAATCATTCAGCTGCGGCAATAAAAACTAAATTTCCGAGCACTAAAAAATACTCGGAGGACACCCGAGCGTGCTCTGGAAATCTCGAGTAACGAGCATATTCGCTCATCACTAGTTGCTGCAGCATTGTACTAAAGTGCTGTGCAAATTAATTGGGACAAAGCAAAAAAATAAAATGTTATAATGCACTGTTACATACTAATTCTGAAAATTACCTGTTTCCACTGGCTAGGTGACCAAGATTTATTTATTATATATTAAAACTGGTTTGAATCACTGACTGGTAACCAACTTACGATTTTACAAATGCTTTGTCCCAATTAATTTGCACAGCACTGTAAAATGCAACACCAAGGGGGCGAGCAAAAGATCGTATCTACACCAAAATGGTATCAATAAAAACTTCAGTTTGACACTCAAAAAAATAAGCCCTCACTCAAGATTACGAAAAATGGAGACCCTACAAGTTTCGGAAAAGTAGCGTCTTTTTTTTTTTTTTACAAACTTTGGATTTTTTTTCTTCACTTAAATAAAGAAGAATCTATTCATGTTTGGTGTCTGAGCTTGCAATCATGTAGAGAATCATAGTGGCGGTCAGTCTTAGCATTTAGTGAACATGGTAAAGAAGAAAAAAACAATTGTTGAATCACACTTTCTTGCAATTTCACCACACTTTGAATTTTTTTCCTGTTTTTCAGTGCACTATATAGGAAAACCAATGATGTCGTTCAAAAGTACAACTGTTCTGTCAAAAAACAAGCCCTGACTAAAGATGAGGGAATATTTCAATGTTTGGTTTGGATTACGATCGCTGAATTAGCAATATTCGAATTTGTCAAATATTTGCCGAACATACCTGAACGCCATTACAGTCAATGGGAGGCAAAAACAAACGCAAGCACAACATCTTAGAATGGCCCCAAATGCTGCCAAAACACATCAAATGAGGGACAGACACCAGGAAAGTGGCCCTAAGGCTGGTTTCACACTTGCGTTTTTGTCCGCTGCGTTTTAGCGCTAAAAAACGCATGCATTTTTTTTTCTATACTTAACATTAAAAACGCATGCATTTTTTTGCATGCGTTTTGAAGCGTTTTTGGCAACGCATGCGTTTTTTTATGCGTGCACTTGTTTGCAGAAATGCAACCTGTAGTAATTTCTAGCGGCGTTTTTTTGCCGCAAAAAAACGCATGCGTTTATTTGCGGCAAAATAATGTATTGCTGTCTATGTAAACGCATGCGTTTTTAAGCACATGCATTTGCATGCGTTTTTAAACGCATGCGTTTCTATAGAAAAACACAAGAAAACACAAGAAAACACAAGAAAAAACAAGAAAACCCTAACCCTAACCCTAAACCTAACCCTAACCCTAAGGTTAGGATCCCTAGTAACCCTAGGGATCCTAACCCTTACCCTAACCCTAGGGATCCTAACCCTAACCCTTAGGGTTAGTGTTAGGATCCCTAGGGTTACGGTTAGGGTTAGGGTTAGGATCCCTAGTAACCCTAGGGATCCTAACTCTAACCCTAACCCTAACCCTAGGGATCCTAACCCTAACCCTTAGGGTTAGGGTTAGGATCCTAACCGTTAGGGTTAGGGTTAGGATCCCTAGGGTTAGGGTTAGGGTTAGGATCCCTAGGGTTAGGGTTACCTAACCTAACCCTAACCCTAACCCTAGCTATTTCTGTTTATAGTGGGTTTTCTAGTTGATTTTGATGATTGGTAGCTGTCACACACTTCTCAGCATGCATTTCAAAAACGCAAACGCAGGTAAAAACGTATGTAAACGCGTCAAAACGCCACGGTTTTTTTTCTGCATGCAAAAACGCATGCGTCTAAAAAACGCAGCGTTTGCATGCGTTTACATGCGTTTTTTCACCACATGCGGTTTTTTAAAAACGCTGCAGATCAAAACGCAAGTGTGAAACCAGCCTAATTCACCCACAGTACAAATGTTAGCATGGAACTGCAGCAATCAGACAGGCATGAGGTATCGAGGTCTGGGACAGCATTTACAGCTTTCAATTGAATGTCACAGAAAAACGAGGTGGGTGAGGGTTCAGTGTAGGCCTCCTTTGCTGGGAGCCCTGATACCACATGCAACACCTCTACCTTCTTTCACGCTGAGCCACACTCAGGTAGCACAAATATCAGTTTTGTGGACTACCATTGTCAGAAAAATTTAAGGATAGTAACACGGGTACTTGAGTCCAAGGAAAGGGAGGCCTGACGGTGTTGGAGGCCTACTGCTACAGGCAACATGCATGAATGAGACCCAACCAGGAGATAATTTATAGCATAGGCAGCGGGTGATGAATACTTCAATCAGCCGCTGTCTGCACTTGCTGTTATTAGCAGTATCAGGTGTAGGTTGATGGGAGTAATAGTTCCATCAGCTGCTGTCTATTGTCTCTGTTATCAGTTGAATATAACTCTCATCATTCTTCCCTGCTCACGCTGATCGCTGGCAGAGCAGGGGAGAACGATGAGAGTCGTCTTCAGAATCCAGCGCCGGGGAACAGCACTAACTGTATCGCTGCTTCTCAGGTGCTGGTGCGTGTGGTACTTATGTGGCGCACAGACACTGACATTTCCGGTATCAGGACATGTGAAACAGGCCTAAAATAGATGAAATAGTTAGACATACTTATTCCTTTACTGTTCCATTAGAGTTTCATCCATTTTAAACTGATCTATTGCAACGAGTCAATAGATAAAAATGTTCAGACAGTCTACTTCCTTTAGTGAAAAAAATCTATGTAACCATGACACCTGAGAAAAAATTGGTCTGTTTTTCCTGGATGATAACACTCACATGGTTGTGTGGATCTAGCCTTATTTAGGTTCTAAAAACATTCAGATGTTGAAAATGAGAGTAGCAAGAGCAAAGACAGCAGGAATTCCATTAGTTGGTCCTGATTCACCAAACAGTTTTTACCAGAATTTTTTACATCAAACGCTTTAAAATGTCACAAAATTTTATGCCTGTCATATAACAGTTGCATAAGTGGAAAGTCACCATCACCTAACACAAGCACCGCCACATCGAGAGCTTCATTTATGGACATACAGTGGCATAAATTACGACCATTTCTTGTGGTGGTACCTTATAGCTGTAAGATGTGCCAAATTGACTAAGAGGCATCTCTTATCCCCTTAATTATTTTAGAGGATAAATAAAATCAGAAACTTGTAAATAATTTTTTGGTTTTTTTTTTGCCCTTTTCCGAGACCAGTAACATTTTCATTTTTTGGTCGATCTACCTGTACAAGAGCTTGTTTTTGTAGAGCTAGCCAACAATTTTTATTTATACCATTTTGGGATAGATATGACATTTTAATTAGTTATTGCATTTTTGTGGCCCTGCTGCCACTAAAATTAGACACAACTTTGGTGTTTTTTATTTTTTTTACTCTTTAAGGAATTTACTGATCAGGTTAATTAATTTTATATTGTGATAGATCTGACTATTGTGGATGCAGTTATACCAGATATCTGTATTTTTTTTTACATTTTTTAATAGCTTTATATTTTTAAAAGGGAATTAAGAGAGCTATTAAAATGTTTGTTTTTTCTTCATAGTTTTTAAAACTTTTTTTTTACTTTTTACTGTATTTGTTAGTCTTTATAAGGAACTTGAACTTGTGTTCACCTGATCGCTTGTACTGTATACTTCAGTGTTACTGTATATTGTAAAAATCATGGTCTCCACAGGCTGGGTCTTCAGCATTTAAAGAGATGGACATACTGCTCATGTTCCCCCTTAAAGAACATGCATATTGTTTTGTATAATGTGAATTGTTATATGGTGATTATGTAGTCTTTGGCCCAGTAGGGAGAGTTAGGGTTAATTTTTGGGACTAGCCCAGAGTGGGAGGGGGTAAGGTGAAAGGACAGAGACAGTTTCCTGTTGGGATGTCAGAAAGGGCCCAGTGTGCATTAGAAGCAGACCTAAGGTGTGAACAGAAAGCAGTATTGCATGACGTGGGTGTCCCAAAGTGAGAGGAGACCAAGACTGTAGTTAGCGTGATCCAGAGTAAAGAGGAAGGAAAACTGGCATAATAGTCAACCGGAGATGGGTCCAGGAAGAGGACATCTAACAGTACAGCCCCGAGTTTATAACTCAGAAAGGTAATGTGCAAGGACTGGACAGAGAACATGAGACAAAGAGAGAGTGCCTCAGGCGGGAGCTCCAAGGCATCAGCAGAGAAGGTAAGTATCGGCCACATTGGCAAACTAATTCCCTTGAGGGGAAAGAAGACGTGGAACCACAGGTTGGGAATAGGACTTCCTGGATTGTAGTACTGAGCTGGGTTGTGGTGAAGGAAAGTGAAACAGTGAAGACAGAGAATAAGTAAATTAAGAAAATGGAATGGAGACTGTGTGTGAAAATGCTCCATATTGTGAAGGAAACGTTCATTAAGTTGTGTACCCGCTATCTATTGTACATAATCTCCATCAAGTTATTGTTCAGCAAAAAGTTTATTTTTGACTGGTGGTCTCCCTCATTGAAGTGTTCAACATCTGGTCCTGGCCAACCCAAGTCATTGGTAACAAGCAGCCTGAAAGGTTGTAACAGCCCCTTACACAAGTCCACACACCCAGCCAGGACCCCCACCTTCATATAACATGCCGGGGTGTAAGAAACGCGCTTACTGCCATTGCTATTGCCCCACGCCACGTTACAAGCAGACAACTGGCTTCCATAGCAACCGCTAGACACCGTAAAATCAAACAAGAGCAGATGATGGGCTGATAGAATGACACATGCTTTGAATGTTGCCTTTAGAGATTCACAGCGGCATCTCATAGATTATGTCAAGGAAGGGTGGCGCTCGCCTCCACATGCAGCTGCTAGAGGCAAATTCTGGCTGTGACATACAGTATTGGGCAGGCTCAACTCCTGAATCCGCTCCTGACTTGCACCGTACATATCCTGAGGATATCAGGAAGAGGTTATTGATTATAACAGAACACATCCAGAACTATTTTGACTTGTACCTTTGAAGTAGCCTTCCTCAATACTGTGATGGCACACAATTATAACTCTGCATTAGTTTATAGAATTCTCACAAGGGAGTTTTCTCATTATCGCTAAGGCTACTTTCACACATCAGGTTTTTTGTTTCAGGCAGAATCCGGCTAACGTTTAAAAAAAAGGATCTGTTGGAAATAGTGGGAAAACTGATGCAACGGATCCGTTTTTCTGCCAGATCCGGTTTTTACTTTTAGTATGGGATTTACATTGAGTTCCTGGAAAAAAGAGAGAGAGACAGACCTTTAAAAGGAAAATATGCATGAATTCAATGGAAAATGCTTGGAAAACCGGATTCAGAGGCCGGATTCATCTTTTCACATGTCCGTTTCACACGTTTTTGGCCGGTTCCATTGCTGTGCGCTTTTTTTGCCGGATGTTAAATATTAATTAATTGAATGATTCTTAATCTCAATTCAGTACCGAGCACATTGCTTCTTGCTGACATTACCAAAAGCTATTTCTGTGTATGTATAAGTCAACACCATATACAGGGAACACGTGATCTGTAGGAAAGATATATTAATGTCTCTTAGGAGGGTGGGGGTTGGTCTTTTTGCCACGTTGGACTGTCACCTCCTGTTTCACCATTATTCTCCATGGACATCTGACAAGTCACAAGGAAGGAACAGCTGGCAGCGGTAGCCATAATGACCTTCTGACTTCACACAGACAGACGGCTTTTACCATTCAAACTTCGGGAAAGATGAGTATCAAGTGCTGATATCTACACATGGACAATCTGTTCGTAACTATTTCATCTATTTTTATGTCTTACTGCAAAGTGATTTTTCTGTGGACAATTCAATAAACCACTACCTTTTTTATGAGAATATCATGACATTTTTCTTTAAGAGTAATGCACCTGGTGAATAGTCTTGATTACATAAATGTGCAAAATAAAAATATATAACATTGGCCAAGCCAGCCAGTTTTGATTTTTTGTGCTATTTTTGCGTGAATTTCCTTCATTCTTGCACACGGGGGAAGACGGAAGAGTTTGTTAGATATTGTGCAAGTTTTCAGAAATTTCACTTCAAAACTTCAAGTCACAAAGATCTCATACAAGAGCCTACGAATTACGGAGACTTTAACTGGTGTCAGATGGATTGACAAGCACTAGTATTGGAAGTGCTGAAGATATACGTGCTGAAAATAGCCATGCTGAAGTCCAGAGTCCAGCGTTGTAAAGACAAGCTGAGACATTTCAAAGGAACTCAAGGTAAGAAATGGATTTAATTAATTCATATGCTAAATCAAGTCAGATAGAATTTGTAAGTTTGTATTAATCTAGCTTAGAAATATTTTGGCTTTCTTTATTTGCAGAATGCAAGATAGCAAATCTAAAGTTAGATTCTAAGCTAATATCTAGGAAACAAGAAAAAGAGCAACTGAAAAATATATTACATATGGTTAATGTATTTCACGAGTTTGTTACAGAAAAGTCCAAAAAAGATTGTGTAGAAAGAATATCTAAGGAAATGGAAATTAATGATGTTCCCAAGATTGACTGTGATGTGGAGAGTGAGGAAGAGGTGACGCACATATCTGTAATGACGGCCACTCAAGGTGACCTTGACTTTGTGTCTCATGATGAAAAACAAGATGGAGGACACGTAGGAGACATGACAACTGACAAAGATGATGTAGAAGGGTCACTAAAAATAGAAGACGACTCGGAGGCCCAACCCCAAAATAAATCTTGGAAAATCTTGTTAAAATTATGCAAAATCATTCCTGCATATGATGACAAAATCCATGTGTGCAGAAATTCAGAGATATTTGAGAGTTTTGCTGATAAGTTTGATTTGACTAATCAACAGAAAAATCAATTATTTAAAATGTGGCTACCAGTAATTTTCTCCAGAAAATTCTCATTAAAAATGCAAAGTGATGAGTTCCATGAAGAAATGACTGATGTAGAAAGATTAAAAATTTTGATATTTTGTGGATTAAAAGAAAATTATCCAGATCTTGATATTCTTCTAAAATTGAAGATTGGCCGGAAAGAATGTACTTTTACCTTCATGTCTATTTTTGAAAGGGTGTACAAAATGGTCAGTACTAATTACAATAAAAAATCAATGATAAATTGTTTTGTAAACAAATTTAGATTACTAAATCCTGTATCTCGTATTATTGCTTCACAAAAAGATTCTTTATTTGAATGTGCGCAATCCCTTGATTTTTCGAGAAAACATGAGAATCTTGAAAGGAAAACAAATCATACTAAGTTTTTGAAACCAGGCAGAATTATATCTTATGAGAAGCCAAAATCAAAATCTCCAAAACTGATCCAGAATCAAATCTATGAAGTACGAAGAAAATTACATATTTGCTACAAACCCTATGAAACGATTCAGGAGTCCATTAAAGAAGTTGATTTGAATGGGTTAAAAGCTGAAGGTTCAGATCTCTCTGTAAGGCTATGTTCACACGTTGCAGTTTTTGCTGCGGATCCGCAGCGGATTTGACGCTGCGGATCCGCAGCAGATTTCCATACGGTTTACAGTACAATGTAAACCTATGGAAAACAAAAAACGCTGTGCCCACGATGCGGAAAAATCCGCTCGGATTCGCTGCGGAAAAAAAGGAGCATGTCACTTCTTTGTGTGGATTCCGCAGCGGTTTTCAACATGCACCAATAGGAAAGTGCAGTTGAAAACCCGCAGAGGAATCCGCACAAGAAACCGCATGAAAATCCGCAGTGAAAACCGCAGTGGTTTTGCACTGCGGATTTTCCAAATTCGCTGCGGAAAAATCCGCAGCAGAATCCGCAACATGTGCACATACCCTTAAGATGGCGGAAATTGATAGACGGAAGCAGGTGAGTATAGGGGGTGCTCAGCTGAACACTCCATTATCACAGCTCTTCAAAGAGTCCATAGGGTTAAGAATGTCCTTATTAAGTAGCGCTTTCCAACAAATTATTGACAGGGAGTTGAGATTTGGTGTAGGAATTGGCTAAAAATGTAATCATATTATATGATGTGTAGATGAGTTATACAATGTATTATTTATTAATATGTAATTATTTTATACAATATATTTCTGCAGTTATATATATATATATATATATATATATATATATATATATATATTTTAATATAGTATACAGTAAATACTGTAGCATATTTGTATAAGTAGAGATTATATTAACTGTATTTTTATATATATAGTGAAATAATTAAAATTTAATCCAGTAATAATATTTAGAATTACATTAATTACATTTATTAAATATATACATATGTATAACATTTAAATTATTTTGTTTTTAAATAAATATGAAATTAACCTTATCTTTTATTTTTCCTTAGAGCTTTCATTTCAAAGCAGGAATTGAACAAAAAAACTTCTTACATTTATGTTTTATTTACACAGGACGTTATAATAACTGCATGATTGTATATATTTAACACTTAAAAAAATAATACATAACTAACAATCTAAAATTTGTGTAGTGTAATTTTTGTTCTATAACAATTTAAAACATGTTTTTTCCTCTACTGCATGGCATGACATGTCACACTTCTGTTTCAATTTAGAGCTGTAAGAAGAAGCTTTAGAAGTTCCAGGCCCTGTACCAAATATAACTGTACAACACATGCACAAGTTTCCTATGGAGAAGTCCTATCCATAGGTTAGAACATAGCGTTAGTGTTAGATAATATTTGGGGAATATTCAAATAAATATTAGAATACTAAATTTAATAGAATACAATGCGCATTGATTGATAATTAATTATTTCTTGATTTAGTTAATAGTGAATAAGTGCAATCACACATCAATATGGTTTATCAAGAAAATCTACATTTAGAATAATTTTTCCAAATGATAATTTTATGATATTCAGTGTTTTTTTTAGTTACATAGATGGGTACACATCTTCAAACAAATTTATGGCACAAGTTGATATGACAGTTCTTAAAAATTAATTATTTTTTAATTTTGGTTTTTACAAATTAATTTTTTTCATAGAATATTATTTTTTGGTAATAAGGGGGAAATGTGTTTTTGATTATGATTACATCATCACATTTCATCAATACCTCTTTTTCACATATTTTAATAAAGAAGAAATATTAATAAGGTACTATTGGGTATAATAATATTAAGTGTTATAAAAGTAATTTTTTCTCTAATGAAGGATATTATATGCAAAGCTGCATAATTTCAATATTTTGGTAATCCAAGGTTATGACAACATCTAAATGATGGATATATTAAGGAATGTGTTATTGAGACATAACCTCTGCATTTATCATCAACATATAAAGGCCTTATTCTTATTTTTATTTTTATTCTCATTTTTATTTTCCATTTTTCATTTATTATTTTTTCTCATTTTTATTTTTCATTTTTTCATTTTTTCTTCAATTTTTATTGTTAATTTTTATTTTATCTCAAGAAAAAAAATAAATCAATATTTAATAAAGTAATGTCTAATACAAGAATATTGCTTTATCAAATATAGTGATCATATGGTTTCATTATATATGAAATGTTTCAATTCTGGGTTGAATACAACAATTCTTTCACTCATTCATTCATTTATTCATATATTTATATATATTCTTATTTTGGTTCATGGCTACACATTCTTACATATTATTGGTCTATTAATAAAGTTTTAGTAATAAAACACTTGTTACATAAAAGACACACTGACATCTATGGGTTTAAAAAAAAAATTACACCTACGACATAAAAATGTCCTATCACATGAAGAATATGGTTAATAATATATTATTATTATTATTATTTTATTTTTTCAAATATAAATTCCATATTAATATTCTGATAATAATTATATGGATATTATTGATTGCTATGGTACGCTGTGATATTATAGGTTAGGAAAATTACCAGATTTGGTATAGAATAGGGAATGAAAACTTCAATCAAGATATTGAAATTACGTTAATAAAGACTTTTCATATTTCCAAATTCAATTGATTCTTAAAAGTTACAAGAAGAAAAAGCCGCTATCCAGAAGTTCCACAAGGTAACAATGCTATGATTTCTAAATAATAATAGACTGTGTCAAATACAATTCATGTCACCACTCACAACTACAGCATCCATCACTGACAAGTATGAGTGCAGTATCTAAACTGACAACCACGAAGAGGACGATGATCCTATGATACTAAGATGAACTGTGTTATTACGTTCCAGTGGTTTCCTATCACCTATGACTTCCATGAAAGCTGGTGAACAATCAGGTAATTGTCAGGATGCTACAACCCTGACATGTGTCCTGTGCACTAAGGACTGGTTATGGTGCTATGTTTAGCAGGGAAGAGTCAATGTAACCCTTGCTGTGCCGACCAAAGATGTTACACCTGTTCCAAGACCACTGCGGATGATATGGAGATTCAAGATGATTTCCAAGGCGAGCCAATGTAAGTCCAGGTCTTTAAAGGTGACACTGCACAGATATTACAGCTATATTTCATCTATGAACTTTGTTTTCTTATCAACATTTGAATTTATGGACTTTGATTGACACATGACACACAGTCTCTACAATATCTACATGCTATCATCTATTTCAAAAGAATTATAATAAAGATTGTTTAAAAGAACCAAGAAGAAGACATCAAGATGAAGATCAGATGACATCAGACCTGAGATGCTTCAAGTAGATATAGGGAAGTATAATTATATATTTTATATGAATATTAGTCACGGCTTACCATAACATGAATTTACATATCATTATATTATTGAGTACGTATAACAATATTATTATTTATATTATGAACATTAAATTATGTTGCCAAAGAAGATCTTATTAATATATTTTATTTGAGGGTTCCAATCAATGCCTGTCACCCTCAAAAGGGGGAATTGTTAAATATTAATTAATTGAATGATTCTTAATCTCAATTCAGTACCGAGCACATTGCTTCTTGCTGACATTACCAAAAGCTATTTCTGTGTATGTATAAGTCAACACCATATACAGGGAACACGTGGTCTGTAGGAAAGATATATAAATGTCTCTTAGGAGGGTGGGGGTTGGTCTTTTTGTCACGTGGGACTGTCACCTCCTGTTTCACCATTATTCTCCATGGACATCTGACAAGTCACAAGGAAGGAACAGCTGGCAACGGTAGCCATAATGACCTTCAGACTTCACACAGACAGACGGCTTTTACCATTCAAACTTCGGGAAAGATGAGTATCAAGTGCTGATATCTACACATGGACAATCTGTTCGTAACTATTTCATCTATTTTTATGTCTTACTGCAAAGTGATTTTTCTCTGGACAATTCAATAAACCACTACCTTTTTTATGAGAATATCATGACATTTTTCTTTAAGAGTAATGCACCTGGTGAATAGTCTTGATTAAATAAATGTGAAAAATAAGCATATTTAACACCGGACAAAAAAACGTTCATCTGGACGTTTTCTCCATCTGCCGGCAACTACTATTTGGACGGATCCGGAAAAAAACAAATGAAACGTCTGGCCATCAGGCACAATCCGGCACTAAAACAACTCTATGAGAAAAAAATGGATCCGGCGCAAAAAACGGATCCGTTTTTTTCAAAAATGGCTGGATTGTGCCTAAAGCCTAGACTTGTGCACATTTCTGTATAAGCATTCTTAAATGTATTGGTGCATTTTGGCCCAAATTTAGTAAAAAAAATCTTTAAGAGGACTTCTTTAAGACATAACTAAAGAATAGTGATGAGCAAATACACTCGCACCATTCATTACTCGCAAGAATAATACGGTATTCGGGCTGTTCATTGGTGAGTAATTTTCTATTCGCCTCGGTATATGTTGTGAATTCTGCTCTTGGGCTCCCTCCGGTGGTTGTAAGTGGTAGCGCTGCTGTCTCTGAATCGCAGCATTTATCAGGTGTGTTCACTTTGTGCCATTTTGACTGGGCTATTTAGTCTTGCTTCACCCTTTAGTCAGTGCCAGTTGTCCATTGTTCCTGGAGGATTCACATCTCTACCTGGTCTCTCCTGCTTTGCAGTTCTTTTCAACAAAGATAAGTTCTGGCCTTGATTTTTTGCTGTCCACATGCTGTGGCCTTATTGTTCAGTTCTTTTCCATGTTTTTGTCTTGTCCAGCTTGGTCTGTATAAGGATTTGTTTAGCCAAGCTGGTAGCTCTGGAGATGCAGATATACCCTCCATATCTTTAGTTAGCTGTGGAGTTTTTGTATTTTCTGTGGTGGATATTTTCTAGTGTTTTAATACTGACCGCATAGTACTCTGTCCTATCCTTTCTATTTAGCTAGAAGTGGCCTTCTTTGCTAAATTCTGATTTCAGTCAATATTTGTGGGGGGCTGCCTTTCCTTTGGGGATTTTCTCTGAGGCAAGATAGTTTTCCCTTTTCTATCTCTAGGGGTAATTAGTCCTCTGGCTGTGTCGAGATGTCTAGGGAGCGCTAGGTACATTCCACGGCTACTTCTAGTTGTGGTGTTAGGTTCAGGGTCTGCGGTCAGTACAGGTACCACCTTCTCCAGAGTACGTCTTATGCTGCTCCTAGGCCACCAGATCATAACAGTACAACTGGCCAACAATGAGTTAACCGCATCTCAGAAGAAGGGAAGGAAAGTGCTGAGCCAATTTTTTTTGTGTAGTCTGTTGTGTTTTTTTTTTCTCTTCCCTCTTTACCTCTGGGTGGCTCAGGAGTTCGGTGCTGGTATGGATGTTCAGGGATTGGCTTCTTGTGTGGATCAACTTGCTGCTAGAGTACAGGGTATTTCTGATTATATCGTTCAGACTCCAGTTTTAGAGCCTAGAATTCCAACTCCTGATTTTTTTGGGGGGGATAGGTCCACATTTCTGAGCTTTAAAGATAACTGTAAACTATTTTTTGCTTTGAAACCCCGTTCCTCTGGTGATCCCATCCAGCAGGTTAAAATTATTATATCTCTGCTGCGTGGTGACCCCCAGGATTGGGCATTTGCCCTGGAACCTGGGAATCCGGCGTTATTTAATGTAGACACCTTTTTTCAGGCGCTTGGGTTATTGTATGATGATGAACCTAATTCAGTGGATCATGCTGAGAAGACCTTGTTGGCCCTGTCTCAGGGTCAAGAAGCGGCAGAATCATATTGCCAGAAGTTTAGAAAATGGTCTGTACTGACTAAATGGAATGAGGATGCCTTGGCGGCAATATTCAGAAAGGGTCTTTCTGAATCCGTTAAAGATGTTATGGTGGGGTTCCCCACTCCTGCTGGTCTGAGTGATTCTATGTCTCTGGCCATTCAGATTGATCGGCGCTTGCGCCAGCGCAGAGTTGTACACACTATGGCATTGTCTTCCGAGCGGAGTCCTGAGCCTATGCAGTGTGATAGGATTGTGTCTAGAGCTGAACGACAAGGATTCAGACGTCAGAATAGGTTGTGTTTTTACTGTGGCGATTCTGCTCATGTTATTTCTGATTGCCCTAAGCGAACCAAGAGAATCGCTAGTTCTGTTACCATCAGTACTGTGCAACCTAAATTTCTGTCATCTGTGATTCTGATCTGCTCATTGTCGTCATTTTCTGTCATGGCATTTGTGGATTCAGGCGCCGCTCTAAACTTAATGGACTTAGAATTTGCCAGACGTTGTGGTTTCCCCTTGCAGCCTTTGCAGAGTCCTATTCCTTTGAGGGGCATTGATGCTACACCGTTGGCTAAAAATAAACCTCAGTTTTGGACACCGCTGACCATGTGCATGGCGCCAGCCCATCAGGAAGATTGTCATTTTCTGGTGTTGCATAATTTGCATGATGCTATTGTGCTGGGTTTCCCATGGTTACAGGTGCATAATCCGGTATTAGATTGGAAATCTATGTCTGTGACTAGTTGAGGTTGTCAGGGGGTTCATGGTGACGTTCCTGTGATGTAAATTGTCTCCTCCCCCTCTTCTGAAATTCCTGAGTTTTTGTCAGATTTCCAGGATGTATTCAATGAGCCCAAGTCCAGTTCTGTGATTGTGCTATTGACTTGATTCCAGGCTGTAAGTTCCCTAAGGGCCGACTTTTCAACCTGTCTGTGCCAGAACATACCGCCATGTGGAGCTATGTTAAGGAGTCCTTGGAGAAGGGGCATATTCAGCCATCTTCTTCACCATTGGGAGCAGGTTTTTTTTTGTTGCCAAAAAAGATGGCTCCTTGAGACACTGTATTGATTATAGCCTCTTGAATAAGATCACGGTCAAATTCCAATACCCTTTGCCTTTGCTTTCTGATCTGTTTGCTAGGATTAAGGGGGCTAGTTGGTTTACTAAGATTGACCTTCGATGGGCATATAATCTTGTTCGTATTAAGCAGGGTGACGAATGGAAAACTGCGTTTAATACGCCCGAAAGATTTTGAATACCTTGTGATGCCATTCGGACTCTCTAATGCTCCATCTGTGTTTCAGTCCTTCATGCATGATATATTTCGGAATTATCTTGATAAATTCATGATTGTATATTTGGATGATATTTTGATTTTTTCAGATGATTGGGAGTCTCATGTGAAACAAGTCAGGATGGTATTTCAGATCGTTCGTGATAATGCCTTGTTTGTGAAGGGGTCTAAGTGCCTCTTTGGAGTACAGAAGATTTCTTTTTTGGGTTTCATTTTTTCTCCCTCATCTATAGAAATGGATCCGGTTAAGGTTCAGGCCATTCATGATTGGATCCAGCCCACATCCGTGAAGAGCCTTCAGAAATGTTTGGGCTTTGCTAATTTTTATCGCCGTTTCATTGCCAACTTCTCCAGTGTGGTTATACCCCTGACCGATTTGACGAAGAAAGGCGCTGATGTGACGAATTGGTCCTCTGAGGCTGTTTCTGCCTTTCAGGAGCTTAAACGCCGATTTACTTCTGCCCCTGTGTTGCGTCAGCCGGATGTTTCTCTTCCTTTTCAGGTTGAGGTTGACGCTTCTGAGATTGGGGCAGGGGCCGTTTTGTCTCAGAGGAATTCTGATGGTTCCTTGATGAAACCGTGTGCCTTCTTTTCTCGAAAGTTTTCGCCTGCGGAACGCAATTATGATGTCGGCAATCGTGAGTTGTTGGCTATGAAGTGGGCATTTGAGGAGTGGCGACATTGGCTTGAGGGGGCCAAGCACCATATTGTGGTCTTGACCGATCATAAGAATCTGATTTATCTCGAGTCTGCCAAACGGCTGAATCCTAGACAGGCCCGATGGTCCCTGTTTTTCTCCCGTTTTGATTTTGTGGTCTCGTATCTTCCGGGTTCTAAGAATGTTAAGGCTGATGCCCTCTCTAGGAGCTTTTTGCCTGATTCTCCTGGGGTCCTTGAGCCGGTCGGTATTCTGAAGGAAGGGGTGATTCTTTCTGCCATCTCCCCTGATTTACGACGGGTTCTTCAGAAATTTCAGGCTGATAAACCTGACCGCTGTCCAGTGGGGAAATTGTTTGTTCCTGACAGATGGATTAGTAAAGTGATTTCGGAGGTTCATTGTTCTGTGTTAGCCGGTCATCCTGGGATTTTTGGTACCAGAGATTTGGTTGGTAGGTCCTTTTGGTGGCCTTCTTTGTCACGGGATGTGCGTTCTTTTGTGCAGTCCTGTGGGACTTGTGCGCGGGCCAAGCCTTGGACACATATTTCTATGGATTTTATTTCGGATCTTCCGGTTTCCCAGAGGAAGTCAGTTATCTGGGTGGTTTGTGACCGGTTTTCTAAGATGGTTCATTTGGTACCTTTGCCTAAGTTGCCTTCCTCTTCTGATTTGGTTCCGTTGTTTTTTCAGCATGTGGTTCGTTTGCATGGCATTCCAGAGAACATTGTGTCCGATAGAGGTTCCCAGTTTGTTTCTAGGTTTTGGCGGGCCTTTTGTGCTAGGCTGGGCATTGATTTGTCTTTTTCTTCCGCATTTCATCCTCAGACAAATGGCCAAACCGAGTGAACTAATCAGACTTTGGAAACTTATTTGAGAAGCTTTGTGTCTGCTGATCAGGATGATTGGGTGGCTTTCTTGCCATTGGCCGAGTTTGCCCTTAATAATCGGGCTAGTTCTGCTACCTTGGTTTCACCCTTCTTTTGTAACTCTGGTTTTCATCCTCGTTTTTCTTCAGGGCAGGTTGAGCCTTCTGATTGTCCTGGGGTGGACTCTGTGGTTGACAGGTTGCAGCAAATTTGGGCTCATGTTGACAATTTGGTGTTGTCTCAGGAGGGGGCTCAGCGTTTTGCTAACCGTCCTCGGTGTGTTGGTTCCCAGCTTCGGGTTGGGGATTTGGTCTGGTTGTCTTCCCGTCATGTCCCTATGAAGGTTTCTTCCCCTAAGTTTAAGCCTCGGTTTATTGGCCCTTATAGGATTTCTGAGATTATCAATCCAGTGTCTTTTCGTTTGGCCCTTCCAGCCTCTTTTTCCATCCATAATGTTTTTCATAGATCTTTGTTGCGGAAATATGTGGTGCCCGTTGTTCCCTCTGTTGATCCTCCTGCCCCGGTGTTGATTGATGTTGAGTTGGAGTATGTGGTTAAGAAGATTTTGAATTCTCGTTTTTCGAGGCGGAGGCTTCAGTATGTGTTCAAATGGAAGGGTTATGGCCAGGAGGATAATTCTTGGGTTGTTGCCTCCGATGTTCATGCTGATGATTTGGTTCGTGCCTTTCATTTGGGTCATCCGGATCGGCCTGGGGGCTCTGGTGAGGGTTCGGTGACCCCTCTTGAAGGGGGGGGTACTGTTGTGAATTCTGCTCTTGGGCTCCCTCTGGTGGTTGTAAGTGGTAGCGCTGCTGTCTCTGAATCGCAGCATTTATCAGGTGTGTTCACTTTGTGCAATTTTGACTGGGCTATTTAGTCTTGCTTCACCCTTTAGTCAGTGCCAGTTGTCCATTGTTCCTGGAGGATTCACATCTCTGCCTGGTCTCTCCTGCTTTGCAGTTCTTTTCAACAAAGATAAGTTCTGGCATTGATTTTTTGCTGTCCACATGCTGTGGCCTTATTGTTCAGTTCTTTTCCATGTTTTTGTCTTGTCCAGCTTGGTCTGTATAAGGATTTGTTTAGCCAAGCTGGTATCTCTGGAGATGCAGATATACCCTCCATATCTTTAGTTAGCTGTGGAGTTTTTGTATTTTCTGTGGTGGATATTTTCTAGTGTTTTAATACTGACCGCATAGTACTCTGTCCTATCCTTTCTATTTAGCTAGAAGTGGCCTTCTTTGCTAAATTCTGATTTCAGTCTGTGTATGTTTTTTCCCTCTCCTCTCACAGTCAATATTTGTGGGGGGCTGCCTATCCTTTGGGGATTTTCTCTGAGGCAAGATAGTTTTCCCTTTTCTGTCTCTAGGGGTAATTAGTCCACCGGCTGTTTCGAGATGTCTAGGGAGCGCTAGGTACATTCCACGGCTACTTCTAGTTGCGGTGTTAGGTTCAGGGTCTGCGGTCAGTACAGGTACCACCTTCTCCAGAGTACGTCTCATGCTGCTCCTAGGCCACCAGATCATAACAGGTATAGTCGAGGGACCTTCCCGGCATGTTTCACACTTTATTTGTAGCCAATAAACATTCTGGGCTTGCTTGCCAATCACAGTAATGCCGGTGCCATCTTTGGTGTGGTATTACTGTGACTGGCTAGCCTTACAGCATCATAGGGGATATTTAATCTCTGCTGGTGCCATCTTGCGCACATTGCAGGTAGAAACAGCATAGGGAGAGCATAGTGTGAGCATAGGGAGAGTGATAGGAGCATATAGGGAGATTTAGCTCTTTTAAAGGGCCACTGTCACCCCCCCCCCAGGCGTTATAAACTAAAAGAGCCACCTTGTGCAGCAGTAATGCTGCAGTCTAACAAGGTGTCTCTTTTAGTTTTTGATTAAGTTATTACCGCAATAAAACGTTTTAAAAATTGGCCAAACGTACCAGCTATTGTACCGGGAGGCGGTCCGAATCGTTCTCTCTGTATCCCCCAACTGCCGTCACTCTTGTCTTCAGGGCCGATGGTACCCGCCCCCTGCGCGCTGTTTCTTCTTAAATCCGGCGCCTGCGCTGTGCGTGCCTGCCTGGGGCCTGCGCAGTCTTCATTGTGAGTCACAGCTCAGACGCAGGGTGCCTGACTGCGCCTGTGCGGGCAGTGCGGCCACCCTGTGACTGACGCCCCGCCCCGCACTGTGTTATTCATTATGCTCAGTGCGGGGCTGGCATTCCTGGGCATGCGCACTGCGCTGTCCAGGCCCTCTCCCATCTCCCCCTGCTCCCCTGCCTTACGGCATTGTTATTTTCGGCTGCCGCATTCCAGACGCTGGTGAGAATTAGTGTCTATTGCGGCAAGCTGCTATGTGTTTGTATGTTTTAATCAGGGGCGGATTATATGAGGGTCAATCTGTGCGGTAGCCCAGGGCTACCGCACAGATTGACCCTCTGTGACTGTGAATGCCCGCCGACATGTGCCCCCGGACCCGGTGGCCAGAGAGAGGGGGCCCGATTGCTGGACAATGGGGCAATGCTGGAGAGACACTGGGGGCAATGCTGGACACACTGGGGGCAATGCTGACACACTGGGGGCAATGCTGACACACTGGGGGCAATGCTGACACACTGGGGGCAATGCTGTACACAATGGGGGCAATGCTGGACACAATGGGGGCAATGCTGGACACAATGGGGGCAATGCTGTCACACTGGGGGCAATGCTGTCACACTGGGGGCAATGCTGTCACACTGGGGGCAATGCTGGACACAATGGGGGCAATGCTGGACACAATGGGGGCAATGCTGTCACACTGGGGGCAATGCTGTCACACTGGGGGCAATGCTGTCACACTGGGGGCAATGCTGACACACTGGGGGCAATGCTGACATACTGGGGCAGATTGCTGGACACACTGGGGTAATATGCTGACACACTGGGGGCAATGCTGACACACTGGGGGCAATGCTGACACACTGGGGGCAATGCTGGACACACTGGGGGCAATGCTGTCACACTGGGGGCAATGCTGTCACACTGGGGGCAATGCTGTCACACTGGGGGCAATGCTGTCACACTGGGGGCAATGCTGACACTGGGGGCAATGCTGGACTCAATGGGGGCAATGCTGTCACACTGGGGGCAATGCTGACACACTGGGGTAATATGCTGGACACACTGGGGGCAATGCTGACACACTTGGGGCAATGCTGACACACTGGGGTAATATGCTAGACACACTGGAAGCAATGCTGACACACTGGGGGCAATGCTGACACACTGGGGGCAATGCTGGACTCAATGGGGGCAATGCTGGACACACTGGGGGCAATGCTGGACACACTGGGGGCAATGCTGGACTCAATGGGGGCAATGCTGGACACACTGGGGCAATGCTGACACACTGGGGGCAATGCTGACACACTGGGGGCAATGCTGATACACTGGGGCAATGCTGGACTCAATGGGGGCAATGCTGACACACTGGGGGCAATGCTGACACACTGGGGGCAATGCTGACACACTGGGGGCAATGTTGACATACTGGGGCAGATTGCTGGACACACTGGGGTAATATGCTGGACACACTGGGGGCAATGCTGGACACACTGGGGTAATATGCTGGACACACTGGGGGCAATGCTGATACACTGGGGGCAATGCTGACACACTGGGGTAATATGCTGGACACACGGGGCAATATGCTGGACACACTGGGGGCAATGCTGACACACTGGGGCAGATTGCTGGACACACTGGGGCAGATTGCTGGACACACTGGGGTAATATGCTGGGGTGTGCATTATACTGCATCAAAGAACAATAAACGTTGAGGGGTGAGCATTATTATACCGCACTATACTATACGTGGCAGTTAAATACGTGGCACTGAAATGCGTGATACGTGGCACTGAAATACGTGGCACTGAAATACGTGGCACTGAAATGCATGATGCGTGGCACTGAAATACGTTGCACTTACATATGTGATACGTGGCACTTAGATCAATAAACGGTCATGTTGGAGCATTATTATACCGCACTATAGATCAATAAACGGTGAGGGGGGAGCATTATTACACCGCACTGCAGATCAATAAACGGTCATGGTGGAGCATTATTATACCATACTGCAAAACATTACACGGTGAGGGTTCAGCATTACTATACCGCGCGGATGATCACTAAAAGGCGAGCGGGAAGCATTAGGATACCTTACTGCACATCAATAAACAGTGCGAAGTGAGCATTATGATACCGCACTGTGGACCGATATACGGTGAAGGTGTAAAAATGTAACCGCACTGTGGAGCAATTTATGCAGATGGTGGACAATTATACCGCACTGTGCCATGCAACTACATACGGTGATGGGGGAACATTATACCGCACTATGTAACAAAGTAAGTTTATGTTGGAACATTATGCTGCGCTGTGGAGCAATATACGCAGACGGTTGAACATTACACCACTCTGTAGACGTATTGCTAATGATAATTAAAGGTTCCATTAATTTTTTTTTTTAAATGAAAAAATTAAAAATATGTATATAAATATCTATATATATCTATATATATATAGATAAAAAAATCACAGCAGCACATGTACATGAATCGGCCATGTGAAAACACAGACAAATATACATTTCTCAAAAATATTTTTTCATAAAAAATGTTTCAAAAAATTTTTTTTTCATAAAACTTACAGTTAAATTACAGTAGAGTAGGACCCATCAGGGGGAGATCACCTTGCCGTGGTTGATGGGCATACATGAATTGGCCAATTTATGCGCTAAGAATCTATTCAACTGTAAGTTTTATGAAAAAAAAATTTTTTGAAAATTTTTTTATGAAAAAATATTTTTGAGAAATTTATATTTGTCTGTGTTTTCACATGGCCGATTCATGTACATGTGCTGCTGTGATTTTTTTTATCTATGTGCTGCAGTTTGCAGCGTGCACGTGTTCACATTGGGAGTGCTGATTGGTTTTTTTTTAATATATATATATATATATATATATATATATATATATATATATATATATATATATATATATATATATATATGTACATATATACTAGCTATTGAACCCGTTCTACAACCGGGTGGCGAGCATTTATATTGGTATATGCTCTCCCATCCTGGTATGTGCTGCTCCCATCTTGCTCTCCCATCCTGTCATGTGCTGCTCCATCCTGCGGCCCCATCCTGTCATATGCTGCTCCATCCTGCGTCCCCATCATGCCATGTGCTTCTCCCATTCTGCGCCACCATTCCGTGGTAATGTTATGCACCCATTCTGACTGTTACTGTTTACATTCTGCCATATGTTGTTAAAATATTTCTCTCTCAGGATCTACTGACCAAGTGCGGCGGTGCTGAGTGAGGGTGGCGTTGCTGAGTGTGGTCGGCTGTGATGAGTGCGGCCGGCTGTGCGTGGCTGTAATGGGCGCCGAGTGCTGGGGACATCGGCGCACTGTTGGGGTCAGGGGCTGTAGTAGCTGTAGGATCTGATAGTTAATTGCCCCGGGACTTGCTATATTAACCTGTGCCACGTTCCACCGATGCATGCCACTACGTGTTCCGTGTCCTCGGCCTGTGACTGTTCAGTCACAGGGCGGGGGCCCTATGAACTGAACGTCACAGGCAGAGTATGTTGTGGACAGAACATCGCGCATTGTTGGAACGGGACAGGTAAATAATGCATACTAAGGCCATGTTCAGACTTTGCTGTTTTTGCAGCTGCGTTTCCGCTGTGGTTTCCATAGCGTTTACATTTACATTAACATGTAAACTTATGGAAACCGCAAACCGCTGTGCACATGCCGCGGGAAAAACCGCGCAGAAACGCAGCGGTTTAAAACCAACAGCATATCACTTCTTTGTGCGTACCTGCAGCGGTTCTTCACCCACAGACCTCCGTTGTGAGGATCAAACCCGCTGTGAAACCCGCAGATCAAATAATATCTGCGGGTTTTATTGCGGTTATGGGTGGAGAAACCGCTGCAGCAGGAATTTTGGGGAAACGGGAGGAATTCCGTGGGCGGAAGTGCGTGGGCGGAGTGTTGTGGCTGTCATCATGGAGGCATATCGTCGCATGGGGATCGATGTCGGGCGCTTGATCAATCTGGTATGTATGTGTGTGTGTCTGTCTATGTGTCTGTGTACATTTGTGTTCGTGTGTGTGTCCCCATGCGACGATAGTGCCGCCAAATTGTGCTAAGTCGCCGTATGGGACTACTACTCCCATACCGTATTTTGATGGGAGAGTTGTGCCTGTGTCCGGCAACTTAGCACAATTGTAAATAACACAAAACTTAAACGTACACAATACATATACAAGAAACGTAACATACATGACACACAGTACATATAACATAGAGTATATACTCACCATACAGCACATACAAGTACGCGAATCCCTCGCCCTAGGGAAAAAGTCCCCCCCCAAAAAAAACAAATACATACTCCCTGTCCGCAGAATCCAAAATTGAGTGTCCCACGCCGATCCCCTGCTCTCCGGTGATACACTGCCAGAAGCGAAGCTCCTAGCAGTGTATCGCGTACTGTTCCGGAGTTCAATGGCGCCGGCGTCTCTATTTACGGCACTACAGGTGCGGGTCAACTTTCCCATGCTGTAGTGCCGTAAAGCGAGAGTCCCGGGGTAAATGAACGGCGGTAAACTCTCGCGCATGCGCAGTAACACTCCAACAGGTGCTGGAGCACCTGTCAGTGTGTTGCTGCAGCCGTGGAGAGCAGACATCTCCGGATGTGTCTGTTCTCCATGGCAGATCCACGTGGGACCCTCTTTGGATTGCTGCGAACAGGGCCAGGGAGTATTAATTTGGTTTGTTTTTTTATTTATTTTGCAGGTCGAGGGTTTTCAAATGCGTAAAATAATGTACGTGTCAAAAATTGTGTGTTTTTATTTCATTGAAATATTTTTTCCAGTATTTCAGTGCCACGCATCACGCATTTCAGTGCCACGTATTTCAGTGCCACGTATTTCAGTGCCACGTATCACGCATTTCAGTGCCACGTATTTAAGTGCCACGTATAGTATAGTGCGGTATAATAATGCTCACCCCCTCAACGTTTATTGTTCTTTGATGCAGTATAATGCACACCCCAGCATATTACCCCAGTGTGTCCAGCAATCTGCCCCAGTGTGTCCAGCAATGCCCCCAGTGTGTCCAGCATATTACCCCAGTGTGTCAGCATTGCCCCCAGTGTGTCAGCATTGCCCCCAGTGTGTCCAGCATTGCCCCCAGTGTGTCAGCATTGCCCCCAGTGTGTCCAGCATTGCCCCCTGTGTGACAGCATTGCCCCCAGTGTGTCAGCATTGCCCCCAGTGTATCCAGCATATTACCCCAGTGTGACAGCATTGCCCCCAGTGTGTCCAGCATTGCCCCCATTGTGTCCAGCATTGCCCCCAGTGTGTCAGCATTGCCCCCAGTGTGTCAGCATTGCCCCCAGTGTGTCAGCATTGCCCCCAGTGTGTCCAGCATATTACCCCAGTGTGTCCAGCATATTACCCCAGTGTGTCCAGCATTGCCCCCAGTGTGTCAGCATTGCCCCCAGTGTCAGCATTGCCCCCATTGAGTCAGCATTGCCCCCATTGAGTCAGCATTGCCCCCAGTGTGTCAGCATTGCCCCCAGTGTGTCCAGCATATTACCCCAGTGTGTCCAGCATTGCCCCCAGTGTGTCAGCATTGCCCCCAGTGTGTCAGCATTGCCCCCAGTGTGTCAGCATTGCCCCCAGTGTGCCCAGCATTGCCCCCAGTGTGTCAGCATTGCCCCCAGTGTGTCAGCATTGCCCCCAGTGTGTCAGCATTGCCCCCAGTGTGTCAGCATTGCCCCCAGTGTGTCCATCATTGCCCCCAGTGTGTCCATCATTGCCCCCAGTGTGACAGCATTGCCCCCAGTGTGTCAGCATTGCCCCCAGTGTGTCCAGCATTGCCCCCAGTGTGTCCAGCATTGCCCCCAGTGTGACAGCATTGCCCCCATTGTGTCCAGCATTGCCCCCATTGTGTCCAGCATTGCCCCCAGTGTGTCAGCATTGCCCCCAGTGTGTCAGCATTGCCCCCAGTGTGTCCAGCATTGCCCCCAGTGTCTCTCCAGCATTGCCCCATTGTCCAGCAATCGGGCCCCCTCTCTCTGGCCACCGGGTCCGGGGGCACATGTCGGCGGGCATTCACAGTCACAGAGGGTCAATCTGTGCGGTAGCCCTGGGCTACCGCACAGATTGACCCTCATATAATCCGCCCCTGATTAAAACATACAAACACATAGCAGCTTGCCGCAATAGACACTAATTCTCACCAGCGTCTGGAATGCGGCAGCCGAAAATAACAATGCCGTAAGGCGGGGGAGCAGGGGTAGATGGGAGAGGGCCTGGACAGCGCAGTGCGCATGCCCAGGAATGCCAGCCCCGCACTGAGCATAATGAATAACACAGTGCGGGGCGGGGCGTCAGTCACAGGGTGGCCGCACTGCCCGCACAGGCGCAGTCAGGCACCCTGCGTCTGAGCTGTGACTCACAATGAAGACTGCGCAGGCCCCAGGCAGGCACGCACAGCGCAGGCGCCGGATTTAAGAAGAAACAGCGCGCAGGGGGCGGGTACCATCGGCCCTGAAGACAAGAGTGACGGCAGTTGGGGGATACAGAGAGAACGATTCGGACCGCCTCCCGGTACAATAGCTGGTACGTTTGGCCAATTTTTAAAACGTTTTATTGCGGTAATAACTTAATCAAAAACTAAAAGAGCCACCTTGTTAGACTGCAGCATTACTGCTGCACAAGGTGGCTCTTTTAGTTTATAACGCCTGGGGGGGGGGGGTGACAGTGGCCCTTTAAGTGTATGTGCACACGTTGCGGATTTCTTGCAGAAAATTCCTGAAGAAAACCGGAAATTTTCTGCAAGAAATCCGCATTTTTTTTTTTGCGTTTTTTTCCGTTTTTTTCGCGTTTTTTTAGCATTCTGCAAGCGTAATTAGCTTGCAGA
Organism: Ranitomeya variabilis; assembly: GCF_051348905.1. Classification (NCBI taxonomy): domain Eukaryota; kingdom Metazoa; phylum Chordata; class Amphibia; order Anura; family Dendrobatidae; genus Ranitomeya; species Ranitomeya variabilis. The sequence goes on from NC_135232.1 coordinate 518,955,584, forward strand.
ATGCTAAAGTTTTCCCTGCGATCTGTAGCATCGCTTGGAAAACTGACTGACAGGTTGGTCACACTTGTCAAACATAGCGTTTGACAAGTGTGACCAACTTTTTACTATAGATGCTGCCTATGCAGCATCTATAGTAAAAGATAGAATGTTTAAAAATAATAAAAAAAATAAAAAAATGCTTATACTCACCCAGACATCTCACCGGCGTCCGTTCCGTATAGCTGGTCTGTGCGCACAGGACCTCCCGTGACGTCACGGTCACGTGAGCGGTCACATGACCGCTCACGACCAATCACAGGACAGTGACGTCATTCGGCGAGGTCCTTCAGCGCACACCAGGTACAGAAACCGAACGGCAGCGTGCGAGGAGGCGGCAAGACATCGAGGGTGAGTATAGGACTGTTTATTATTTTATTTCTTATTTTTTGACCACTTATATGGTGCCCAGTGCGTGGAGGAGAGTCTCCTCTCCTCCACCCTGGGTACCAACCGCATATAATCTGCTTACTTCCCACATGGTGTGCACAGCCCCGTGCGGGAAGTAAGCAGATCAATGGACCCCTAGGTGTGCGGAATCCCTGCAATTCCGCATTTTTAATGAACATGTTGCTTTTTTTTCCGCTATGCGATTTTTTCGCGGAAAAAATCGCAACATTTGCACCAAAAATGCGGAATACCCTGTAAATAATAGGAGGCTTATGTAAGCGTTTTTTTTCGCGTTTTTATCACGTTTTTATAGCGAAAAAACGCGAAAAAAACGCTAACAATCCTGAACGTGTGCACATGGCCTAAGAGCTACTGAGGGTGAAGATAACTTATTTGCTAGGTGGAGATAGCGTAGGGAGAGATCTAATACATAGGGAGAGTGAAAGGCAAGTACATGCTGGAGATCTCTGCTATTTTGCATTGTGCATTGTATATTTTTGGATAAGAAACAGACCATGGGATTAGGGAGAGATAGGCAGGCTTTCTTCCACTACCATAATCTACAAGTCAGCTATTTTTAAAGGCAAATAATATTAGTTAGTACCAGCATATACAAAACCAATTTTTTTGGTGCTACATAATTTTCCTGCATAGCAGCATACACATTTTTATAGCTAAATAATATTCCTCAGTGCCAGCATATAGTAAAATCGTTTTTGAAAGCAAATTGCTAAATAATATTTGTCACTTATTGCTTAAATAGCTAATATTTATCTAGCAGTTGTGCGACTGGCACAAAACCTGTTGAGCAACGGAAATGCCACTATTTACCAGTAATTTCCCTGAGTCTGCTGTTGGCATGTTTCATAAATGTGATCTAAATCCCCCCAAAATTTTTATTGGTTAAATAGCCTATCTTTATCTAGCAGTTGTGCAATGGGCGCAATCCGGGCAAACGTCACAATTTACCAGTGGCAATAATTTTCATTAGTCCGCTGTTGCATTATATCAGCAAGGCGATAATAAAAAAATGCTAATTTTCTTTTGGCTTAATAAAGAGCGTATCTTTATCTAGCAGTTTTGCGACTGGCGCAAAGGCTGCTGAGATACGCAAATGTGACAATTTACCTGTAATTTTTGTGAGTCTGCTGTTGCCGTGTGTAATAAAGCTGATATCTGAAAAAACAGCCACACATTTTCTAGATACAGTGAATTTGTACATAACACCTCTGTGAGGGTACTTGTGAAAAATAAAGCCAGGATTTTTTTTTTCATAAGCATAACGCGTTCAATATGAGAAAGGGTGATGTTAAGGGACATGGATGTGGTGATGCCCGCCAGGGCCATGTGACAGATCAGAAGGTGACTGTATCTCGTTCTAGCTTCCTGTCAAAATTGGTCAGTGCACTACACCACTGATGACCTCAGAGAAGTGCGAGGATGTTGTGGGCTGGATGGCAGACAATGGCTCCAGTGTGTTGACAAGTAGTACCACAAAGTTTTTCACATGGTCCAGTCTCAATAGCCATTCATACTTCCATCAGTTTTCACTTATGCAAAAACTCTACAAGTGTTATCAGTGTTTCTCATCTGATTTACATCAGTGTTCGGTCTGTCTGTCAGTTTTTACCATCATTGTTGCATCAATGATTTGCACTGATGGAAAAATAAATGTACTGTAAAGGTTCCATTACCCATTGCAGTGTTAATCATGGACAGCACAGTGGTGTAACTACAGTCTGATGGGCCCTGGTGCAAGATTTGGACCGCCCCCCCATCTTGAATAAATATATTTCTATATATACAGTGGGGAAGATAAGTATTTGATCCCTTGCTGATTTTGTAAGTTTGCTCACTGACAAAGACATGAACAGTCTATAATTTTAAGGGTAGGTTAATTTTAATATTAAGAGATAGAATATCAAAAATAAAATCCAGAAAATCACATTGTATAAATTATATAAATTTATTGGCATTTTGCAGTGAGAAGTAAGTATTTGATCCCTCTGGCAAACAAGACTTAATACTTGGTGGCAAAACTCTTGTTGGCAAGCATAGCAGTCAGACATTTTTGTAGTTGATGATGAGGTTTGCGCACATGTCAGGAGGAATTTTGGTCCACTGCTCTTTGCAGATCCTCTCTAAATCATTCAGATTTTGAGGTTGTCACTTGGCAACTCGGAGCTTCAACTCACTCCATAAGTTTTCTATGGGATTAAGGTCTGGAGACTGGCTAGGCCACTCCATGACCTTAATGTGCTTCTTTTTGAGCCACTCCTTTGTTGCCTTGGCTGTATGTTTTGGGTCATTGTCTTGCTGGAAGAAACAGCCACAACCCTTTTTAATGTCCTGGTGGAGGGAAGGAGGTTGTCACTCAGGATTTTACGGTATATTTGTATCCATCCATTCTCTCATTGATGAGGGTGAAGTATTCCTGTGCCGCTAGCAGATAAATACCCCCAAAACATAATGTTTCCACCTCCATGTTTGACAGTGGGGACAGTGTCCTTTGGGTTTTAGAAAAATATTTAGAATTGAGAGTCCTCAGTGGTTGATACCTTTTAATGGCTAACTGAAAAGATGGTAACAAATTGCAAGCTTTTGAGACTACACAGGTCTCTTCATCAGGCAAAGACTAAAACAAATTCTGAAGGTTATAGGCAGAATTTCTCTTCCTCCAAACATGGCGAGTTGAGTTAATACCAAAGACCTCACTTTTGGTCTCATATGACCACATCACCTTCTCCCAATCACTCACAGAATCATCCAGGTGTTCATTGGCAAACTTCAGACAGGCATTTCACATGTACCTTCTGGAGCAGGGGGACCTTGCGGGCACTGCAGGATTTTAAACCTTTACGGCATGTGTTACCAATGGTTTTCTTGGTGACTGTGGTCCCAACTGCCTTAAGATCATTAACAAGTTTCCCTCCGTGTAGTTTTAAGCTGATCTCTCATCTTCTGTCATGTCGGACGCTGTTCAGACCAGGTCGTTCGACAGACAGCGGTAATTCCGCTTTTGACCACTATTTGCTCATTGGCGTCGGCTAGGTTTTGTCCAGCTGTTCCAGGGTTAATTTACCTGATCCTCGGATTGGAAGCTGGGCCATGCCCATAGCCTTTAAATAGTTCTCCGGATCATTGGGCGTCGCCGATTATAGCTTCTGTCTTGTGCGTTGTTATCTCGGTCCGGAGTGGAGAGCTGGTTGTTGGAGATTCATTGCTGGTGGTGTATTTTCTTGTCTTATTTACTCCTTCCTATATTTGTATTTATTTTGCCCTGCACATTTATAGTGTATTCCTGAGTGACTGCGGCGTGTTGTATATTTTCCTTTATCCTTGTCTGTGCTAACTGTGGGTATTGGTGTATTACCTCTTCACTGGGTGGTGGGCGGTTGGTGTCAGCCTAGGGTTGAAACAGGAGACAGGGCGAGGGTTGAGGACTAGACATGCACACCATCAGTGTAAACTCTAGGTAGAGGGTCAGTCAGGATTTCCCTAGTCTGAGGGAAATTGCAGGGGCCCGGGTTATTAGCTCTTGCTCACCTAGTCTCCCCGCGACATTATAATCGGCCCAACAACAAAAAAAAGGGGTTTCTTTTTTTTTTTCTCTTGTCATGGATCCCATGACTTCCATAACCCGCCAGTTGGAGGCGCTGTCCCTACAGGTCACTGAGTTGAGGGGGGCAGTTCAGCAACAGGGACTAGCAGGATCTAATGTGCAAGCTGGAGCGACAGGAAGAGTTGCTGAACCTAAATTCCCTTTGCCTGAAAAATGTGCTGGGGAACGCAGTAAATTTGTTTCTTTTCGTGAAGCTTGCAAACTATATTTCCGTATGCGCCCGATCTCCTCGGGTAATGAGGCTCAGCGTGTGGGCCTGGTGTTGTCATTGTTAAGCTGGGGTCCCCAAGCATGGGCATTTTCTTTGCCATCTGATTCTGCTGCATTTAACTCTGTGGAGTGTTTTTTTTCTTCTCTTGGGAAAATCTACGATGAACCTGAAAGAATGGCTCTAGCAGAATCTAAGATACACACTATTCGCCAGGGGGAGCGAGTTGCAGAGGATTACTGTTCTGAATTTCGTCGCTGGGCGATCGATACACAATGGAATGATCCAGCATTGCGGAGTCAGTTTATTCATGGGGTTTCTGGAAGGGTTAAAAAAGCCCTTCTGATGTACGAGACTCCTGCTTCTCTAGATTCCGCTATGAGTCTGGTTGTCCGCATTGATCGCAGTTTGCGTCAGGGGGAGCATGAGACACCGCCTATGGGAGAGGGTTTGGGTTCACGTGAGGTTGCTGCAGGTGAGCCCACGGAACCTATGCAAATCGCAGGGGTATCACATGTTAAGAATCGAGCCCCTGAGCTCAGGAAGCAGGGAGCCTGTTTTTACTGTGGTAAAACTGGTCATTTTATTAACATCTGTCCTCTGCTGTCTAAGAAAAACGCAACGGCGGAAAACTTCTAAGCTCAGATGGTGTGGAGGAGACCAATCTGAGGTTATGTATATCCTCCATGGTGGTTTCTCAATGCATGCTCCCTGCTAAGGTTTTTATCGCTGGCAGTGAGCTGCCAATTACTGTTTTTGTGGATAGTGGTTCAGCCACAAATCTCATTGATGAGGAGTTTGCGCGCACAGCAGGTTTTAGGATTGAAAAACTATCTCATCCTATCCGTGAGGTCACCATCAATGCTGCTCCTCTCTCTCAGGGGGAGATTACTGAATTTGTGGCTGAGGTGAAACTCCACATTGGGGTTCTACATTCCGAGCGGGTTACATGTAAGGTGCTCAGGAATCTTCCTGCTCAGGTGGTTTTGGGTTTTCCTTGGTTGTCCATGCACAACCTGGTAATTGACTGGAAAACTCAGGACATAATTCAGTGGAGCGAGTTCTGCCAGGAGAATTGCCTGGCCACATGTGTGGCTGCGGTGACTTCAAGCGTTCTGGAGTCACTTTTGGATTTTGTGGATGTGTTCTCTGAAAAGGGTTGCTCACATCGCCACATCGTCCCTATGACTGTTCTATCAGGTTTAAACCAGGGGCCAAGTTGCCTAAAGCAAGGATGTTTAACATCTCCGGTCCGGAGAGACAAGCGTTAAAAGATTATATTGCTGAAAGCTTAAGCAAAGGGCACATCAGGCCGTCATCCTCGCCGGTGGCAGCAGGGTTCTTCTTCGTGAAGAAGAAAGATGGCGGATTACGCCAGTGTTTGGATTTCAGGGAGTTGAACCAGATTACGGTTCGTGATCCATACCCGATGCCACTGATACCAGATTTGTTCAACCAGGTGGCGGGTGCTAAGTGGTTTACCAAGCTTGACCTCAGGGGGGCGTACAACCTCATAAGAGTCTGTCAAGGTGATGAGTGGAAGACGGCTTTTAATACCCCTGAGGGTCATTTTGAAAATTTGGTGATGCCTTTTGGGTTGACTAACGCACCTGCAGTGTTCCAACATTTCACCAATGATGTTTTCTCGCATGTTTTGGGGAAATTCATTATCGTGTACCTAGATGACATTCTCATATATTCTTGCGACCGTGATGCTCATTTAGATCATGTCAGGCAGGTGTTACAGCTTCTCAGAGAGAATAACCTGTATGCTAAACTTGAGAAATGTGTATTTTCTGTTCAAGAGTTGCCTTTCTTGGGTTATATTGTGTCTGCTTCTGGTTTTAAAATAGACGCCGCTAAGGTGCAAGCGGTGCTGCATTGGGAACGTCCTGATAACCTGAAAGCACTTCAGCGGTTCCTTGGGTTTTCTAACTACTATAGGAAATTTATCAAGGATTTTTCCATCATTGCTAAACCGCTAACTGACATGACTAAAAGGGGTACCAATTTCTCCGTTTGGCCTGAGGCTGCTGTGCGCGCATTTGAATTTCTTAAGAACAGTTTTGTTTCAGCCCCCATTCTTGTGCAGCCAGACGTATCGAAACCCTTTGTTGTGGAAGTCGATGCGTCTGAGGTTGGTGTGGGAGTGGTACTATCTCAAGGCTCATCTTTGAGTGGTTTGCGTCCGTGCGCCTATTTCTCCAAGAAACTGTCGTCCGCCGAACGTAACTACGATATCGGCAACAGGGAGTTGTTGGCAATCAAGTTGGCCTTTGAGGAATGGCGACACTTCTTGGAGGGGTCGGTACATCAGGTTACTGTTATTACCGATCATAAGAATCTGCTGTATTTGGAGTCAGCCAAGCATCTGTCCCCCAGGCAGGCTCGCTGGGCATTGTTTTTCATGCGGTTCAATTTTGTTGTCACTTACAGACCGGGGTCTAAAAACACTTAGGCGGATGCTCTGTCCAGGTGTTTTCCGGGGGGTGAACCTCGGGAGGATCCAGTACCCATCCTCCAAAAGGGTGTTGTGGTTTCGGCTCTCACTACCGAGGTTGAAGCTGAGATTGCCGAGGCTCAGGAGGAGGTACCATCTGAGCTTCCCATCAACAAATCTTTTGTACCGCTTCATCTCCGCCTAAAGGTTTTGGCGGAGCATCATGATGCTGTCCTGGCTGGCCACCCAGGGGTTAGAGGTACCTTGGAGTTGGTGTCACGTCGGTTTTGGTGGCCCAAGATCCGACAGGATGTGGTCTCATACGTGTCAGCTTGTACCACGTGCGATAGGGCTAAGACGCCCCACTCCCGTCCTGTTGGCACACTACTTCCTCTTGAAGTACCTAGTAAGCCATGGACGGAAATCTCCATGGATTTCATCACTGATTTGCCCTCATCAGCTGGGAACACGGTCATCTTGGTGATTGTTGATTGGTTTTCAAAAATGTTGCACTTTGTGCCTTTGCCTTCGTTGCCTAACGCTAAGACTCTGGCTCAGGTATTTGTGCAGGAGGTGGTCAGACTTCATGGGGTTCCGTCTGACATCGTGTCTGATAGGGGGTCTCAGTTTGTGGCAAAATTTTGGAGAGCATTTTGCTCACGGCTGGGGATCAAGTTGTCTCATTCTTCGGCGTTCCATCCTCAGTCAAATGGTCAGACTGAGCATATGAACCAAAATTTGGAACAGTACTTACGCTGCTTTGTCTCTGATAACCAGGAGGAGTGGTCTACCTTTCTTCCTTTGGCTGAGTTTGCCATCAATAATCACCGCCAGGAGTCGTCTGGGGAGTCTCCGTTTTTTTGTGTTTACGGGCTACATCCTCAATTTTGTACCTTGAGTCAGAGGGGCTCTTCCGGCGTTCCGGAGGAGGATCGGTTAGGAGCACAATTATCATCAGTCTGAAGGAGAGTTAAACAGCGCCTGTTGAGTGTGGGTGCTAGGTACAAACGTGTGATTGACAGTAGGCGTGTGCCAGGTCCGGACCTGAGTGTGGATGACTGGGTGTGGTTATCCACAAAAAACATAAGACTCAAAATACCATCCCTTAAATTGGGTCCACGGTTTATTGGTCCATTTAGGGTCACCGCCGTCATTAACCCAGTAGCGTACCGATTGGAGCTCCCTACAGTGTATAAGATACACAACGTGTTCCACAGGTCTCTTCTAAAGAAGGTGGTGGGTTCTGTGGACGCGGCGCCTATGCCACCTCCAGTCTTGGTGGATGGTAATTTGGAGTTTGAAGTCTCCAAGGTGGTTGACTCTCGTGTAGTGCGTCGTACTTTACAGTACTTGGTACACTGGCGTGGTTATGGGCCTGAGGAGAGGTCCTGGGTACAAGCCTTGGATATTCATGCGGATCGGCTGGTCAGGTTTTTTCATCGTCGCCATCCAGACAAGCCGGGTCCTATAAGCCGTGAGGGCCCTGGGGTCCCTCGTAGAAGGCGGGGTACTGTCATGTCGGACGCTGTTCAGACCAGGTCGTTCGACAGACAGCGGTAATTCCGCTTTTGACCACTATTTGCTCATTGGCGTCGGCTAGGTTTTGTCCAGCTGTTCCAGGGTTAATTTACCTGATCCTCGGATTGGAAGCTGGGCCATGCCCATGGCCTTTAAATAGTTCTCCGGATCATTGGGCGTCATCACCGATTATAGCTTCTGTCTTGTGCGTTGTTATCTCGGTCCGGAGTGGAGAGCTGGTTGTTGGAGATTCGTTGCTGGTGGTGTATTTTCCTTAGTCTTATTTACTCCTTCCTATATTTGTATTTATTTTGCCCTGCACATTTATAGTGTATTCCTGAGTGACTGCGGCGTGTTGTATATTTTCCTTTATCCTTGTCTGTGCTAACTGTGGGTATTGGTGTATTACCTCTTCACTGGGTGGTGGGCGGTTGGTGTCAGCCTAGGGTTAAAACAGGAGACAGGGCGAGGGTCGAGGCCTAGACATGCACACCATCAGTGTAAACTCAAGGTAGAGGGTCAGTCAGGATTTCCCTAGTCTGAGGGAAATTGCAGGGGCCCGGGTTATTAGCTCTTGCTCACCTAGTCTCCCCGCGACACCTTCTTCACAATCAAAGATACCCTACAAGGTGAGATTTTGCTTGGTGCCCCAGATTGATGTTGATTGACAGTCATTTTGTATTTCTTCCATTTTCTTACTATTGCACCAACAGTTGGCTCCTTCTCACTCAGCGTCTTACTTATGGTTTTGTAGCCCGTTCCAGCTTTATGCAGGTCTATGATTGTTGTCCCTGGCATCCTTATAAAGCTCTTTGGTCTTGCCCTTGTTGTAGAGGTGAGAGTCTGACTAATTAATTGAGTCTGCAAACAAGAGTCTTCTATAAAGGGGACTATGTGAAAAATGCCAAAGAATAGCAGCAGTGTTCTTCCCTTTCTAATGAAGGACAGGGGTTAGGTTCAAGCATTAAAGTTTCACTATTATTAGTGTTTTAGTTTTTGCTGTGTTATAGCACCACCCAGTGGTGGTTAAATTTATTACCTGTGTTTTTTCAGTAATAATCAGAGTGTTGCATTCTGGGTTGCACCAAGGTATCCTGGGATAGGGAAATTCCCCATTTTCTCTCTGTGTATTTTCCTGGACACTCGTGTTAATCTGCTGTGTTGGAACTACCTCACTTACTTGCCACCCTGGTTAAGTTTATCCGGTAAGATTGTTATCCCTGTTCTTGCAATATAGTGTTCTACAGAATGTGATTACTGTATAGCAACTAGTACCTGGGAAATCTATTATCTGTGAGTTACTGTATGTAGTTACATGTAGAAGTTGCATCATCATGTATGCTTTCCCTGCTAGTTATAAGTATCAGTTGTGCTGTTATTTGCCCAATACTTACCCAATTCATTTGTATTCTTATAGTTTCACCACGCTCATGTTTACCAATAAACAAGTTAGACTACAGAGAACAGTCTGCTTATTTGGGAGACAGAAGTGGTTTATGCCGTATGTCGGATCACACACCGTATCAACGTGTATGAAGACAGAACAGTAAAACGGAGGCTAAAAACCAGCGGAGGCCAGTAAAACGGATGCTTGACGCCAGCGATAGCAGTAAATGGAGGCTAGACACCAGCTATAGCAAATACCACTTATGCAGCCACTTGTACCACACCGCACTGCCTGCAGATACTGCAGCGGCCACCATACAGTCACAAGTACCGAGAGTGCAGACCACCAAGCACGACACGTCTCAGTCCACAGCTGAAGTCATTCCTACCCGCTCTGTGACGTCCTACAGCCTGCAAATGGACACAAAATGTCTGCAAGTCGAGCATCTTCATTCAGTACGAGGTCCCAAACAAGCCGCTCTAGCAAGTTTTCCTCGAAAAGGTCCGTCACCCTCGCCCGAGCAGAAGCTGACGCGGCGAAAGTAAGATCCTCCTTCGCTGCACAAGAGATGCAGTTAAAGTTAAGACAAGCAGAGCAAGAAGCAGAAAGAGCTCACCTGCAAGCAGATAGAGAAGCAGAAAGAGCCTGCCAAGAAGCAGAAAGAGCCCGCCTGCAAGGAGAGCAAGAAGCAGAAAGAGCCCGCCTGCAAGCAGAGCAAGAAGCAGAAAGAGCCCGCCTGCAAGCCGATAGAGACGCAGATACAGCACGCCTGCGAGCAACCTTAGAAAGGCTTTCCGCTGAAAAAGAAGCAGCAGCCGCAATAGCCAAAGCTGAGTTCTTAGAAGCCGTGGAGTTTCCTGAATCTGAGCGTGACAGCGACGTACGTGGACCAGACCTTGATCGCCAGGACCCTGCTCAACGCGTCTCAGAATACATCCACCAACATCTCAGAATAGAAGACAACTCTGATCCATTACACCAACCAGCCTATACAGATTACCAGAGATCTTTCCTCCAAACAACATACTGGAAGCAGGAAGGTATACTGCGAAACGACGTCGACCACCAATACCATCCTACAGAACAGAAGGTACGGCCTCCTCCCAGACTGACAGGAACACCCTTCGCTTCGGAATGGTTTTATACAGACTTTCCTAAGCCAGAAGGTCCTACCAGGTATGAGGATGCACACACACACCGCATGACAACAGCACACCAGCTCACGTTGGCACTGACTCAGCCACTATGAACTTTGCAAGGTTCTTTACCCGCCGGGAGCTGGTGACCAAGGGACTTGTAAAGTTCACTGATCAAGCTGAAAGCTACAGAGCATGGCGAGCCTCTTTCCAGAATGCCATCAGAGACTTGCATCTTTCCAGAAGTGAAGAGTTAGATCTACTGATTAAGTGGCTTGGGAGCGAGTCAGCTGAACACGCCAAAAGAATCAGGAACATTAACATAAAGTACCCACACACAGGAGTTCGCATGGTGTGGGAGAGACTCGAAGAATGTTATGGGTCAATAGAAGCTATAGAAAACGCTTTGTATAAAAGAATTGATGATTTCCCCAAGATAGCAAATAAGGGTTATCAAAAGTTCAGGGAACTGAGCGACTTGTTAATGGAGGTACATGCTGCTCAGGCAGAAGGTGACCTACCAGGGTTGGCATTCCTGGACACTGCCAGAGGTGTCAACCCGATTGTCCAAAAGCTCCCTTACAACTTACAAGAAAAGTGGGTCAGTCACGGGTCCCGTTACAAACAGGCTCATAAGGTACCATTTCCTCCTTTCAGGGTGTTTGTAGACTTTGTTGCTCAGCAAGCTAAAGTTAGAAATGACCCCAGTTTCGATTTCACTATGTCATGTACCACTGCCTCTGGTGTAAAACATAGTAAAACACCAGTGGCAGTACACAAAACTAATGTTACCTCCACAGGTTTTCCTTACAGGGCAAGTAAGACCTCTCCAGAAGAGGACAAACTGCAGGATCTCAGCAAACACTGCCCCCTACACAAGAAACCTCATCCTCTACTAAAATGTAGAGCCTTCAGGGAGAAGTCTCTAGAAGACCGTAAGAGTTTCCTAAAGGAAAACAAGATATGCTTCAGATGCTGCGCGACGACCTCACACTTCGCCAAGAACTGTGAAACCAGTGTGAAATGCACAGAATGTAGTAGTGTGGAGCACAACACGGCCTTACATCCTGGACCACCCTCAGGGGTATCGTCGCGAGTAGAAGAATCTGCCGAAAAACAGATGGACACTGACATGGACACCCCAGTGGTCACTTCTCAGTGTACAGAGATCTGCAAGGAACTCATAGCAGGAAGATCCTGCTCAAAGATCTGTCTTGTCAGAGTATTCCCAGCGAGCCAACGGGATAAGGCAATCAAGGTATATGCAATCTTGGACGATCAGAGCAACAGGTCTCTAGCTAAGTCCTTTCTCTTCGACACCTTCAACATTGCTGGTCCCGGCTCTCCGTACTCCTTGAAGACATGTGCAGGTACTGTTGAGACGGCGGGGAGAAAAGCGACCGGATTCAAAGTAGAGTCTATAGACAGTCAAACCTGCTTATCCTTGCCATCAATACTGGAGTGCAACCAGATTCCCGACAACAGGTCTGAGATACCTACACTAGAGGTAGCAGCTCATCACACCCACTTGAGATGTATAGCTCACCTGATACCAGAGCTTGACCAGGGAGCTCCTATCGTCTTACTGCTCGGAAGAGACATACTACGGGTCCACAAGGCTAGAGGACAGATTAACGGCCCACAAAACGCCCCATATGCTAAGAGACTTGACCTAGGATGGGTCATTGTGGGAGACGTCTGTTTGGGTGGAGCACACAGGCCGACATCAGTCAACAGCATGCTCACCAATACCCTCGAGAATGGACGTCCATCTCTCTTCCAGCCATGCGAGAGCAGTTTCCTGATTAAAGAATTGCCACACCACACCCCTCCACCTTGTCCATTAGCTAATCCTTCCTGTGAAGACCATGCATGCGATGGTGAGCAAGATCATATAGGGTGCACAGTTTTCCACAGGACAAGAGAAGACAACCAGGTAGCAATGTCCATAGAGGACAGACTGTTCTTGGACATCATGGAGCGAGAGATAGTAAGAGATGAATCAAAGCGTTGGGTCGCACCTTTACCATTCAAACCACAGAGGCAACGTTTAACCAACAACAGAGAACTTGTCTACAGTTGATTTGTCTTCCTTACACGCAAACTGCAGAAGGCACCAGAAACAAGAGAACACTTCTTTACCTTCATGGAGAGAATATTCCAGAGTGGCCACGCGGAAATTGCACCTGTACTCCAAGATTCCAAGGAATGTTGGTACTTACCTATTTTCGGCGTGTATCATCCGAAGAAACCAGGTCAGATAAGAGTGGTATTTGACTCAAGTGCCAGATACGAAGGTGTATCTTTAAACGACGTCTTCCTGTCTTGTCCAGACCTCAACAACAGACTTCTGGGAGTACTTCTTCGTTTCCGCAAATATGCAGTAGCATTTATGGCCGACATACAACAGATGTTTCACTGCTTCCTTGTTAAAGAAGAACACAGAAACTACTTGAGGTTCTCTGTTATGATCCTTAGTGGTTGAAGATCACAAAATACTCCAGCTAAGTAACAAAACGTAGGACAAGCTCTAGAGAGGTGGCAAACTGGACTGACCACAAATCTGAACCTATCCAACACACTAAAGGTAGCCGGTGAATGTGTCTAAAATCCTAGACGTCTCGAGCCAGCCTGAGGAACTAACTACCCCTAGAGAGAAAGAAAGACCTCACTTGCCTCCAGAGAAATAATCCCCAAAGATATAGAAGCCCCCAACAAATAATAAGGGTGAGGTAAGAGGAAGGCACATACACAGGGGTGAAAGCAGATTCAGCAAATGAGGCCCACTAATACTAGATAGCAGAAAATAGAAAAGGGGTCTGTGCGGTCAGTAAAAAACTCTTACAAAATATCCACACTGAGATTTCAAGAACCCCTGCACCAACTAACGGTGTGGGGGGAGAAACTCAGTCCCCTAGAGCAACCAGCAAGCGAGGAAATCACATTTTAGGAAGCTGGACAAGAAACATGATGAATGCTGATAATCAAAAAATAAACAAACAAAAACTTAGCTTGTCTTGGAGAGACTGGGAGCAAGGTAGTCACAAGGAATCTGAAGAGCACTGAATACATTGAGAGCAGGCAAGGAACTGAGTATCCAGGTGAGCTAAATAGGAAACCAACCAAGGATAACGAACCAGCTGATGCTGCCAACCTGCAGAAAGACAACACTACACAGTACCGCTTGTGACCACTAGAGGGAGCCCAAAAATAGAGTTCACAACAGTACCCCCCCCTTGAGGAGGGGTCACCGGACCCTCATCAAGACCCCCAGGGCGATCAGGATGAGCCGCGTGGAAGGCATGAACCAAATCGGCCGCATGAACATCAGAGGCGACAACCCAGGAATTATCCTCCTGACCATAGCCCTTCCACTTAACCAAATACTGAAGCCTCCGTCTAGAGATACGAGAATCCAAAATCTTCTCCACCACGTACTCCAATTCGCCCTCGACCAGCACCGGAGCAGGAGGCTCAACAGAAGGAACCACAGGTACCACATACCTCCGCAACAAAGACCTATGGAACACATTATGAATGGCAAACGATGCTGGGAGATCCAAACAAAAAGACACCGGGTTAAGGATTTCCAAGATCTTATAAGGACCGATGAAGCGAGGCTTGAATTTAGGAGAGGAGACCTTCATAGGAACATACCGAGAAGACAGCCACACCAAATCCCCAACACGAAGTCGGGGACCCACACCGCGGCGGCGGTTGGCAAAGCGCTGAGCCTTCTCCTGTGACAACCTCAAATTGTCCACCACATGGTTCCAAATCTGCTGCAACCTATCCACCACAGAATCCACCCCAGGACAGTCAGAAGGCTCAACCTGACCCGACGAAAAACGAGGATGGAAACCAGAATTGCAGAAAAAAGGCGAAACCAAAGTAGCAGAACTAGCCCGATTATTAAGGGCAAACTCGGCCAATGGCAAAAAAGTCACCCAATCATCCTGATCAGCAGAAACAAAACATCTCAAATAAGTTTCCAATGTCTGATTAGTTCGCTCGGTTTGGCCATTAGTCTGAGGATGGAAGGCCGACGAAAAAGACAAATCAATGCCCATCTTAGCACAAAAAGTCCGCCAAAACCTGGACACAAACTGGGATCCTCTATCAGACACAATATTTTCAGGAATGCCGTGCAAGCGAACCACATTCTGAAAGAATAGAGGAACCAAATCGGAGGAAGAAGGCAACCTAGGCAAGGGCACCAAATGGACCATCTTGGAAAAACGATCACACACCACCCAGATGACAGACATTTTCTGAGATACTGGAAGATCCGAAATAAAATCCATGGAAATGTGCATCCAAGGCCTTTTCGGAATAGTCAAAGGCAAAAGCAAACCGCTGGCACGAGAACAGCAAGGCTTAGCCCGAGCACAAATCCCACAAGACTGCACAAAGGAACGCACATCCCGCGACAAGGAAGGCCACCAGAAGGACCTAGCCACCAAATCTCTGGTACCAAAAATCCCAGGATGACCCGCCAACACCGAAGAATGAACCTCGGAAATAACTCTGCTGGTACATCTCTCCGGGACAAACAGTCTCTCTGGTGGACAACGGTCAGGTCTATCCGCCTGAAATTTCTGCAGCACTCGTCGCAAATCTGGGGAAATGGCAGACAAAATCACTCCCTCTCTGAGAATACCAGCCGGCTCAGAAACTCCCGTAGAGTCAGGCACAAAACTCCTAGAAAGTGCATCAGCTTTCACGTTCTTCGAACCAGGCAGGTATGAGACCACTAGGTTGAAACGGGAGAAAAACAACGACCAACGAGCCTGTCTAGGATTCAGGTGCTTGGCAGATTCAAGGTAAATCAGATTTTTGTGATCAGTCAAGACCACCACGCGATGTTTAGCTCCTTCGAGCCAATGTCGCCACTCCTCAAATGCCCACTTCATAGCCAACAACTCCCGATTACCAACATCATAATTCCGCTCGGCAGGCGAAAACTTTCTTGAAAAGAAAGCCCATGGCTTCATCACAGAGCCATCAGAGCTTCTCTGCGACAAAACAGCCCCTGCTCCAATCTCAGAAGCATCAACCTCGACCTGGAAGGGGAGAGAGACATCTGGCTGACATAAGACTGGAGCTGAAGAAAACCGGTGCTTCAGCTCCCGAAAGGCCTCCACGGCCGCAGGAGACCAATTAGTAACATCAGAACCCTTCTTGGTCAAATCCGTCAAAGGTTTAACCACGCTAGAAAAATTAGCGATGAAACGACGGTAAAAATTAGCAAAACCCAAGAACTTCTGAAGACTCTTAACAGACGTGGGCTGAGTCCAGTCATGAATAGCCTGGACCTTGACTGGGTCCATCTCCACAGTAGAAGGAGAAAAAATAAAACCCAAAAAGGAGACCTTCTGTACTCCAAAGAGGCATTTTGAGCCCTTCACAAATAAAGCATTAGCACGCAGGACCTGAAACACCATCCTGACCTGCTTCACATGGGACTCCCAATCATCAGAAAAGACCAAAATGTCATCCAGATAAACAATCATAAATTTATACAGATATTCTCGGAAGATGTCATGCATGAAGGACTGAAACACAGAAGGAGCATTAGAGAGTCCAAAAGGCATCACCAAGTACTCAAAATGGCCTTCAGGCGTATTAAATGCTGTTTTCCATTCATCTCCCTGCTTAATGCGCACAAGGTTATACGCACCACGGAGATCTATCTTGGTGAACCAACTGGCACCCTTAATCCGAGCAAATAAATCAGACAATAGTGGTAAAGGATACTGAAATGTGACTGTGATTTTATTCAGAAGACGATAATCTATACAAGGTCTCAAAGAACCGTCCTTCTTGGCCACAAAAAAAAAAATCCTGCACCAAGAGGGGAAGAGGATGGGCGAATATGTCCCTTCTCCAAAGACTCCTTTATATAACTCCGCATCGCGGCATGCTCTGGTATAGACAGATTAAAAAGTCGTCCCTTAGGGAATTTACTACCAGGAATTAAATTTATAGCACAGTCACAATCCCTATGAGGGGGCAGGGCACCGGACCTGGGCTCATCAAATACATCCTGGTAGTCAGACAAAAACTCAGGGACCTCAGAAGGAGTGGAAGAAGCAAAAGACACCAACGGAGCATCGCCATGAATTCCCTGACAACCCCAACTTGACACAGACATAGCTTTCCAATCTAAAACTGGATTATGAGTCTGCAGCCATGGCAGACCCTAAACGACAACATCATGCAAATTATGCAGAACAAGAAAGCGAATCACCTCCTGATGTACGGGAGTCATGCACATGGTCATTTGCGTCCAATACTGAGGCTTATTCTCAGCCAATGGCGTAGCATCAATTCCCCTCAGAGGAATGGGAAATTCCAAAGGCTCCAGGACAAAACCACAGCGCCTGGCAAACGACAAATCCATCAGATTCAGGGCAGCACCCGAATCCACAAAAGCCATAACCGGGTAGGACGACAAAGAACAAATCAAAGTAACAGACAAAATAAATTTAGGCTGCATAGTACCAATGGTGACAGGTTTATCGATTTTTTTTAAGTGTTTAGAGCATGCTGAGATAACATGAGTAGAATCACCACAGTAAAAGCACAACCCATTTTGACGTCTATGACTTTGTCGCTCAATTCTGGTCAGAGTTCGGTCACATTGCATAGACTCACGTCTCTGTTCAGAAAATACCGCCAAAGGATGAGCAGATTTGCGCTCCCGCAAACGCCGATCAACCTGAATGGCTAAAGCCATAGAATCACTCAGACTTGTAGGGGTGGGAAACCCCACCATAACATTCTTAACGGCCTCAGAAAGACCTTCTCTGAAATTCTCAGCCAGGGCACACTCATTCCGTTGAGTAAACACCGACCATTTCCGAAATTTTTGACAATACACCTCTGCTTCATCCTGACCTTGAGAGATAGCCAGCAACGCTTTTTCTGCCTGATTCTCAAGATTAGGCTCCTCATAAAGCAGTCCAAGAGCCAGAAAAAATGCATCTACATTAAGCAATGCAGGATCTCCTGGCGCCAGAGAGAAAGCCCAATCTTGAGGGTCGCCACGTAACAAGGAGATAACAATTTTACCTTGCTGAGCGGAATCACCAGAGGAACGAGGTCTCAGAGATAGAAATAACTTACAATTATTCTTAAAATTTAGAAACCTAGATCTATCTCCAGAAAACAACTCAGGGATGGGTATTTTTGGTTCAGACATAGGGCTATGAATAACAAAATCCTGAATACTTTGCACCCGTGCAGCAAGATGATCCACACTAGAAGCCAGAGTCTGAACATTCATGTCTGCAGCTGAGCTCAAAACCACCCAGAGTTCAAGGGGATGAAAGAAGCTAAACAGACTGCAGCAAAGGAAAAGCGGGAGGAAAAAAAAAAAAAATGTACTCAGGTCTTCTTTTTATCCCACTTCTGCGATGCATTAAACACTTTTTGGCCTGCTCTACTGTTATGATCCTTAGTGGTTGAGGATCACAAAATACTCCAGCTAAGTAACAAAACATAGGACAAGCTCTAGAGAGGTGGCAAACTGGACTGACTGCAAATCTGAACCTATCCAACACACTAAAGGTAGCCGGTGAACGTGTCTAAAATCCTAGACGTCTCGAGCCAGCCTGAGGAACTAACTACCCCTAGAGAGAAAGAAAGACCTCACTTGCCTCCAGAGAAATAATCCCCAAAGATATAGAAGCCCCCAACAAATAATAACGGTGAGGTAAGAGGAAGGCACATACACAGGGGTGAAAGCAGATTCAGCAAATGAGGCCCACTAATACTAGATAGCAGAAAATAGAAAAGGGGTCTGTGCGGTCAGTAAAAAACCCTTACAAAATATCCACACTGAGATTTCAAGAACCCCCGCACCAACTAACGGTGTGGGGGGAGAAACTCAGTCCCCTAGAGCAACCAGCAAGCGAGGAAATCACATTTTAGCAAGCTGGACAAGAAACATGATGAATGCTGATAATCAAAAAATAAACAAACAAAAACTTAGCTTGTCTTGGAGAGACTGGGAGCAAGGTAGTCACAAGGAATCTGAAGAGCACTGAATACATTGAGAGCAGGCAAGGAACTGAGTATCCAGGTGAGCTAAATAGGAAACCAACCAAGGATAACGAACCAGCTGATGCTGCCAACCTGCAGAAAGACAACACTACACAGTACCGCTTGTGACCACTAGAGGGAGCCCAAAAATAGAGTTCACAACAGTTCTCCTGGTACCGTGATAATGACCCCTACAAGGACATCGTGGAATATTGTATGAAGGTACACATCTTCGGGAACAGCCCTTCCCCTGCTGTCGCTATCTATGGCCTTAGACATTCAGCCAGAGAGGGTGAAGCAAAGTATGGATTGGATGTAAGATCGTTTGTGGAAAAGGATTTCTACGTAGATGACTGCCTGAAATCCACACCCACAGAGGAGTCGGCAGTCAGTCTCCTGAAAAGGGCACAAGAAATGCTCGCTTCATCCAATTTGAGTTTGCACAAAATTGCTTCCAACAGCCAAAAACTAATGGCAGCCTTTCCCTCTCAAGATTACTCAACCGATTTAAAAGACTTGGATTTAAGCACGGACTCCCTTCCTATGCAGCGGAGCCTGGGTATACTCTGGGATTTGAAAAAGGATGCATTCACCTTCCAGATCAGCAAAGAAGAGAAACCCTTCACACCTAGAGGCGTCCTGTCCATGGTAAACAGCTTGTACGATCCTTTGGGATTTGTAACCCCTGTAACTATCCAAGGTAAAATGATGTTGAGAGACTTCACCCAAGAGACGTCCGATTGGGATGATCCGCTTCCCCGCAAGTAAAGAGACTTGTGGGTGAGATGGAAGAACTCTTTAGAAGCCCTGTCAAGTCTCTACGTGGCATGACCATATGCTTCTGTGCCATCAACAGAAATCAAGATGCAAAGGCTTTGTATCTTCTGCGATGCATCAACCAAAGCAATTGCAGCAGTGGCGTATTTGAAAACTACCGACATCAATGAACAATGCCACGTAAGGCTTTTTATGAGCCGGACAAAACTGGCCCCACTCCGTGAACACACAGTACCCAGACTGGAACTCTGTGCAGCTGTGCTAGCAGTAGAGTTAGCTGAGCTTATCTCGACAGAAATGGACCTGGAAATCAAAGAAGTCGAGTTCTACACAGACAGCAAGGTAGTGTTGGGGTACATTGGCAATGAAACTCGTCGCTTCTACGTCTATGTCAGCAATCAGGTGCTAAGGATCAGGAGATCCACCGAACCTAAACAGTGGCACTATGTGTCCACAAGCCACAATCCTGTGGACCACGCAACCAGATCCGTGGAAGCAAGACACCTTAAGGACACTACCTGGTTTACTGACCCTACATTCTTATACCATTCGACGCCATACATGGATGAGTCAAACATCTTTGAACTGGTAGATCCAGAGGCAGATGAGGAAATCCGCCCTCAGGTGTCCATTCTACGTACGGTGACTAAAGACAATCACCTCAAATCCCACAGTTTCAACAGGTTCTCAACTTGGAATTTGCTTGTTCGTGCCCTCGTTCGTTTAATTCCTCAGACCAGTTGCGGAACTTGTCTTACTGTTTTCGCCAAAAGAGCTGTGTGTGGCATTGGTTGATGCCAAGCGGGGAGTGTTCTGCGCTTTCAAATGAAGGACAGGGGTTCGTTTCAAGCATTAAAGTTTCACTATTATTAGTGTTTGGGTTTTTGCTGTGTTATAGCAACACCCAGTGGTGGTTAACTTTATTACCTGTGTTTTTTCAATAATAATCAGAGTGTTGCATTCTGGGTTGCACCAAGGTATCCTGGGATAGGGAAATTCCCCATTTTCTCTCTGTGTATTTTCCTGGACACTCGTGTTAATCTGCTGTGTTGGAAATACCTCACTTACTTGCCACCCTGGTTAAGTTTATCCGGTAAGATTGTTATCCCTGTTCTTGCAATATAGTGTTCTACAGAATGTGATTACTGTATAGTAACTAGTACCTGGGAAATCTATTATCTGTGAGTTACTGTATGTAGTTACATGTAGAAGTTGCATCATCCTGTATGCTTTCCCTGCTAGTTATAAGTATCAGTTGTGCTGTTATTTGCCCAATACTTACCCAATTCATTTGTATTCTTATAGTTTCACCGCGCTCATGTTTACCAATAAACAAGTTAGACTACAGAGAACAGTCTGCTTATTTGGGAGACAGAAGTGGTTTATGCCGTATGTCGGATCACACACCGTATCAACGTGTATGAAGACAGAACAAGCAGCAACATGGCACAAGTATATACATAAATATATAACCAGATTTTATAACATCTTGTTGCTACAACAGTAAAAGGACCAAAAATATGGACTGATCGCTAGTCAACATAAACATAGAAAGAGGATGTGGAGACCACAAGCACCAATACGACCAAAAAGTCCATTTGTATAAAAAGTAGTACTTGATTGAAACATTAAATATTAGACAGATAAACGACAAGGGTGGTTAACATATGGTACAGCCATTGTAAAAAACGTGCGGCTGTAGAAGCAAGGTGCCCCAGCCCTAGGAGCCAATGTGGCATATATCAAAATAGATGAAGTATTATTGCACAGATACAACTACAAAGCCCCACCAAATATAAGTCTATCATATCAAGGCATGGGTATACCTAAGTGGTTTAATATTCCCTACCATATATGCACAAGAATAGGTTCAAGTGTGCCAAGTGGGATCAATGTGTTAACTGGACCACAAATAGTACTATACTGTAGATATGCCATACAATCGGTGCCAAGATCTATATAGTTACCTCTGGTGAGTGGCACACTCAGGCTGCCAGGGCTGGCGCGTCACCCCACAGCCCTGGTAGCCTGAGTGTGACCAGGATGGGTATATGGGGGTAGGATGGATATATGGTGGAGCCAGGATGGATATACAGAAGGGCCTGGATGGATATATAGAGGGGCCAGGAAAAGGGAACAGGATGAATATATGGAGGTCCAGGACAAGAGACCAGAATGGATATATGGGAGGGCCAGGATGGATATATGGGAGGGCCAGGATGGATATATGGGGGTCCAGTATGTACAGTGGGTACGGAAAGTATTCAGACCCCTTTAAATTTTTTACTCTTTGTTTCATTGCAGCCATTTGGCAAATTCAAAATAGTTCCGTTTTTTCTCATTAATGTTCACTCTGCACCCCATCTTGACTGAAAAAAAACCAGAAATGTAGAAATTTTTTCAAATTTAATAAATAAAGAAAAACGGAAATATCACATGCACAGTGCAGAGGGTGCAGAGTGTACAATAATGAGAAAAAAACAAACTTTTTTGAATTTACCAAATGGCTGCAATGAAACTAAAAGTGCAAGATTTAAAGGGGTCTGAATACTTTCCATACCCACTGTATATATGGGGACCAGGATGAATATATATAGAGGGGCCAGGATGGATATATGGAGGGGCCAGGACAAGGGATGAGGATGTATATATATATATATATATATGGGGGGCCAGGAAGGATATATGAGGGACCAGGATGGATAGTATATGGGGGTCAGGATGGACATATTGGGGGGGCCAGGTTGGATATATGGAGGGGGCAGGATGGATATATGGGGGATCTAGGATGAATATATAGGTGGGGGGCAGGACAAGGGACCAGGATAGATATATGGGGTCCACAATGGATATATGGGGGGACCAGGATGGATAATGGGGGGTCAGAACAAGGGATCAGGATAGATATATATGGGGACCAGGATGGATACATGGGAGGGGGGGCAGGACAAGGGACCAGGATGGATATATGGGGCGTCATGATGAACATATGGGGGGGTAGGATGGATATATGGGGGGGGGGGCAGGGCAAAGGACCTGGAAGAATATATAGGGGAGCCGGGATGGATATATGGGAGGTCAGGATGGATATATGGGAGGCCAGGATAAGGGACCAGGATGGATACATGAGGGGGCCTGGATGGATATATGGGGGGCAGGTCAAGGGACCAGAATGGATATATGGGGGCCAGGATGGATATATGGCGGGCCAGGACAAGAGACCAGGATAGATATATGTGGGGCCAGGATTAATATATAGAGGGGCCAGGATGGATATATGGAGGGGCCAGGACAAGGGATGAAGATGGATATATGGGGAGGCCAGGATGGATATATGGGGGGCCAGGAAGGATATATGAGGGACCAGGATGGATATATGGGGTTCAGGATAGACATTTTGGGGGGCCAGGTTGGATATATGGAGGGGGCAGGATGGATATGGGGGATCCAGGTTGAATATATAGGTGGGGGCAGGACAAGGGACCAGGATGTATATATGGTGGCCAGAATGAATATATGAAGGAGGGCAGGATGGATATATGGGGGACAGGACAAGGGACCAGGATAGATATATGGGGGGCCACGGTGGATATATGAGGGGCCAGGATAGATAATGGAGAGTCAGAACAAGGGATCAGGATAAATATATGGGGGCTAGGATGGATACATGGGGCAGGACAAGGGACCAGGATGGATATATGGGGGGTCAGGATGAATATATGCGGGGCCAGGATGGATATATGGGGGGCAGGACAAGGGACCAGGATGGATACATGAGGGAGCCTGGATGGATATATGGGGGCAGGACAAGGGACTAGGATGGATATATGTGGAGCCAGGATGGATATATGGGATGCCAGGACAAGAGACCAGGATAGATATATGTGGGGCCAGGATGAATATATAGAGGGCCAGGATGGATATATGGAGGTACCAGGACAAGGGACGGAGATGGATATATGGGGGGGCCAGGATGGATATATGCGGGGTGTTCTGTCCTTCCAATAGGACAGCGTGGTTCATATTATCCATTAAAGAGTTTAGTACTGTGTTATAGCACCACCCAGTGGTGGATAAATTTATTACCTGTGTTTTTCTTAGTAATTATTAGAGTGTTGCATTCTGGGTTGCACCAAGGTATCATGGGATAGGGAAATCCCCCATTTTCTCTCTGTGCATTTTCCTGTACACTCGTGTTATCTGATGTGTTGGAACTACTTCACTTACTTGCCACCCTGGTTAGTTTATCCGGTAAGATTGCTATCCCTGTTCTTGCAATATAGTGTTCTACTGAATGTGATTTATTGCATATCAGCTAGTACTTAGTAAATCTATTATCAGTCACTTGCTATATGTAGTTATATGTAGAATTTGCATCATCCTGTATACTTTTCTATTAGTTGTAAAGTATCAGCTGTATTGTTATTTGGCTCAATACTTATACGTATCATTTATATTCTTATAGTTTTACCGCATTTCAATACCTGTTACCAATAAACAAGTTAGACTAAAGAGAACAGTCTGCTTATTTTGGAAGACAGAAGTGGTTTATGCTGTATGTTGGATCACACACCGTATCAACGTGTATGAAGACAGAACAGTAAAACGGATGCTAGACGCCGGTGATGACAGTAAAGGAGGCTAGATGCCAGCGATAGCAAATACCACTTACGCAGCCGCTTGTACCACACCGCACTGCCTGCAGATACCGCAGCGGCCGCCATACAGTCACAAGTACCGAGAGTGCAGCCCACCAAGCACGACACGTCTCAGTCTGCGCTGAAACCATTCCTGCCCGCTCTGAGACATCCTACAGCCTGCAAACAGACACAAAATGTCTGCAAGTCGAGCATCTTCACTCAGGACGAGGTCCCAAACAAGCCGCTCTAGCAAGTCTTCCTCGAAAAGGTCTGTTACCCTCGCACGAGCAGAAGCTGAGGCGGCGAAAGTAAGATCCTCCTTCGCTGCACAAGAGATGCAGTTAAAGTTAAGACAAGCAGAGCAAGATGCAGAAAAAGCTCGCCTGCAAGCAGATAGAGAAGCAGAAAGAGCCTGCCAAGAAGCAGAAAGAGCCCGCCTGCAAGCCGATAGAGACGCAGATACAGCACGCCTGCGAGCAACCTTAGAAAGGCTTTCTGCTGAAAAAGAAGCAGCAGCGGCAATAGCCAAAGCTGAGTTCTTAGAAGCCGTGGAGTTTCCTGAATCTGAGCAGGACAGCGACGTACGTGGACCAGACCTTGATCAGGACCCTGCTCAACGCGTCTCAGAATACGTCCACCAACATCCCAGAATAGAAGACAACTCTGATCCGTTACACCAACCAGCCTATACAGATTACTAGAGATCTTTCCTCCAAACACCGTACTGGAAGTAGGAAGGTATACTGCGAAACGACGTCGACCAGCACTGCCATCTTACAGAACAGAAGGTACGGCCTCCTCCCAGACTGACAGGGACACCCTTTGCTTTGGAACGGTTTTATACAGACTTTCCTAGGCCAGAAGCTCCTACCAGGTATGAGGATGCACCACACACACCGCATGACAACAGCACACCAGCTCATGTTGGCACTGACTCAGCCACTATGAACTTTGCAAGGTTCTTTACCCGCCGGGAGCTGGTGACCAAGGGACTTGTAAAGTTCACTGACCGAGCTGAAGGCTACAGAGCATGGCGAGCCTCTTTCCAGAATGCCATCAGAGACTTGCATCTTTCCAGTAGTGAAGAGTTAGATCTACTGGTTAAGTGGCTTTGGAGCAAGTCAGCTGAACATGCCAAAAGAATCAGGAACATTAACATAAAGTACCCACACACAGGACTTCGCATGGTGTGGGAGAGACTCGAAGAATGTTATGGGTCAATAGAAGCTATAGAAAATGCTTTGTATAAAAGAATTGATGATTTCCCCAAGATAGCAAATAAGGGTTATCAAAAGCTCAGGGAACTGAGCGACTTGTTAATGGAGGTACATGCTGCTCAGGCAGAAGGTGACCTACCAGGGTTGGCATTCCTGGACACTGCCAGAGGTGTCAACCTGATTGTCCAAAAGCTCCCTTACAACTTACAAGAAAAGTGGATCAGTCACGGGTCCCGTTACAAACAGGCTCATAAGGTACCATTTCCTCCTTTCAGGGTGTTTGTAGACTTTGTTGCTCAGCAAGCTAAAGTTAGAAATGACCCCAGTTTTAATTTCACTATGTCATATACCACTGCCTCTGGTGTAAAACCCAGTAAAACACCAGTGGCAGTACACAAAACTAATGTTACCTCCACAGGTTTTCCTTACAGGGCAAGTAAGTCCTCTCCAGAAGAAGACAAACCGCAAGATCTCAGCAAACACTGCCCCCTACACAAGAAACCTCATCCTCTGTTAAAATGTAGAGCCTTCAGGGAGAAGTCTCTAGAAGACCGTAAGAGTTTCCTAAAGGAAAACAAGATATGCTTCAGATGCTGCGCGACGACCTCACACTTCGCCAAGAACTGTGAAACCAGTGTGAAATGCACAGAATGTAGTAGTCTGGAGCACAACACGGCCTTACATCCTGGACCACCCTCAGGGGTATCGTCGCGAGTAGAAGAGTCTGCCGAAAAACAGATGGACACTGACATGGACACCCCAGTGGTCACTTCTCAGTGTACAGAGATCTGCAAGGAACTCGTAGCAGGAAGATCCTGCTCAAAGATCTGTGTTGTCAGAGTATTCCCAGCGAGCCAACGGGATAAAGCAATCAAGGTATATGCAATCTTGGATGATCAGAACAACAGGTCTCTAGCTAAGTCCTTTCTCTTCGACACCTTCAACATTGCTGGTCCCGGCTCCCCGTACTCCTTGAAGACATGTGCAGGTACTGTCGAGACGGCGGGGAGAAAAGCGACCGGCTTCAAAGTAGAGTCTATAGATGGTCAAACCTGCTTATCCTTGCCATCAATACTGGAGTGCAACCAGATTCCCGACAACAGGTCTAAGATACCTACATTAGAGGTAGCAGCTCATCATATCCACTTGAAATGTATAGCTCACCTGATACCGGAGCTTTACCAAGGAGCTCCTATCATCTTACTCCTCGGAAGAGACATACTAAGGGTCCACAAGGCTAGAGGACAGATCAACAGCCCACAAAACGCCCCATATGCTGAGAGACTTGACCTAGGATGGGTCATTGTGGGAGACGTCTGTTTGGGTGGAGCACACAGGCTGACATCAGTCAACAGCATGCTCATCAATACCCTCGAGAATGGACGCCCGTCTCTCTTCCAGCCATGCGAGAGCAGTTTCCTGATTAAAGAATTGCCACACCACACCCCTCCACCTTGTCCGTTAGCTGATCCTTCCTGTGAAGACCATGCATGCGACGGTGAGCAAGATCATATAGGGTGCACAGTTTTCCACAGGACAAGAGAAGACAACCAGGTAGCAACGTCCATAGAGGACAGACTGTTCTTGGACATCATGGAGCGAGAAATAGTAAGAGATGAATGAAAGAGTTGGGTTGCACCTTTACCGTTCAAACCACGGAGGCAACACTTACCCAACAACAGAGAACTTGTCTACAGTCGATTTGTCTCCCTTACACGCAAACTGCAGAAGGCACCAGATACAAAAGAACACTTCTTTACCTTCATGGAGAGCATATTCCAGAGTGGCCACGCGGAAATTGCACCTGTACTTCAAGATTCCGAGGAATGTTGGTACTTACCTATTTTTGGCGTGTATCATCCGAAGAAACCAGGTCAGATAAGAGTGGTATTTGACTCAAGTGCCAGATACGAAGGTGTTTCTCTAAACGACGTATTTCTGTCTTGTCCAGACCTCAACAACAGACTTCTGGGAGTACTTCTTCGTTTCCGCAAATATGCAGTAGCATTTATGGCCGACATACAACAGATGTTTCACTGCTTCCTTGTTAAAGAAGAACACAGAAACTACTTGAGGTTCTTCTGGTACCGTGATAATGACCCCTACAAGGACATCGTTGAATATCGTATGAAGGTACACATCTTCGGGAACAGCCCTTCCCCTGCTGTCGCTATCTATGGCCTTAGACATTCAGCCAGAGAGGGTGAAGAAAAGTATGGATCGGATGTAAGATCGTTTGTGGAAAAGGATTTCTACGTAGATGACTGCCTGAAATCCACACCCACACATGAGTCGGCAGTCAGTCTCCTGAAAAGGGCACAAGAAATGCTCGCTTCATCCAATTTGAGGTTACACAAAATTGCTTCCAACAGCCAAAAACTAATGGCAGCCTTTCCCTCTCAAGATTACTCAACCGATTTAAAAGACTTGGATTTAAGCACGGACTCCCTTCCTATGCAGCGGAGCATGGGTTTACTCTGGGATTTGAAAAAGGATGCATTCACCTTCCAGATCAGCAAAGAAGAGAAACCCTTCACACCTAGAGGCGTCCTGTCCATGGTAAACAGCTTGTACGATCCTTTGGGATTTGTAACCCCTGTAACTATCCAAGGTAAAATGATGTTGAGAGACTTCACCCAAGAGACGTCCGATTGGGATGATCCCCTTCCCAGTGAGAAAAGAGACTTGTGGGTAAGATGGAAGAACTCTTTAGAAGCCCTGTCAAGTCTCTATGTGGCACGACCATTTGCTTCTGTGCCATCAACAGAAATCAAGATGCAAAGGCTTTGTATCTTCTGCGATGCCACAACCAAAGCAATTGCGGCAGTGGCTTATTTGAAAACAACTGACATCAACGAACAATGCCACGTAAGGATTGTTATGAGCCAGACAAAATTGGCCCCACTCCGTGAACACACAGTACCCAGACTGGAACTCTGTGCAGCTGTGCTAGCAGTAGAGTTAGCTGAGCTTATCTCTACAGAAATGGACCTGGAAGTCAAAGAAGTCGAGTTCTACACTGACAGCAAGGTAGTGTTGGGGTACATTTGCAATGAAACTCGTCGCTTTTATGTCTATGTCAGCAATCGGGTGCTAAGGATCAGGAGATCCACTGACCCTACTGTTGTGATCCGCTTTTTGGGCTCCCCTGGTGGTGGCTGGTGGTACTGGAGGCTTGTGTGTGCTTTTCTCCCTCAGCTCACCTGTTTCCATCAGTTTTGGGAGTTCCCTATTTAGCCTTGCTCTCCAGTCACTTCCTTGCCGGTCATCATTGTAACCTGAGTCATTCAGTTGCATGTTCCTGCTACTAGTCTGCTGATCAGCTAAGTGGACTCTTGTCCTTTATGTTTTGTATTTTTTTGTCCAGTTTACAGTTTTGTCATTCCCTGTTACTGGAAGCTCTTGTGGACTGAAATTGCCACTCCTGTGTCATGAGTTGACACAGGAGTCTTAAAGTAATCTCAGGATGGGTTTTTGAAAGGGTTTTTCAGCTGACCGTGAAGTCCTCTTTTGTATCCTTCCTCTATCTAGTAAGTGGACCTCGCTTTGCTAAATCTACCTTCATACTGTGTATGTCTTTTCCTCTGAACTCACCGTTAATATATGTGGGGGCTACTATCATCTTTGGGGAATTTCACTAGAGGTAAGCCAGGTCTGTTCCTTCCTCTTCCAGGCGTAGTTAGTTCTCCGGCTGGCGCGTGGCATTTAGGCAGCCGTAGGAATGCTCACTGGCTACTGTTAGTTGTGTGGTAGATTTAGGTCACGGTCAGCTTGAGGTTCCATCACCCGAGAGCTAGTCTGTTATTCGGTGCTTCTGATGTTCCCATGCCATTGGGGAATCATGACAGTATGACCGGCCGCTGTTAAAACTGTTGGCAGAAGAAAGGAGAGAAAAAGAAGTCTGCAAATTTTTTTTTTTTTTTTTTCCTTGGTGCTTGCTTTATAGTTGAATCAATTGCATTTCAGCTCTAATTGCAGTCTTTGTCTCCCTCTCCTTCTAACCCTTGAATGGCTCTGATCTCTCCAGTTTAAGGATGGACCCTCAGAGTTTGGCTGCAGGTTTTAATAATCTTGCTACGAAGGTTCAGGATTTACAAGATTATGTTATACGTACTCCTATTTCTGAACCTAAGATTCCTACACCGGAGGTATTTTCCGGAGATAGATCTCGGTTTCTGAATTTCAAATGTAATTGTAAATTATTCCTTTCTCTCAGACCTCACTCCTCTGGAGATCCTGTTCAGCAGGTTAAGATTGTGATTTCTTTGCTGCGAGGTGACCCTCAAAATTGGGCATTTTCATTGACACCAGGGGATCCTGCGTTGCTCAATGTGGATGCGTTTTTTCTGGCTTTAGGGTTGCTGTATGAGGAACCTAATTTGGAGATTCAAGCTGAAAAAGCTTTAATAGCCCTGTCTCAAGGGCAAGATGAAGCTGAGATATACTGCCAAAAATTTCGTAAATGGTCTGTGCTTACTCAGTGGAATGAGTGTGCCCTAGCGGCAAATTTCAGAGAGGGCCTTTCTGATGCCGTTAAGGATGTCATGGTGGGGTTTCCTACACCCACAGGTCTGAATGAGTCCATGACAATGGCGATTCAGATTGATCGGCGTTTGCGGGAGCGCAAACCCGTGCACCATTTGGCGGTATCTTCTGAAGGGACGCCAGAGAAAATGCAATGTGACAGAATTCTGTCAAGAAGCGAGCGGCAGAATTATAGGCGCAAAAATGGCTTGTGCTTCTACTGTGGTGATTCCGCGCATGTTATATCAGCATGCTCTAAACGTACTAGGAAGGTTGACAAGTCTGTTTCTATTGACACTTTACAGTCTAAATTTCTTCTGTCTGTAACTCTGATTTGTTCATTATCAGTTATTACCGTGGATGCCTATGTGGACTCTGGCGCCGCTCTGAGTCTCATGGATTGGTCCTTCGCCAGGCGCTGTGGGTTTGATTTGGAGCCTCTGGAAGTTCCTATACCTCTAAAGGGTATAGATTCTACACCTCTGGCTTGTAATAGACCACAGTTCTGGACGCAAGTGACTATGCGTATGACTCCAGACCATCAGGAGGTGATTCGCTTCCTCGTGTTGCATAATCTACATGATGTTTTAGTGCTTGGATTACCATGGTTACAATCTCATAACCCAGTACTGGACTGGGAAACTATGTCTGTGTTAAGCTGGGGATGTCGGGGGGCTCATGGGGACATACCTTTGGTTTCTATCTCGTCATCTATTCCCTCTGAGATTCCGGCTTTTTTGTCGGATTTTGGGGATATTTTTGAGGAGCCTAAAATTGGTTCTCTCCCTCCCCACAGAGAGTGTGATTGCGCCATAGATCTGATTCCAGGCAGCAAATTTCCAAAGGGTCGTTTGTTTAACCTATCTGTACCTGAGCATGCTGCCATGCGAGAGTATGTTAAGGAGTCCCTGGAAAAGGGACATATTCGTCCTTCTTCGTCACCTTTAGGAGCTGGGTTTTTCTTTGTCTCTAAAAAGGATGGCTCGCTAAGGCCTTCTATTGATTATCGACTCCTGAATAAAATTACAGTCAAATATCAGTATCCGTTGCCGCTGCTTACTGATTTGTTTGCTCATATAAGGGGGGCTAAGTGGTTCTCCAAGATTGATCTCCGGGGGGCGTATAATTTGGTGCGAATTAAGCAAGGGGATGAGTGGAAAACCGCATTTAATACGCCTGAGGGCCACTTTGAGTATTTGGTGATGCCTTTCGGCCTTTCTAATGCACCTTCAGTTTTTCAGTCCTTTATGCATGATATTTTCCGTGAATATCTGGATAAATTTATGATTGTGTATTTGGACGATATTTTGATTTTTTCTGAGGACTGGGAGTCTCATGTTCAGCAGGTCAGGAGGGTTTTTCAGGTCTTGCGGGAGAATTCTCTGTGTGTAAAGGGTTCTAAGTGTGTTTTTGGGGTTCAAAAGATTTCTTTTTTGGGGTACATTTTTTCCCCTTCTTCTGTTGAGATGGACCCTGTCAAGGTTCGGGCTATTTGTGACTGGACGCAGCCTACTTCTCTAAAGGGTCTTCAGAAATTCTTGGGCTTTGCTAATTTTTATCGTCGATTTATAACTGGTTTTTCTGGTGTTGCTAAGCCTCTTACGGATTTGACTAAGAAGGGTGCTGATGTTGCCAATTGGTCCTCTGCCGCTGTGGAGGCCTTTCGGGAACTTAAGCGCCGCTTTTCGTCTGCCCCTGTGTTGCGCCAGCCCGATGTCTCTCTCCCCTTTCAGGTTGAGGTCGATGCTTCCGAGATCGGAGCGGGGGCGGTTTTGTCGCAGAAAAGTTCCGATTGCTCAGTGATGAGACCTTGTGCGTTCTTTTCTCGAAAATTTTCTGCCGCCGAAAGAAATTATGATGTCGGTAATCGGGAGCTTTTGGCCATGAAGTGGGCATTTGAGGAGTGGCGTCATTGGCTTGAGGGTGCTAGACATCAGGTGGTGGTTTTGACTGATCACAAGAATCTGATTTACCTTGAGTCTGCCAGGCGCCTGAACCCTAGACAGGCGCGCTGGTCGTTGTTTTTCTCTCGGTTTAATTTTGTGGTCTCATATCTACCAGGTTCTAAGAATGTGAAGGCGGATGCCCTTTCTAGGAGTTTTGAGCCTGATTCCCCTGGTGATTCGGAACCTACAGGTATCCTTAAGGATGGGGTGATATTATCCGCTATTTCCCCAGATCTGCGACGTGCTTTGCAAGAGTTTCAGGGGGATAGACCTGATCGCTGTCCACCTGGTAGACTGTTTGTTCCTGATGATTGGACCAGTAGAGTCATCTCGGAGGTTCATTCTTCTACGCTGGCGGGTCATCCTGGAATTTTTGGTACCAGGGATTTGGTGGCTAGATCCTTCTGGTGGCCATCTCTGTCTCGAGATGTGCGTGTTTTTGTGCAGTCTTGTGATGTGTGTGCTCGGGCCAAGCCTTGTTGATCTAGGGCTAGTGGGTTGTTGTTGCCCTTGCCTATTCCAAAGAGGCCTTGGACGCACATCTCTATGGACTTTATTTCTGATCTTCCTGTCTCTCAGAGGATGTCTGTTATCTGGGTGGTGTGTGACCGTTTTTCTAAGATGGTTCATTTGGTGCCATTACCGAAGTTGCCTTCCTCGTCTGAGTTGGTTCCTTTGTTTTTTCAAAATGTGGTTCGCTTGCATGGTATTCCTGAAAATATCGTTTCTGATAGGGGTACCCAGTTCGTTTCTAGATTTTGGCGGGCATTCTGTGCCAGGTTGGGCATTGATTTGTCTTTTTCGTCTGCCTTCCATCCTCAGACTAATGGCCAGACGGAGCGAACTAATCAAACTTTGGAGACGTATTTGAGGTGTTTTGTGTCTGCGGATCAGGATGATTGGGTTGCCTTTTTGCCGTTGGCGGAGTTTGCTCTTAATAATCGGGCTAGTTCTGCCACTTTGGTTTCCCCTTTCTTTTGCAATTCGGGGTTTCATCCCCGTTTTTCTTCTGGTCAGGTGGAATCTTCGGATTGTCCTGGAGTAGATGCTGTGGTGGATCGGTTGAATCGGATTTGGGACAAGTGGTGGACAATTTGAATTTGTCCCAGGAGAGGACTCAGCGGTTTGCTAACCGCCAGCGTCGGGTTGGTCCTCGCCTTCGTGTTGGGGACTTGGTGTGGTTGTCTTCCCGTTTTGTCCCAATGAGGGTTTCTTCTTCTAAATTTAAGCCTAGGTTCATCGGTCCCTATAGGATTTTGGAGATTATTAACCCTGTTTCCTTTCGTTTGGACCTTCCGGCATCTTTCGCTATCCATAATGTGTTCCATCGGTCGTTGTTGCGGAGATATGAGGTGCCGGTGGTTCCTTCTGCTGAGCCTCCTGCTCCTGTGCTGGTTGAGGGTGAATTGGAGTACGTTATAGAGAAGATCTTGGACTCCCGTATTTCCAGACGGAGACTCCAGTATCTGGTTAAGTGGAAGGGCTATGGTCAGGAAGATAATTCTTGGGTAACTGCCTCTGATGTTCATGCCTCGGATTTGGTTCGTGCCTTTCATAGGGCTCATCCAGGTCACCCTGGCGGTTCTTGTGAGGGTTCGGTGCCCCCTCCTTAAGGGGGGGGTACTGTTGTGATCCGCTTTTTGGGCTCCCCTGGTGGTGGCTGGTGGTACTGGAGGCTTGTGTGTGCTTTTCTCCCTCAGCTCACCTGTTTCCATCAGTTTTGGGAGTTCCCTATTTAGCCTTGCTCTCCAGTAACTTCCTTGCCGGTCATCATTGTAACCTGAGTCATTCAGTTGCATGTTCCTGCTACTAGTCTGCTGATCAGCTAAGTGGACTCTTGTCCTTTTTGTTTTGTATTTTTTTGTTCAGTTTACAGTTTTGTCATTCCCTGTTACTGGAAGCTCTTGTGGACTGAAATTGCCACTCCTGTGTCATGAGTTGACACAGGAGTCTTAAAGTAATCTCAGGATGGGTTTTTGAAAGGGTTTTTCAGCTGACCGTGAAGTCCTCTTTTGTATCCTTCCTCTATCTAGTAAGTGGACCTCGTTTTGCTAAATCTACCTTCATACTGTGTATGTCTTTTCCTCTGAACTCACCGTTAATATATGTGGGGGCTACTATCATCTTTGGGGAATTTCACTAGAGGTAAGCCAGGTCTGTTCCTTCCTCTTCCAGGCGTAGTTAGTTCTCCGGCTGGCGCGTGGCATTTAGGCATCCGTAGGAATGCTCCCTGGCTACTGTTAGTTGTGTGGTAGATTTAGGTCACGGTCAGCTTGAGGTTCCATCACCCGAGAGCTAGTCTGTTATTCGGTGCTTCTGATGTTCCCATGCCATTGGGGAATCATGACACCCTAAACAGTGGCACTATGTGTCCACAAACCACAATCCTGCGGACCATGCAACCAGATCCGTTGAAGCAAGACACCTTAAGGACACAACCTGGTTTACTGGCCCTACATTCTTATACCGTTCGACGCCATACATGGACGAGTCAAACATCTTTGAACTGGTAGATCCAGAAGCAGATGAGGAAATTCACCCTCAGGTATCCGTTCTACATACGGTGACTAAAGACAATCACCTCAAATCCCACCGTTTCAACAGGTTCTCAACTTGGGACTCGCTTGTTCATGCCCTCGTTTGTTTAATTCATGTTGCTCGATCCTACAAGTCAACGTCACCCGCCATCCAGAAACCTTGCAAAGGTTGGCACCACTGCAAGCTTGCCTTTACCGTTCCAAGCATGGAAAATGCCAAGAACGTTATAATTCGTACCATACAACGTGAATGTTACGCCAAAGAAATAGATAACCTCAATAAAGGTCAACCTGTTTCTAGAGATAGTGTCTTGAAGAAGCTTTATCCAATCATTGACCAGGATGGGCTGTTAAGAATTGGAGGTCGTCTTCAAGAAGCTGAAGTGGAATTTGGTGAGAAACACCCTATAATAATTTCTGGACATCATCATGTCACGACCCTGCTTGTGCAACACCACCACATCAAACATGAAACATGAAACATCAGGGCCGACTGTTTACCAAAGGAAATCTACGAACTGCTGGACTATGGATAGTCGGAGAAAAGCGATGCGTGAGTAAACTCATTTACAATTGCGTGATTTGTCGCAAACTCCGTGGCGGGACTCAAAAGCCGAAGATGGCCAATCTCCCATCGGACAGACTTAGTACAGAACCTCCTTTTACCAACGTCGGACTGGACGTATTCGGGCCATGGTCTGTGGTTGCACGGCACACTAGAAGAGTCCAAGCCAACGCCAAATGCTGGGCGGTTATGTTCACCTGTATGTCCATCAGAGCAGTCCACATCGAAGTAATTGAGTCCATGGACACTTCAGGGTTTATAAATGCACTCCGACGTTTCATCGCCATCAGAGGCCCCGTGAAGCACATACGCTCCGATAGAGGTACCAACTTTGTAGGAGCAGTGAAAGAACTTCAAATTCCTTCCAACCTAGACACCACCAGTGTGGAAAGATACTTGAGTGAGCAGGGATGTACCTGGACTTTCAATCTTCCACACTCTTCTCACATGGGAGGAGCTTGGGAGAGGATGATAGGAATAGCATGCAGAATCCTTGATTCCATTTTCTTGCAAGCAGGTAACGCAAGACTCACACATGAAAGTTTGACCACATTCCTGGCAGAAGTTTCGGCCATCATTAATGCCAGACCATTGACTTCACTTTCTAGTGACTCTGAGGATCCGACCATTCTCACTCCTGCCATGTTACTTACTCAGAAAGCCAGCGTTCTCAGCGCTCCACCTGGAGAATTTACCAACAAGGACCTATACAGATGACAATGGAGACAAGTGCAAAGTCTCTCCAATACCTTTTGGGACAGATAGAGGAAGCAGTACCTCTCCACCTTACAACCAAGGAAGAAGTGGCAGACCGACAGACCAAACATCAAAACCGGTGATGTCGTTCTCATGAAAGACAGCCAGTCTCACCGTAATGATTCGCCACTAGGCCTCATCACTAAAATATTCCCAAGCAAAGATGGGAAGGTGCGTAAGGTCGAGGTCAAAGTAGGCAAGTCTGGGGAGAGTAAACTATTCCTCAGACCAGTTGCGGAACTTGTCTTACTGTTTTCGCCAAAAGAACCTGTAGGTGGCATCGGTTGATGCCAAGCGGGGAGTGTTCTGTCCTTCCAATAGGACAGCGTGGTTCATATTATCCATTAAAGAGTTTAGTACTGTGTTATAGCACCACCCAGTGGTGGATACATTTATTACCTGTGTTTTTCTTAGTAATTATTAGAGTGTTGCATTCTGGGTTGCACCAAGGTATCATGGGATAGGGAAATCCCCCTTTTTCTCTCTGTGTATTTTCCTGTACACTCGTGTTATCTGATGTGTTGGAACTACTTCACTTACTTGCCACCCTGGTTAGTTTATCCGGTAAGATTGCTATCCCTGTTCTTGCAATATAGTGTTCTACTGAATGTGATTTATTGCATAGCAGCTAGTAGTTAGTAAATCTATTATCAGTCACTTGCTGTATGTAGTTATATGTAGAAGTTGCATCATCCTGTATACTTTTCTATTAGTTGTAAAGTATCAGCTGTATTGTTATTTGGCTCAATACTTATACGTATCATTTATATTCTTATAGTTTTACCGCATTTCAATACCTGTTACCAATAAACAAGTTAGACTAAAGAGAACAGTCTGCTTATTTTGGAAGACAGAAGTGGTTTATGCTGTATGTTGGATCACACACCGTATCAACGTGTATGAAGACAGAACACGGGGCTAGGATGGATATGTGGGTGGTC
This sequence comes from Ranitomeya variabilis, assembly GCF_051348905.1. NCBI lineage: Eukaryota > Metazoa > Chordata > Amphibia > Anura > Dendrobatidae > Ranitomeya > Ranitomeya variabilis. Next base: position 518,992,270 of record NC_135232.1, read on the forward strand.
CAGGATGGATATATGGGGACCAGGATGAATACACAGTGGGGAAGAGAAGTATTTAGACCACAACGGAGAGTCAAAATGAGAAAACAAATCCAGAACATCACCTTGTCTGATTTGGCAATATTTATTTTGCAAATTATGGTGGAAATAAGTATTTGGTCATTAACAAAAGTTCATCTCAATATTTTCAATATTTTCATCTCAATATTTTGACAGAGGTCAAACGTTTTCTGCAAGTCTTCACAAGGGTGATACACACTGTTGGTGGTATGTTGGCCCATTCCTCCATGCAGATCTCCTCTAGAGCAGTGATGTTTTGGGCCTGTCACTGGGCAACATGGACTTTCAACTCCCTCCAAAGGTTTTCTATGGGGTTGAGATCTGGAGACTGGCTAGGCCACTCCAGGACCTTCACATGCTTCTTACGAAGCCACTCCTTCATTGCCCTGGTGGAGTGCCTGGGATCATTATCATGCTGAAAGACCCATCCACGTTTCATCTTCAATGCCCTTGCTGATGGAAGGAGGTTTGCACTCAAAATCTCATAATACATGGCCCCATTCATTCTTTTGTGTACACAGATCAGTCGTCCTGGTCCCTTTGCAGAGAAACCATCCCAGAGCATGATGTTGCCACCCTCATGCTTCACAGTAGGTGTGGTGTTCTTTGGATGCAACTCAACATTCTGTCTCCTCCAAACACGATGAGTTTTGTTTCTACCAAACAGTTCTACTTTGGTTTCATAAGACCATAAGACATTCTCCCAATACTCTTCTGGATAATCCAAATGCTCTCTAGCAAACTTCAAATGGGCCCGGACATGTACTGGCTTAAGCAGGGGGACACGTCTGGCACTGAAGGATCTGAGTCCCTGGTGGCGCAGTGTGTTACTGATGGTAGCTTTTACAGTGGTCACAGCTCTATGCAGGTCATTCACTAGGTTTCCCTGTGTGTTTCTGGGATTTTTGCTCACAGTTCTTGTGATCATTTTGACCCCATGGGGTGAGAGCTTGCGTGGAGCTCCAGATTGAGGGAGATTATCAGTGGTCTTGTATGTCTTCCATTTTCTTATTATTGCTCCCACAGTTGATTTCATCACACCAAGCTGCTTGCCCATTGCATAATCAGTCTTCCCAGCCTGGTGCAGGGCTACAATTTTGTTTCTGGTGTCCTTCGACAGCTCTTTCGTCTTCACCATAGTGGAGTTTGGAGTGTGACTGTTTGAGGTTGTGGACAGGTGATTTTTATACTGATAACAAGTTCAAACAGGTGCCATTACTACAGGTAATGAGTGGAGAACAGATGAGCCTCTTAAAGAAGAAGTTACAGATCTGTGAGAGCCAGAAATCCTGCATGTTTTTAGGTGACAAATGCCTTTTTTCCACCATAATATGCAAAATAAATCTTGCCAAATCAGACATGGTAATTTTCTGGATTTGTTTTCTCAATTTTGACTCTCATAGTTGTGGTCTACCTATGATGTCGATAACAGGCCTCTCTCATCTTTTTAAGTGGGAGAACTTGCACAATTGGTGGCTTACTAAATACTTTTTTCCCCACTGTATAGAGGGGCTTGGATGGATGTATGGAGGGGCCAGGTCAAGGGATGAAGATTGATATATGGGGGGGGGGGCAGGATGAATATATGGGGGGTGTAATGCAGCGGTAGCTCCATTTGCAGTGAAGAGACAGCAACCCACAAAGTTCAAACACAAAAGTCTCTTTAATGTGTTACTTCACACATAAAGGTGCATAGCATTTTATAGTACACGTCATCAAAGTTCAATACACACAGTTTCATCTCGTCTCAGTGCCCGTTTCATAGCACTACACATCATGGCTTTAGATTGCAGTCCCTAAACACGCTGAACCTGTCCTTGTCCAGTATACGTGGGGAGACTGCATGCCATATTACAGTCTCCAAACACAGCTTCACATGTTCCAGACACTACACACACCAGTCCTCCTCTGACTAGTTCCCGTGGGTATCATGCACCGCTGTATCACAGAATCTTTACTCACACTGTACACAGCCCAGGATATCCAGGATAGCAGCCGGGCACCATATCCTCCTGTTTGCAATCGTTACCCAAGCCAGTCCTCTTCCAGGCACAGGACATCCACCTCCGGGCACATGACTGTAAACATCCGACTCTTTCAGGCACAGGACATCCACCTCGGGTTCGCCTCCGGGCACAGGACTGTCCACATCAGAGACCAGTTACCATGGACGACTTGCATCGCTGTGTATGCTGCGGGTGCCAGGCTATTCAGCTGCCATAGCTGCTGGCTCCGCTGGCCTGTGCTGCTTCACACACACAGCCAGAGCTCTGCAGGCCTCTGCTCTGCACAACAGCACACACCAGACTGACACTGACGTTGCACCTGACACCTGACACACCCATACTCCTTCCTGCTAAGTTTTTATGAAAAAAACCTGTGGCTTTCAGTCACATGAAGAACCCGGACCGGAAACCGTGACTGCCATGCACACCTATGGACTTCATCCGTCTCCATGCACAACCTGGGGAGAATGCACAGCGACCCGTACCTGTGACACGAGTCACTGCCTCACAGGGGTAACAGGATGGATATATTGGGGGCAAGGACAATGGTACAGGATGGATACATGGAGGGGGCAGGATAGACATATGGGGTATCCGGGATGGGTATATGGGGGGGCATTATAAGGGACCAGGTTGGTTATATGAGGGATCCAGGATGGATATATGGGGGGCCAGGATAGATAAATGGGGGTAAGGAAAAGGGACATATGGGGGCCAGTATGGATAGCTGGGGGGGCAGGAAGGATATCTGGGGGCCAGCTTGGAGAAGGGACATAGGGGGCCAGGCTAGGGCATATCATAAAATAAAGAGTACCATACTGGCGAGATTATTAAATAAAGGGGGCCAGCCAGAGAGACCTATTTATGGTTTGGAGGCCAGAATGAGGAACATGCTCTATTAGTTTATGATGACAAGTGGGGAACATAATTTCTTTGGGGTCTAATTGGGGACATTATTACTACTGTAATATAAATTAGTTTTTAGGAAACTGTTTTCCATGGAGGGAACAAGAGGGGGGTCCTGTTACTGTGCAGTGCCGCACTTCGTTGCTTTTTTTCTTCATCTGAAGTAGTGTAGAAGTCGGGGAAAAAGTGAGGAATGTGCTCTGGAAGCGATCAGCTATTGATGGCTGTGATAATTTTTGCAGAGATAAGTCCTGGCTGGAGAAAGTGATGGCAGTCTGTGGTGGATGAAAAGGAAAAGTGGAGGTGAAGGACATCAATTACAGAAGTCACTGGTGAGTCAGTGTATTACATGTACACGTACACTATACACTATATAATGTGTACAGAGGTCCTGTGTATAATTCCATCGGTGATCACTGTATTACCTGTATACTGACACTATATATGGAGCTCCTTTGTATAATGTCACTGGTGATTACTGTATTACCTGTACAGTATACACTATATACAGAGCTCTTGTGTATAATGTTGCTGGTAGTGTTGAGCATTCCGATCCGAGATCCGATACTTTTGTGATATCGGGAATCGGTATCGGGATCGATATTAATGTGTAAGATAAAGAATAAAAATAAAAAATATTGATATACTCACCTCTCCGACGCAGCCTGGACCTTACCGATGTAACCGGCAGCTTCCGTTCCTAAGAATGAGCGCTTGAAAGACCTTAGATGACGTCGCGGCTTGTGATTGGTCGCGTGGCGGTCACGTGACCAATCACAAGCCGCGACGTCATCTAAGGTCTTTCAAGCGCTCATTCTTAGGAACGGAAGCTGCCAGTTACATCGGTAAGGTCCAGGCTGCGTCGGAGAGGTGAGTATATCAATATTTTTTTTTTTATTCTTTATTTTACACATTAATAAGGATCCCAGGGCCTGAAGGAGAGTTTCCTCTCCTTCAGACCCTGGGAACCATACAGGATACCTTCCAATACTTGGTGTCCCATTGACTTGTATTGGTATCGGGTATCGGTATCGGCGATATCCGATACTTTTCGGGTATCGGCCGATATTATCAGATACCGATACTTTCAAGTATCGGACGGTATCGCTCAACACTAGTTGCTGGTGATCACTGTATTACCTGTTCACTATACACTGTATACTATATATAGAGCATGTGTGTATAAGGTCACTGGTGATAATAACAGTGTTATTAGTATTGTGGTTTGTGTTCATGATCAGTATTGTAGTATTTGGTCACTATGTGATGGTAATTTGTGGTCTGGTCATAGTGTGGTGGTATTTGTTCTTTGTATGTGGTATTATTCGGTCACTATGTGGTGACATATGTAGTCTAATTATGGTGTGGCAGTATTTCTACTTCCATGTGGTATTATTCGGTCACTATGATCTGTTTACGGTGTGGCATGTTTATTCCATGTATGAGGTATTATTCGGTCACTATATGGTCTGGTCATGGTGTGGTGGTATTTCTTCCCTGTATGTGGTATTATTGGTCTTGGTATAGTGGATTGTGTTGTGTATGGTGATCATTTGTTCTCTTTGATACTAATTAGAAGATTTTTTATTTCCATTAGAGATTAAATACTTGTAATACAGCGGCAGAGATGCACTTACAGGGGTTTGCCTGTGAAAAAAATAAATCACCTCTCTACCGGATAAGTCATGGCATAATGATTGGTGAGGGTCTGGCTGCTGGGACTCAATTGGCAGAATGTGGAACTTTTATCCCCATTAGACTGGAGCATCATGTGCGACTTGACCACTGATCCATTCATGGGGTTACAGATACTTACATATAGCTATAGGGTGAGCCGTTAGGTTCAGTTCTCCTTTGTGGACCCCAGACATCCCAGTCCGACACTGAATGCATCGCAAAGTCCTCCATATAATATACTCATATCTTCCTTATTAGTATAATACACAGCCCATATCCTTCATATAACATAATGCAGAGCATGTTCATCCATATAGTGTAATGCACCCCCCATGATCATCCATAAAGTGTAGTGTACCCCATAGTCATCCATACAGTATAATGTACCTCATAGTCATCAATATAATGTATAATGCACCCATAGTCATCCTTAAAGTATAATGGACTCATAGTCATCCATAAAGTATAATGCACCCCATACTCCTCCATAAAGTATAATGCACCCATAGTCATCCATACAGTATAATGCACCCATAGTCACCCATGTAGTAGTATGGCCACTGATTGTTTTAAAAATAAATAAATACCTTCCCTTCACTCCCCAGCTGCGCGCATCCCCTTGTGAAGCCGGCAGCTGACTTCAGCATGTGACGAGACCGTACAGCGCTACTGCCATGTGTCCTGGTACATGCACACCGACGTCAGCTGCTACCCTCCCGTTTGACTGGCAGTGTATATTTTCGCGTATGTACCCGATGGGTCTATGCGCTCCAGTATACTTTGGATAATCTGGATCTTCCTGTCGGTGTTGGTGACTGCAGTCGTTACACCACTGATTCCACACATAGAGTATGCCATCTGTGAGCTGTCCATAATTTTCATGGGCCTATAGACTTTGTATGGGTAATTTTGATCCTTAACTCCGATCAAAAACGGACGTGTCTGCATGATTTTATTGTGCACATTCCGTAAAAAAGGACAGACTTGTTAACAGCTTCATAGACTACAAAAAATATATTTTATTCTTGAAGGTCTCAGAACATTTACGTGATTTACGGACCAAAGCATGAGGTCTTATGATGGTGGGAAACCTTTAGAATGTGTTGACTCGAGGCAGGCATGCGGTGGATTTTCCATTGTAATTGATAGGTGGAAAATCTGCAGTGCATTCCAGTAAAAAGAAAAGGGATGAGATTTTACTAAACTTTATCCACATGCTGCTGGAAAAATCTACAGCAAAAATGAACATGCATTGCTTAATTTACTTCTGCAGCATGTCTGTTTATGTAGCAGGGTGAAATCTGCAGCGCAAAATGTGTATGTGTGATTGCTCCTCTAATGGTCTACCAATAGAAGTAGAATGTCAGCTAAGTGACTGTCCGATGCAAAAATAGCGTATTTTCTCAGCGTGCCCAGCATGCTAAACAAATTACCGGACTCAAATTGGATTCAACAGAGTCTAGAAATGTCCAATCTGTTTGGTTTGAGGAACCCACATTTTTGGTTCTCCTTTGCAATTTCACTAATATTTTATATAATAATTGTAGATGTTTAAAAGACAAATTTTTAGACATAACATTTGTAGAGTCTGTAGCATTTTTTAAGGCCGAATTCATCCGTCTGTGAACACAGTTTGTGTGTGGACTGTAATGTGAGGACCTCCCTCATGTCTCCCAACCTGGACTCATACATGCCTTAAAAAAAAAAAGGCTGTTGAGATCACTTCAGGAGCCCCGCAGCCGATCCTTGCATCGTGATGTGTACATGAAGTGCGAAAAACTGCTGTGTGAATCCAACCATAGGCCACGTTCACACTATTAGTATTTGGTCAGTATTTTACCACAGTATGTGTAAGCCAAAACCAGGAGTGGGTGATAAATACAGAAGTGTTGACGTGTTTCTATTATACTTTTCCTCTGTTCCACTCCTAGTCTTGGCTTAAATAAAGAAACTATAGGAGAGAAGAAGCACACATAGGGTCTTATCCGACAATTTCAGAATCTGTTAATCAGAAAACTGCTCACCTGGTGCCCCTTTGATAGGGCATATAAACGTCAGCTGCCGCAGATCCACGGGTCAACAATTGACCATATCAGGAACCATACAAAGGATTTTTGTGGATATTGTCCTCGCAGCTGAACAAATGGAAATAGGGACGTATTGATGAAAAGGAATGGTAGTTTTATTCAACGCGTTTTGAAGTCTATATATGACTTCTTCCTCAGGAAATGCCACACACATGTCTGTGCAGTTGAATGAAATCTGATGTATCAGTCTGTGGAGAGGCTAGCTTTTGAGATCTAATTAAACTAACTTCTAAGAACCATCAAAATCATGAATGTGAATGCTAGTCAATTTTTATTCCAAATTAGCAAAAAGTATATGTTCTGTTAGTTACAAACCAAATTTAAGCCAAAATAAAAAAATTATATATTTATTGAATTTAGACAACGTTGTTTGTTACACTCATAAAAGATACATCCTAGACTTTTTTATGACGTTGCCTGCGAGCAGGTGGTGCACACAGCTCTATAACACGGGAAGATGCATTTGCATGCTTAGCGGCAGGGGAGATCCGGAATGGGTCAAATCCTTCAAAAATAGCCTTTCGGGCTTTCGGCTTTGCCAGCTGGCAGACTCTGTCTGAGGCTTGGGTGTGGAGAGCAGATGCAGGAACATGCCGTTGTACTTCCAGGTCATGCTGGTATTGGTAATGCTCCAATTTAGGCACTAAAACAAATATTTTGTATATGTTAGATTAAGAAATAGATTTTTTTGTTGTTTCAAAAGTTTGGCAAACTTTTATTCCTAAACAAGTTTTGTATAGAGATTGTGGACACATTATAACTAATAATTGTAAGAAAAACATTCCCAGATACAGGAGACCAGGGCGACATTCCCATAATGAGTATTTGGCTAGTTTTCCATGTTGCAGTTTTCTGCAGCTTTTCTGCACCTATTAGCTAAAATAGATTACTTGCACTTTTCTCCCTGAGTCTGTGAGTCAGTTTTTTACATGCTTTTTTTTACAAGTTTTTGTTGCTCTGGGTTTTGTCTCTTGTTGGTAAGTCATGTTTAAAATTAAGGTGCTTTCTTTTAATATTTCCTAGTATTAGTATATAGAACTTTGTTGATGCAAATGTGTGGATTACATGCGTTGTTAGTGCGTTAATGCAGGGGAAACGCACTAAAAATGCACATGTGGAATTTCCATATTCATGCAATTCTACAGGGAAAATCCACACATAACACTCAGTGTACTCACAGGACAAATCAACATGTTGAGGATTTAAAAACACCTTGCAGGTCTGTTTATGCAGTGGAAAAAAACAGCATAGTGGGCATGAGATTTATACAAATACTTTGCTGGAATTGTAAGAAGCTGCATTTTCTGAGCAGTGAAAATATGCAGCATCAAAAACTAGTGAGTCTAACCAGAGTATGCTATATCCAGTAACAGTGAAAGTTTGGACACATCCATTCATGAAATGGTTTTCCTTGTTCTTATTGGAAATATGCACATTGTAGACTTAGGCCGGCGTCACACTAGCGAGTTTTACGGACGTATGAGCGCAGAAAATACATCCAGAAAATACGCATTGCACACGGCCCAATGATTCTCTATGGCCCAGCTCCTATCTGCCGTATATTACGCATCCGTAATATACAGTCTTGTACGGCCGTAGAAAATCGCAGCATGCTGCGTTTGTCAGCGTATTGCGCAAAAAATACACCAATGAAAGTCTATGGGGGCGAGAAAATTATGGATTACACACGGACCATGCGTGTGACTTGCGAGAAATACGCAGCAGTGTTCTATTGAAAAGCCGGTAATTCAGTGCGGTGTACAGTAAAATAACACTGACAGAATAGAATAGGTAGAATAAATGTGTACACATAGAATAGGTATATATATATATATATATATATATATATATATATATATATATATATATACTGTATACACAAAACAAAATCGGAACAGCATCAATATTACCGCAATTGTAGTGCAAAGCTTTCCAAACCAATGGTCCAATGGCTTCAGTTATAAGAGAAGAAAAGGAAAACATCACACAAAAAAATAGAAAAAAGTGGGCTTTTAATGCCTGTACGGCGTGGCAACGTTTCAGATATGATATACTTTTTCAAGCCAGTGAGACATATATATATATATATATATATATATATATATATATATATATATATATATATATATATATATATATATATATATATATATATATATATATATTTATTTAATTCAGCGCTAGATAGCAGAACAGCCAGTAATTCAATTGCCATCTTTTGCTATCTCCTTCACAAACCCGACAGGATATGAGACATGGTTTACATACAGTATACCATCTCATATCCCTTCTTTTATTACATGTTCAGAATATTTTCCCAGGCTCGAGTTCATATGAGTTCATCCAGCAGGGGGCGCATCACCGCGACTCGAGGTAACTACAGTACATTCCCCTGCATTCCATTCATTCACCAAGTATTACAGGCAGGAGCACAGCTGCATTAGCAGAGCTCCTGGGTGTAAAATGATTTAACCCCTTCAGATGGATTTACAGCGTAGGACAAGACTGAACGACGGAAGGTATGGAATATTGTTGTTTGTTTTTTTTAACTTTATTTCAGGTGACAAGGGTCTTCAGGTGGATTGAGAGTATAATAAAATATTAAAACACCATGTGTCTTTATTTCATTAAAATACTTTTTAATAATGTGTGTGTTTTATTAACCATTTCGTACTATTGGATTAATAATGGATAGGTGTCTTATTGACACCTCTCCATTATTAACCTGGCTTAATGTCACCTTACAATAGCAAGGTGACATTAACCCTTTATTACCCCATATCCCACCGCTACAGGGGAGTGGGAAGAGAGAGGCTAAGTGACAGAATAGGCGCATCTTACAGATGTGCCTTTTGTGGGGTGGCTGGGGGCAGATGTTTTTAGCCAGGGGGGTCCTATAACCATGGTCCCTCTCTAGGCTATTAATATCTGCCCTCAGTCACTGGCTTTCCCACTCTGGTGGAGAAAATTGCGCGGGAGCCCACGCCAATTTTTTCCAGGATTTAACCCTTTAATTTAATAGCTAGAGACCCAAAATTTTGCACACAGACAATTGTTACATTAGTAAAGAGGAATATGTAATAAAAGAAGGGATATGAGATGGTTTACTTTATGTAAACCATGTCTCCTATCATGTCAGGTTTGTGAAGGAGATAGCAAAAGCCGGCAATTGAATTACCGGCTTTTCTGCTATCTAGCGCTGTATTAAACATAAATATATATATATGTCTCACTGTCATATATATATATATATATATATATATATATATATATATAGACTGTATATATGTTTTTAAGAATATTTGAGCCGATGGATCCATGATATGTCCATTTTGCAGGCCTGAGCAAAAAAAATCGCTGTACGGAAGCCATATGGATGCCATACGGATGACACACAGAGAAATTTGTGCGTAAACATCGCATCCTCGCATTGAATACGGAACAATGTTTTGGGACAATTACTGCGTATTACGGCCGTAAAAAAACGGACCGTATTTTCATACGCATAGTGTGACGCCGGCCTTAGACATAAGGCAGAAGAACTAAGAAGGAACACATATGGAGACGAGGAGTAAAGAAACACGTTGGAAACAAGCCAGAATATTTTAATTCTTAACTTCCTCAATGTACCTTTGTTTTAGGCCACATTCACACCTTCAGTATTTGGTCAGTATTTTACATTATTTAGTTGTAATCCTAAACCAGGAGTGGAACAATCAGAGGAAAAGTATAATAAAAACACATTCACAGGGCCGGTTTTAGACAAAGTGGGGCCCTGGGCAAAACTTTAAAGTGGGGCCCTAAATGCTCACATATTTCACCATAACACAGAAACATTTTGGTTGTATTTATATGCGCTGAGTTCAGGATGTAAAACAAGCGTGATCAATAATATAGAAGTTGTACATCGCTTGTTTCCGAGTTACTTTACACTGGCTGAGGAAGAATGACAGGGGCAGAACAATCACTAGTAGATCAACAGTATCATGTTATCAGCAGCATATCTGCAGTTTTCACCAGGCAATGTGCTGCTGAGAACAAGGATTTTTGTTTCGGCATAAACTAATCACTTGATGAAAAGGTAGCATTTTGCTTGTTTAGCAAAATACACCCCATAGTCCTCCATATAGTATAATGCACACCCCATAGTGCTCCATATAGTATATTGCACCCCATAGTCCTTGATATAGTTTAATGTGATTGATATCCCTCCATATACTTTAATACATTCTCCATAGTCCTGCATATATTATAATACACTCTCCATAGTCCAATGCACTCCCTATTGTCATTCATATAGTATAATATGCTTCCCATATCCTCCCTATAGGATAATGCACTCCCCATAGTCCTCTATATAGTATAATGCACTCTTCATAGTATAAAGCAACACATAGTCCTCAATAGAGTATAATGCAGCCCCCTCATAGAGTATAATGCAGCCCCCTCATTGACTGTAATGTACCCCCACGCACAGTATAATGCAGCCCTCCCACAGTATAAAGCAGCCCCCCATACAATATAATGCAGCCACCGCTACACACACAGCATAATGCAGCCCCCTACCCCACACACAGTATAATGCAGCCCCCCACTTTATACACACTATAATGCAGCCGCCCACCACATCCACCACACAGTTGAATGCATCCCCCCACACACAATATAATGCAGCACCTCCACACATAGTATAATGTGACACCCCCCACACAGTATAATGCAGCCCCCTACACAGACAGTAAAATGCAGTACCCCCACCCCCTACACAGTATAATGCATCCCCCCATATTCATACATTATTATGTGGCCCCAACACAGTGTAATGCGCCCCCACATAGTATAATGTGCCCCCACACACATACAGTATAAAGCAGTCCCCCCACCCCCACACAGTATAATGTGCCCACACACAGTATAATGCAGCCCCCATACACACACTGTATAATGCAGCCCCCATACAGTATAATGCATCCCCACAAGCATACTGTATAATGCAGACCTCCCACACAGACTATAATGCAGCCCCCTACCTCATTCCCACAAACAGTATAATGCAGCCTCCCCATCCCACACACAGTATAATGCAGCCCCCACCCCACACACAGTATAGTGCAGTCCCCCCACACACAGTATAACGTATACACATACAGTTGAAACCAGAAGTTTACATACATTATATAAAAAGACACATATGCATGTTTTTCTCAATATCTGACATTAAATTCATATAAACTTTTCCCATTTTAGGTTAATTAGGATTACCATAATTATGAATATTTGCCAAATGCCAGAATAAAGAGAGAGAGAATGTTTTAAGGCATTTTTATTACTGCAAAGTCAAAAGTTTACATACTTTTCATTAGTATTTGGTACCATTGCCCTTAAGCTGAATGACTTGGGTCAAATATTTGGGATATCTTTCTATGCGCTTCTCACAATAGTTGGTCGGAATTTGGGCCCATTCCACCTGACAAAACTGGTGTAAGTGATCCAGGTTTGTAGGTCGCTTTGCTCACACCTGCCTTTTCAGCTTTGCCCATAAATTTTCAGAATGACTGAGATCAGGGCTTTGTGATGGCCACTCCAAAACATTGACTTTGACTTTCAGGTCATTGCCCATTTAAAAGACCCATTCCACCCAAGGTTTAACTTCCTAGCTGATGTTGCTTCAGTATTGCCACATAAACTTTTTTTCTCATGATGCCATCTATTTTGAGAAGTGCACCAGTCCCTCCTGCAGCAAAACAACCCCACAACATGATGCTGCCTCCCCTGTGCTTCACAGTTGGGATGGTGTTCTTAGGCTTCCATACTTCTTACTTTTTCCTCCAAATATTACAATGGTCATTATGCCCCAAAAGTTCAATTTTAGTTTCATCAGACCACAGAACATGTCTCCAAAAATTAAGGTCTTTGTTCCTGTGTGTATTTGCAAACATTAATCTGGCTTTTTTTTGTTTCTTTTGGAGTAATGGCTTTTTCGTGGCAGAGTGGCCTTTCACCCCATGTTGATACAGTACTCTTTTCACTGTGGATATTGACACAATCTTACCAGCTTCCACCATCATCTTTACAAGGTCTTTTGCTTTTGTCCTTGGGTTGATATGCACAAGTTGGACCAAAGCACATTCATGTCTTGGAAACAGAGCCCATCTCCTTCAGAAGCTTCCAAACGCATGACATCATATGGGCAGTACAGAATTGTTTAAAGGCATAGTAACCTTAGTGTATGTAAACTTTTGACTTTGTAGTAAGTAATAAAAATGGCTTAAAACATTCTCTCTCTCATTATCCTGGCATTTGGCAAATAATAATTATAGTAATCCTAACTGACCTAAAACGGGAAAGGTTTATTTTGCTTTCATGTCAGATATTGAGAAAAACATGCATATGTGTCTTTTTATATAATGTATGTAAACTTCTGGTTTCAACTGTATATACACATACAGTATTACTTTAGTATAATGCAGACACACACCCACAATATTCACCTCTCCCCGTTCCTTCATTGCTTTGGCTTCTGCAGAGCGTCTCATCAGCTCCACTGCTGGCACAGAGTGGCGCATGATGAAGTGAAGTCATCACGCACCCGCTGAGTCAGAAGCAGAGGGGGAGTGATGGGAGAGGGAGCGTTATCTGACGTTCTTTCCTCTGTCATTGCTTTCAACTGTCTCGGCATCTATGATAGCCATTAGCAGCACGCCACTGGCTTGGGGCCCCTGGGGGAACGGGGACCCTAGGCCGCTTCCTTAATCTGCCTGCCCCTAACGCCGACCCTGCACGTGCAACACTTTTGCATTTTTCACCCACTCCTGATTTTGGATTACAAATACTGGTGTAAAATACTGACCAAATGCTGAATGTGTTAACATGGCCTAACTCTGATCTCTGCGTCCTGCACACACGGTATAATAAAAATAATACACAAACATATCCTTAATATAAATGGGCTTTAAACCATGTAACTCAGTATCCCTATTGTTATAAAAAAATGTAAATGGGTGGTTTACACAATTATCTTAGCAAAAATGGATAACAAGTATCCAGAGACACCACTCAAAAAGAACAAGAATGAAAAGGTAAATAAAATGAATTTTTATTGAACAAAATACACATTAAAATTTAAAAAGAAAATATGAATCAAGAAAATGCCATTATACATGTATGAGGAATAAAAAAATTGAGGGTATAATCAAGTCAACATGAAGCGGAACAGAATCAGGCCACAGGTATTTAAATATAATAGTGGCAAAGACTTCATGTGGTCAGAAGTAAGTGCATATAAAAATATATATCCCGCCAAAATTATAATAAATCACTGACTGTGGTGGATAAAATCGAAAACTTAACTTTGAATAAATCGTGATTAAATAATGAAACAATTAATCCACTGTGCTTGTGTGCAGTCTGATTGATAAGACCCCTATCAAAAGGGGGTCACAAAGGACACTAATATATAAATAATTAGCACTGTATTTACAGATTCATGGATATCCATTTCAATTCATAGGGAAACATCACGAAGTACCATTTCTCAAGGGAAGTGCTCAATAATTCTTTCACTATGCCCTTGTGCTGAATATGTAACACCGCATCACTCCTATTAACTAAACAGCCTATTCAAAGGCCAACTGTCAGTAAACCAAAGTACTTATGCCATTGCACATTGCCCCCAGAGGAGGAGTATTTCTCCCTGATACATATTCTACCTGAGATGTCAAGCCGTGATGTTAGGCTGTGTGACACCCCCGTATTCTCGCCTCAACACGTTTCGCCCTACACTCTTATATTAGGCTACATCAGGAGGCTTAACTAAATTGAGATTAAATTTCAGGGTGTGGAAAAGACTAAGACATCCCCTAGAGGAGGTGATTTGGATACCAGGATTTTAAGGAGAGAGGCCCAGTGAATATTTAGGTTAAAGATGGTTATTTCATTGGGTCGAAATGAATGTATTCCTTACACCCTCTTTATATAGTTGTCAAAGAGCTCCCTAATGGATACTGGGTTCGTATTATCAGCAATGGCGAATTGCAAAAATGGGGGGATGGGTGTTAGGAGTTAGTGATAGTACAGAAGTGACTGTTAATATGTTTATATGGGACACTTGAGATACAATTTTCATTTGGGATAGAGGTGGAATTTTGGTAGGTAGGGCAGTGTGCAATATTATGATATTAGCTCCTATGGAAACCCTCCAATTTTGTTCCCATTAGTAAAATATGTTAGTTAGAGGTATCAAAAAACCTTTTTATGTGGTTAGGAGGTTGGATGAAATAGATTGAGGGTATATTTACTAAAGAGAAGTTTCACCCTCTCTATTACCTCTTATCTTGAATAGAACTTTGATAGAATGTAGTCACTGATACTTCACTGGTTTGCTTAAATATTGTATATATTTCCCTCATTATATTGTTCATGTACTGTATGCTAAACTGTCAGCTAAAAATATCGGATGTAGCGCTGTTTATGTAATATTTTAGTGTTACCATTTGGTAGCCTCTTCCGTGATTCTATTTCTATATATGTCACCTAGCGACAGCCATCGCCCGGCTGACACAGTGGCACCGTCACTACACGTGGCCTTCTCTTATTGGCTCCTTGTTAGGGAGCTTTCGGTTGGCTAGTGCGTGTGCACATCAGTGTTGGGAAGCGGGGCATTGTTTATATAAGCTCGGCTTTCGTGCCGCCGTGCGCGGCTCTCATTGTAGCCGGGAGTAATAATCTCCAATGTAAATACTTGAGCACAAAGCAATGGGGTTAAGCCTCCTGATGTACCCTAATATAAGAGTGTAGAGCGAAACGCATTGAGGCGAGACTATAGGGGTGTCATAGAGCCTAACATCACGGCTTGACATCTCAGGTAGAATATGAATGCACTAGTCCAATTACAAATACAGGGCCGGGCTATACTGCAGTGGTTTGATAGAGCCTTAACAACACGCTTCAGGCAGATTGTGAATATTATTCCCATTCAAATGAAGGGATAGCATGTGCATATGAGAGGTGACATCCATGGACTGATTATATGAGTGTATTAATTTCAGTCACTGGATGTCACTTAATTATATCTAATAGGTATTGGAGCCAACACTGTATGAGGGAGAACTACTCTGCTGGGGGCAATGTGCAATGGCATAAATACTTTAGTTTACTGACAGTTTGTCTTTGAATAGGCTGTTAGTTAATAGGAGTGATGCGGTGTTACATCTTCAGCACAAGGGTATGGTCAAATAATTATTGAGCACTAGAGATGAGCCACCTCCCTAGTGTTCAGGTTTGGTTCAGTTCGTCGAACAGGGAGATGTTCGCCGAACTGTTCGTCGAACTGTTCGACGAACACCGTCGAACCCCATTGAAACCAATGGCAGGCAAACACAAATGGAGCGCCCCCACACCGCCGCAGGGCCGAGGGGTACCCGGAGCCGGGCCTCTAGTTCTCAGTCTCGGGGTTGTCACGGTGGCTAGACCCGGTCCGTGGCCCTGTCCGTCAGTGGGGGACGTCCGGTGTAATAGGTGGTAGTAATGGTAGCGATGTAGCGGTGCGGTTGTGGGGTGTAAGTCGCGGTAAATAACGAGGACACCAGGTTGCAGTCTCTTTACCTCTTTACTGGAGATCTCTGAGTCCTCAGTCCAGAATACGGTTCACCAGGCTGCGCAAGTCCGGCCGGTCCAATGGCACCTCCAGAGTTCTCCTCTCAGGTGGAAATCGGTGCCTTCCTTCTAGCGCTATGTGTTGTAGTCCTTCCCTGCTGTGCTCACGGAAAGTAACCCCACAACGGTTGTGTCTGTTTCTTAAGTTCCCTCACAACTCGATTTGATGTTCCTCTGTAATCCACCCCTTCCCTGTATTCAGGTTGGAATGGCACCCGTTTGTCAGGTAGGCCTGGAGTTCTTCCGGGACCCTAGAGTCGCCCCTCTCCCGCAATTGCCCCCCAAGACTTCATAGGTGATATGTGGTAGACAGCCCGCCTGAGACCGACTGTCCTGCCGCTGTTTGGAGTATGGCTTGAAGCTGTATTCTAATCCACTCCCTCGGCGTTCCGGCCACCGGTATTGCGCCTCAGCAGGGTGCTGCCTCTTTCAACAAAACCCCTGCTGGTATTCTCCTTCTGCTTGATCTCGTTTCTCACTCAGCACAATCTATCTCGCTTCTAGTCCTTTCTTGAGTCCCGCCGCTTCCAGGAGCCTGCGCGGACCCGTTACGTTCTTTCAATGCCAAGCCTCTGCCAGGATCCCACCCCTGGCAGAGACCCTACAGTCTCTCCCTTCACAACACCCTCTGCCACAGGGTGTTGCTCCGTTCAATCCCGTCAGCGTTCTCTCTAACTTCCTGCCTGACCCCCAGTTTTACCCACTATGGTGGGGAGTGGCCTAATGAATAGCACCCTTAGCTCCCCCCGGAGGCCCAGCTGTGAAACATATTGGTGTCTGTGATACCTGATTGGAGGAACTCCTTCAGTGCCATCGAACGTACCATGGCTCCCCTTAGTGGCGGAGCCACAGTACTGCAACGACCAGGACTCTGGGGCGCTGCACTCCCCCCTGGTTAAACACAGTACTCCGGGACTGGGAAGAAAAACAACAATACAGATTAGCAAAAAGACATACAATTTTGTTGAGTGCAAAACAATAAGTATACTTGAACAGGCTTCCCTTTATGGGAGGTGAGGACACTTTAACGTTACAAACATAGTCAACATTGTAAATTACAGGCTATACATAACTCCTGTTACCCAACCGGGTATTCTACTTAGTGCAAATTCTGGAACAATAATTTAACATTGCCTTCAAGAAACATACACTCTTAGTTTACCAAAGGCCTTCCTATAATCACATTACAGGGTAAGGTAACTTCACATTCTCCTACTTTGAACCTGCAGGACCGCCTGTCCCTATGGCACCAGACCTACTGCCTCTCCTTTCTTTTACAGGACCGCCCCGTTCAGCCAGAGCCTACTGCCTTTCGCTACTATACATAGTATAGACATAACATTCCTTTCATTTAAAGAACTCTGAGCCCGCTCTACTCGGCTCCTTTAAGGACTCACTCTCTAACCCCTACGGGTTCACTTTCTGTCCTCAGCAACAAAGTAACTTTCAATGGGGACGCGGGGTTTACCTTCTATCCTCACCTTCATCATTACTTCTTTACTTTCAGCTATGCAGATCTCTACTTCTACCCCTACGGGCTCTCTGCATCTTTTCCTTTTACAAACATCATTTTTAGATTTCACAAGTCAAACAAATTAAGCACATATAACTTTTTCATGTAAAACAGTTACATTCTTTTCAAAGCATCATCACGGCATTACTGTTCTGCAACAGTATCTCTCTCAAGTTCAACTCTTCACATCCCCTTTAAGAGGGGACCAGGTCTTTCTGAGGTAGCTCGTCTTCTCAGCCTACCAGTCTATGCAAAGGTTCCGGTACTGATATCTTCGCAAAATGTCTTTAACCAAGACCAGTAGGAAAGGTATCTTCGCAAAGTGTCTTTAACTAAGACCAATAAGCAAGGTATCTTCACAAAGTGTCTTTGGCTAAAACCAGTAGGGAGCACCTTTGAGAAGGTGCAAACTATTTACAAAGAAAGTTCGAATCATGCACAGTCCATGATCACGGCAGTTTGTATAACTTTGTGCAAAAACTTCAGAAAAAGGAAAACAAACAAAGGGGATCCCGGGTCAACAGAGGGATCCATTAACCCTGGGCGGGTTTAGCAGCAACTTAAAGGAATAAAAGACAAACAGTAACTATTTACATTTTCACAAAGCAAAATCTTACTCTTCTTTCAGAAGTTTCCATGAGGCGCCACCTGGCGGGCGGACCCCTGCAATTCAGGTTTCAGGTCCACTCCCGCTGCCAGATACACCCCATGGGTTCGGGTCTGTTGCACGACCAGGTCGTGCGCGGCGATCAAGGTCTGTGTCCCCACTTCTCTCTGTGCTGGTACATCCGGAACATCGGTCACTCGAAGGGGCACCTCCTTAGGCACGACGGTGGTGGCGGCGATCGGGTGGCAGATCGCAAGTTCTGTGGTCAGGCAGGTGGGGCCGACCAGGGTGGTTACAGATCGGTCACACGGCGGCACTTTGGCCACAGGGGCTGGTTTCTCTTTCTTGTAGACGTTCAGAGCGAACCACCCCTTTTCCCCAAGATGCCGGGTGTAGGTAACACTGTCTCCCGGATAGAGGTCTCGATCGGGGTGACCCTCTCTAAGGTGTGACTCGACATCCCGTCGGTTAACAAAGACCTCCGCGTATAGCCCCGGTTCTTTAATGAAGCCCCAGCCTCTTTGGAGTTTAAAGACGGTGACGATGCCCTGCCTGCGCGGGGCCTGGTGAGTGGTGGGGTCCTTACGGGCCCGGTCCTTGACCGCCAAATCTTTTTGATGGTAGGCCTCCCGTTTAGCCTGATGTGTTTCCTCTTCCTCTCGCCACCGCTGTTCTAGCTGGATCTGGTATTCTTCCCAGCTTAGGGCCTGTACCATTTCTCCCTTCTGGGTCTCCACCCCGGGGAACCCCATGAGATTGGATCCAGGGTTCACCCAGCGGCACACCGTGCGCTCCGCGCTGACCTCACACGGCAAGGGAGTAGGGGTGATTGGGGCTCGCATACGGTGTTCCATGCCCGTGGCTTCCTCCCATGGTAACAGGCGCTGAAGTCTATGGGTCCCCGGGAGAGGTGGTGCTGCTACGGGACCCACTAACACACCCTCTGCTGGTGGGGCAGGATCGGCGGACTCACCCACTGGTACGATCCCACTTTCCGCAACAGGTCCCGCTGGTTCTTCCGATGTCCGGGAATCCACTGCCGGTCCCACCTGATGCGGGGCCTGGACTCTTACATGCAGTTGGAGGAGCTGGTTATATAAATCCTCCATCTCGGCTCTCAGGAATTTGGTGTTATCCACAGAGGACAGGCTGCTGGGCTCATCCGGGTAGTCAGGGGAGACTTCCACTTCAACCCCGCTGTCGGGTTCGGAGCTGCTGGCCATAGCGTCCTCCACGTGGGTCGCTTCCTGGTCTTTTTCCCGCTCTCTCCTGCGTGAGCAGTTTCGTTTTCTCTGCCTCCGCCCCCCATTAAGGATTTGGAGGCGGATCTCTGCTGCTGACGGACACGTCCTCACTGCACAGAAATATTTAGACTGGGCGGCCATTATTCTTCGCGCTCTCCAGCTCGTCTACGCCCACTCCACGCCCCTCTTCTCTTCCTGCGCTCTCCTCAGCGCTGCAATGGCGGCGGATTTTGGCGGCAACTGGCGCAGCACAGTCTTTGTAATAAAGTACAGTCTAAGCACAACAGATCACAGTCTCTAGGCACACATGACCTGATTCTTCAGGCTTAAGTAGATCCTGTTCGTGACGCCAAGTTTGGAGCGCCCCCACACCGCCGCAGGGCCGAGGGGTACCCGGAGCCGGGCCTCTAGTTCTCAGTCTCGGGGTTGTCACGGTGGCTAGACCCGGTCCGTGGCCCTGTCCGTCAGTGGGGGACGTCCGGTGTAATAGGTGGTAGTAATGGTAGCGATGTAGCGGTGCGGTTGTGGGGTGTAAGTCGCGGTAAATAACAAGGACACCAGGTTGCAGTCTCTTTACCTCTTTACTGGAGATCTCTGAGTCCTCAGTCCAGAATACGGTTCACCAGGCTGCGCAAGTCCGGCCGGTCCAATGGCACCTCCAGAGTTCTCCTCTCAGGTGGAAATCTGTGCCTTCCTTCTAGCGCTATGTGTTGTAGTCCTTCCCTGCTGTGCTCACGGAAAGTAACCCCACAACGGTTGTGTCTGTTTCTTAAGTTCCCTCACAACTCGATTTGATGTTCCTCTGTAATCCACCCCTTCCCTGTATTCAGGTTGGAATGGCACCCGTTTGTCAGGTAGGCCTGGAGTTCTTCCGGGACCCTAGAGTCGCCCCTCTCCCGCAATTGCCCCCCAAGACTTCATAGGTGATATGTGGTAGACAGCCCGCCTGAGACCGACTGTCCTGCCGCTGTTTGGAGTATGGCTTGAAGCTGTATTCTAATCCACTCCCTCGGCGTTCCGGCCACCGGTATTGCGCCTCAGCAGGGTGCTGCCTCTTTCAACAAAACCCCTGCTGGTATTCTCCTTCTGCTTGATCTCGTTTCTCACTCAGCACAATCTATCTCGCTTCTAGTCCTTTCTTGAGTCCCGCCGCTTCCAGGAGCCTGCGCGGACCCGTTACGTTCTTTCAATGCCAAGCCTCTGCCAGGATCCCACCCCTGGCAGAGACCCTACAGTCTCTCCCTTCACAACACCCTCTGCCACAGGGTGTTGCTCCGTTCAATCCCGTCAGCGTTCTCTCTAACTTCCTGCCTGACCCCCAGTTTTACCCACTATGGTGGGGAGTGGCCTAATGAATAGCACCCTTAGCTCCCCCCGGAGGCCCAGCTGTGAAACATATTGGTGTCTGTGATACCTGATTGGAGGAACTCCTTCAGTGCCATCGAACGTACCATGGCTCCCCTTAGTGGCGGAGCCACAGTACTGCAACGACCAGGACTCTGGGGCGCTGCACAAACACATACAAACACATGGAAAACACATAGAAAACACCTTAAAAGGTGTCCTAAAGCTGACCAACTGCTCAGAAGACACAACAAACACATGGAAAAGTCACAACTACACATAGTCATGCGAAAAGAAAAGAGGTGGAGGAGTAAAAGGAGGAGGAGACACAGATATAGGCATGTCATGCCCTTCTAAAGTTAAGAAAGGCTGGAGCAAAAATCTAAACTCACTCTACCAACACCCAGACATCTTGACAAAAAAAAGAAAAAAAGAAATATCTTTAGGTAGAATGGCGGCGGGTCCATTCGGAACACTTTCCTTAGAAGACGTAGTGGTACCCCCATTGGGAGTTGTGCCAAAAAATGAACCCAATACATTCAGACTAATCCACCATTTGTCATATCCAAGGGGCAGGTCAGTAAATGACAACATCGACATGGAACCAAGTACAGTACTATGTACTGTACCTCCTTTGACGAGGCAATCAGGTGGGTCAAGAAGTTGGGAAGGGGCACCCTAATGGCCAAAACAGACATTGAGGGGGCGTTCCGGTTACTACGTTTGCCTCCGAATAGTGTCCTCCCATTGGGCTGCTTCTGTGAAGGAGCATACTACATAGATCGCTGTTTGCCCATGGGGTGCTCCATATCCTGCTCACTATTTGAGGCGTTTAGTTGCTTCCTCGAATGTGTCGTCATGGACGTTTGAAAGGCAGCACATATTATCCATTACCTCAATGACTTCTTATGCCTGGGTCCAAAAGATTCGCCACAGTGTGAAAGCACGCAGTAGTCCACCTGTGAGAAGGAGAGAGCTGGAGGGAGAGTGGACACCCCAGAGCCGAGGGGTTAGATTGAGAAAGAAAGAAGGCGATGTAGCTTGCTTCATGGGTGGGGTACTCTGCTGAGTAGCAGAAATTGCTACTAGGCCCAAAAGGATTTCCTTGGCCAAATGCCATTGAAAAATAGTAGTTAGGTAAACAGGCGGTGTAGCTTGCTTCTTAGGTTACATAGTTACATAGTTATTGAGGTTGAAGGAAGACTTTAAGTCCATCTAGTTCAACCCATAGCCTAACCTAACATGCCCTAACATGTTGATCCAGAGGAAGGCAAAAAAACCCCATGTGGCAAGGAGTAACTCCACCATGGGGAAAAAAATTCCTTCCCGACTCCACATACGGCAATCAGACTAGTTCCCTGGATCAACGCCTTATCAAGGAATCTAGTGTATATACCCTGTAATATTATACTTTTCCAGAAAGGTATCCAGTCCCCTCTTAAATTTAATTAATGAATCACTCATTACAACATCATACGGCAGAGAGTTCCATAGTCTCACTGCTCTTACAGTAAAGAATCCGCGTCTGTTATTATGCTTAAACCTTCTTTCCTCCAGACGTAGAGAATGCCCCCTTGTCCCTGTCTCAGGTCTATGATTAAAAAGATCATCAGAAAGGTCTTTGTACTGTCCCCTCATATATTTATACATTAAAATAAGATCACCCCTTAGTCTTCGTTTTTCCAAACTAAATAGCCCCAAGTGTAATAACCTATCTTGGTATTGCAGACCCCCCAGTCCTCTAATAACCTTGGTCGCTCTTCTCTGCACCCGCTCTAGTTCAGCTATGTCTTTCTTATACACCGGAGACCAGAACTGTGCACAGTATTCTAAGTGTGGTCGAACTAGTGACTTGTATAGAGGTAAAATTATGTTCTCCTCATGAGCATCTATGCCTCTTTTAATACATCCCATTATTTTATTTGCCTTTGTAGCAGCTGCCTGACACTGGCCACTGAATATGAGTCTGTCATCCACCCATACACCCAGGTCTTTTTCATTGATGGTTTTGCCCAGAGTTTTAGAATTAAGCACATAGTTATACATCTTATTACTTCTACCCAAGTGCATGACCTTACATTTATCCCCATTAAAACTCATTTGCCATTTATCAGCCCAAGCTTCTAGTTTACATAAATCATCCTGTAATATAAAATTGTCCTCCCCTGTATTGATTACCCTACAGAGTTTAGTGTCATCTGCAAATATTGAAATTCTACTCTGAATGCCCCCTACAAGGTCATTAATAAATATGTTAAAAAGAAGAGGGCCCAATACTGACCCCTGTGGTACCCCACTGCTAACCGCGACCCAGTCCGAGTGTGCTCCATTAATAACCACCCTTTGTTTCCTATCCCTGAGCCAGCTCTCAACCCACTTACACATATTTTCCCCTATCCCCATTACTCTCATTTTATGTATCAACCTTTTGTGTGGCACCGTATCAAAAGCTTTGGAAAAGTCCATATACACTACGTCCACTGGGTTCCCTTGGTCCAGTCCGGAACTTACCTCTTCATAGAAGCTGATCAAATTAGTCTGACATGAGCGGTCCCTAGTAAACCCGTGCTGATACTGGGTCATGAGGTTATTCCTCTTCAGATACTCCAGTATAGCATCCCTTAGAATGCCCTCCGGGATTTTACCCACAGTAGAGGTTACACTTACTGGCCTATAATTACCGAGTTCAGTTTTTGCCCCTTTTTTGAATATTGGCACCACATTTGCTATACGCCACTCCTGTGGTACAGACCCTGTTATTATGGACTCTTTAAAGATTAAAAATAATGGTCTATCAATGACTGTACTTAGTTCCTGCAGTACTCGGGGGTGTATCCCATCCGGGCCCGGAGATTTGTCAATTTTAGTGATTTTTAGACGCCGCTGTACTTCCTGCTGGGTTAAGCAGTTGACATTTAATGGGGAATTTTTATCACTAGTCATATTGGCTGCCATGGGATTTTCTTTTGTAAATACTGATGAAAAAAAGTCATTTAGCAGATTGGCTTTTTCCTCATCCTCATCCACCATTTCACCCAGACTATTTTTAAGGGGGCCAACACTGTCATTTTTTAGTTTCTTACTATTTATATAGTTAAAGAATATTTTGGGATTATTTTTACTCTCTCTGGCAATGAGTCTCTTTGTCTCAATCTTTGCTGCCTTGATTTGCTTTTTACAGAATTTATTTAATTTTCTGTATTTATTTAATGCCTCATCACTACCTACTTCCTTTAATTCTCTAAATGCTTTCTTTTTGTTCCTTATTGCGCCCCTAACAGCTCTATTTAGCCATATTGGTTTCCTCCTATTTCTAGTATGTTTATTCCCATACGGTATATACTGTGCACAGGTCCTATCCAGGATGCTAATAAACGTCTCCCATTTTCTTTGTGTATTTTTGTGTCTCAGGATATCGTCCCAGTTAATTGCACCAAGATCCTCTCTCATCCGTTGGAAATTTGCCCTCCTGAAGTTTAGTGTCCTTGTCACCCCCCTACTACCCATCTTATTAAAGGTTACATGAAAACTTATTATTTTATGATCACTAGTCCCCAAGTGACCCCCAACCCTTATATTTGATATGCGGTCTGGCCTGTTGGTTAATATTAGGTCTAGCAGTGCCCCCCTCCTTGTTGGGTCCTGAACCAGCTGTGAAAGGTAATTGTCTCTCATAGTTGTCAAAAACCGATTACCTTTGCTGGAACTGCAGGTTTCTGTTCCCCAATCTATTTCAGGGTAGTTGAAGTCCCCCATAATAATGACTTCTCCTTGAGTCGCAGCTTCATCTATTTGCTTTACGAGGATATTCTCCATTGCTTCCATTATTTTTGGAGATTTATAACAAACCCCTATCAGTAATTTATTATTTTTTCCCCCTCCCCTTATCTCCACCCACAGGGACTCCAGATTTTCATTAAATTCACCTATATTATCATGCAGGATGGGTTTTAAGGAAGATTTTACATATAGACACACCCCTCCCCCTCGCTTATCTGTACGGTCATTTCTGAACAGGCTATAGCCCTGCAAGTTAACAGCCCAGTCATGGCTCTCATCCAGCCACGTCTCAGATATCCCCACCATGTCATAATTATGCTCCAACAACATTAGTTCTAATTCGTCCATTTTGTTGGCGAGGCTTCTGGCATTAGTATACATGCACTTGATGTTACTCTCTGTACCTCTATTCTTTCTTAAATTATTAATTGTTCTAACCCCACCCCCCATGCCACCGCCACCCCCAACTTCCTTATTTGTGCCCAGCTCTCTATCTGCACTATCTTCCCCTCCTATAAAATGAATACCCTCCCCCCCAATCCCTAGTTTAAACACTCCTCTAACCATTTTCTCCCCCAGCACAGCTGCCCCTTCCCCATTGAGGTGCAGCCCGTCCCTAGCGTAGAGCCTGTAGCCCACTGAGAAGTCGGCCCAGTTCTGCAGGAACCCAAACCCCTCCTTCCTACACCAATTCTTGAGCCACTTATTAACCTCCCTAATCTCCCGTTGCCTCTCTGGCGTGGCACGTGGTACAGGCAGTATTTCGGAAAATACCACGTTGGAGGTCCTTGCTTTCAGCTTGCAGCCTAATTCCCTGAAATCATCTTTAAGGACCTTCCACCTACCTCTAACTTTGTCATTTGTGCCAATGTGCACCATGACTGCTGGGTCCTCACCAGCCCCTCCCAGTAATCTGTCCACCCGATCAGCGATGTGTCGGACTCGAGCGCCAGGTAGGCAGCACACCGTCCGACGATCCCTGTCTTTGTGACAGATTGCCCTATCTGTTCCCCTAATAATTGAGTCCCCCACTACCAGCACCTGTCTGGCCTGCCCTGCTCTCCTTTTTCCCTCCTTACTGGAGCAGTCACTCCTCCGGCTTTCAGAGGACATGCCTGGCTGCAGCAGTGCTACCCCTGTACTGGCACCCCCCTCATCTGCCAACTTAGCAAACTTATTGGGGTGTGCCAGATCAGGACTAGCCTCCCTGGCACTCTTCCCTCTACCCCGCCTTCTATCTGTCACCCAGCTAACTGCCACACTGTCCTGCAGCTCCATCCTACCATCCCCCTCCTCATCTATCCCATTGAGCGTCTGCTCTGTGAGCAGAAGACTCCTCTCCATATTGTCTATGGATCTCAGTGTTGCCAGCTGCACATTTAGATCCAAAATCTGGGCTTCCAAATGCACAATGTGCTCACATCTCGCACAGCAGTATGCACCCTCGACCAGCTGGTCAAGGACTGCATACATGTGGCAAGATGTGCACTGGATGGCATTAACAATTGTGGAGCACATTTCCTAATGGGGATTGCACCACACAGAAACTTTAATTAAAAATAAATACAAAGTATTAATTTAAAAAAAAAAAAAAAAAAAAAAAAACAGAAGCAATTCCTCCCTTGGAAACTCCCTGATTCCAAAGTCACTGAATCACAAGTCACACACTTACCGCCGTTCACACTTACGCTCAGGTCACACTCAGCTCGCTCACACTCGCTGTGCTGAAGATTTATAGATTTTTTTTTTTTCTCTCTCTATCTCCCCTCAACAGCAATCCACCTTGCTGTTCAGACGCACTTCCAAAAAGGGCTTGAGCCCCAAACAGCTGCCCCTTATAAACCCTTGATTATGACCGCCCACCCTAAGTTAACACCTTGTGAATATAGCTACTCCCAATTCAGCACTTCACACAAATTCACACAGGTATTTGTTAAAGGCCTTCCAAATACCTCTTCACTGAATCACAAGTCACACACTTACCGCCGTTCACACTTACGCTCAGGTCACACTCAGCTCGCTCACACTCGCTGTGCTGAAGATTTATAGATTTTTTTTTTTTCTCTCTATCTCCCCTCAACAGCAATCCACCTTGCTGTTCAGATGCACTTCCAAAAAGGGCTTGAGCCCCAAACAGCTGCCCCTTATAAACCCTTGATTATGACCGCCCACCCTAAGTTAACACCTTGTGAATATAGCTACTCCCAATTCAGCACTTCACACAAATTCACACAGGTATTTGTTAAAGGCCTTCCAAATACCTCTTCACTGAATCACAAGTCACCCACTTACCGCCGTTCACACTTACGCTCAGGTCACACTCAGCTCGCTCACACTCGCTGTGCTGAAGATTTATAGATTTTTTTTTTTTTCTCTCTATCTCCCCTCAACAGCAATCCACCTTGCTGTTCAGATGCACTTCCAAAAAGGGCTTGAGCCCCAAACAGCTGCCCCTTATAAACCCTTGATTATGACCGCCCACCCTAAGTTAACTCCTTATGAATATAGCTACTCCCAATTCAGCACTTCACACAAATTCACACAGGTATTTGTTAAAGGCCTTCCAAATACCTCTTCACTGAATCACAAGTCACACACTTACCGCCGTTCACACTTACGCTCAGGTCACACTCAGCTCGCTCACACTCGCTGTGCTGAAGATTTATAGATTTTTTTTTTTTCTCTCTCTATCTCCCCTCAACAGCAATCCACCTTGCTGTTCAGACGCACTTCCAAAAAGGGCTTGAGCCCCAAACAGCTGCCCCTTATAAACCCTTGATTATGACCGCCCACCCTAAGTTAACACCTTGTGAATATAGCTACTCCCAATTCAGCACTTCACACAAATTCACACAGGTATTTGTTAAAGGCCTTCCAAATACCTCTTCACTGAATCACAAGTCACACACTTACCGCCGTTCACACTTACGCTCAGGTCACACTCAGCTCGCTCACACTCGCTGTGCTGAAGATTTATAGATTTTTTTTTTTTTCTCTCTATCTCCCCTCAACAGCAATCCACCTTGCTGTTCAGATGCACTTCCAAAAAGGGCTTGAGCCCCAAACAGCTGCCCCTTATAAACCCTTGATTATGACCGCCCACCCTAAGTTAACACCTTGTGAATATAGCTACTCCCAATTCAGCACTTCACACAAATTCACACAGGTATTTGTTAAAGGCCTTCCAAATACCTCTTCACTGAATCACAAGTCACCCACTTACCGCCGTTCACACTTACGCTCAGGTCACACTCAGCTCGCTCACACTCGCTGTGCTGAAGATTTATAGATTTTTTTTTTTTCTCTCTATCTCCCCTCAACAGCAATCCACCTTGCTGTTCAGATGCACTTCCAAAAAGGGCTTGAGCCCCAAACAGCTGCCCCTTATAAACCCTTGATTATGACCGCCCACCCTAAGTTAACTCCTTATGAATATAGCTACTCCCAATTCAGCACTTCACACAAATTCACACAGGTATTTGTTAAAGGCCTTCCAAATACCTCTTCACTGAATCACAAGTCACACACTTACCGCCGTTCACACTTACGCTCAGGTCACACTCAGCTCGCTCACACTCGCTGTGCTGAAGATTTATAGATTTTTTTTTTTTTCTCTCTATCTCCCATCAACAGCAATCCACCTTGCTGTTCAGATGCACTTCCAAAAAGGGCTTGAGACCCAAACAGCTGCCCCTTATAAACCCTTGATTATGACCGCCCACCCTAAGTTAACACCTTGTGAATATAGCTACTCCCAATTCAGCACTTCACACAAATTCACACAGGTATTTGTTAAAGGCCTTCCAAATACCTCTTCACTGAATCACAAGTCACACACTTACCGCCGTTCACACTTACGCTCAGGTCACACTCAGCTCGCTTACACTCGCTGTGCTGAAGATTTATAGATTTTTTTTTTTTTTCTCTCTATCTCCCCTCAACAGCAATCCACCTTGCTGTTCAGATGCACTTCCAAAAAGGGCTTGAGCCCCAAACAGCTGCCCCTTATAAACCCTTGATTATGACCGCCCACCCTAAGTTAACACCTTGTGAATATAGCTACTCCCAATTCAGCAATTCACACAAATTCACACAGGTATTTGTTAAAGGCCTTCCAAATACCTCTTCACTGAATCACAAGTCACACACTTACCGCCGTTCACACTTACGCTCAGGTCACACTCAGCTCGCTCACACTCGCTGTGCTGAAGATTTATAGATTTTTTTTTTTTTTCTCTCTATCTCCCCTCAACAGCAATCCACCTTGCTGTTCAGACGCACTTCCAAAAAGGGCTTGAGCCCCAAACAGCTGCCCCTTATAAACCCTTGATTATGACCGCCCACCCTAAGTTAACACCTTGTGAATATAGCTACTCCCAATTCAGCACTTCACACAAATTCACACAGGTATTTGTTAAAGGCTTTCCAAATACCTCTTCACTGAATCACAAGTCACACACTTACCGCCGTTCACACTTACGCTCAGGTCACACTCAGCTCGCTCACACTCGCTGTGCTGAAGATTTATAGATTTTTTTTTTTTCTCTCTATCTCCCCTCAACAGCAATCCACCTTGCTGTTCAGATGCACTTCCAAAAAAAAAAAAAAAAAAAAAAAAAAAAAGGTGGGGTACTCTGCAGAGTAGCACAAAATGCTATTAGGTACAAAATGATTTCCTGGGCTAGATCAGTTAAAAATTAGTAATTAGATCAACAGGCGATGTAGCTTGCTTCATGGGTGGGGTACGCTGCTGAGTTGCACTAAATTCTACTAGGCCCAAAAGGATTTCCTGGGCTAGATGCCGTTACAAAATAGCAGTTAGGTAAACAGGTGGTGTAGCTTGCTTCATGGGTGGGGTACGCTGCTGAGTTGCACCAAATTCTACTAGGCCCAAAAGGATTTCCTGGGCGAGATGCCGTTACAAAATAGTAGTTAGGTAAACAGGCGGTGTAGCTTGCTTCATGGGTGGTGTATGCTGCTGAGTTGCACCAAATTCTACTAGGCCCAAAAGGATTTCCTGGGCTACATGCCGTTACAAAATAGTAGTTAAGTAAACAGGCGGTGTAGCTTGCTTCATGGGTGGGGTACGCTGCTGAGTAGCACTAAATTCTACTAGGCCCAAAAGGATTTCCTGGGCTTGATGCCATTACAAAATAGTAGTTAGGTAAACAGGTGGTGTAGCTTGCTTCATGGGTGGGGTAAGTTGCTGAGTTGCACTAAATTCTACTAGGCCCAAAAGGATTTCCTGGGCTAGATGCCATTACAAAATAGTAGTTAGGTAAACAGGCAGTGTAGCTTGCTTCATGGGTGGGGTACGCTGCTGAGTAGCACCAAATTCTACTAGGCCCAAAAGGATTTCCTGGGCGAGATGCCGTTACAAAATAGTAGTTAGGTAAACAGGCGGTGTAGCTTGCTTTATGGGTGGGGTACGCTGCTGAGTTGCACTAAATTCTAATAGGCCCAAAAGGATTTCCTGGGCTAGATGCCGTTACAAAATAGTAGTTAGGTAAACAGGCGGTGTAGCTTGCTTCATGGGTGGGGTAAGTTGCTGAGTTACACTAAATTCTACTAGGCCCAAAAGGATTTCCTGGGCTGGATGCCGTTACAAAATAGTAGTTAGGTAAACAGGCAGTGTAGCTTGCTTCATGGGTGGGGTACGCTGC
The DNA here is from genome assembly GCF_051348905.1 of Ranitomeya variabilis. Taxonomy (NCBI): domain Eukaryota; kingdom Metazoa; phylum Chordata; class Amphibia; order Anura; family Dendrobatidae; genus Ranitomeya; species Ranitomeya variabilis. The sequence goes on from NC_135232.1 coordinate 519,022,808, forward strand.
TGAGTAGCACCAAATTCTACTAGGCCCAAAAGGATTTCCTGGGCTAGATGCCGTTACAAAACAGTAGTTAGGTAAACAGGCGGTGTAGCTTGCTTCATGGGTAGGGTACGCTGCTGAGTAGCACTAAATTCTACTAGGCCCAAAAGGATTTCCTTGGCTAGATGCCGTTACAAAATAGTAGTTAGGTAAACAGGCGGTGTCTGGGCTACTCTGCTGACTAGCAGACACTGAAGCTTTGGAGCAGACCTCTGAATCCCAGGCCATAGTATGAGTAAACAACTCTGCAGACGACCCCACCCACCTGGAATTGACGATAGCAACTTCATGTAAAACTCAGCAAGGAGACTAAATCTAAAGGCCCCGTCTCACATAGCGAGATCGCTAGCGATATCGCTGCTGAGTCACAAGTTTTGTGACGCAACAGCGACCTCCATAGCGATCTCGCTATGTGTGACACGTACCAGCGATCAGGCCCCTGCTGTGAGATCGCTGGTCGTGTCGGAATGGCCTGGACCTTTTTTTGGTCGTTGAGGCCCCGCTGACATCGCTGAATCGGTGTGTGTGACACCGATCCAGCGATGTCTTCACTGGTAACCAGGGTAAACATCGGGTTACTAAGCGCAGGGCCGCGCTTAGTAACCCGATGTTTACCCTGGTTACCAGCGTAAATGTAAAAAAAAACAAACAGTACATACTCGCCTTCTGATGTCCGTCAGGTCCCTTGCCGTCTGCTTCCTGCTCTCACTGACTGCCGGCCGTACAGTGAGAAGTGAGAGCACAGCAGTGACGTCACCGCTGCGCTCTGCTCTCACTGTACGGCCGGATCTCAGTCAGAGCAGGAAGCAGACGGCAAGGGACCTGGACACCGAAAGGCGAGTATGTACTGTTTGTTTTTTTGGGTAACCAGGGTAAACATCGGGTTACTAAGCGCGGCCCTGCGCTTAGTAACCCGATGTTTACCCTGGTTACCCGGGTGCTGCAGGGGGACTTCGGCATCGTTGAAGACAGTTTCAACGATGCCGAAGTCGTTCCCCTGATCGTTGGTCGCTGGAGAGAGCTGTCTGTGTGACAGCTCCCCAGCGACCACACAACGACTTACCAACGATCACGGCCAGGTCGTATCGCTGGTCGTGATCGTTGGTAAATCGCTTAGTGAGACGGGGCCTAAAGAGTCTCCATTTTTTCCCAAAATTCGGCCACAGACACCACTTAAGTGGCATCAATTTCGCCAGAGTTTTTTAAAACGGTTGGTGAGGTCATTTTCAAAAATCATCAAGCTTTTAGTCTCCCCAAGATGACACAGGGGAAGAAAAGTCCTTGCGGATCCAGGATTTGTTCACCTTGATGAACGTTAGTCTGTCTACATTGTCACTGGACAGCCGCGTGCTCTTATCTGTCAGCACACCACCAGCAGCGCTGAACACACGTTCAGAGAGAACGCTGGCTGCGGGGCACGACAAGATCTCCAAGGCGTGAGTGGCGAGCTCAGGCCATTTTTCAAGATTGGAAGCCCAAAATGAGCAAGGGTCCAGTTCCACAGTCATGGCATTGATGTTAACTTGGAGATACTCTTGTACCATCCTCTCTAGGCATTGGCTGTGCGTCAGACTTCTTGTCTCCTGTGGCCTTGCAAAGGATGGTCTAAAAAAATCTTGAAACGATTGGAAAAAATTGCTGTTACCACCAGATACAATGTTACTGTTATGGTTTGAGTGATGACTCGATAGTCCCACCAACCGTGGTTAGAATCTAACTGCAAGTTAGAATTCAGAGATTCACTACGTGCACCACAGGTGTTTTGTGGAAAAGCAGATGCTGATACTCCTGCATGCGTGAATCCCTTTCTATGGCAGGAATTATTTCGCCAAATTTGCTTTTGTACCGGGGATCTAAGAGTGTGGCAACCCAGTAGTCGGCATTACTTCGGATTCTGACAATCCGAGGGTCATGTTGCAGGTAGTGCAGCAAGAAGGCACTCATGTGTCTTGCGCATCCAGGAGGACCAAGTTCTTGTTGTCTTCGTGGTGGCGAGGTGAGAATCATGCTTCCATCGTCTGCCCTCTCTCCCTAACCTCGCACAACAGAAATTTGATCAAGGTCTCCCTCATCTGATGAGTCTTCCATGCCCAGTGCCAGTTTGTCCTCCACTTCTTCCTCGCCTCCTGCACCTTCCTCAACAGTTTGGCTGCTACCATGCGCCCTCGGTAATCCCTCTCCCCCAGCCTCCAATGCCAGCCGCCTTGGTGCTGCCAACCTTCTTGACCATGGAGATATGATCCCTTCCGCATACGACTCCTCCTGTTCCTCCTTCTCCTCCTCTTGTTCCACCACCTGACTCTGAACACTGTGTAAGGTGTGCTCCAGCATGTAAATCACCGGAATGGTCATGCTGATAATGGCATCATCAGCACTAAACATCTTCGTTGCTATTTCAAAACTGTGCAGAAGGGTGCATAGGTCCCTGATCTGAGACCACTCCTGCAGCGTGATTTGCCCCACCTCTTGATCTCATTGGCCCAGGCTATACATCATAACATATTGCACCAGGGCTCTTCGGTGCTGCCACAGTCGCTGCAACATGTGCAGAGTTGAATTCCACCGTGTGGGTACATCGCATTTCAGCCAGTGAACTGGCAGGCCCAACGACTTCTGTAGAGATGCAAGTCGTCGAGCTGCAGGATGCGAACGGCGGAAGTGAGCACACAGCGACCGTGCCCTCTGCAGAAGCCCATCTAGTCCGGGATAGTGGGATAAAAATTGCTGGACAACCAGGTTCAAGACGTGAGCCATACAAGGCACGTGTGTGACATTTCCCCGGCGAAGGGCCACACCCAGGTTTGCAGCATTGTCGCAAACAGCCTTCCCTGGCTGCAGGTTGAGTGGAGACAACCATTGATGGAACTCGGTGTCCAGAGCTGACCACAACTCCTCAGTAGTGTTGAGTAGTGTTGAGCGATACCGTCCGATACTTGAAAGTATCGGTATCGGAAAGTATCGGCCGATACCGATACCCGATACCAATACAAGTCAATGGGACTCAAGTATCGGACGGTATCCCTGATGGTTCCCAGGGTCTGAAGGAGAGGAAACTCTCCTTCAGGCCCTGGGATCCATATTACTGTGTAAAATAAAGAATTAAAATAAAAAATATTGCTATACTCACCTCTCCGACGCAGCCTGGACCTTACCGAGGGAACCGGGAGCCTTCTTTGCTTAAAATGCGCGCGTTTACTGCCTTCCATGACGTCACGGCTTGTGATTGGTCGCGTGCCGCCCATGTGACGGCGACACGGCCAATCACAACAAGCCGTGACGTAATTTCAGGTCCTGAATGCCTAATTCTAGGCATTCAGGATTTGAAAATTACGTCACGGCTTGTGATTGGTCGCGTCGCGGTCACATGGGCGGCACGCGACCAATCACAAGCCGTGACATAATTTTCAAATCCTGAATGCCTAGAATTAGGCATTCAGGACCTGAAATTACGTCACGGCTTGTTGTGATTGGTCGCGTCGCCGTCACATGGGCGGCACGCGACCAATCACAAGCCGTGACGTAATTTTCAAATCCTGAATGCCTAGAATTTTGGCATTCAGGACCTGAAATTACGTCACGGCTTGTTGTGATTGGTCGCGTCGCCGTCACATGGGCGGCACGCGACCAATCACAAGCCGTGACGTAATTTTCAAATCCTGAATGCCTAGAAGTAGGCATTCAGGACCTGAAATTACGTCACGGCTTGTTGTGATTGGTCGCGTCGCCGTCACATGGGCGGCACGCGACCAATCACAAGCCGTGACGTCATGGAAGGCAGTAAACGTGCGCATTTTAAGCAAAGAAGGCTCCCGGTTCCCTCAGTAAGGTGCAGGCTGCGTCGGAGAGGTGAGTATAGCAATATTTTTTATTTTAATTCTTTATTTTACACATTGATATTAATCCCGATACCGATTCCCGATATCACAAAAGTATCGGATCTCGGTATCGGAATTCCGATACCCGCAAGTAGTGTTGAGCATTCCGATACCGCAAGTATCGGGTATCGGCCGATATTTGCTGTATCGGAATTCCGATACCGAGTTCCGATATTTTTGTGATATCGGAAATCGGAATCGGAAGTTCCCAGTGTATGGTTCCCAGGGTCTGGAGGAGAGGAAACTCTCCTTCAGGCCCTGGGATCCATATTCATGTAAAAAATAAAGAATAAAAATAAAAAATATGGATATACTCACCCGTCCGGCGGCCCCTGGATCTTACCGATGTAACCGGCAGCCTCCGTTCCTAAGAATGAGGAGTTTAGGACCTGCGATGACGTCGCGGCTTGTGATTGGTTGCGTGAGCGGTAAGGTCCAGGGGCCGCCGGACGGGTGAGTGTATCCATATTTTTTATTTTAATTCTTTATTTTTTACATGAATATGGATCCCAGGGCCTGAAGGAGAGTTTCCTCTCCTTCAGACCCTGGGAACCATCCAGGATACCTTCCGTTACTTGTGTCCTATTGACTTGCATTGGTATCGGGTAGCGGTATCGACGATATCCAATATTTTTTGGATATCGGCCGATACCATCCGATACCGATACCTTTGAGTATCGGAAGGTATTGCTCAACACTACTCCTCAGCTGTGTGACTCACATTTCCCAGACATTTCAATGTAAGCACTGCCTGATGCCCTTGAGCCCTGGTGACAGCATAGTGAGGAGGTGTGCAGGATTCCTTCTGCGCAGTTACAACGCGGGTGGCATTATCAGACAGGCTTTGGGTGCAGGTGGAGGACCGAGAGGAGGTTGAGGAGGCAGAAGCAGTGGAGGAACTTCTAGATACAGAGGATCAACGAGCAACTCGTGGGGACGGCAAGACTTGGACAGCAGCCCCTTCTCCTGATGTCGCCGTAGTTACCCAGTGCCCAGTCACCGACATGTAAAGCCCCTGTCCATGTCTACTCGTCCAAGTGTCTGTGGTGAAATGCACCCTGTCACACACAGAGTTTCTCAAGGAAGCGGTGATGTCACGGGGAGACTAGGTGGGCAAGAGCTAATAACTCGGGCCCCTGCAATTTCCCTCAGACTAGGGAAATCCTGACTGACCCTCTACCTAGAGTTTACACTGATGGTGTGCATGTCTAGGCCTCGACCCTCGCCCTGTCTCCTGTTTCAACCCTAGGCTGAAACCACTGCCCACCACCCAGTGAAAAGATCAAACACCAATAACCACAGTTAGAACAGACAAGGATAATGGAAAATATACACCACGCCGCAGTCACTAAGGAATACACTATAAATGCGCAGGGTAAAATAAATACGAATATAGGAAGGGGTAAATAAGACAAAGGGAAATACACCACCAGCAACGATACTCCAACTACTAGCTCACCACTCCAGACCGATATAACAACGCACAAGACAGAAGCTATAATCGGCGACGCCCAATGTTCAGGAGAACTATTTAAAGGCAATGGGCATGGCCCAGCTTCCATTCCGAGCATCAGGTAAATTAACCCCGGACCAGCTAGATAAAATCTAGCCGACGCCAATGAGCACATAGTGGTCAAAAGCTGAATTACCGCTGTCTGTCGAACGATCTGGTCTGAACAGCGTCCGACATGACAGGTGATGTTGTGTGCGACATGCTGGTGTAGCGCAGGCACAGTAGTACAGAAGAAGTGGCGACTGGGCATCTGGTGGTACTGGAGGAATGCGAGAGACATAAGGTCTCGAAAATCCTCTGTGTCCACCAGGCGGAAAGGCAGCATTTCTGTAGCCAACAGCTTGCAGATGGAGAAATTCAACCTCTTAGCTTTGCCATGGCTAGGAGGAAATGGTCTTTTACTTGTCCACATCTGAGGGACTGAGGGCTGGCTGCCGTGCTTAGACGGAGTTGAGTAGGATGTCCCCGGCAAACTGCTGGTCTGTGAGGAAGGTGCAGGCGGAGATGTTATGTTGCCTTGATCAAAATGTGGTGTCGATGTCGGAGAGCGCTCAACACCAGCAGGTGTTTCCACTTGCAAATTTCCTGACGACCTGCCAATCACACTGGCTGTTGTGGGTAAAGAGGTGGAAGGTCTGCTTCCAAAACCATGTGCTACTGCTGTCCCCACAGTCACAGAGGATGAAGAGGACGCGGATGCACTTGATGGGGCAGATGGTGGTTGACCCGGCCCACTAGGCCGCATTGTAGCACAGTGAGCTTCCCACTGCAACTTATGCCTCATATTCATGTGACGGTTCATGCATGAAGTACTCAAGCTAGTGATTTTTTGGCCTCTACTGAGATTTTTTTGACAAATCTTACAGACAACATGAGTTGGGTAATCCTTTGCGATGTCAAAAAATGCCTAAGGCTTAGAGCCCGTGCGACCTGAAGAGCCACCACGACTTCTGGTCTGAGGCACAATTGGGGTTGAGGATGCAGTTGTTGACGTGCTTCCAGTACTCCATCTCTGTCCAGGAAGGCGCCCAGTTACCTCGTCATCAGACTCGTCACTAGCATCCTCCTCCACCTCCTCTGCTGACCTCATGGACTGGCAGACTGGGGGTTGACAGTAAGTGGGGTCTACAACCTCGTCATCATCATCCTGTGTGTTCTCACACCCGTCGTCCTCAGAGCCAACCTCTTCCTGCCCCGACCGAAAAGTCAAGTTTTCGTTCCAATCAGGTATCTCAGTCTCATCATCATCTTCCTCATTGTCTCCACCAACAGAAGTTACAGTTTGGGAATGAGGGTCTACATTATGCTCAGAACCTTCTTCATCTGGGCCTGGATCCGACTCACAAAGATTCTGGGCATCAGTGCAGATCATTTCCTCGTCTGGATTCACAGAAGCTCTGGAGCAGACCTCTGATTCGCAGGCTATAGTATGCGTAAACAGCTCTACAGACTCAACCACGTGTGCTACCCCATGCTCAGACGGGCAGCTGGAGACTTGGGAGCTGTGAGGAAGCAAGTGCGATTGGGGTGACAACTCTGAGGACTGGAGTAGTTGTGATGTTGAAGTTGACATGGAGGAGAGCCCACTTGAACGAGCACTTGATATCCGTTCAAGCACCTGCTGTTTTTGTGCCTCATCTGGAATTTTTGGCGATGCTTGTAGCGATGGTCGTAAGAAAGGGATCATATCAGATTGTCCACGAAAAGAAGTAGACATCTTACTTTGGCTGGAAGATGGTCTTTCTTCTGCAGATGTTACTGTTGCTTTACCACCTACCCCATAGACACAACCTTTTTTTCCCTTTCCAACACGCCTATTCCCCTTTCCACCAGCAGCAGGACTTTTGCCACTCATTTTAGTGCTTAATTGGCAACTCTGTATCTGAAGTTGTTGACACAACAACCGATGGATGAAAACCGAGCAGAACTGAGTGGCCAAACTGTGGTACTAGGCCCAAAACTATCAACTGGATTAGATGCAGTGAAAATAGAGATACACAGGCGGTGTAGCTAGCATCACAGGCGGGCTACTCTGCTGACGTGCAGACAATGCTACTAAGCCCAAAACCCCAAAACGATTTACTGGGTTAGATGCCGTAAAAATTGAGATACACAGACGGTGTAGCTAGCTTCACAGGCGGGCTACTCTGCTGACGTGCAGACAATGCTACTAGGCCCAAAACTATCAACTGGATTAGATGCAGTGAAAATAGAGATACACAGGCGGTATAGTTTCTTTCACAGGCGGGCTACTCTGCTGACGTGCAGACAATGCTACTAGGCCCAAAACTATCAACTGGATTAGATGCAGTGAAAATAGAGATACACAGGCGGTATAGTTTGTTTCACAGGCGGGCTACTCTGCTGACATGCAGACAATGCTACTAAGCCCAAAACGATTTACTGGGTTAGATGCCGTAAAAATTGAGATACACAGGCGGTGTAGCTAGCTTCACAGGTGGGCTACTCTGCTGACGTGCAGACAATGCTACTAGGCCCAAAACTATCAACTAGATTAGATGCAGTGAAAATAGAGATACACAGGCGGTATAGTTTGTTTCACAGGCGGGCTACTCTGCTGACGTGCAGACAATGCTACTAAGCCCAAAACCCCAAAACGATTTACTGGGTTAGATGCCGTGAAAATTGAGATACACAGGCGGTGTAGCTAGCTTCACAGGCGGGCTACTCTGCTGACGTGCAGACAATGCTACTAGGCCCAAAACTATCAACTGGAGTAGATGCGGTGAAAATAGAGATACACAGGCGGTATAGTTTGTTTCACAGGCGGGCTACTCTGCTGACGTGCAGACACTGCTATTAAGCCCAAAACCCCAAAACGATTTACTGGGTTAGATGCCGTAAAAATTGAGATACACAGGCAGTGTAGCTAGCTTCACAGGCGGGCTACTCAGATGACTGTTATGACCCCAATGGCAGAGGGTCTCAGAAGTAATTACCAAGTCTGCAAACACAAAAAACCAGCTCATAGGACAGTGGTAACTGGGCTGACCGTATAACTAATCCTAGCACCACAAATAGCAGCAGCCGGGGAACGTGCCTACGTTGGTTCTAGACGTCTCGCGCCAGCCGGAGAACTAACTAACCCTAGAAGGGAAAAGATAGACCTTTCTTGCCTCCAGAGAAAAGACCCCAAAAGTTGGATACAAGCCCCCAACAAATAATAACGGTGAGGTAAGAAGAAAAGACAAACGTAAGAATGAACTAGATATTTAGCAAAGAGAGGCCCACTGACTAATAGCAGAATATAGTAAGATGACTTATACGGTCAGCAAAAACCCTATCAAAATTTCCACGCTGGATATACAAGAACCCCCGAACCGTCTAACGGCCCGGGGGGAGGATACCAGCCCCCTAGAGCTTCCAGCAAAATCAGGAATCACATTTAGTACAAGCTGGACAAATAAATAAGAGCAGTGCAAATAACCAAAAAACAAGGAAGCAGGACTTAGCTTAATTTTGCAAGAACCACGACCAGCAGACAGGAGCAAACAGAAAGGAACTGATTACAACGATGCCAGGCACCAGACTGAGAATTCAGGAAGTTTATATAGCAACACCCCTGGACTAACGACCCAGGTGGGTGCCAAACTAGGGAAAGACAATCCCAGAGTCATATCACTAGTGACCACAAGAGGGAGCCAAAAAAGTCTAATTCACAACAGATGACTATCAGACAATGCTACTAGCCCAAAAGGATTGGCTGAGCTAGATTACACCAAATGCTGTAACTAACACTTGCACAGCACTGGCTCAGACCTGCCTGGCAAACAGTGCTATGAACTGCTGTAACCTACCCTGAAAAGGGCTGATATTACAACTAGTCCCAACTCCCGACTCCTTAAACCTATCTCTCAGAAAATTTGCTGGCAAAAAAAGACCCTTTGACTGTATAGCGCCCACAGCAGCAGCAGTGCTGTCTAACACTAAGCTGCAGCAGTGAGGAAATGGTGATGACGGGGCAAATGGCTGGTTCTCATTGGGCAAGGAGTGACATGTGACATACACAGCCAATGACACATGCCCTTGCTTGTCTGCCTCACATGCACATTGCTGTGTGTGTGGGCACTGCTGATAGGCTGAGAGACTGCACCGCCCCTCTGTAAATGCGGGAAAGAAAAAAAAAAAAGGAGATCGGCGTTATTTCAGCACAGATCTATAAACCCCAACCCCCCCCCCCTGCCCACTATATACTGAAACAGTCCAATAACAATGATAAACAGTTTTAATGTGGAAATCAAGCTAGGCTTTTGGTGAACGAACAGTTATCGAACTGAACGACTCGAACACTACCCAAAACAGCTCGAATTTGAAATTGGCGAACAGTTCGACTCGAACACCGCTCATCTCTATTGAGCACTTCCCTTGAGAAATGGTACTTTGTGATGTTTCCCTATGAATTAAAAGGGATGTCCATGAATCTGTAAATACAGTGCTAATTATTTATATATTAGTGTCCTTTGTGACCCCCTTTTGATAGGGATCTTATCGGACAAACTACACACAAGCATGGTGGAATAATTGTTTCATTATTTAATCACGATTTATTAAAAGTGAAGTTTTAGATTTTATCCACTACAGTCAGTGATCTATTATAATTTTGGTAGGATATACAGTATATCTGGTCTTAGAGTGCTAATTTCAGTGATACTCCTGCATATAAAAATAACATATTTAACCTGACCTAATGAAAAAAGATGCAATTTATTGCTTACCCATAATGCTGTAAATCGCCCATCCACGACACCACAGACGCCCAACGCGCGTTTCGCTGATGTGCTTTTTCAAGCGGAGTGTGCATAATGCAGTATAATGCATCCCCCCATACACACAGAGTATAATGCAGCTGCCCCACACATAGTATAATGTAGCCCCCACACAGTGTAATGCGCCCAACTAAAACATGCTGTATAATGCACCCCCACACAGAGTGTGTAATGCAGCCCCCCATCCCACACAGTATAATGAAGCTCCCCTGTTGTGAATTCCGCTCTTGGGCTCCCTCCGGTGGTTGTAAGTGGCATTTTTGCGAGTTCTGCTCTTGGGCTCCCTCCGGTGGTTTTAAGTGGTACTGCTGCTCCTTGGATTTAGTAGTCAGCAGCTGCTTCCACTGATTGTCTTTCTGGCTCGACTATTTAGCCTGGTTCTATCCTTCAGCCTGTGCCAGTTGTCAATGGTTCCTGGTTGGATTCACATCTCTGCTTGGATTTCCCTGATATTCTGACCAGTTCAGCAAAGATAAGTCCTTGCTTTGTTCTTTTGCAGTCCACTTGTTGTGGACTTAATCTTTCTGCACTTTCTATGTTTTTTCTAGTCCAGCTTGTCAGTATGGATTTATTCAGTTAAGCTGGAAGCTCTGAGAAGCAGATTTACCCTCCACACCTTTAGTCAGGTGTGGAGATTTTTGTAAACTCTGTGGTGGATTTTTCTAGTTTTTAATACTGACCGCACAGTATTCTTTCCTGTTCTATTTATCTAGTTAGACTGGCCTCCTTTGCTACATCCTGGTTTCATTCTGCGTATGTCATTTCCCTCTCCACTCACAGTCAATATTTGTGGGGGGCTGTCCTATCCTTTGGGGATTTTCTCTGAGGCAAGATAGCTTTCCTGTTTCTATCCTTAGGGGTAGTTAGTCCTCCGGCTGTGACGAGGTGTCTAGGGAGTGACAGGAACATCCCACGGCTACTTCTAGTGTTGTGTTAAGCTCAGGAACTGGTACCACCTCCTCCAGAGCACGTCCCATGTTGCTCCTAAACCACCAGCTCATAACACTCCCCCCACACACACAGTATAGTGTAGCCCCCACACAGTATAATGCAGCCCCCACACACAGTATAATGCAGTCCCCCCACCCCACACACACTATAATGCATCCCCCAACCCCACACAGTATAATGCAGCTCCCCACACACACACAGTATAGTGTAGCCCCCACACAGTATAATGCAGCTCCCCCCACACACAGTATAATGCAGCCCCCACCCCACATAGTATAATGCTGACCCCCACACACAGTATAGTGTAGAACCCACACACAGCATAATGCAGCTCCCCAAATACACAGTATAATGCAGTTACCCTACCCCACTCCCACACACAGTATAATTGAGTACCACTACTGAGTACCTCAAATGATAGTAAGAGACTTAAACAACTGAAAAAAAAACCTTATCATGTCAGAATAATAACACTATAATAAGATACTGTTACAGAGAGGCATAGAAGGGATAAACAAATATGTATGATAATAGAGTTGATTCAATTATCAAAAAACAGTAAACAGGCATACATATTACCTTATGGTGCCTAAGTTGTTTCCTAGTTTTATCATTATTAGTTTGCAAAACTATTGTTAACATCTCTGTCAATTTCTGCCAGTCAGATCACACTCACCATGTTTGTAAAGTACACACTTAACGGGGTAGGATTCCTTATTTCTGATAGGTTTGCTGTTTTAGCAGATCTCTTGCCATGTATATGTATATTGTGTTGTGATAAGTGAATAAACGTTATTATACATATTTGTTTAACCTTTCTATACCTCGCTATAAGAGCATTATGTTGTTATAGCATTATTATTCTGACCTGATAGACATTTTTTGTTGAATGTTTATATTTGTTTTTTAAGGGATTTCACAGTATTTACTTGACCGTGTATGGCCAATATGGCTCCCCTTATTATACAACTCCCACCCACCAATTGTGATAAACCCAATCACAATACAAATAAAAACGTGACACAAAATTCTTTTGGATAATTATGGCCACAGCGGCCAGTTTATTAACAAACAAACAAAAACATTTTATTCAACGTTAGCATAATTTATGCAAATTAGAGGAGAGGGCTCTTGGAGCCCACCAGGAAAAATTCTGGCTTAAATTATTTTGGCAAAACCAAAAACATAAAACACCTCAATTTTACCCCCAGCCGTACCACCAGCTCGAGGGCACCATAATTCCCGTTTTGGGAAAAATTAACCACCACCAGCTCCCAGGGTAAACACCCCGTCCAGAGCCTGTAACCAAAATGCCAGAACACCAAACCCGTTTGACTGTCCGGAATTTCCTTCAAATTCCTTCGCCGCTAAATCCGCATAAACTCCAAGAACCCCAACCCCCCCCCCCAGCCACTTTGACAAAATAAATATTAACCCTTACATGTGCCAACTAAAAATCCTCGCTCTCAATAAATCTATCACATCAACCCCAACTACAACTAACCACCTACCACAAAAACCAAAAAAGGGGGAGGGCGGGAGGGTCACTCTCAGTACTTCCTAACTGCCAGTGTGCCCCATTTTCCTGCACTTTTCATTATATAGCCCCCCCCCCACCCCCACTCACAACCCCTCCCACACTGTTGTGAATTCCATTCTGGAGCTCCCTCCTGTGGTTGCTAATGGTATTTTTGTGAGTTCTGCCCTTGGGCTCCCTCTGGTGGTTTCGAGTGGAACTGCTGCTCCTTTAGGTGGCTGTAGCAGCTGCCTTCACTAATCGCCTTGCCTGGGTTTGTTATTTAAACCTGCTCTGGGCTTTAGTTCATGCCAGCTGTCAATGTTCTTGGTTGGTTTTGGTTCTCTCCTTGGATTTCTCATATGGCCTGTCCTTGTCAGCAAAAGATAAGTTTTTGCTAGTCCTTGTTTGTCCATTTGTTTTGGACTTTATTGCTCTGCAAATATGTCTCTTTTTGTCCAGCTTGTCACTATGTCATATTCAGGCTAGCTGGAAGCTCTGGGAAAGCAGATTTGCCCCTCCACACCGTGAGTCGGTGTGGAGTTCATTTTTGTAAACTCTGTGTGGATTTTGTAGTTTTTAATACTGACCGCACAGTATCCTTTTCTCTCTGTCTATCAAGTTTAGTATTGGCCTCCTTTGCTGAAACCTGATTTCATTTCTGTGTACGTCATTTCCCTCTCCACTCACAGTCAATATTTGTGGGGGGCTATCTTTCCTTTTGGGGTTTTCTCTGAGGCAAGATAGCTTTCTATTTCCTTCTTTAGGGGTAGTTAGTTCTTAGGCTGTGAAGAGGTGTCTAGGGAGAGTCAGGAACATCTCACGGCTATTACTAGTGTTGTTGTTAGGATTAGGGACTGCGGTCAGTAGAGATACCACCTTCTCAGAGCTCGTCCCATGTTACATTTTAGCCACCAGGTAATATCAGTGCGGCCTCTTAACCACCCGGTCACAACAGTACAGCTGGCCACAATGTGTTAAATGCATCTCAAAAGAGGGAAAAGAAAGTTCTGAGTCATTTTTTTTCCTTTGTAGCTTGTTTTGTCTTTTTTTTCCCCTTAATCTCTGGGTGGTTCAGGATTTTGGTGCTGATATGGAGGTTCAGGGTCTGTCCTTGCGCGTGGATCAACTCGCTGCAAGGGTACAGAGTATCCAAGATTATGTTGTCCAGACTCCGGTATTAGAGCCTAGAATTCCTATTCCTGATTTATTTTCTGGGGATAGATCGAAATTTTTGAACTTTAAAAATAATTGCAGATTGTTTTTTGCTCTGAGACCCCGTTCCTCTGGTGACCCTATTCAGCAGGTGAAGATTGTTATTTCCTTGCTGCGTGGCGACCCGCAGGACTGGGCATTCTACCTTGAGCCAGGAAATCCTGCATTGCTCAATATTGACGCATTTTTTCAAGCGCTCGGATTGCTGTGTGACGAGCCTAATTCTGTGGATCTGGCAGAAAAAAAATTGCTGGCTCTGTGTCAGGGTCAGGAAGCAGCAGAAGTATACTGCCAGAAATTTAGAAAGTGGTCTGTGCTCACAAAATGGAATGAGTATGCCCTGGCAGCGATTTTCAGAAAGGGTCTTTCTGAAGCCCTTAAAGATGTTATGGTGGGGTTTCCCACGCCTGCTGGTCTGAATGAGTCAATGTCTTTTGCCATTCAGATTGATCGGCGCCTGCGTGAGCGCAAGGTGGTGCACCATATGGCAGTGTCCTCTGAGCAGAGTCCTGAGCCTATGCAATGTGATAGGATTTTGACTAGAGCAGAAAGGCAGAAATTCAGACGTCAGAATGGCCTGTGTTTTTACTGTGGTGATTCTGCTCATGCTATTTCTGATTGCCCTAAGCGTACTAAGAGGGTCCCTAGGTCTGTTACCATTAGTACTGTACAGCCTAAATTTCTCTTGTCTGTTACCCTGATTTGCTCATTGTCGTCCTTTTCTGTTATGGCATTTGTGGATTCTGGCGCTGCCCTGAACTTAATGGACTTAGAATTTGCCAAGCGCTGTGGTTTTTCCTTGGAGCCTTTGCAGAGTCCTATTCCCTTAAGGGGGATTGATGCTACACCATTGGCCAAGAATAAACCTCAGTACTGGACACAGTTAACCATGTACATGGCTCCAGCACATCAGGAAAATATTCGCTTTTTGGTGTTGCATAATTTGCATGATGTTGTTGTGCTGGGTTTTCCATGGTTACAGGTACATAATCCAGTGCTGGATTGGCGATCTATGTCTGTAACTGGTTGGGGTTGTCAGGGGATACATAGTGATATTCCTTTGATGTCCATTTCCTCGTCCCCTTCTTCTGAAGTTCCTGAGTTTTTGTCGGATTTCCAGGATATATTTGATGAGCCCAAGTCCAGTTCCCTGCCTCCTCATAGGGACTGCGATTGTGCCATTAATTTGATTCCTGGCAGTAAGTTCCCTAAGGGCCGACTTTTCAATCTGTCTGTGCCAGAGCATGCCGCTATGCGGAGTTATGTAAAGGAATCCTTGGAGAAGGGGCATATTCGCCCGTCTTCGTCACCACTGGGAGCGGGATTTTTTTTTTGTTGCCAAGAAGGATGGCTCCTTGAGACCCTGTATAGATTATCGCCTTCTCAATAAGATCACGGTCAAATTCCAGAACCCTTTACCTTTACTTTCTGATTTGTTTGCTCGGATTAAGGGTGCCAGTTGGTTTACTAAAATCGACCTTCGAGGGGCGTATAATCTCGTGCGTATTAAACAAGGTGATGAATGGAAAACAGCATTTAATACGCCCGAAGGCCACTTTGAATATCTTGTGATGCCATTCGGGCTCTCTAATGCTCCATCGGTATTTCAGTCCTTTATGCATGATATCTTCCGGAATTATCTGGATAAATTCATGATTGTGTATTTGGATGATATTTTGGTGTTTTCCGATGATTGGGAGTCTCATGTGAAGCAGGTTAGGATGGTATTTCAGGTCCTTCGTGCTAATGCGTTGTTTGTGAAGGGGTCTAAGTGCCTCTTTGGAGTTCAGAAGGTTTCTTTTTTGGGCTTCATTTTTTCTCCCTCGGCTATTGAAATGGACCCTGTTAAAGTCCAGGCCATTCATGATTGGACTCAACCCACATCTGTAAAGAGCCTTCAGAAATTTTTGGGCTTTGCTAATTTTTATTGCCGCTTTATTGCTAATTTTTCTAGTGTGGTGAAGCCTCTGACCGATTTAACGAGGAAGGGCGCTGATGTGATGAATTGGTCCTCTGCGGCTGTTGAGGCCTTTCAGGAGCTTAAACGTCGTTTTACTTCTGCCCCTGTGTTGCGTCAGCCAGATGTTTCTCTCCCTTTTCAGGTTGAGGTTGACGCTTCTGAGATTGGTGCAGGGGCCGTTTTGTCTCAGAGAAATTCTGATGGCTCTTTGATGAAACCATGTGCTTTCTTCTCCAGAAAGTTTTCGCCTGCTGAGCGTAATTATGATGTCGGCAATCGGGAGTTGTTGGCTATGAAGTGGGCATTTGAGGAGTGGCGACATTGGCTTGAGGGAGCCAAGCATCGCGTGGTGGTCTTGACTGATCATAAGAATCTGATTTACCTCGAGTCTGCTAAGCGGCTGAATCCTAGACAAGCTTGGTGGTCTCTGTTTTTCTCCCGTTTTGATTTTGTGGTCTCGTATATTCCGGGATCTAAGAATGTAAAGGCTGATGCCCTTTCTAGGAGTTTTTTGCCTGATTCTCCGGGAGTTCTTGAGCCGGCTGGGATCCTCAAGGAGGGGGTGATTCTTTCTGCCATCTCTCCTGATTTGCGGCGGGTACTTCAGGAGTTTCAGGCTGATAAACCTGACCGCTGTCCAGTGGGGAAACTGTTAGTTCCTGATAGATGGACTAGCAGGGTAATTTCTGAGGTTCATTGTTCGGTGTTGGCTGGTCACCCTGGGATTTTCGGTACCAGAGATTTGGTGGCTAGGTCCTTTTGGTGGCCTTCCTTGTCGCGGGATGTGCGTTCGTTTGTGCAGTCCTGTGGGACCTGTGCTCGGGCTAAGCCTTGCTGTTCCCGTGCCAGTGGGTTGCTTTTGCCTTTGCTTATTCTTGAGAGGCCCTGGACGCATATTTCCATGGATTTTATTTCTGATCTTCCTGTTTCTCAGAAGATGTCTGTCATCTGGGTGGTTTGTGACCGGTTTTCTAAGATGGTCTATTTGGTACCGTTGCCTAAGTTGCCTTCCTCCTCTGATTTGGTTCCATTATTTTTTCAGCATGTGGTTCGTTTGCATGGTATTCCCAAGAATATTGTGTCTGACAGAGGTTCCCAGTTCGTTTCTAGGTTTTGGCGGTCCTTTTGTGCTAGAATGGGCATTGATTTGTCTTTTTCTTCAGCATTCCATCCTCAGACAAATGTCCAAACGGAGCGAACCAATCTGACCTTGGAAACCTATTTGAGATGCTTCATGTCTGCTGATCAGGATGATTGGGTGACATTTTTGCCGTTGGCCGAGTTTGCCCTTAATAATCGGGCTAGTTCGGCTACCTTGGTTTCGCCTTTCTTTTGTAACTTTGGTTTTCATCCTCGTTTTTCTTCGGGGCAGCTTGAGCCTTCTGACTGTCCTGGTGTGGATTCTGTGGTGGACAGGTTGCAGCAAATTTGGACTCATGTGGTGGACAATTTGATGTTGTCTCAGGAAAAGGCTCAACGTTTTGCTAACCGTCGTCGGTGTGTTGGTCCCCAGCTTCGTGTTGGGGATTTGGTCTGGTTGTCCTCTCGTCATGTTCCTATGAAGGTTTCTTCCCCTAAGTTCAAGCCTCGCTTTATTGGGCCTTATAAGATTTCTGAAATTATCAATCCGGTGTCTTTTCGTTTGGCCCTTCCAGCTTCTTTTTCCATTCATAATGTGTTCCATAGATCCTTGTTGCGGAGATATGTGGTACCTATGGTTCCCTCCGTTGATCCTCCTGCTCCGGTGTTGGTTGAGGGGGAATTGGAATATGTGGTGGAGAAGATTTTGGATTCTCGTTTTTTGAGGCGGAAGCTTCAGTATCTGGTCAAGTGGAAGGGTTATGGCCAGGAGGATAATTCTTGGGTTGTTGCCTCCGATGTTCATGCTGCCGATTTGGTTCGTGCTTTCCATTTGGCTCGTCCTGATTGGCCTGGGAGCTCTGGTGAGGGTTTGGTGACCCCTCCTCAAGGGGGGGGGGTACTGTTGTGAATTCCGTTCTGGAGCTCCCTTCTGTGGTTGCTAATGGTATTTTTGTGAGTTCTGCCCTTGGGCTCCCTCTGGTGGTTTCGAGTGGAACTGCTGCTCCTTTTGGTGGCTGTAGCAGCTGCCTTCACTAATCGCCTTGCCTGGGTTTGTTACTTAAACCTGCTCTGGGCTTTAGTTCATGCCAGCTGTCAATGTTCTTGGTTGGATTTGGTTCTCTCCTTGGATTTCTCATATGGCCTGTCCTTGTCAGCAAAAGATAAGTTTTTGCTAGTCCTTGTTTGTCCATTTGTTTTGGACTTTATTGCTCTGCAAATATGTCTCTTTTTGTCCAGCTTGTCACTATGTCATATTCAGGCTAGCTGGAAGCTCTGGGAAAGCAGATTTGCCCCTCCACACCGTGAGTCGGTGTGGAGTTCATTTTTGTAAACTCTGCGTGGATTTTGTAGTTTTTAATACTGACCGCACAGTATCCTTTTCTCTCTGATTATCAAGTTTAGTATTGGCCTCCTTTGCTGAAACCTGATTTCATTTCTGTGTACGTCATTTCCCTCTCCACTCACAGTCAATATTTGTGGGGGGCTATCTTTCCTTTTGGGGTTTTCTCTGAGGCAAGATAGCTTTCTATTTCCTTCTTTAGGGGTAGTTAGTTCTTAGGCTGTGAAGAGGTGTCTAGGGAGAGTCAGGAACATCCCACGGCTATTACTAGTGTTGTTAGGATTAGGGACTGCGGTCAGTAGAGATACCACCTTCTCAGAGCTCATCCCATGTTGCATTTTAGCCACCAGGTCATATCATTGCGGCCTCTTAACCACCAGGTCACAACACCACACCTCCTAACGGCCAATAAAATTCACTCAATTTTATTTAAAAAAAAAGCCCATGCCCAAGCACAGTCATGGGGGGCCTACATTCAGCTCCGCCTATTCCTGCCCCCTCCTTGACCGTGTATGGCCAATATGGCTCCCCTTATTATACAACCCCCACCCACCAACTGTGATAAACCCAATCACAATACAAATAAAAACGTGACACCAAATTCTTTTGGATAACTATGGCCACAGCGGCCAGTTTATTAACAAACAAACAAAAACATTTTATTCAATATTAGCATAATTTATGCAAATTAGAGGGGAGGCTTATTGGAGCCCACCGGGAAAAAGTCTGGCTTAAATTATTTTGGCAAAACCAAAAACATAAAACACCTCAATTTTACCCCCAGCCGTACCACCAGCTCGAGGGCACCATAATTCCCGTTTTGGGAAAAATTAACCACCACCAGCTCCCAGGGTAAACACCCCGTCCAGAGCCAGTAACCAAAATGCCAGAACAAATTCAAATTCCTTCGCCGCTGAATCCGCATAAACTCCAAGAACCCCAACCCCCCGCCACAAACTCACAGCCCTGAACACCTCAGGCCTGTGAATGCCCCAAAGCCACCAACGCTTTTTCAATTCCTTCCTGAATGGACAAGGCCCATAAATCAATGCCAATCTCGTTCAGGTGCACCCCGTCTTCCTTCCAAAATTCACCAACACCTCACTCTAAATCCAAATGCCGAACACATATACCTCCATTTCTGGATACAAACTTGCTAATTGCTCTATTTAACTTCACACGAGCCCTGTTGATCCCATTTACGGATCGCGCACCCCTCCATTTTTTACGAGGGGCAATATCCGACCATACCGTTAGTACCCCAGGGAAGGACACCCACAACCGGAGAAAATCAGAACGAATATCCCGTATCAAATCCTTCACCGGTTTGGCGCCTAAATCATTCCCACCCAGATGAAACACCACAATATCCGGTGCTCTATCCAAGCGGGCAGCACGGGAAAAATAATGCATAGCCCTGTTGCAAACCATACCCCAAAAACCGAGCCACCGAACTAAAGCTTCCTTTTGGCTGAAACCCAATTGCCTACCTTCAGGCCTGGCATCCGCCCGAAGCGCCCCCCAATAAACAAAGGAATGTCCAAAAATCCAGACAAGATAAGGATCCAGACCTGCAATATACAATAACAGTAACCGTTAAAATAAAGCCAGTTACAAAACCAAACCTTTAATGCCGAATATAAGACAAATAACATCTTGAACTCCAGCGTCCAATACGCTTTATGACCTCAGGCCCCAAGCCTAGGCTATCAGCCTCAGACGCTGCCCCTATCCTGAAGGAATGCGATCCAAATTCGTCCCACGAAAAACCTAAGGCCCTCAAGCATCTATGCATAATTGCAATGAATTGGAAATGGGACAAGAAAACCCCGTCCTGATGGCACAACAGTGGGCCCACACAACCAGCCCATAAACTCCAATACTCCCATAAACATTGTTCAGGGCATATAATTGACCCCGTAACCTTACCTAAAACAACCCTTTTACCGACCCCCATTTGATCTTTCTTGGAACCCCGGATCCAAAATACGATGCCCCCCGTCCAAAAATCAACATCCTGAGCCAATAAACCACCGGCAGTAACCCTGCTGCGTGACACCAACTCCCCCACTCGTAATGCCCCAAAAAAGGCCAGGGAAAAAGCCAACCGAAACAACACCGCTTCGAAATGAGAGCAGCACAAATCAAACAAAACACCACCCAAACGTTCAAAAACCTGAAACGATATAGGCCTGCACCCATCAACCCTTCTAATATCCCTACGATAATCTTTTAATGCCTGCCGCACCAAAAAATTCTTCGTCACGTCTACCGAGTCCTCCAGCTTAAAACCAAAAGCTAACCCAGTCACAAACTTATCAACTTTAGAAACCGACTAACCTGCCTAAGCTGCCCTACCAACCAAAAACAAAACGGCTAACAACTTGCCATCCTCGGACTCCAAGTCCCACCTTTCCAACACCGAACTACGCCAAACCTGCCAGGAAGCTTCATATGCCGCCCAAGTCTGACTCGTGACCGAGGCCCGAATCAACCGTCCCGCTCCTCCATAGGAATCCGCCACAAGTGCGAAGGGCATACCGCTCCTGCTGCGTCTGCTTCTGGTGCCAGCTCCCGGAAACGCTCCCACTGTAAACGAGATAATGCATCCGCTAACGAATTTTGAACGCCCGGAACATGCACCGCTGAAATCCAAGTATTGATCCTCAAACATCTTAAGACAAGTTCTCTTACCAACTTTATCACTGGCGGAGACGATGCCGATAGCGAATTGATCACCGCCACCACACTCATGTTGTCACAATGGAATCTAATCCTGCGATTAGCAAACGCGTCCCCCCAAATGAACACTGCCACCACAATGGGAAACAACTCCAACAAAGCAAGATTCTTCGTGAAACCGCTCGCGTGCCAGAAATCCGGCCACGCTCCAACACTCCAATGACCAGCGCAATAGGCCCCATAACCTACACGGCCTGCTGCATCCGTGTAAATTTCGCTGTCAAAATTGTTAACCACCTGCTGCTGCATCAAAGAGCGACCGTTATAGTGCACCAAAAATTTATGCCAAACCTACAAGTCGTCCTTATGCTCCTGACCAAGTCGAATGAAATGATGCGGAGCATTGTTGTGAATTCTGTTTGTGGGCTCCCCCGGTGGTGTTTTATGGTAGTGCCACTTATTTGCCTTCTTCTATCCTTGATCACCTGTTGACACCCATTAGGGGAGTTTCCTATTTAAGGCTGCTTGGCTGCTGGTCCGATGCCGGCCAACAATGTATCAGTAGCATTCTGTTGCATTCTCCTGCCTCAAGATCCTGTTCAGCTAAGTTGAATTTTGTTTCTAGTTAATGCTATTTTTGTCCAGCTATTTGCAATGTGACTCTCTGTAGCTGGAAGCTCTCGTGGACTGAAATTGCCACTCCAGTGGCATGAGTTGTCACTGGAGTTTTAAAGTAATTTCAGGATGGTGTTTTTGAGTAGTGTTTTGAAGTTGACCGTGAAGTGACTCTTTCCTGTACTTCTGCTATCTAGTAAGCGGACCTCACTGTGCTAAATCTGCTGTTCATCCTACGTATGTCTTTTCCTCTTGACTCACCGTCAATATCTGTGGGGGGCTGCTATCTCCTTTTGGGGTTCATCTCTGGAGGTAAGGCAGGCCTGTATATTCCTCTGATAGGGGTAGTTAGATCTCCGGCTGGCGCGTGGTGTCTAGGGCATCGTAGGAAACACTCCCCGGCTACTTCCAGTGTTGTGTCAGGTTCAGGTCACGGTCACTTTAGTTCCCATCACCCGAGAGCTAGTCCGTTGTTATTTTGATTTCCCTGCCATTGGGAAAATCATAACAGTTTGGCCGGCCCACATGTGTTAAAACTATGCACTAAAGCAGGAAAGGATATGAAAAGGTTTTTTTTTCCTTCTGTGTTTGGAAAGTGCACCTTAGTGCTTATTTGTACTCCTTGCTTAAACTGCAGTCTTCAGCCTTTTTTTTTTTCCTCTCCTCTTAATCTCTGAATGGCTTTGGTTACACCTGTTTGAATCATGGATGCACAGAGTTTGGTTGCAGGTCTGAATAACCTGGCTGCAAAGGTCCAGAACTTACAAGATTTTGTTATACGTGCTCCAATGTCTGAACCTAAGATCCCTATGCCTGAATTTTTTACCGGAGACAGATCCCGTTTTTTGAATTTCAGAGAGAATTGTAAATTGTTTTTGTCTCTGAAATCTCACTCTGCTGGTGATCCTGCGCAACAGGTTAAAATTGTTATTTCTCTATTGCGGGGTGACTCACAAAGTTGGGCATTTGCATTGTCGCCAGGGGATCCTGCGTTATTAAATGTAGATGCGTTTTTTCTGGCTTTGGGGTTGCTTTATGAAGAACCTAATTTAGAGATTTTGGCTGAGAAAGCCTTGATAGCTCTTTCCCAAGGGCAAGATGAAGCTGAGATATACTGCCAAGAATTTCGTAAATGGTCGGTGCTTACTAAATGGAATGAGTGCGCTCTAGCAGCTAATTTCAGAGAAGGTCTCTCTGATGCCGTGAAGGATGTCATGGTGGGGTTCCCTGTGCCTACAGGTCTGAATGATGCCATGAAATTGGCTATCCAGATTGATCGGCGTTTACGGGAGCGCAAATCTGTGCACCATATGGCGGTATCTTCTGAGCAAAAATCTGTGCACCATATGGCGGTATCTTTTGAGCAAAAACCTGTGCACCATATGGCGGTATCTTCTGAGCAAAAACCTGTGCACCATATGGCGGTATCTTCTGAGCAAAAACCTGTGCATCATTTGGCGGTGACCTCTGAAAAGGCACCAGAGCATATGCAATGCGATAGTGTATTGTCTAGAGGCGAACGACAGAATTACAGGCGCAAAAATGGGTTGTGCTTCTATTGTGGAGATCCAGCTCATGTTATATCAGCATGCTCTAAACGCATAAAGAAGGTTGATAAAAAGGTTGATAAATCTTTTTCTATGGGTACCTTGCAGTCTAAATTTCTTTTGTCCGTGACATTGATTTGTACTTTATCATCTGTTACTGTGGATGCTTATGTGGATTCTGGCGCCGCTCTGAGTCTCATGGATTGGTCCTTTGCCAAGCGTTGTGGGTTTGATTTAGAGCCTCTGGAGGTTTCTATTCCCTTAAAGGGTATTGATTCTACACCTTTGGCTAGCAATAAACCACAATATTGGACACAAGTGACTATGCATCTTTCCCCAGACCATCAGGAGATTATTCGTTTCCTTGTGTTATATAATCTACATGACGTATTAGTACTTGGATTACCATGGTTACAAATTCATAATCCAGTCTTGGACTGGAGATCAATGTCTGTGCTGAGCTGGGGATGTCGGGGGATTCATGGGGATGCACCTTTGGTTCCCATTTCTTCATCTACTCCCTCTGAGATCCCAGCATTTCTGTCAGATTTTTATGATGTCTTTCAGGAGCCTAAAACTGATTCTCTCCCCCCTCACAGAGAGTGTGACTGCGCTATTGAGTTGATTCCCGGTAGTAAATTTCCTAAGGGTCGCTTGTTTAATTTGTCTGTACCTGAACATACTGCTATGCGGGAGTATATCAGAGAATCTTTGGAAAAGGGTCATATTCGCCCCTCTTTGTCTCCACTGGGGGCAGGGTTTTTCTTTGTGGGTAAAAAGGATGGTTCATTGAGACCTTGTATCGACTATCGACTTCTGAATAAGATTACAGTTAAATACCAGTACCCGTTACCTTTACTGACTGATCTTTTTGCTCGCATAAAGGGGGCGAAGTGGTTCACTAAGATCGATCTACGTGGTGCGTATAATTTGGTGCGGATTAAGCAGGGGGATGAGTGGAAGACCGCATTTAATACGCCTGAAGGCCATTTTGAGTATTTGGTAATGCCTTTCGGTCTCGCGAATGCCCCTTCCGTTTTTCAGTCCTTTATGCACGATATTTTCCGTGAATATCTGGATAAATTTATGATTGTGTATTTGGATGATATTTTGATTTTTTCGGAGGACTGGGAATCTCATGTTCAACAGGTCAGGAGAGTTTTTCAGGTTTTACGAGCTAATTCTCTATTTGTGAAGGGCTCAAAGTGTATTTTTGGGGTTCAGAGAATTTCCTTTTTGGGATATATTTTTTCCCCTTCATCTATGGAGATGGACCCTGTTAAGGTTCAGGCTATTTGTGATTGGATACAACCTACTTCTCTAAAGAGTCTTCAGAAATTCTTGGGATTTGCTAATTTCTATCGCCGATTCATAGCGGGTTTTTCTGCCATTGCTAAACCTTTGACTGATTTGACCAAGAAGGGTGCTGATGTTGCTAAGTGGTCCTCTGCGGCTGTGGAGGCCTTTCGGGAGCTTAAGCGCCGCTTTTCTTCTGCTCCTGTGTTGCGCCAGCCTGATGTTTCGCTCCCGTTCCAGGTTGAAGTAGATGCTTCCAAGATCGGAGCAGGTGCAGTTTTGTCGCAGAAAGGTCCTGACTGCTCGGTGATGAGACCATGTGCGTTTTTCTCTCGAAAGTTTTCGCCCGCTGAGCGAAATTATGATGTTGGAAATCGGGAGCTCTTGGCCATGAAGTGGGCATTTGAGGAGTGGCGTCATTGGCTTGAGGGTGCTAGACACCAGGTGGTGGTCTTGACTGACCACAAAAATCTAATTTATCTTGAGTCAGCCAGGCGTCTGAATCCTAGACAGGCGCGCTGGTCGTTGTTTTTCTCTCGATTTAACTTTGTGGTTTCATATCTGCCTGGGTCTAAGAATGTGAGGGCGGATGCCCTCTCTAGGAGTTTTGAGCCTGACTCGCCTGGTGATTCCGAACCTACTGGCATCCTGAAGGATGGGGTGATATTGTCAGCTGTCTCCCCAGACCTGCGGCGCTCTTTGCAGGAGTTTCAGGTGGATAGGCCTGATCGCTGTCCGCCTGGTAGACTGTTTGTCCCTGATGACTGGACCAGTAGAGTTATTTCGGAGGTTCACTCTTCCACGTTGGCAGGTCATCCTGGAATTTTTGGCACCAGGGATCTGGTGTCTAGGTCCTTCTGGTGGCCTTCCTTGTCTCGAGATGTACGTATTTTTGTGCAGTCTTGTGATGTTTGTGCTCGGGCTAAGCCCTGCTGTTCCCGGGCCAGCGGGTTGTTGTTGCCCTTGCCTATTCCTAAGAGGCCTTGGACGCACATCTCTATGGACTTTATTTCTGACCTTCCTGTTTCTCGTAGGATGTCCGTCATCTGGGTGGTGTGTGACCGTTTTTCCAAGATGGTTCACTTGGTACCTTTGCCCAAATTGCCCTCCTCCTCTGAGCTGGTCCCTCTATTTTTTCAGAATGTTGTGCGTTTGCATGGTATTCCTGAGAATATAGTGTCTGACAGGGGTACTCAGTTTGTGTCTAGATTTTGGCGGGCGTTCTGTGCCAGGATGGGCATCGATTTGTCTTTTTCGTCTGCATTCCATCCTCAGACTAATGGCCAGACTGAGCGTACTAATCAGACCTTGGAGAC
This sequence comes from Ranitomeya variabilis, assembly GCF_051348905.1. Taxonomy (NCBI): domain Eukaryota; kingdom Metazoa; phylum Chordata; class Amphibia; order Anura; family Dendrobatidae; genus Ranitomeya; species Ranitomeya variabilis. Next base: position 519,048,539 of record NC_135232.1, read on the forward strand.
TTACTTGAGGTGTTTTGTGTCCGCTGATCAGGACGATTGGCTTGATTTTTTGCCATTGGCAGAGTTTGCCCTTAACAATCGGGCCAGTTCTGCCACTTTGGTTTCTCCATTTTTTTGTAATTCAGGGTTTCACCCTCGCTTTTCGTCCGGTCTATTGGAGTCTTCGGATTGTCCTGGAGTAGATGCTGTGGTTGATAGAATGCATCAGATTTGGGGACAGGTTGTGGACAATCTGAAGTTGTCCCAGGAGAAGACTCAACAGTTCACTAATCGTCATCGGCGTGTCGGTCCTCGTCTTTGTGTTGGGGACCTGGTTTGGTTGTCTTCTCGATTTGTTCCTATGAAGGTCTCGTCTCCTAAGTTTAAGCCTCGGTTTATCGGCCCTTATAGGATTCTGGAGGTTCTCAATCCTGTGTCCTTTCGTTTGGACCTCCCAGCATCTTTTACTATTCATAATGTTTTTCATCGGTCATTGTTGCGGAGGTATGAGGTGCCGGTTGTTCCGTCTGCTGATCCTCCTGCTCCTGTGCTGGTTGAGGGTGAGTTGGAGTATGTGGTGGAAAAGATCTTGGACTCCCGTGTTTCCAGACGGAAACTTCAGTATCTGGTTAAGTGGAAAGGCTATGGTCAGGAGGATAATTCTTGGGTGACAGCATCTGATGTTCATGCTCCTGATTTGGTTCGTGCATTTCATAGTGCTCATCCAGATCGCCCTGGTGGTTCTGGTGAGGGTTCGGTGCCCCCTCCTTAAGGGGGGGGTACTGTTGTGAATTCTGTTTGTGGGCTCCCCCGGTGGTGTTTTATGGTAGTGCCACTTATTTGCCTTCTTCTATCCTTGATCACCTGTTGACACCCATTAGGGGAGTTTCCTATTTAAGGCTGCTTGGCTGCTGGTCCGATGCTGGCCAACAATGTATCAGTAGCATTCTGTTGCATTCTCCTGCCTCAAGATCCTGTTCAGCTAAGTTGAATTTTGTTTCTAGTTAATGCTATTTTTGTCCAGCTATTTGCAATGTGACTCTCTGTAGCTGGAAGCTCTCGTGGACTGAAATTGCCACTCCAGTGGCATGAGTTGTCACTGGAGTTTTAAAGTAATTTCAGGATGGTGTTTTTGAGTAGTGTTTTGAAGTTGACCGTGAAGTGACTCTTTCCTGTACTTCTGCTATCTAGTAAGCGGACCTCACTGTGCTAAATCTGCTGTTCATCCTACGTATGTCTTTTCCTCTTGACTCACCGTCAATATCTGTGGGGGGCTGCTATCTCCTTTTGGGGTTCATCTCTGGAGGTAAGGCAGGCCTGTATATTCCTCTGATAGGGGTAGTTAGATCTCCGGCTGGCGCGTGGTGTCTAGGGCATCGTAGGAAACACTCCCCGGCTACTTCCAGTGTTGTGTCAGGTTCAGGTCACGGTCACTTTAGTTCCCATCACCCGAGAGCTAGTCCGTTGTTATTTTGATTTCCCTGCCATTGGGAAAATCATAACAGAGCATGCACCCCCGCCGTCACCCTGGACAACCTTCGACAAAATATACGTCCAATGGGCATAATCCTGCACGCAAAGTTCAGCTGACCAAGCAAAGACTGCAACTCTTTTAATGTGACCTTCTTGAGCCTGACCACGTGACCCACCTCCTGCTTCAGAGCCAACAATTTATCATCAGGCAACCGGCATTCCATGTTTTCTGAGTCTATCAAGATCCCAAGAAAACACAAGACCATACAAGGGCCCTCAGTTTTTTTCCCTAGCAAGGGGAACGCCAAAATGATCCACCACCCACTCCATAGCCGCCAATAAATTCCTACACACATTCGAATCAGGAGGACCTATGAACAAAAAATCATCAATAATGAATGACAGATGGAACACCAGCCACCTCTCTAACAACCCACTCCAGATAGGTACTGAACGTCTCGAACAAGGAACACGAAATGGCACAACCCATCGGGAGACATCTGTCCACGTAATAACCATCATTCCAAAATATACCCAACAACGGTATACTGTCCGGATGAATAGGAAGCAAACGAAAAGCAGACTCCACGTCCGTCTTTGCCAACATAACTCCCGGCCCATACAAACGCACCCATATCAAATGACGTATAAACAACCGAACACAACTCCTGCGAAATGCCATCATTCACAGACAACCCCTTCGGGTATGACAAGTGATGAATTAGGCGAAATTTATTTGGCTCTTTTTTGGGACCCACCCCCAATGGGGAAATGATCATCCCATCAATCGGTAAACAAGGAAACGGCCCAGCAATTCGGCCCAGCAATTCCCCCTAACTCCACCTCCTTATTCAACTCGTCACTCACCACACCTGCATGAACCACAGCCGACCTCAAATTTTTAAGCGCAAATGGAACAACATGTTCCGGGGGAGGGATACGAAAACCGTCCGCAAAACCCTGGGTAATAACACTAGCCTTCTCCCGATCCATATACCTACTTAGAAAGGGGGCGATCTTTTCCAACCTCACCGAAGTCACCCCCTTGACCGGTACCCACTGCCGGCTTGCCTCTTGCTTTCTTGAAGCATTTGGAAGCCCCATGCGAACCTCCGTTGCAATGGGAACACACATGTTTAAATTTGCAGGTGTTCCCGAATTTACACTGGTCCTCATTAAATTGCCAGCACGTTCCCGTTTTTTCCTTAGATCCCTGTCCTCCTTGACCACTGCTGCTATGTCCCACCTGCTGGCCGGCATTGCTTCCGCTCCCATGAAAGGACTGCCCGTACCTGCTTGGAGCCATCACTTTTAACCAGAGCCCTATGTCCTTTTGATCCCAATGTATCTCAGGCCGAACCGCCTTCCTCTGCCTGAACTGTTCATCATAGCGCAACCATGCCTGTTCGCCATATGTACATTGCGCCTCCCCAATCGCATCCAGATAACAAAATAAGCCGGAACAATTCTCAGGTGCCTTCTCACCTATTACACTCGCTAGTATAGCGAACGCTTGCAACCAGTTAACAAACGTCTGCGGTATAAGTCGCCACCTCCTCTTCTCCTCTTCCTCTTTCTTACTATCATCCTTTTTCCCTTTATCAAGATTAAACTTTTCTAGCGGGAGTAATGAAAATATCTCCACATAATCATCGCGCCAAATCTTTTCCTTAACCTCCTTCTTCAAATGAGCCCCCAACGGCCCTTCAAAACAGACGTACACCTCGCCTTTAGCTCTATCATTCAACTTCACCGTGTCCCCTTTATTCTTTTCTGTTTGCACGGATATGGACACACCAGACACCGATGGCGACTGCTCGCCCGTTAACAAACTCCCCGTATCAATTATGGACGGCTCCCAAACCCCAGACCCAGGGATCCATGCCCTGGCTGGTAATATCCCCGCCTCTCTTCCCGCCCCGCTCTGCAAACTGCTCAAAAGTTGTGAAACACTCACCAATACATCCCGCAGTGCGGGCTCCGACAAACCACTGCTCCCCCCAATATCAGACGCCCGCCTCCCCGACGCCTGATCAGCTCTAACCTCCCCACCAAAAGCCACTCTGGGCGACAAACTAGACATAGAGTGATACTCACCGAGCTGCACAGGTGCTGTGCCCCTGCCAGCCGTGCATCCTGCATCCTGCCGCTCATCCCCAACATCCTGATCGCCGTCAGAAAGAGATTCTTCAGCACCGTCATGCTGCTCCCGGCCCGCGCCCCTGGCCTCCACATCACCAGGGGGGACCGGAGCGTCAGCTGCACCACGCTCGACCGACCTTCTCCCGGACCTGGACCGTACTTGTCCTGAAGGCCTCTGCTCCCCCTCTGGCACCCGACCACTCCTCCTGCCAGGCAGTGGGGCCCCACTGCCCGCCGCTCTTCCTGTCCGGTGCTCGTCTGCCGTTGTCCTCTGCTCAGACGCCGCCTGCAACACAGCTTCCACCGCCTGCCGACGTCCTGTGCGCCCTCTGGACATTCCTGCTCCTGCCGTCCCCCGTCCACTGCTCCTGGAACGATCCTCCATACCGCTGGAGCCTGCTGCCGTAGAAGCGCCACCACCTGCCCTGGCCACCATGGTATTCCCCCTGGGCTCCGGTCCTGCCACCGCTGATCTTCTGGTCCTCTGTGCCGGGGACCATGCCGCTGCAGGAGTAACATCCGGCGCCGCTCATCCTCTCTGCACTCCACTCCTGCTACAAGCGCCAGCCGGCTGGCATGGAGGATTCCTGCCAGAGGGGACGCAGCGGGGGGACGCCACACCGCTGCACCCAGCCTCCGCAGGGTCCCCGGAGGGGCTCCTAGGCCTGCGCCGACCGCGCGTGCTCACCTCAGGTGAGAGTCGTTGCGGGGGCCTCGTGCGCCGGCCTCTCCTGCTGCTTGCCTCCTGAGCTCCAGCTGTACCGAGCAGCGCCGTCAGCTGCTCCTCCAGCCAACCGCCTCTCCTGGACCTGGCTGCCTCCCTGAGACGACCCACTAAAGAATCCACCGATTCCATGCTCTTGAAGGAAGGCAAATATGGAGGGGTGTGCTGCTCTGTCACTCTCAGTACTTCCTAACTGCCAGTGTGCCCCATTTTCCCGCACTTTTCATTATATAGCCCCCCCACCACCCCCACTCACAACCCCTCCCACACCTCCTAACGGCCAATAAAATTCACTAAATTTTATTTAAAAAAGAGCCCATGCCCAAGCACAGTCATGGGGGCCTACATTCAGCTCCGCCTATTCCTGCCCCCTCCTAGAGGAGAGCTTTTGTAGGTCATTTTATTTAATAAGAAGAGATTTGTTTGTTCCACGAAATTAGATCATTGGAATAATGTATAATGGTGTGATGATGATGAGTTAAAATGTTGGAATTTAAAATGACACCATGTTTTTATGAGACAGAAAGGTGAGGGAATGCTGTTTACATGGGTAGTACCCCCTGTAGAGCAGGGAGGGTGAAGATGTGATGATTTTGGCTGCTTTGCTAGTGACACTGTTGATGATTTATTCCAAACTCAAGGCACATATACCCAGCATGGATACTACAGCATTCTGTAATGACATGCCATTTAATTTTGATTTGCACTTAGTGACCATCATTTATGATGCAACAGGACCCAATGATCCAAACCACACCTCTAGGCAATGTAAGGGACATATGAACAAGAAGGAGAGGAATAGAGCGCTGTGTCATGGGTCATGGAATCCACAATAACCCAAACTCAACCAAATTGAGATAGTTTGGGATGTGTTGGACTGCAAAGTGAAGGCAAAATAGTTAACAAGTGCTCAGTATAGGGCCGGACTGTGACAAAAAAGAAGCCCTGGGGCACAAACCCCACATACTATAACACTCCCCACCCCGATCAGTGAATCTTGCTATACTTTGTCAACCTCAACAATCCTCTTAAAGGCGTTATTTGAAGAGCCACATGTGAATGGCGCCGCAGTGCGCATGATCGACCACAGCTACATTTACATGGTGATTTTTAGAGCGCCAGTTCGCGGGATCAAGGGGGTCCCAGTGGTTGGACCCCAGTGACTGGAAAGTTCCTGAGAAAGGGGATTACTTGGGATAATCCATTTAAATGGGTTTTCCAATTTTTTCCCACAGGAATACTGAAAATAATAAACCAGTATTGACCCTCCCAAAGACCCGTGTCGTCTCTCCGAGAACAGGACAGAAGGAGTGGTATTGTGCAGTGTATATATACAGGACAGGAGGAGTGGTACTGTGCAGTGTATATACACAGGACAGGAGGAGTGGTACTGTGCAGTGTATGTATACAGGAGAGAAGGAGTAGTACTGTGCAGTGTATATATACAGGACAGGGGGAGTGGTACTGTGCATTGTATATATACAGGACAGGAGGAGTGGTACTGTGCAGTGTATATATATAGGACAGGAGGAGTGGTACTGTGCAGGGTATATATACAGGACAGGAGGAGTGGTACTGTGCAGTGTATATATACAGGACAGGAGGAGTGGTACTGTGCAGTGTATATATACAGGACACGAGGAGTGGTACTGTGCAGTGTATATACAGGACAGGAGGAGTGGTATTGTGCAGTGTATATATACAGTATAGGAGTGGGACTGTGCAGTGTATATATACAGGACAGGAGGAGTGGTACTGTGCAGTATATATATATAGGACAGGAGGAGTGGTACTGTGCAGTGTATATATACAGGACAGGAGGAGTGGTACTGTGCAGTGTATATATAAAGGACAGGAGGAGTGGTGCTGTGCAGGGTATATACACAGGACAGGAGGAGTGGTACTGTGCAGTGTATATATACAGGAGGAGTGGTACTGTGCAGTGTATATACACAGGACAGGAGGAGTGGTACCGTGCAGAATATATACACAGGACAGGAGGAGTGGTACCGTGCAGTGTATATATACAGGACAGGAGGAGTGGTACTGTGCAGTGTATATATACAGGACAGGAGGAGTGGTACCGTGTAGTGTGTATATATACAGGACAGGAGTGGTACTGTGTAGTGTACATATACAGGACAGGAGGAGTAGTACTGTGCAGTGTATATATAGGACAGGAGGAGTGGTACTGTGCAGGGTATATATACAGGACAGGAGGAGTGGTACTGTGCAGAATATATACACAGGACAGGAGGAGTGGTACTGTGCAGTGTATATATACAGGAGGAGTAATACTGTGCAGTGTATATATACAGGACAGGAGGAGTGGTAATGTGCATTGTATATATACAGGACAGGAGGAGTGGTAACATGCAGAATATATACACAGGACAGGAGGAGTGGTACTGTGCAGTGTATATATACAGGACAGGAGGAGTGGTACTGTGCAGTGTATATATACAGGACAGGAGGAGTGGTACCGTGCAGTGTGTATATATACAGGACAGGAGTGGTACTGTGTAGTGTACATATACAGGACAGGAGTAGTAGTACTGTGCAGTGTATATATAGGACAGGAGGAGTGGTACTGTGCAGAATATATGCACAGGACAGGAGGAGTGGTACCGTGCAGAATATATACACAGGACAGGAGGAGTGGTACCGTGCAGTGTATATATACAGGACAGGAGGAGTGGTACTGTGCAGTGTATATACACAGGACAGGAGGAGTGGTACCATGCAGAATATATACACAGGACAGGAGGAGTGGTACCGTGCAGAATATATACACAGGACAGGAGGAGTGGTACCGTGCAGTGTATATATACAGGACAGGAGGAGTAGTAATGTGCAGTATATATACACAGGACAGGAGGAGTGGTAACGTGCAGTGTACATACACAGGACAGGAGGAGTGGTACTGTGCAGTGTATATATGCAGGACAGGAGGAGTGGTACTGTGCAGTGTATATATACAGGAGGAGTGGTACTGTGCAGTGTATATATACAGGACAGGAGGAGTGGTACCATGCAGAATATATACACAGGACAGGAGGAGTGGTACTGTGCAGTGTATATATACAGGACAGGAGGAGTGGTACTGTGCAGTGTAAATATACAGGACAGGAGGAGAGGTACCGTGCAGTGTGTATATATACAGGACAGGAGTGGTACTGTGTAGTGTACATATACAGGACAGGAGGAGTAGTACTGTGCAGTGTATATATAGGACAGGAGGAGTGGTACTGTGCAGAATATATACACAGGACAGGAGGAGTGGTACCGTGCAGAATATATACACAGGACAGGAGGAGTGGTACCGTGCAGTGTATATATACAGGACAGGAGGAGTGGTACTGTGCAGTGTATATACACAGGACAGGAGGAGTGGTACCGTGCAGAATATATACACAGGACAGGAGGAGTGGTACCGTGCAGAATATATACACAGGACAGGAGGAGTGGTACCGTGCAGTGTATATATACTGGACAGGAGGAGTGGTACTGTGCAGTGTATATATACAGGACAGGAGGAGTAGTAATGTGCAGTATATATACACAGGACATGACCGCGTATCGCCAATGCAGGATCCTGTTAGTCATGAATCCTCAAACCCCAACTACTTACTCCCTATTAAAACCATACCCTTTTACCTACCCAATGAATTGACACAAAGACATAAATTTCTTTTGGATAATTTGGCCACAGCGGCCATTTTATTAACAAACAAATACATTAATAACAAATGTAAACATGGTAAATATAAAAACCTCGAGGGGAGGGTTCTTGGAGCAAAAATCTGGCTCATAATAGGCCGAAAGCCTACCACAAAATTTTAACGAAAAAACACGTATTTACCCTCAGCCGTAACCACCAGCTCGAGGGCACCATGTAACCCGTTTCGGGCAAAACCAACCCCAAAGCTCCCGAGGTAAACACCCCGTCCAGAGCCTGTAACAAAAGCCAGATCAACCCTCTAAGCATCATCACCAACTCCAAGAACCCCACCCCCCGCCAAACCGCCACTGTGACGATAATAACAAAAAATTCGTTCACCTGATAAATAGAACATAAAAAATTGCAAACAAAATAAAAATAACAAAACACGAAGACCCCCACCAAAATTATGTTCCCTTGGATTGCCACCAAACAAAGGGAGGGTGGGCGGGACTCACTTCGGCTGTATCCAACTGACTGACCCCCTTTCCCGCACTTTTCCCAGGTCCCCCCTCCCAATCCCATAGAATTCCCCGCCCCAGTTGCTATCCACCAATCCTGAGCCTCCATTCTAAATTTTTAAAAGAAAATTACTACCCTGCTCCCCATGGCAACGCAGTCATGTGGGGGCTTCCTTTTAGCTGCGCCCCATACAGCCCCCCCCCTCTTGACCGCGTATCGCCAATGCAGGATCCTGTTAGTCATGAATCCTCAAACCCCAACTACTTACTCCCTATTAAAACCATACCCTTTTACCTACCCAATGAATTGACACAAAGACATAAATTTCTTTTGGATAATTTGGCCACAGCGGCCATTTTATTAACAAACAAATACATTAATAACAAATGTAAACATGGTAAATATAAAAACCTCGAGGGGAGGGTTCTTGGAGCAAAAATCTGGCTCATAATAGGCCGAAAGCCTACCACAAAATTTTAACGAAAAAACACGTATTTACCCTCAGCCGTAACCACCAGCTCGAGGGCACCATGTAACCCGTTTCGGGCAAAACCAACCCCAAAGCTCCCGAGGTAAACACCCCGTCCAGAGCCTGTAACAAAAGCCAGATCAACCCTCTAAGCATCATCACCAACTCCAAGAACCCCACCCCCCGCCACACACGAACAGCCCTGACCACCTCAGGCTCGTGAGTGCCCCACCATCGCCAAAGCTCTTTCTACACCGTCCTGCAGACCGAGCGCCCATAAATCCATGCCAATCTCGTTAAGGTGCACTCCATCATCTCGCCAGAAATTCCCAACCCCGGCCTCCAGCTCAAAGTGTCTAACGGCAATACCACCGTTCCGCGACACAAAACTCGCCACCGACCTGTTCAGTTTCACCCTGGCCCTGTTAATCCCTTTGTGGGAACGGGCCTCCCGCCATGTCTGACGTGGCACAATGTCCGACCACACCGTCAGAATACCAGGGAAAGAAACCCACAGTCTCATAAAATCGAAACGGATATCCCGAATCAATTCCCTCACTGGTTTAGCCCCCAAATCGTTACCTCCCAAGTGAACCACCAAAATGTCCGGGGGGCGATCCAGGCGTGTGGCACGGGAGAATTCCGACAAAAAACTATGCCACAACATACCACGACGACCCATCCAACGAATAACCACTGCCTCCCGACCAAAACCCAGTTGCCTACCATTCAACCTAGCGTCAGCCCGGAGGGCACCCCAGTAAACGAAAGAGTGTCCAACAATCCAAGCCAAGGAGGGGGGCCGACCTGCAAAACACAACCACAATTAACAAAAAACACCAAAAACACACCTCCACTTTTCCGAATCAATGTCGCACATAAGACAGGTAACGATTAGAACTCCACCTGCCTATCTTCTTAATCACCTCCGGCCCCAGGCCCAAACCATCGGCCTCGGACGCAGCCCCAATCCGAAAAGAGTGCGAACCGAAATTTTCCGGATTAACACCCAAATATTCCAAGCCTCTCTTCAAAATAGCTACAAACTGGAAACGCGACAAAAAATCCCCTCCTTGGTGTTGTAACAAAGGACCAGACCTGACCAGGCACACGTTCCAATAAACCTCCAAACAGTGTTGCGGGCACATCCCGCTACCATCCACCCTTCCTAAAACTACCTTCTTTCCCCTGCCCTGCTGGTCCGTCTTCGATTGCCTTATCCAAAAAGTAATACCACCATCCCAAAAACCCACATCTTCCGCCAAAAGACCACCTGACCTGTCCCTGCTCGGGGAAACCAATTCCCCCAACCGCAAGGCACCAAAAAACGCTAAAGAAAAGGCCAAACGAAACAGTACCACCTCAAACTGAGAAGAACAAATGGAAACCAAGGCCTCGCCTAAACGCTGCAACATTTCAAAAGAAATGGGCCTGCGCTTATCAAAAGTTACATTACCCTTACGAAAAACCCTTCAACGCCTGCCGTATCACAAAGTCTTTCGTAACGTCCCTTAACCCTTGAAGCTGAAAACCAAAAACCAAACCTGCAATGAACTTATTCAACCTAGACACAGACCAACCCCATTCCACCACCTTACCTATCAGGGCCAATAACGCCATTGTCCTATCGCCATCAGACTCAGTCGGGCCACATTGAGCCAACCAACCTTCCCACATAGCCCAGGATGCCGTGTAATCCAACCAAGTCCTATTTGACACTGAAGCTCGAATCAGTCGGCCTCCCGTTCCGTAACAACCTGCCACAGCTGCAAAGGACATGCCGCTCCTGTCGCCTCCGAATCTGGAGCCAATTCCCGGAAACGATCCCACTGCAAACGAGACAACGCGTCAGCTATGTTGTTCTGAACACCTGGCACGTGCACCGCCGAAATCCATGCGTTCAACTCCAAACATTTTAAAACCAATTCCCTGACCAGCCTGATTACTGGGAGGGAAGAAGAAGATAAGCTGTTAATCACAGACACCACGCTTGAGTTATCGCAATGAAAACGGACGCGCCGGTCTCTAAAATTGTCGCCCCAAATAAACACCGACACCACAATTGGAAACAGTTCTAACAATGTCAAATTCTTGGTAAGCCCCGTCGTTTTCCAATCTTCAGGCCACACACCCATACTCCATTTTCCTCCACAATAGGCACCATAACCAACACTTCCTGCTGCGTCCGTGTAGATCTCACAGTCAAATGCATTGACATCTTCCCACTGAATAAGCGACCTGCCGTTATAGCTAACCAAAAAACGTTGCCACACAAGGAGGTCATCCTTATGCTCTCTACCCAAACGGATAAAATGGTGGGCTGACCGAACACCAGCCGTCGCCCTGGACAGTCTGCGGCAAAAAATCCTGCCCATCGGCATAATACGGCAAGCAAAATTCAGGCGGCCCAGCAACGACTGCAACTCCTTCAAGGTAGCCTTACGCCTTTTACTGATCCTGTCCACTTCCTGCTTAAGCAACAGCAATTTATCGTCAGGCAACCTACATTCCATTTTTTCGGAATCAATGAGAATCCCGAGAAAACTCAAAACCTTGCAGGGGCCCTCCGTTTTTTCCTGCGCCAAAGGAACGCCGAACTGTCCGGCCACCCATTCCATGGTGGCAAGTAGATGACCACACACCGCAGAATCCGGTGGACCAACAAACAAAAAATCATCCAAGTAGTGGATGACAGAAGGAACGGCTGAAACATCTCTCACTACCCATTCCAAAAAGGTACTGAAAGTCTCAAACAAAGCACACGAAATCGAGCATCCCATGGGCAAACACCTATCCAAATAAAACCCCCCTTTCCAACAACAACCTAACAAAGGAATGCTCTGTGGGTGAACCGGCAGAAGCCGAAAGGCCGACTCAATGTCTGTTTTCGCCAACAAGGCCCCGGGCCCGTACCTGCGCACCCACTTTACCGCCGCATCGAAAGAGGTGTAAACAACAGAACACAACTCGTCCGCAATCCCGTCATTAACCGACGCACCCTTGGGATAAGACAGGTGCTGAATCAGCCGGAACTTATTCGGCTCCTTCTTAGGCACCACCCCAAGCGGGGAGACAATTACATCAGCCATAGGCAGCGAACTAAATGGCCCCGCCATTCTTCCCAATTCAACTTCTTTTGCCAGCTTAGCCGAAACAATCTCCGAATGCAAACTAGCCGATCTCAAGTTTTTCGTAGAAAAAGGGACAACATGCGTCGGGTGAGGGATCTTAAACCCCTCAAGAAAACCTTCTCTAATAACCTCTGCCTTGAGATGATCCGGGTATCTATTTAGATAGGGGGCCATCTTTTGAAGCCTCACCGGAGTCTCCCCCTTGACTGCCACCCACGGATGGCTTGCCCCGCGACTTCTTAAAACATTTAGCGGCCCCATGTGAGGCCCCACTACAGTGGGAGCACACATGTTTAAACTTACAGGTTGCGCCAAACTTACACTGGCCGTCGTTAAACTGCCAGCATGTCCCCGTCTTTTCCTTAGCCTGTAACCCCTGACCTCCTCCACCGTGTCCTGACTGCTGACCGCTACCCCCTCCGCCCCCTTGAAAGGACTGCCCGTAACGCACCGGTGCCATAACCTTCAACCACAATCCAATGTCCTTTTGATCCCATCTAATCTCGGGCCTAACCGCCTTGCGCTGCCTGAACTGTTCATCGTATCGCAGCCAAGCCTGGCCCCCATAGGTACGATGCGCTTCGCCAATAGACTCCAAATAACAAAAAAGGCCCGAGCAATTCTCTGGGGCCTTTTCCCCTATCACGCTCGCCAGAATGTTAAATGCCTGCTGCCAGTTAACAAATGTCTGAGGGATAAGGCGCCAACGCCTCTTTTCCTCCTCCTCCTTTTTACTATCATCTTTCTTTCCTTTATCCAAATTAAATTTTTCTAAAGGAAGGAGAGAGAAAATCTCAACGTATTCGTCTTTCCAAATCTTTTCCTTCGCCTCCTTCTTCAAATGGGCCCCCAGCGGGCCCTCAAAGCACACGAAAACCTCACCTCTTGCCCTATCATCTAACTTGACGGTATCGCCCCTCCCCGTCTCGGTTTGTACCGACACCGACACACCAGCCGCTGAAGACAGCAGCCCGCTAACGGAACTTGCAATCTCGCTCGAACCCCCAACTCCACGACCGGCAACCGACACCCAAGCCCCAGCGGGCGACGCTCGGGCACTATCCGCAACCCCGCCATCCAATCTACTCAAGATCTGTGACATACCCGCCAAAAGTTCTCTAATACCCGGAACCTCACCACCACCCCCACTCCGCTCACTAGACCCCGAAACACCCGCCACCGGAAAAGGACTGGACATATACTCACGGGGCTGCGCAGGTGCTGTGTCCCCACCAGCCGTGCTTCCTGAAGCCTGCCGCTCGCTGTCTTCACGATGCTCGCTCCCCGAGTCGTCGCTGTTGCTTCTCTGCCCCAGGCCCGCGCCCCTGGCCTCCACGTCACCAGGGGGGACCGAGACTGGCGAAGGCGACCGCTCCCTCGACCTCCTGCTGGACCTGGATCTGGCAGCTTGCACAAGTCCCCTGGGTGCCGAAGCCGTACCATCCGCTCTGTGCGCCGCTCCTGCGCTGCCCCGACCACGTGCACCTTGCCGCGGTGATGCCACTGGCCTGGCCGCCATCCTGCTGCGCCGTCCTGTCCCAGAGCCAGGTGCACCGTGCGGCAAAGATCCAGGTGCACCCGCCGCAGTACTTCCCGGGTCCCGGCTCCTGTCATCTGCTGCCGCTGCTGCGCTCCTACCGCGCACCGTCCCCGGAGTCACCGCCGCTGGAGCGGCTCCCCGGCGGGTCTGGAGTGTAGAAGTCGGCGCTGCAGCGCTCCCGCGCCCCCTGCCAGGCCGACCCGGAAGTGCGGCCATAACATCCTGTGAAGCGCCGGCGTCCTGCCGCGCTTGCCCAGCTCCTGCAGCGCCTCGTCGTCTCGCGCCGGCAGGGCCGCCGAGTGGATTCCTGCCGGAGGGGGGGGCGGGCGGTGTGGCTGCGCCGCGTCCCCCAGCCCCCGCAGGGTCCCGTGAGGGGCTCCGCGGCCTGCGCCTGCCGCGCGGTGTGTTATCCGGGGACAACCTCTCGGGCGGCCTCGACCTCCTGGAACTCCGGCCCCGGCTCCCGCTGTCCTGGCTGTCACTGCCTCCTAGCAGCCCGGTGAGCTGCTCCTCAAGCCATCCGGCCCTCCTGGATCTCGCCTCCCTCCGAAGCTGCGCGACCAAGCTGTCCACCGCGGCCATGGTGAGTAACGCTGCGGCAGCTGGTCCACTCACTTCGGCTGTATCCAACTGACTGACCCCCTTTCCCGCACTTTTCCCAGGTCCCCCCTCCCAATCCCATAGAATTCCCCGCCCCAGTTGCTATCCACCAATCCTGAGCCTCCATTCTAAATTTTTAAAAGAAAATTACTACCCTGCTCCCCATGGCAACGCAGTCATGTGGGGGCTTCCTTTTAGCTGCGCCCCATACAGCCCCCCCCTCTGGAGGAGTGGTAACGTGCAGTGTACATACACAGGACAGGAGGAGTGGTACTGTGCAGTGTATATATGCAGGACAGGAGGAGTGGTACTGTGCAGTGTATGTATACAGGAGGAGTGGTACTGTGCAGTATATATATACAGGACAGGAGGAGTGGTACCATGCAGAATATATACACAGGACAGGAAGAGTGGTACTGTGCAGTGTATATATACAGGACAGGAGGAGTGGTACTGTGCAGTGTATATATACAGGACAGGAGGAGTGGTACCGTGCAGTGTGTATATATACAGGACAGGAGTGGTACTGTGTAGTGTACATATACAGGACAGGAGGAGTAGTACTGTGCAGTATATATATAGGACAGGAGGAGTGGTACTGTGCAGAATATATACACAGGACAGGAGGAGTGGTACCGTGCAGAATATATACACAGGACAGGAGGAGTGGTACCGTGCAGTGTATATATGCAGGACAGGAGGAGTGGTACTGTGCAGTGTATATACACAGGACAGGAGGAGTGGTACCGTGCAGAATATATACACAGGACAGGAGGAGTGGTACCGTGCAGAATATATACACAGGACAGGAGGAGTGGTACCGTGCAGTGTATATATACTGGACAGGAGGAGTGGTACTGTGCAGTGTATATATACAGGACAGGAGGAGTAGTAATGTGCAGTATATATACACAGGACAGGAGGAGTGGTAACGTGCAGTGTACATACACAGGACAGGAGGAGTGGTACTGTGCAGTGTATATATGCAGGACAGGAGGAGTGGTACTGTGCAGTGTATATATCCAGGACACGAGGAGTGGTACTGTGCAGTGTATCCATACAGGACAGGAGGAGTAGTACCGTGCAGTGTATATGGATCGCCCCCATGGGGCCGTGGGGTACTCGGTACCGGGTCCTTCGGTTCACAGGGGTGATGTCACGGTGGCTGACCCGGTCCGTGGCCCTGGGACGTCCGTGTAAAAGGGCAAGGTCTTTAAAGGGGAAATGTTCATGACGCCACCTGTGGTATTCGGTCAGGGTGACCGACGCTGCTTTAAGGGGTCTGCTGGGGTGATGTTATGGCAGCTAGATGGTATATCTTCCCACAGGTGAAGTGTATCCCCAGGGCTTCCCAGTGTGTAGATGGTGAATGATGAGTGGCGCAGTGAAGAACAAGGACACAAGGTTGCAGTCTCTTTACCTTTACTGAGGACTTCAGTATCCACAGTCCAGAGCACCAGATCACAGGGCAGGCAGAGTCCGGCCGGTTTGGAGGCAAGTCCAGAGTCCCCTTGTCCAGGTGGAAATCAGTAGCCTTCCTCACCGTGGTGTTGTAGTCCCTTACTGCTGAGCCTCTCATAAGGTCCTCACAACTGTTGTAGATGTTCTGTCTCTCTCTGTCCCCCAGATAGGATAGGACAAACCCATATGACCGGTGGCTTGAGGCGGTTTATAGGGACTCTATCACGCCCCAGCCTCTAAGGGGGTGCCACCTTGCCTCCTGGGTGTAGGGCAGACAGGTAACGTGAAATTAGCTGTCCTGCTGGTCTCTGGAGCAAGGCATAAAGGGTCGTTGCTCCCTCGGTGTTCCTGCTACCAGGATCCTGCGCCTCAGAAGGAGGCAGCCTGTGTAGGGCTGGTCCCCTTCTGGTGTCCACTCTTTTGCTACGACTTTTTTTCACCCTGTCTGCAATACAGTTCTCCTTCTGTGTTTCTTTCTGGGAGCTGCAGCTCTTAGGGCATGCACAGCTTCATGTCCTTCTCCCTCGATCTCTGACAGGATCCCACCTCTGTCAGGGACCAACTACCTGAGCGGAGCTCAGCCAGTAACTATCTAACTTTCCCTACAGGCAACCAGTTTAACCAATATGGGGATGACCTAATTAATAGGAGCAAAGCTCCCCCTGGTGGCCTGGAGTGTGAAATGTGTTGCATGCATGTTTGTGATACCTAAATGCAGTCGTCCTTCTTTGCCTCCAAACGTAATATCACTCTCCCCTAGAGGAAAATGACATTACTGCAATGACCAGGACCCTGGGGCGCTGCATATATATACAGCACAGGTGAAGTGGCACTATGCAGTGTATATATACAGGACAGAAGGATTGGTACTGTACAGTGTATATTCACAGGACAGGAGAAGTGGTACTGTGCAGTGTATATGTACAGCACAGGAGGAATGGTACGGTGCAATGTATATATACAGGACAGAAGTGGTACTGTGCAGTGTATATATACAGGACAGGAGGAGTGGTACTGTGCAGTGTATATATACAGGACAGGAGAAGTGGTAATGTGCAGTGTATGTATACAGGAGAAGTGGTACTGTGCAGTGTATATATACAGGAGAAGTGGTACTGTGCAGTGTATACATACAGGACAGAAGAAGTAGTACCGTGCAGTGTATATATACTGGATAGGAGGAGTGGTAATGTGCAGTGTATATACAGGACAGGAGAAGTGGTACTGTGCAGTGTATATATACAGGACAGGAGGAGTGGCAATGTGCAGTGTATATATATGGGACAGGAGAAGTGGTAGTGTGCAGTGTATATATACAGGACAAGAGAAGTGGTACTGTGCAGTGTCTATATACAGGACAGGAGAAGTGGTACTGTGCACTGTATGTTCACAGGAATGGGAGAAGTGGTTCTGTGCAGTGTACAGTATATATACAGGAGAAGTGGTACTGTGCAGTGTATATGTACAGCAAAGGAGGAATGGTATGGTGCAATGTATATATACAGGAAAGAAGTGGTACTGTGCAGCGTATATATACAGGACAGGAGGAGTGGTACTGTGCAGTGTATATATACAGGACAGGAGAAGTGGTACTGTGCAGTGTATGTATACAGGAGAAGTGGTACTGTGCAGTGTATATATACAGGAGAAGTGGTATTTTGCAGTGTATATATACAGGACAGGAGAAGTGTTACTGTGCAGTGTATATATACAGGACAGGAGGAGTGGTACTGTGCAGTGTATATATACAGGACATGAGAAGTGGTACTGTGCAGTGTATGTATAGAGAAGAAGTGGTACTGTGCAGTGTATATATACAGGAGAAGTGGTATTTTGCAGTGTATATATACAGGACAGGAGAAGTGGTACTGTGCAGTGTATATATACAGGACAGGAGGAGTGGTACTGTGCAGTGTAAATATACAGGACAGGAGGAGTGATACTGTGCAGTGTATATATACAGGACAGGAGGAGTGGTACTGTGCAGTGTATATATACAGGACAGGAGGAGTGGTACTGTGCAGTGTATATATACAGGACAGGAGGAGTGGTACTGTGCAGTATATATATACAGGACAGGAGGAGTGGTACTGTGCAGTGTATATATACTGGATAGGAGGAGTGGTAATGTGCAGTGTATATACAGGACAGAAGAAGTGGTACTATGCAGTGTATATATACAGGACAGGAGGAGTGGCAATGTGCAGTGTATATATATGGGACAGGACGAGTGGTAGTGTGCAGTGTATATATACAGGACAGGAGAAGTTGCACTGTGCAGTGTCTATATACAGGAAAGTAGAAGTGGTACTGTGCAGTGTATGTTCACAGGACAGGAGAAGTGGTTCTGTGCAGTGTATAGTATATATACAGGAGAAGTGATACTGTGCAGTGTGTATATATACAGGACATGAGGAGTGGTACTGTGCAGTGTATATATACAGGACAAGAGAAGTGGTACTGTACAGTTTATATATACAGGGCATGAGAAATGGTACTGTACATTGTATATATACAGGACCAGAGAAGTGGTACTGTGCATTGTATATAAACAGGAGAAGTGGTGCTGTGCAGTGTATATACACAGGACAGGAGAAGTGGTACTGTGTAGTGTATATATACAGGACAGAAGGAGTGGTACTGTGCAGTGTATATATTCAGAACAAGAGAAGTGGCATTGTGCAGTGTATATGTACAGCACAGGTGGATAGTTACTGTGCAGTGTATATATACAGGACAGGAGAAGTGGGTCTGTGCAGTGTATATATATATACAGGACAGTAGACGTGGTACTGTGCAGTGTATGTATACAGGACAGGAGAAGTGGTACTGTGCAATGTATATATACAGGACAGGAGGAGAGGTACTGTGCAGTGTATGTATAAAGGACAGGAGGAGTGGTACTGTGCAGTGTATATATACAGGACAGGAGAAGTGGTACTGTGTAGTGTATATATATGGGACAGGAGAAGTGGTACTGTGCAGTGTATATATACAGGACTGGAGAAGTGATACTGTGCAGTGTATATATACAGAACAAGAGAAGTGGTACTGTGCAGCGTATATATACAGGACAGGATGAGTGGGACTGTGCAGTGTATATATACAGGACAGGAGGAGTGGTACTGTGCAGTGTATGCATAAAGGACTGGAGGGGTGGTACCATAAAGGACTGGAGGAGTGGTACCGTGAAGAGTATATATATATATATATATATATATATATATATATATATATACAGTATATATATATATATATATATATATATATATATATATATACAGGTATACAGGAAAGGAGAAGTGACACTGTGCAGTGTATATATACACGACAGGAGGAGTGGTACTGTGCAGTATATATACAGAAGAAGGCCACATTCACATGTTCAGTATTTCACATCAGTATATGTAAGCCAAAACCAGAAGTAGGTGATAAATACAGAAGTGGTGACGTGTTTCTATTATACTTTTCCTCTGATTGTCCCACTCCTGGTTTTGGCTTACAAATACTGATGTAAACTACTGACTAAATACTGACCGTGTGAACGTGGACTTAATACAGGTACTCATTAGGGTGGAATCACACTAGCATATGGCATCGGATGTGATAGGCTAATGACCCTCGGCTCTTGCTTTGCTGCAAGCGTCATCCGAGTGTCAGTTCTCCAATCCTCTTGCAACAGAGAATCACAGCACAGGTGTGGAGGAGACAGAGAAATTAATTTATCCATCTCCTCAATGGTCTGACCTGCCGTGCATCAGACTGCAACATGTGCTGAGAAAAAAAATGACTGCACATGGACAGCAAGTGAGAAGAAAATCGTTCCACTTTTCTGGAAGAAAATGGAACCAATTTTTTTATACTCTTTATTGGCCTGTCACGATAATTTGAATATGCCATGTTTTGAGTATATACCTAAAAGGTCCATGGCTTTTCAGACACAAGCTGTGGGCTTTTCAGACCCCCCTCTTCACTCTGCCTAGAAAGCTCTGCTTCTCTCTTAGCCTGCTGGCAACTCCCTCCCCCCTGCTATGTAGTTGTAATGTGAGACCAGCATGCCAGCTCCACGGAGTAATTTTTATGGCTCTGTGCTACGAAAGCCTTTTTCTTCCTAAACCCCTCATCCCCCCTCCCACCTGATACTAGCTAAAACTGGTACAGCCATTTCCAAACTGCATGGGACTCTCTTGTTCTTGAAAAGTTATGTACAAGGGCACCGATCAGGGATAGCGATATAAGGGTTACATATTACGAATGTCCACCGAGAAATCTATAGCTCACCTATACCTACGCCATGTGTGTATACTTATAAGAATCCCCCTGACGTGGTGAGCATCATGATCATTGTGTCGTTCATCTCCGAGGTTCATACAGCAAGTTATGTAAAGAAATGGCTTGTCATAACTCTAAGAAAGGGGAGTATTCAGCCTCTGAGTGAGGTCACCACAGGGGGAGTGCCTTGGTTTTGGGCACGGGTATAACTGAGGGAGACATCAGTCTTCACGAGTCTTTTGTCCTGGGTCTCGCTGCGAGACAGATCTGTAATGCATCTGGATATATGTTCGCCCATCCCCCACAGCACATGGTCAGCCATGAGATGAAATGATATGAAGGAAATGTAAGTGTTTTTAAACTTTAATCCCATTTTATTTGCAATTGTACTGTACATATGCTACTTGTCTACTTTTATAATATCTTTTTATACTTCTGAAAATACTGCCTACCTTTTTTGGACTAAAATATATAAAATTACTAGCTTTGTTTCTCCTTGCTCTATAAAGTACTGTCACGTTCTCTGAAGTGAATTACACTACTAATCTTGGTTGGCTCCATCCCATTATTAATTAAGAAATCAAAGCTGGTGGCAGCAGATTTATCCTGTGCATTTGAGAGGCTTTGTAATGACGGACAGTGTTGATAATTATTGTTCCCACCTGAGTGGAAGTAGTTATATCGCCCTCGCTGCAGTGTGCCCATTAGCCAGTACAAAGTACCACATGGGCCAATAAAGAGTCCGACTCTTTTCTTTATTTATCAATTAGTCAGAGAGATAGATAGATACACACACATACATACATAATAAGAATAGATACTGAGAATTACACCATTTAGGCAGGACAGGAGAAGTATACACACCTCCGCAATATACCTTATATACTCGAATATAAGTCGACCTGAGTATAAGCCGAGGCACCTAATTTTACCACGAAAAACTGGGAAAACATATCGACTCGAGTATAAGCCGGGTATGCACTGTCCTTTCATCCCTATCCTGGTATGCATTGCTCTGCATCCGTGTCCTTGCATGCATGGCTCCCCATCCCCATCCTTGTATGCATGGCTCCTCATCCCTGTTCCTTGTATGCATGGCTCCTTATACCCTATCCTTGTATGCATAGTTCCTATAAAAAACAAACAAACACATCCTACTTACCTTCCCTGCTCGCCCTCGCAGCATCTCATTCCGTGGCCCCGCTCATTAACGTAATTAATATTCACTCCAAACCTATGGGAGTGGAGAGGGATGAATATTCATTACCTTAATGAGCAGGGACACATGATCGCTCGGCCTGAAGAGCTGCTGGCGCTGGAACGAGATGCAGCGAGGGCGCGCAGAGAAGGTAAGTAAGATGTGTGCTGGAAGCTGGCAGCTGCGGCTGTAACTGTGCGCACTATAAGAGAAATGAATATTCACTGCCAGCGTAGTAAATATTAATTTCTCTTTAGCAGCAGCACAGCCTTTAGCCGCAGTTGCCAGCTTCTGCCTCTGTTACTCGCTGCTCTGCTGCTCCCCATTCCCCGCCGTCTTTCTTGGACAATGACTCGTGTATAAGCCGAGGGGGGCAAAAAATGTGCTAAAAAACTCGGCTTATGCACGAGTATATACGGTATACTACAATCTATTATATATACAGCTGCATATTATATACCTTTTCAAGGAATATAGAGCGGTGTATATACTATATATTGTAGTGCAGAGATGTGGCAGGGTATATAGAGTAAATTCCACACTATATACACAGCGCTATACTATATAAACATCTCTACAATATATGCTATATATACAGTACATACAACTCTACAATATAATTAAAACAGCATTATGCCATATTATGATGTATACATCACATAGGAGACAAATATCACATAGTAGGCACTGAGGCTGATGTAGATAGGATAATTGTATATACAATATATATAGTTGATACTGTGACTGCTGTGTATAGTTGTTGTATTACCTATATATTGTATGTGATACTGTGACTGTTGTACATAGGTGAAATGACATAGGTGAAACTGATTATATATATATACTAGCTGTACTACCCGGCTTCGCCCGGGGTAATAACTGCTGTTAGCAAAATAGAATGTGTTAACAAAAATTTATTCTGCACAAAAAAACCACAAAACAAATCGATAGAAATGTAATTATTAAAAGGCAAAAACTAAGTTAATATAAGCATTTTGCAACATATATTTCAACACCAGAGATATTCCACACAGATTTAACTAAATTGGCCAAGTAATGTGAAGTAATCTTCTACTACTTATTCGAGAGCCTTTTGATAAACGACATTCTTAGTTTTTCCTTCAGGTGCAAAGACAAACAGATTTTTGGCTGTTCCAACTCTTGAACAGGCCACATAAAGTTGACCATGAGAAAAGCATGGAGATTGTAAATCTAAGCTAGCTGAAGAGCCCGGCGTTGCCTGGGCATAGTAAATATCTGTGGTTAGTTATAGCACCTCACTTCTCTTATTTTCCCATCACGCCTCTCATTTTCCCCATCACATCTTTCATTTTCCCCCTCACATCTCTCATTTTCTTCCTCACACCTCTCATTTTCCCCCTCACTCCTCTTATTTTCCCCCTCACTCCTCTCATTCCCCCCTAACACTTGTCATTTCGACCTCACATCTGTCATTTTCCGATCACTCCACTATTTTCCCTCACTCCTCTCATTTTGCACTCACACCTTTTCATTTTCACCTCACACCTCTCATTTTCACCTCAGTATATACATGTTTGTCATCTCCCTTATATATACTATACACCTGTATGTCATCTCCTGTATATAGTATATACCTGTATGTCATCTCCCCTGTATATAGTATATACCTGCTGTGTGTCATCTCCCCTGTATATAGTATATACCTGTATGTCATCTCCTCCTATATATAGTATATGCCTGTATGTAATCTCCTCCTGTATATAGTATATACATGTGTGTCATCTCACCTATATATAGTATATATATGTGTGTCATCTCCTCCTGTATATAGTATATACCTGTATGTCATCTCCTCCTATACATAGCATATACCTGTATGTCATCTCCTCCTGTATATACTATATACCTGTAGGTAATCTGCTCCTGTATATAGTATATACCTGTGTGTCATCTCCTTCTGTATATAGTATATACCTGTATGTCATCTCCTGCTGTATGTAGTATGTACCTGTATGTCATCTCCTCTATATAGTATATACCTGCTGTGTGTCATCTCCCCTGTATATAGTATATACCTGTATGTCATCTCCTCCTATATATAGTATATACCTGTATGTAATCTCCTCCTGTATATAGTATATACCTGTGTGTCATCTCACCTATATATAGTATATATCTGTGTGTCATCTCCTCCTGTATATAGTATATACCTGTATGTCATCTCCTCCTATACATAGCATATACCTGTATGTCATCTCCTCCTTTATATACTATATACCTGTAGGTAATCTGCTCCTGTATATAGTATATACCTGTGTGTCATCTCCTTCTGTATATAGTATATACCTGTATGTCATCTCCTGCTGTATGTAGTATGTACCTGTATGTCATCTCCTCTATATAGTATATATCTGTGTGTCATCTCCTGCATATAGTATATACCTGTGTCATCTCCCCTGTAAATAGTATATACCTGTGTGTCATCTCCTCCTGTATATAGTATATATCTGTATGTCATCTCCTCCTGTATTAGACCTCGTTCACACGTTATTTGGTCAGTATTTTTACCTCAGTATTTGTAAGCTAAATTGGCAGCCTGATAAATCTCCAGCCAACAGTAAGCCCACCCCCTGGCAGTATATATTAGCTCACACATACACATAATAGACTGGTCATGTGACTGACAGCTGCCGGATTCCTATATGGTACATTTGTTGCTCTTGTAGTTTTTCTGTTTATTAATCAGATTTTTATTTTTGAAGGATAATACCAGACTTGTGTGTGTTTTAGGGCGAGTTTCGTGTGTCAAGTTGTGTGTGTTGAGTTGCATGTGGCGAGATGCATGTAGCGACTTTTGTGAGATGAGTTTTGTGTGGCAACATGCGTGTAGCAACTTTTTCTGTGTCGAGTTGCATGTGACAGGTTAGTGTAGCAAGTTGTGTGCAGCAAGTTTTGCGCATGGCGAGTTTTGCGCGTGGCGAGTTTTATGTGTGGTGCCTTTTGAGTATGTGCAAGTTTTGTGTGAGGCAACTTTTGCATGTGTTGCAACTTTTGTGCATGTGGCAATTTTTCCGCGTGTGCAAGTTTTGCGTGTGGCGAGTTTTCCATGAGGTGAGTTTTGCGTGTGGCGAGTTTTGAGCTGCGACTTTTGTGTTTCAACTTTTATGTGGCGAGGTTGGTGTATGTGTGGTGAAATGTGCGCTGAGGGTGGTATATGTGTTTGAGCACGTGGTAGTGTGTGGCGCATTTTGTGTGTGTGTTCATATCCCCGTGGTGGTGTGGCGATTATCCCATGTCGGGGCCCCACCTTAGCAACTGTACAGTATATACTCTTTGGCACCATCTGTTGTGAATTAGACTTTTTTGGCTCCCTCTTGTGGTCACTAGTGATATGACTCTGGGATTGTCTTTCCTCAGTTTGGCACCCACCTGGGTCGTTAGTCCAGGGGTGTTGCTATATGAACTTCCTGAATCCTCAGTCTGGTGCCTGGCATAGTTGTAATCAGTCCTTTCTGTTTGCTCCTGTCTGCTGGCCCTGGTTCCTGCAAAATTAAGCTAAGTCCTGCTTCCTTGTTTTTTGGTTAATTGCTTTGCTCTTATTTTTTGTCCAGCTTGTACTAAATGTGATTCCTGATTTTGCTGGAAGCTCTAGGGGGCTGGTATTCTCCCCCCGGGCCGTTAGACGGTTCGGGGGTTCTTGAATATCCAGCGAGGAAATTTTGATAGGGTTTTTGCTGACAGTATAAGTCATCTTACTATATTCTGCTATTAGTCAGTGGGCCTCTCTTTGCTAAATACCTAGTTCATTCTTACGTTTGTCTTTTCTTCTTACCTCACCGTTATTATTTGTTGGGGGCTTGTATCCAACTTTTGGGGTCTTTTCTCTGGAGGCAAGAAAGGTCTATCTTTTCCCTTTTAGGGTTAGTTAGTTCTCCGGCTGGCGCGAGACGTCTAGAACCAACGTAGGCACGTTCCCCGGCTGCTGCTATTTGTGGTGCTAGGATTAGATATATGGTCAGCCCAGTTACCACTGCCCTATGAGCTGGTTTTTTGTGTTTGCAGACTTAGTATTTACTTCTGAGACCCTCTGCCATTGGGGTCATAACAGTATGCCAGGCCAAAGTTGAATGTTTAATGCATTGCAGAAGTGGGATAATAAGAAAGGAAATTCTGAGTTTTTTTTTTTTTTTTCCTCTCTTTCTTCCTCCCCTTTACCTCTGAGTGGCTTAAGCTTGCTGCAGACATGAATGTCCAGACTTTAATTACAAGTGTGGATCAGCTTGCTGCTCGTGTGCAGGGCATACAAGATTTTGTTACCAGTAGTCCAATGTCTGAACCTAAAATACCTATTCCTGAACTGTTCTCTGGAGACCGATTTAAGTTTAGGAATTTCAGGAATAATTGTAAATTGTTTCCAGGTTCTGGCGATCCTTTTGTGCTAAGATGGGCATTGATTTGTCATTTTCGTCTGCCTTTCATCCTCAGACTAATGGACAAACGGAGCGAACTAATCAGACTCTGGAGGCTTATTTGAGGTGTTTTGTTTCTGCAGATCAGGATGATTGTGTGACCTTCTTGCCGTTGGCTGAGTTTGCCCTTAATAATCGGGCTAGTTCCGCTACTTTGGTTTCGCCATTTTTCTGCAACTCTGGTTTCCATCCTCGTTTTTCCTCGGGACATGTGGAACCTTCTGACTGTCCTGGGGTAGATTCTGTGGTGGATAGGTTGCAGCAGATTTGGAGTCATGTGGTGGACAACTTAAAGTTGTCACAGGAGAAGGCTCAGCGTTTTGCCAACCGCCGCCGCGGTGTGGGTCCCAGACTTCGTGTTGGGGATTTGGTATGGCTGTCTTCTTGATTTGTTCCTATGAAGGTCTCCTCTCCTAAATTTAAGCCTCGCTTTATCGGTCCTTACAAGATATTGGAAATCCTTAATCCTGTGTCCTTTCGCTTGGATCTTCTGGTGTCGTTTGCCATTCACAACGTGTTCCATAGGTCTTTGTTGCGGCGGTACGTTGTACCTGTGGTTCCTTCTGTTGAGCCTCCTGCTCCGGTGTTGGTTGAGGGCGAGTTGGAGTACGTGGTGGAGAAGATCTTGGATTCTCGTCTCTCCAGGCGGAGGCTTCAGTATCTGGTCAAGTGGAAGGGCTATGGTCAGGAGGATAATTCCTGGGTGGTTGCCTCTGATGTGCATGCGGCCGATTTAGTTCGTGCCTTTCACGCTGCTCATCCTGATTGCCCTGGTGGTCTTGGTGAGGGTTCGGTGACCCCTCCTTAAAGGGGGGGTACTGTTGTGAATTAGACTTTTTTGGCTCCCTCTTGTGGTCACTAGTGATATGACTCTGGGATTGTCTTTCCTCAGTTTGGCACCCACCTGGGTCGTTAGTCCAGGGGTGTTGCTATATGAACTTCCTGAATCCTCAGTCTGGTGCCTGGCATAGTTGTAATCAGTCCTTTCTGTTTGCTCCTGTCTGCTGGTCCTGGTTCCTGCAAAATTAAGCTAAGTCCTGCTTCCTTGTTTTTTGGTTAATTGCTTTGCTCTTATTTTTTGTCCAGCTTGTACTAAATGTGATTCCTGATTTTGCTGGAAGCTCTAGGGGGCTGGTATTCTCCCCCCGGGCCGTTAGACGGTTCGGGGGTTCTTGAATATCCAGCGTGGAAATTTTGATAGGGTTTTTGCTGACCGTATAAGTCATCTTACTATAGTCTGCTATTAGTCAGTGGGCCTCTCTTTGCTAAATACCTAGTTCATTCTTACGTTTGTCTTTTCTTCTTACCTCACCGTTATTATTTGTTGGGGGCTTGTATCCAACTTTTGGGGTCTTTTCTCTGGAGGCAAGAAAGGTCTATCTTTTCCCTTTTAGGGTTAGTTAGTTCTCCGGCTGGCGCGAGACGTCTAGAACCAACGTAGGCACGTTCCCCGGCTGCTGCTATTTGTGGTGCTAGGATTAGATATATGGTCAGCCCAGTTACCACTGCCCTATGAGCTGTTTTTTTGTGTTTGCAGACTTGGTATTTACTTCTGAGACCCTCTGCCATTGGGGTCATAACAGCCATCGCTCTCATTCTTTAAGTCCCCCTTGTTCACATCTGGCAGCTGTTAATTTGCCTCCAACACTTTTCCTTTCATTTTTTCCCCATTATGTAGATAGGGGCAAAATTGTTTGGTGAATTGGAAAGCGCGGGGTTAAAATTTCACCTCACAACATAGCCTATGACGCTCTCGGGGTCCAGACGTGTGACTGTGCAAAATTTTGTGGCTGTAGCTGCGACGGTTCAGATGCCAATCCCGGACATACATACACACACACATACATACACACATTCAGCTTTATATAATATATATATATATATATATATATATATATATATATATATATATATATATACAGTATATACATACTGTGATTGGATGAGTCACCCGCCAGGGCTGTGGGGTACTTGATAAAACCAGTAGGAAGCACCTTTAAGAAGGTGCAAACTATTTACAAAACAGTTTGTGAATCATTCACCGTCCATGATTCAAATGTCCTTGAAGCGAAACGGAACTCTGTAAACAGAGGATCCCTTTAAGCGAGGGACCCCTTTAAATGGAAACCTGGTCAGGTTTATTAAACTTTTAAATTGTAACAGTCATTTTAAACTTTCAGCAATAATGGGTTAACTTCCACCTATTTACAGTCATGTTCAAACTTGCAAGCAAAACTGTTTATCTTCTTTGCCAGCGTAGCTCTGGAAGGTGGATACTGTTTCCTGACTGGGAAAAGCTTTCTGCAAATGTCACAACAGGTGACGCAAATGATTTTAGTTCAGTGTCTGGGGTCTGATGGCTCTTCATATCTCTTTTCTAATACTTTGCTTGCTGGGCCAGGGGTTGCTGTTTCCCTATAACAGAGTCATGGTCCCAGAGAACGTTGTAATAGCCCCAACCAGGTCGGGGGTCTGATGGTGCTAGGAGCGGGCCTACCAGTGACTTGTCGGTCTGCAGCGTGGCACAGTCAGGGGCCGCGGTAAGATCATTCACTGGAACGGGGTCAGTAGCAGTTGCGGGAGCGGGGTCAGTCACCAGGGCAGGGTTGTTCTTCATACCTGCTTCAGATGCGGTCCCTCCGGTAACAATCTGCTCCTCTGCTGGGGTCAGGATCACTTGTTGCGGTGCCTGGTCAGCGGGCTGCAGGGCCTTGTGCTGCGGAGTTGTCATCTCCGTTTGCAGCATCTCGCTTTCCGGTGGTGTCTTACTTTCTGGCTCCGTCGGGGTTGTGAGCGCTGGTGGTAAATTTTGTCACAGTGCAGTCGTCATCTTTTGATCAGGGACTACTTTCATGCGGTCACCGCTGTCATCTGGGTCCGCAGGAGTCGTCGGGCCAGCTCCTCCATCTCTCTCTGCAGGAGGTCTGGGCTCATCGTCGGTGACGGGTGCAGTTCTTGCAGGTCCTGGCTGGGAGAGTCCTCTTGATCCATCCCACGCTCTGGGGTCCGCTCACCTCCCTCCGCCATGATGATTCCCAGTTCTTCCTCCTTCCTCACATCACAGTGCTGGCAGGGGGCGGCATGATCTTCGGGCCGCTCTGCTGGACCCACCCACGATGGCACACCCTTCTTCTCCGGCGCTCCTTGTGGCACTGTAATGGCGGCAGTTTTGGTGGCAATTTTGGCGGTATTTCACAATGCACACTCTCTCAATAAAGCACAGTTCAGGCACATTCTTTTAGGCGCACATCACCCGATTTGCTGGGTCAGTCCATCCTGTTCTTGACGCCAAGATGAGTCGCCCGCCAGGGCCGTGGGGTACTCGGTACCGGGCCCTGCAGTTCACAGTTCAACACTGCAAAGCCTGCCCCCAACATGACATTACCGCCCTCCTGATGCGATAGCATCTGGGCTCCATCTAGTATATACTGTATATATATATATATATATATATCATACACACACACACACACACCGCAGTGTCACCTATGGTATATAGGTATATAGAGAATATACACGTCAGTAGCAGTGTTGCCTATATAGTGTATATAGACTGCTGTACATACATTGTACAGGTGATACTATGATTATATACAGCAATAGCAGCCAGTATCACCTATATATTGTAAAAACAGCAGTCTGTTTACATTATGTAGGAGATACTGCTACTGATGTGTATATACATTATATATAGGCGATACTGCTGTGTGTATATACTGTATATATATATATATATATACATGCACACAGCAGTATCGTCTATATAACGTGTATACACATCAGTAGCAGTGTTGCCTATATAATGTATATAGACTGCTGTACAAACACTATATAGGTGATACTATGATTATATACACTGCACATAAACCCAGACTCATAATGAAAAGGCGGCCAGAGATAATATCTCGGCCCCTATATCCACCACTCCCAATGAGACATGTACTGTACCAATACAGGAGGACAACTGGAGTGTTTAGAAAACATAAGTTCAAAGTTTATTACAAAAATACATTAAAAATGACACACTAAAAGACACCAAATGAAAACTCCAGAAGATAGCATCAGTGCCGGTATCCTTGGTTAGCAGCAGTTGTCACAGTATATAGATTAAATAACATATAAAAATACCAAAAAACAAGGATCCCCCAAAAAGGACCAAAATACAATGCCCGCCTCTATATCTCTTTATTCAAATGTACCGCCCAGTAAGGCTTAAGCAATAAAAGTCTGGCCATAAATTAGTCCAAAGTGAGGGTAGGTATAGAGAGTGTCCATTGGAGAAGCATAAGTGAAAAACCCACAGGTGTACAAAAGCCCCCTTATATATTGTATATACAGCAGTCTGTATACATTATATAGGCAATACTGTTACTGGTGATGTGTATATGTTATATATAGGGGGATACTGCTGTGTGTGTATATACAATGGGTGGCGCTCACAGCAAGCTGGCACTGACAACCATAGAGGTCTGTAGGAGACCTCAGGTTGTCATGCCAACACACCGGTGACCCGCGATCAAATGAGGGGGGTCACTGGTGTGCGTATTTCCGGTCCGATGGCCGGAAGCACGATTTAAATGCCGCTGTCAGAGTTTGACAGTGATATTTAACTGGTTAGTATCCACAGCTATTGCGGGCACATATCAGCTGTTCAAAACAGCTGACATGTCCCCGGAAAGATTTGGGTTCACCGCCGGAGCCCACATCAAAGGGAGGGACTCCGACATCGGCGTAAATGTACGTCCAATGTCAGTAAGGGGTTAATGATGGCAGGATCATACGCAACAAGCACCTTTCACCTATTGTGTCTCCCCCTATTTCCCTATAGATCGTAAACTTGCGAGTAGGGCCCTCACTCCTCCTGTAACTGTTGAACTATACGCTACTTTGTTTTTATTGTCTGTACATGTCCCCACTTAATTGTAAATGCTGTGGAATATGTTGGCGCTAAATAAATAAAAAAGTTATTAAAGCTATCTTCAGAGTAAAAGGGGGATATACTTTGAGGAATCTAAGGATCAACACAAGTTATAGTTTGCTTCACACATGTTTATTTACTCCTTGTGTCCATATGTGGTTTTGCTGCCTTTAGTCTGAGTCAACAATGTGCACTTTCAAGTAAGAACATAGAAAACCATTGCATGAACAAGTGTGTCCAAAGTTTTGACTGGTATTTCTCCTTTACAGCAAATGTAATTCTATTGAATTAATTTGACAGACCTAATTATCTTATACTTGGAGCAGTTTCAATCAGGCACATATCGCAAGTTGAGGAAGTGATAATGAAGAAAAAAACAAAACAATTCCTGAATTGCTGGTTTTTGTTTACTCTGCCCTCCAAAAATTGATATAGGAAGCGAACTAAAAAATTTTATGTGCAGAAAAGGGTACCAATCAAAACTTCAACACGTTCGGCAAAAAACAAGCCATAACATGACTCTTGGCAGAAATATAGAAAAATTATAGCTCTTAGAATATGGCAATGCAAAAAAATTTTTTAGTGTGTGGAAGCAGTCAAATATAAAAACCCGATATAAATCTGGTAGCGCTGTAATCGCACCGACCCGAAGAATAAATCACTTATAGCGTGCAAGTAAAAGCGTAAAAAATAAATAAAACTAATTCTCAACCTGCTGTTGATTTGTTTATTGTGCCTTCCAAAAATCGCAGTAAGGCTTGTCGCACATTTATCCTTCATTCTGCATTGATTGCTTACACCAGGTTTTCCATGTAAATCTGTGAAATACGCAATTCAGACAGAACCACAGGTAAATGATTCCCTATAATGAGGCAGATGGAGGCACTGTGTACACCATCTGGCCTATGATCCGGCGGTGTCCGTCTTTTTAGGCGAGTATAAAAGGACACCACAGTTTTGTGTACATCTGAAAAGAAGGACAACGCTGAACAGAAGCCAGACAGAGTCCAGAGTAACTCTGCTGCTTCATTATAGGGAATGCATTCGTCAGGGTTTCATGTGAATCACGTCATTCGGAGATTTAAAGCTCATACTCTTCTGTGTTTAAATCGGATGAGTGCAATCTGATAAAATCAGAGTGCAATCTGACTAATGTTATTGAATAATTATGTGTTCATCTGCAATTTTTGTCTCAGCTTGGATAGGACTGAGAAAACATTTGCGGCATGCTGTGAGTGACTGCATGTATTGGACAAGACTTGTCAATGCAAGTCAATGGGCGCAATTAAAAGGAAAAAAAATTGCACAGCACACAGACCATGCATGTGCTGTCTGATTTTTACCCACCCATGTCATAGAAAACCCAACATTTCATCAGCCAAGTTTATTAAATTCACAGCGTGAACCGTAAGGGTAGAATAGATATAAAGATGTCAGTGACATATATAATTAGTGCAGTGTGTGTAGTTTACTGTACATGTATTTAGCTAATAAATTAATAAAAGAAAACAATGTTGGGGGATTCACCTTAACTTTATTCACCAGCTAAGGGAAAGCAAACAGCTGAGAGCTGGTCTTAATAGTCTTGGAAGGGGGCAATAGCCATGGATCTTCCCAGGCTATTAATGTCAGCTGACAGATGTCTGCATAGTCTTTACTGGTTATTAAAAAGGGGGACTCCCCAAAAAAATGACATGGGGTATCCCTATTTTTAATTACCAGCAAAAACTAAGCAGGCAGCTGCGGGCTAATATTAGTAGGCTGGGAAGGGGCCATGGATATTGATCCTAGACTAATAGCACCAGCCATCAGCTCCCCTACAAATGGTGCATCCAATTCTGGTGCTTAGCCTCAGCTCTTCTGGCTTAGCTTGGTGCATTGACATGCAGGGAAATGGTTTTGGAGTTGATGTCAGCTTCATAATGTCAGTTGACATTAAGCTCATGGGATAGTAATGTAGAGGCGTCCATGAGATGCCTCCATTGCTAACCCCATAAGTTTAAAGCAAAAAAAACACACAGAGAAAAGTCCCTTATTTGTAAAAAGCACTTCCTGATCTTTTTTACCCATTTATTACTTTTAATAAATTAAATATTCCAAAGGGGTGCGCTGTAAAACACCCACAATGATCCTCAACTCTACTACATCCGGATGGTGTGTTTAGCTGTGAAATTTTTCAAAATGCAAGCAGTGACGTTAGTAAGGTTATCGCAGTTCATAGCTGATCTCCTCCGGTCACCTTACGGATGTCACCGCTCGACACTGCAGGCTTTTTCTCACTCTACCTTCAGCATGTTCTGGCTGGCTTGCTGAGTGGTCACTCATGTCTCTGCTCAGCGCACCATATATATAGATGTAGCAGAGTTGGAGATCGTTGATGGATGTAGGATGGATTTACGGTGGACCCCTATGGAATATTTTATTTTTAAAGGTAATAACTGGATAAAAGAGGGTCAGTGAGTGTGCTGTACAAATAAAGGACTTTTCTCTATTTTTTACGGGGTCTTAAAGGGACTCTGTCACCTGAATTTGGAGGGAACAATTTTCAGCCATAGGGGCGGGGTTTTCGGGTGTTTGATTCACCCTTTCCTTACCCGCTGGCTGCATGTTGGCTGCAATATTGGATTGAAGTTCATTCTCTGTCCTCCGTAGTACATGCCTGCACAAGGCAATCTTGCCTTACGCAGGCGTGTACTATGGAGGACAGAGAATGAATTTCAATCCAATATTGCAGCCAGCATGCAGCCAACGGGTAAGGAAAGGGTGAATCAAACACCCGAAAACCCCGCCCCTATGGCTGAAAATTGTTCCCTCCAAATTCAGGTGACAGAGTCCCTTTAAAGACCTCTCTTCATTACTAACACCCGTGGCTTGATGTCAGTGAACATTACAAAGCTGACATCAACTCCAAAATCATTACCCAACTTGCCAACACACCATGGCAAGCATCTAATGAATGCGCCATTTTTGGAGTAGCTGATGGCTGTTGCTATTAGTCTGGGAGGGGGCCAATATCCAGGAACCATTCCTAGCTTCCTAATATCAGCCTGCAGCTGTATGTTTAACCTTTGCTAGATATTTAAAATAGGGGGTCCCCAAATCATTTTTTGGGGTTCCCCCCTTTCTAACAACCAGTAAAGGCTACACATACAGCTGTGAGCTGATATTAATAGCATGGGAAGATCCATGGATATTGCCCCCTTCCCAGACTATTAAGAATAGCTCTCAGCTGTTTGCTTTCCATTAGCTGGTTAATAAAAGTAAGGGAAATCCCATGACTTTTTTTTATTTATTTATTAGCTAAATACAAACATAGAAAAGTACACATGCAAAGCACTGATTGCATATCTCACTGACATATATCTATCTATCTATCTTTACATGACAGAGACTTAATGTATGTAAAACCTGATATTAAAAACGCATTGCATACGGTTTGCATACACATGTCATATCGATGTCATACGAAGGTAGGTGAGAAAAATTGCATTGTGCTCTTATGACACTCATGCTACTTTTCAGGAACAACAATTTTATTTACGCTAATGAATGCGAGCTCTTAGATAAAAACTCTGATGCAAGTGCTCAGTGTAGAGCCCAGTATAAATATGATCCAAATTTTTACGTAAAATGTTCCCAATAAAAGCTTCAACTCAATTCACAAAAAAGCAAGTCCCCATTCATTTCCATCATCTGTAAATGGAAATATAAGGGACTTCCATGTTACTGGTAGCACAAAAACTCTGGGAAAGCAAAATAACTCCTCAACCCCCTAAAAGAAATCCAGCGAATTCTGCGCTCCCACATCTAAATGCCCTTTTCCCTTCTGAGCATTTCTGCAGTGATAAGAGTCCACTAAATTTATGGCGTCCTTGTCTCCAGAAACACAAGCTGGGCAAAATGTATGGGCACTACAATGTACTGTGCTCTACAACAGCACATTTGCAATTTTCACTCAGCAACATCAATTGCTGCTTGTTTCTGGAAAACAGCCATAGAGTTAAAATTGTCATTACACCTGTTAATAAATTCCCAGAGGGGTGACATTTCCAAAATGGTGTCACTTGAGGGGGAATTCAGCTCTTCTGTCACTTAGGGGCTCTGTATATAGAGTACACAAACTATTCTATGAAAATTTGTTCTCCTCTGGAGTCTTGCTATGTTGCTAAGCAGTATAGTACAGCCACATACAGTATGGGGTATTGCCTTGTTTAGCAGAAATTGTGTGACAATTTTACCCATGTACGCTTGTGAAAATATAAAATCTGGGGCTAAAACAAAATTTTTGTAGAAAAAATGTAATTATTTTTTTTCTTCATTCCCCAATGGTCAAAAATTCTGTGAAATACCCGTGGTGTCAATATAATCACTGCACCCTTAGATGAATTCATTGAGAGGTGTAGTTTGTAAAATGGGGTCACTTATGGGGGAATTTCAGCTGTTCGTGCACCTCAGGGGCTCTGCCAATGTGACATGGCACCCTCAAATTATAACAGCAAAATCTGCACTACAATATCGCGCTCTTTCCCTTCTGTGTTTTCCACTGTGCCTGAAAAGCATTCCTTGATTACATGTAGGGTATTGGCACACTCAGGAAGAAATTGCACAACAAATGGAGATCTGTTTTTTCCTGGTAGCCCTTATAAAAATTAAAAACATGGAGATAAAACAACATTTTAGTGGTAAAAATTTAATTTTTCTTTCTTCAGTCCCAATGGTATAAAATTCTGTGAGAACATGTGGTGTCAATATGCTCACTGCACCCCTACATGAATTCATTGAAGGGTGCAGTTTGCAAAGTGGGGTCACTTATGTTGGCGTCTGCATTCCTGGCACCTCACGGGATCTATGTAACATAGAACCCTCAAACCATTCCAGAAAAATTTACACTCCAATATGGTGTTTCTGCCATTCTGAGCTTTGCAATGTGCCTCAAAATTAGTTTTTTCTACCACATGTGGGGTGTTTACATACTCAGGAAAAATTGCAGAACAAATTATAGTGTTCGATTTCTCTTATTACCTCTTCTGAAGATTAAAAACTTGGGGCCGAAGCAACATTTTTCTGCATTTTTTCATTTTTCAGCCTAATGTTATACAATTCTGTGAATCGCCTGAATTTTAAAAATGCTCAACGGAATGCCTAGGTGAATTTCTCAAGAGGTGTTGTTTCCAAGATGGGGTCACTTGTTGGGGCTTCTACTGCTTCGGCACGTCAGGAGCTTTTCAAATGTGAAATGGCATCCGCTATCTATTCCAGCAAAAATCGCACTCCAAAATTCAAATGGCCCTTGAGAAAATGAAAAATGTCAGGCAAAAAAACAATTTTAGAGGGAAAAATATATTCTTTCATTTTAACAGTTCAATGTTATAAAACTATGTGAAGCACCTGTGGGTTCAAGGTGCTTACCACAGCTATAATAAATTCCTTGAGGGGTGTAGTTTCCAAAATTGTGTCACTTATGGGTGATTTTCACTGTTGAGGCACATCAGGGCTTCTGCAAATGCAACATGATGTCCAATATCTATTCCAGCCAATTTTGCACTTTAAAAGTTAAATGGTGCTCCTTCCCTTCTGAGCCCTGCTGTGCGCCCAAAAAGCAGTTTTACATCACATATGGGGTATCAGTGTACTCAGGAAAAATTGTACAAAAAATTGTACAGACCATTCTATCCTGTTACCCTTGTGGAAATGAAAATTTTGGAGCTAAAGCAATATTTTTGTGGGAAAAAGTAAAATTTTTTATTTTCCTTTCCACGCGGTTTTAATTCATGTGAAGCTCCTAAACGGTTCATAAACTTTTTGAATTTGGTTTACAGCATTTTGAGGGAGGGGTTTAGGGTTGAGCGAAACGGATTGGACAAATTCAAAAATCGCCGACTTTCGGCAAAGTCGGGTTTCATCAAACCTGACCTGATCCTAGTGTGGGATCAGCCATGCGGTTGGCGATCTGCGCGCCAAAGTCGCATTTCGTATGACACTTTCAGCGCCATTTTTCAGCCAATGAAGGAGGACGCAGAGTGCGGGCAGCGTGATGACATAGGTCTCGGTCCCCACCATCTTAGAGAAGGGCATCACAGTGATTGGCTTGCTTTCTGCGGCATCACAGGGGCTATAAAGGGGCATGCACACTGACCGCCATCTTACTTCTGCAGGTCTTAGCAAAGGGAGAGGTTGCTGCAGCTTCATCAGAAGAAGGGATATAGTTAGGGAGGGAAGATTAACCCCCAAACCGCTTGTGCTGTAGCGATTTCCACTGTCCAACACCACCTTTTTTTTGCAGGGACAGTGGAGGCTATATTTTTGTGCATCAGCTCTGTAGCTTATTAGGCTGCCTTATAAGGCTCCCTGATAGCTGCATTGCTGTTTGCACCGCTGCTGTGCAAACCAACTGTTTTTTTTAAAAGCAAAAATCCTGTTGCTCCTTTCTGCACAGTTATCTTGTTTATTTGTCCACACTTTTGTGTGCAGTAGTCCTTTTTATTGCTGCCATACTTGTCCTGAGATCATTGTAGGGAGATTAAAATTGTACTACAGTCCTTGTATTTTTTCATATATCTTCCAGCCACTTTCTGCCACTTACATTGTGTTGTTTTATACACTGGGCCTGAGTTTTGGTTCAGTATCCAAGAAAAAAAGTGAGATTCAAATTCTCACAAAGTGGATATACTTCAGTCCTGTTAGTTTGTCGTATATCAGCCAGCCACTTTCTGCCACGTACATTGTGTTGTTTTATACACTGGGCCTGAGTTTTGGTTCAGTCTCCAAAACAAAAAGTGAGATTCAAATTCTCACAAAGTGGATATACTTCAGCCCTGTTAGTTTTTCGTATATCAGCCAGCCACTTTCTGCCACTTACATTGTGTTGTTTTATGCACAGGGCCTGAGTTTAGGTTCAGTCTCCCCCCAAAATAGGGGGATTTAAATTCTCAACAAGTTTATATACAACTTCTACCTTGTTTTACAGTACCATATAACGGTTGTTATTTTGGTTAGATTTTCCCAAAAATGAGGAAGTCTGGTAGAAGAGCCCGTCGGCGGTGGTTGCCAGCTGGTAATGATGGTGGTGGTGGTAGTGGCAAAAGCACAATAGCACCTAAGGCCCACATGGCTGAGTATGCCTTGCGTATCCTAAAAAGGGACACCCGGATTATCAAAATGATGACCAATGACGATTACTGGTTGGCCTGCCTCCTGGATCCACGATATAAAGGAAAATTGCAAAATATCATGCCACATGAGAACCTTGAGCAAATATTGGCTACCAAACAAGCAACTCTTGTAGACCATTTGGTTCAGGCATTCCCAGCACACAGCGGTGATGATGGTTCTCACACGAGCCGTAGGGGGCAACATGGCAGAGGTGTTAGAGGTGCACAAATCCGAAGTGGCATTGGACAGAGGGGTTTTATGACCAGGTTGTGGAGTGATTTCGCAACGACCGCTGACACGACAGGTACTGCTGCATCGATTCAAAGTGACAGGACACAGCATTTGTCCAGTATGGTTACGAACTACTTTTTCTCCCTTATCAATGTTCTCCCTCACAGGTCATTCCCCTTTGATTACTGGGCATCTAAAATAGACACCTGGCCTGAATTGGCAGAACATGCATTACAGGAGCTCACTTGCCATGCTGCTAGTGTGCTATCAGAAAGAGTCTTCAGTGCTGCTGGTTCAATACTGACCGAAAAAAGGACACATCTGGCTACCCGAAATGTTGATGATCTAACCTTCATTAAAATGAACCAATCATGGATTTCAAATTATTTGGCCCCACCTTCCCCTGCTGACACATAGCTTGCCTGAAAAATGTCTTGCTTTTGGCCTCCTCTTACTGACTTCTCCAATTCCTCCATTTGCAGCTGCTGAATGTCCACCATAGGCCATTTTTATACCTCCCTAAATGGGCTCACTGCCCCCACAGGGCCGTGGTCACCACCTGGCGCAAGCACCCGTGCGAGTGCCGTTTGCCTGGACAGGTGGGTGGGCCCACTCTTGGGCAACGGCACTGGCACAGGGTCCCTCATAATACAATGAAGTGTCTCTGACGGTGGTGGTGCACAACCAACGTCAGACACACCATCGTAATATGAGGGGCCCTGTGCCAGTACCGCCGTCCATGAGAGAGTGTTCCCCCCAGCTCAAACAGTGCTCTACCACTTGCAATACTTACCTCTACCTGCTCCACCACTGTGTAGTCTGTGCTGTTAAATCCTTCAATGGCACTGCCAATACAAATTTGTTGAAATGATAGATGATAGTTAAAATATACAGGGGCCCTGGCCTCCATTTAGACCAGTTAATACTTTGCGCCTGCTACCACTGTCTACTACTCAGCAGAGGAGCCCACCCCTGTACCTAGCCTTGCCACCTGTTTATTTATGAACAATTTTTTGGCAGTTAGCCCACTTTATTATTTGGGCCTACTAACTGTGTCTGCCACTCATTACAGTTGTCCTCCACTGAACAAAGCAATGCCGCCTGTTTAGTCCTGTTACCAATTTTGAACTGCATTTAGCCTACTTTATTATTTGGGCCTACTAACTGTGTCTGCCACTCATTACAGTTGTCCTCCACTGAACAAAGCAATGCCGCCTGTTTAGTCCTGTTACCACATTTGAACTGTATTTAGCCCACTTTATTATTTGGGCCTATATCTGTGTTTCCTCCTCATCCTGCCCTTTGCCCAGCCACTGCTAGATGAGTCTGCTGGTACATTGACCCAGACCACTACATTCCAATTGCACTCTACACAGCCAGAATCTGACCCTGCTGAAAGTCAGGTTCCCCTTCTTGCATACTATACCACCTTACACGGGGACAAAGAGGAAGGTGCAGATGAAAGTGCAGGTTCCTTCATCAGGTGGGGGGCATACTCGTTGGCGACGTCACTGGCACAGGGCCCCTCATAGTAGGCAAAAGTGTCTCTGCCGGTGGGAGGCGCCACCCGCTGTCAAACACACCGCCGTACTATGAGGGGCCCTGTGCCAGTGCCAATGCCAATGAGTGGGCCCCCTGCTTGCTCAGGATCACAGCACTTGCAAAGTTGAAATACTTACCTCTCCCTGCTCCACCGCCGTGACGTATTCCGCGTTTCCTGGCCCCACGAAAATCTTGAGCCAGCCCTACCCCCCACAACTTTAGCCAAATGACCCCCAGTTTTCAATGCCTAACTATTATTATAAAGTAAATTAAGATTGACAAGCTTCAGTAACAAGAATTGATTTTTTTTGCATTAAAATGGGCACTGTAGGTGTTTTCCTGTCCTCCACTCACTGCCGACTTTGATTCCCCATTGACTTGCATTGGGTTTCGTGTTTCAGTCGGCCCCTGTCTTTTCGCAATAATCGGCCGATTTCACCCGACCCGACTTTTGACAAAGTCGGATTTCGCGAAACCCGACTCGATCCGAAAAAAGTAAAAGTCGCTCAACTCTAGAGGGGTTTAGTTTTTAGAATGGTGTCACTTTTGGTATTTTTTGTCATATAGGCCCCTCAAAGTCACTTGAATTAGGATGTGGCCCCCCAAAAAATTGGTTTTGTAAATTCTGTTGGAAAAAATTGCTGATTACTTTTTAACCCTTATAACTTCCTTGCA
This sequence comes from Ranitomeya variabilis, assembly GCF_051348905.1. Lineage (NCBI taxonomy): Eukaryota > Metazoa > Chordata > Amphibia > Anura > Dendrobatidae > Ranitomeya > Ranitomeya variabilis. The sequence continues at coordinate 519,088,680 of NC_135232.1, forward strand.
AAAATTATGATTAAAAAAAATTATGCTGATGGAAAGTAGACATATGGGAAAAAGTTATTTATTACCTATTTTGTGTGGTATAAATGCTATATTACATATATCTGGTGTAAGGGCATAACAATTCAAAGTGTGAAAATTGTAACATTTTAAATTTTTTTTGTAAAATTTGCGATATTTTCATAAATAAACCCAAATCACACCGAGCAAAATTCATCACTATCATGAATTACAACATGTCATGAAAAAACAATCTCAGAATTACTGGGATATGCGTAAGTGTTCCAGTGTTAGTGAAAACAGGCTTCAAGGTAAAGGAGTTAATCAATAGTTAAGTGGGCAGACAATGGAACCATATTTAGTAGTAGAGATGAGAAAACCTTTTTACATTGGAATTCGCCAGCTTTGTCAAATTTTTTCCAAAAATTCAAATTACAGGAAATTGATTCACACAAAATTAGAAGTACTCGATAGCCTGAAAAGACATGCAAGTTTTTTATGCAATCACAGCCTTGATAATGTCAAAGCAACCTCAACATATATGGCTATGAGTGAACAGATGGTAATCTAACTTCAATGCAGTGCTCTCACAATCTATCCATAATGTTTATCCACTGTTAAATGGCTGCTGGGAAGCCTTTCCTACTTTGCTCAAGGTCAAGTGAGCCTTCTCTGGCTGATGTGATATTCTGCAATGTGTAAAATGTCAGCGCCCATTTTTCTCCGTTAGATTGATGCAAATTGCACATTATTCAAATACGCTGGGTTTATGGAATTCCTAAAAATTTGCCCAGAATTGGATTCGCTCATATCTAATATTTAGTAACATGGCTAGTAGTGTTGCCTCTTATGTTTATACCTGCCATTACCTGCTAAAGCCTCCGTTCTAGATGTAGGAGTTACCACATTGCCTTCCTCTTGGTGACTTTTTGTTGTGCTTGACATAAAGTAGTCAGCTCGATGCTTTGGTTTGGCTAGCTCCACAGTGCGTGGTCTTGCAGATGCAGTTTTGGATGCTTCACTCACCTGAAAGGAATTGAAGAGACAATGCTATATTTGCATCGGTGACACATTATCTGCGGTTTTTCTAAGATGTTAGAATAATTTCAGTCTACCATAGAGTATACAGGTCGGTCTTCCATCCATTCTCTGCTAATACATTTTGCCTGTGCCAGTTTCTCCAAGCGGGAGGATGGGATTGCCTGTAGAGCACTTGATTTGACTGGCCAAATTGGAGAGGGTCTATAGGCAGATAATTAGATAAATTACAAAAAAACAACTTTTTACTTTTGCCTAATATTTGATCTTTTTGTCTCTTCCTGTTCCATTGTCAGAAATAGTAGTCACCTGTCTTCCTTATACATGATGTTCAGATTTTTGGGCTGCGCCAACTCATTTTGCCTTGCAGTCAGACCTGTTGGAGGACAGTGAATGCAGAGATTAGCATATTGTATTTTTTTTAAATCTCATATTTACTTTCCAACCCCATTATCATGCTGCAGCAATGCAGGTATGTGCAGACTCCATGAAGGAGAGTGGGTGACAGAAAAAGAGGTCACACTTACCACACCGCAGCCCAGTGCAAGCTGCACTGCGCCACCAGGTGGCGACAGAGAGTGGTCAAAACAAGCCAAGTCAGTAACAGTCGGTAAGCGTATTGTTTAAAGGGGAAAACAGAAACCATGGTCAATAAACAAGCCGAGGGTCCGAACCAACCAGGAGCAAAGGTACCAAAGACGTGAGACAGAGAACAGAGTCAGAGTAAGCCAAAAGGTCAAAAAGCCAGACAGACGTGTGGAAACAAAAACAGGAAGCAGGAGACAAAGTCAGAGTCTTAGCCGGGTCACAAACGAAGGGGATAAACACAAGAGTCAGCATAGGTTGGGTACAGAAGACAGGGCAGGTACAGGTAAGGGAGGTCAGAGGCAAAAGGAACACAGGGGTATCACAGGTAGCAGTCTCAGCAAGCCCAAAACTATCACTGACACAAGCTGCCAGCAAGAGAACCAATAAATAGCCACTCCCAAATCAAAGAGAGGCAGGAATAGTTAACCCCACCATGACCAGGCCGGAGCAGGGGAAAAATGGCAAACTCCGACACCCATCACTTTTTATTTATATACAGCTGAAACCACAAGTTTACATACACTATATAAAAACGCATATGCATGTTTTTCTCAATATCTGACATGAAATCAGAAAAAACCTCGTGTTTTAGGTAAATTCGGATTACCATAATCTATATACTGTATATGTAAAGTTGATTGTAAGTTTGTGTATGTATCAAGCCACCCCCACTCTGCATAGCCCCGCCCATTCTGCATAGCCACCCTCACTCCACATGCAAAGCCCCAGGACACTTGGAATTTGCCACAGAACACCAGGATTGGCAAATTCACCAATGCCCCCCTGTGCTCTTCACAGATGAAAGCAGGTTCACACTGAGCACATGTGACAGACGTGACAGAGTCTGGAGACGCCGTGGAGAGCGATTTGCTGCTTGCAACATTCTTCAGCATGACTGGCTTGGCAGTAGGTCAGTAATGGTGTGGGGTGGCATTTCTTTGGAGAGCCGCACAGCCGTCCATGTGCTCGCCAGAGGTAGCCTGACTGTCATTAGGTACCGAGATGAGATCCTCAGACCCCTTGTGAGACCATATGCTGGTGCAGTTGGCCCTGGGTTCCTCCTAATGTAGGACAATGCCAGACCTCATGTGGCTGGAGTGTGTCAGCAGTTCCTGCAAGATGAAGGCATTGAAACTATGGACTGGCCCGCCCGTTCCTCAGACCTGAATCCGATTGAACACATCTGGGACATCATGTCTCGCACCATCCACCAACGTCACGTTGCACCACAGACTGTCCAGGAGTTGGCAGATGCTTTAGTCCAGGTCAGGGAGGAAATCCCTCAGGAGACCATCCGCCACTTCATCAGGACCATGCCCAGACATTGTATGGAGGTCATACAGGCACGTGGAGGTCACACACTACTGAACATCATTTTCCACTTTGATTTTGAGTAGCGTTCCAAATCCAGGCCTCCGTGAGATATTAATATAGATTTACATTGATAATTTTTATCTTTTATTGTTCTCAACACACATTGATAATTTTTATCTTTTATTGTTCTTAACACTTTCCACTATGTAGTGAATAAAGATTTACAACTGGAATATTTTATTCAGTGATATCTAGTATGTGGTATTTTAGTGTTCCCTTTCATTTTTTGAGCAATATATATATATATATATATATATATATATATATATATATAATTTTTGAATAACAGGAAGCTGCCGCATCAGCGGTGCTCTCAATTGGTAAGTTTCTTACATGCTTCGCAGAACCACATCATTACAGACATCACAGTACACACAACACATAAGACTACATCCAAGCACATAATGTTTTTTTCTTTTTTTGAGTCTTCTGATTCTGGGGCTCGATCTAGAGGTCATCAAAGCGCCTCCCAGGGTCGTCGGTGTGAGCGTCAGGGTGATCGCCATCGAGTAAGTACCTTTTTTATTTTTTTGTTTTTATTTTTCCACTTCATGTTGAGGATTTCATTTTAATGTTTTTGTTTTTTGTCTTTTTTAACAGGTTTCACAGTGTGCTCCGGACTTGATGATGAGGAGGCCGGTCTAGACATCGACCTCCTCATCGACCTAATCCGAGAGTGGGAGCCGCTGTAGAATACGGGGCATCGCAGTCATACAGATCTTGGTGTTACCTGTTGGCTCTGGGAGGAAGTATTCCACGAACTTGTGGACCATTGGGAGGACCTTGATGTTCGGGCCCAGAATCAAGCGCGTGAGTATTCACAGTTCAGTAAGATATGTTGCTGGCTGTAATGTGTTGTATACTAACCAATTTGTGCTTTCAACTTTACAGGGGAAAGAGTTATCGAGCGGTGACGGTCACTCAGGGATCGCTTCAAGAAGGAGTTTAACAAGGAGATGCAGGTCTCGAATGAATCGGGAGGACGCAGGAGCAAATACAAGGATGCTTGAGCCTTATCATTCCACCGGTCAACTATGGTGAGCAGAAGGTAAATATTCCCCACCCCATTGGCTAAGTAAAAATGTTTACAAGTGTAACCTTTTTTTTTGGTTTCAGCCAGGTCCAAGCAATAACAATATATTAATTATTTTTTTATTTCTTTGTTCCACAGCCCCTTCTGCAGCACTCAGAAGCCTGCAGCATTGAACCCTTCTGAAGAGATCCCACAAGAGTCCACCACCGGGGGGCCACTTCAACAGTCCCGACTAGTGTTGAGCATTCCGATACCGCAAGTATCGGGTATCGGCCGATATTTGCTGTATCGGAATTCCGATACCGAGATCCGATACTTTTGTGGTATCGGGTATCGGTATCGAAACAACATTAATGTAAAAATGTGTAAAAGAGAGAATTAAAATAAAAAATATTGCTATACTCACCTCTCCGACGCAGCCTGCACCTTACCGAGGGAAGCGGCAGCGTTCTTTGTTTAAAATTCGCGCTTTTCTTTCCTTACGTGAAGTCCCGGCTTTGTGATTGGTTGCGTCGCAGTCACATGGGCGACGCAACCAATCACAGCAAGCCGTGACGTAATTTCAGGTCCTTAAGGATTTTAAAATTACGTCCCGGCTTTGTGATTGGTTGCGTCGCAGTCACATGGGCGACGCAACCAATCACAAGCCGTGACGTCACGGGAGGCTGGACACGCGCGCATTTTAAAATGCGCGCTTGTCCAGCCTCCCGTGACGTCCCGGCTTGTGATTGGTTGCGTCGCGATCAACCAATCACAAGCCGGGACGTCACGGGAGGTTGGACAAGCGCGCATTTTAAAATGCGCGCGTGTCCAGCCTCCCGGCTTGTGATTGGTTGACCGCGAAGCAACCAATCACAAGCCGGGACGTCACGGGAGGCTGGACAAGCGCGCATTTTAAAATGCGCGCGTGTCCAGCCTCCCGGCTTGTGATTGGTTGATCGCGACGCAACCAATCACAAGCCGGGACGTCACGGGAGGCTGGACAAGCGCGCATTTTAAAATGCGCGCGTGTCCAGCCTCCCGTGACGTCACGGCTTGTGATTGGTTGCGTCGCCCATGTGACTGCGACGCAACCAATCACAAAGCCGGGACGTAATTTTAAAATCCTTAAGGACCTGAAATTACGTCACGGCTTGCTGTGATTGGTTGCGTCGCCCATGTGACTGCGACGCAACCAATCACAAAGCCGGGACTTCACGTGAGGAAAGAAAAGCGCGAATTTTGAACAAAGAACGCTGCCGCTTCCCTCGGTAAGGTGCAGGCTGCGTCGGAGAGGTGAGTATAGCAATATTTTTTATTTTAATTCTCTCTTTTACACATTAATATGGATCCCAGGGCCTGAAGGAGAGTTTCCTCTCCTTCAGACCCTGAGAACCATCAGGAATACCGTCCGATACTTGAGTTCCATTGACTTGTATTGGTATCGGGTATCGGTATCGGATTGGATCCGATACTTTGCCGGTATCGGCCGATACTTTCCGATACCGATACTTTTAAGTATCGGACGGTATCGCTCAACACTAGTCCCGACCCATCTGCACCTTCCCAGCCTACCCACACATCTGGTCCCTCGGTCCCATCCACCAGCGCTGGAGCATCGTGGCAGACTTCGTTACATGAAGCTGCTGGTGAGGATATAGCTTTTCCTTAACCCCACCCACCCCTCTGACACTGCTGCCACTTTTAGAACACCTGTGGGTTCTCGGCGGCAGCTCCAGAGGGGTCAGGAAAAGAGCTATGTGCCCAAATTCTTGCATCTGAATGCAGCCTTCCAGAACTGTCTCAAACTGTTGTCTGAGCAAATGACTGCAGGATTTAATTTGCTCAGCAACAATATTCTTGAGTTGCACACGTTTCTGGATAGGATGCATTCAGATGCAAGTAAATCGCCAAATCATTCCGTTTTCCAGGCAGTACTCGAGCGCATAGACAACCTATCTCCTGACCAGCAGATGCATGTAATGCAAGCCTGCCAGTTTGTTCTAGCGCATGTTACCTCCCAAGCCCCTCCACCCGCCATGGTAGTTCCTCCCGCACCTGCCCCCCTCCAGCCACTGTCCCTACTCCCCCTCCTATACAATACCATCTTCCTGCCCCGTACCAGCTATCTGCCCCATACCAGCTTCATGCCCCATACCAGCATCATATCAGTTCCCAACCACATCATCTCTGCCTCCACTCCCTGCCCAACCTCTACTACCTGCCCACTATTACCAGTCTCCTTCCACACGAATCATGCCCCAAACACAACCCTCTTCCCCACCCACCGCCTCTTCTGCCTCCCAATCCCTCCACTCCACCCCTCAATACTTCCAAATTCCCATCTCTACTCCAGGTTTTATGTGCACCACTTTCTCCACCCCTTCACCTTCTGTTTTTCCTACTGATCCATCACCACCACCAAATTCCCCTCTCCACACTCCCACTGTCGAAGTGGTCCAATCTGACAGCCCCTCCAGTATTAGCTCCACCCCACACTACCTAAATTTATAAATATATGTATATAAGTTATAAATAAAAAAATACTTTATTTGTTTAAAAAATTGTGTCTTTCATTTAATTAATTATAAGGTTTAATAAGGTATAATTATAAGGTTTAATATTTTGGGTAAAACAAGGTACAATACTTTAGGTAAAACCCAACCAGGTAAAATACTGGGTAAAAAAGGTACAATACTTTGGGAAAAACCCAACCAGGTAAAAGACTTTGAATAAAACAAGGTCAAATACTTTGAGTAACAAGGTCCCAGGCAACTTTTTCAAACTCTAGCATCCTGCCAGTCTACTCTTCCTTGAGGTGAAATAAAGTATTCAGCAAATTTGTCCCTCATTCTGGAAACTCACACAGGACTTGTAAAAGTAATGTTCTGATAATCATGCAAGGTGGTTTCTTCAAAGTGGTCATCAATGGAAATCTGTTCCTTGCATATAACAAAATTGTGCAGGACCACACAAGCTTTAACCACCTCGTCAACAGTGTCAGTCTTCAGTTATATAGAGGTCAACAGAACTCGCCATTTGGATGTTAGAGTCCCAAAAGCGCCCTCCACCATTCTTCGTGCTCGTGTTAGGCGGAAATTAAAAATTCTTTTAGTTGGCCTCAATCCTCTACTTAAGTATGGTTTCAGCAGGTGTTCCGAGAGTTGGAACGCTTCATCTATAACACATACAAATGGCATTGGTGCCCCAGAGGTTTCAGGCAGTGGTCTTGGGGGTGAAAATTGGAAGGCGTTTCCATAGAGATGACACCCCATTGCAGATGTAGCGCCCCCACTGCCGCAGGGCCGAGGGGTACCCGGTACCGGGCCTCTGAGTCTCTGCTCTGGGGTTGTCACGGTGGCTAGGCCCGGTTCGTGACCCTGCTGAGGGGCGTACAGTGATAGAGGTCGGTGATGTTGCGGTGCAGTGTATATTGTAGTAAATAACGAGGACACCAGGTTGCAGTCTCTTTACCTCTTTACTGAAGATCTCTGGGTCCTCAGTCCGGAATCCGGATAACCAGGCTGCGCAAGTCCGGCCGGTCCAATGGCACCTCCAGAGTTCTCTTAACAGGTGGAAATCTGTGCCTTCCTTCTAGCGCTAGGTGTTGCGGTCCTTCCCTGCTGTGCTTACGGAAAGTCCCCACAACTGTTGTGTCTGTTTCTTAAGTTCCCTCACAACTCGATTAGATGATGTTCTGCTAATCCTCCGTCCCTCCCTGATGTTACAGTTAGGACGGCACCCGTATGACGGGTAGGCTCGGAGCTCTTCCGGGACCCTAGAGTCGCCCCTCTCCACAAGTTGCACCCCCAAGACTGCATAGGTGATTTAGGTGAGACAGCCCGCCTTAGACTGACTGTCCTGCCGTTGGTTTAGAGTATTGCCTGAAGCTGAATATTGTAATACTCTCTCGGCGTTCCAGCCGCCGGTTGTGCGCCTCAGTAGGATGTTGCCTCGGTCTCACAGCACGACTCCTACTGGTATTCTCCTTCTTGCTTTGATCTCGTTTCTCACTCAGCACAATCTATCTCGCTTCTAATCCTTCCTTGGGTACCGCCGCTATGCTGAGCAGGCACGGTCCCGTTACGTTCCTTCTTGTAGCCAGTCCTCTGTCAGGATCCCACCCCTGACAGGGACCCTACCGAATCTTCTCCCACAACACCCCCTGCCACAAGGTGTTGCCTGGTTCCAACCCAGTCAGCTTTCTGCCTAACTTCCTGCCTGACCCCCAGTTTACCCACAATGGTGGGGAGTGGCCTAGTGAATAGAACCCTTAGCTCCCCCTGGAGGCCCGGCTGTGAAATCTATTGGTGTCTGTGATACCTGGTCAGATGAACTCCTTCAGTGCCATCAGACGTACCATAGCTCCCCTTAGTGGCGGAGCCACAGTACTGCAACGACCAGGACTCTGGGGCGCTGCACTCCCCCCGGTTAAATCCAGTACTCCTGGACTGGGAAGAAAACAACAACACAGGTTAGCAAAAAGACATACAATTTTGTTGAGTGCAATAACAATAAGTATACTTGAACAGAGCTTCCCTTTATGGGAGGTGAGGACACTTGAACGTTACAAACATGGTTAAATACTTTTAAATAACTTTTCTATAAATAACTCTCTTTACCCAACCGGGTATTCTACTAAGTGCAAAATTTTTTTAACATTAATTCAACGTTGCCTTTAAGGATGTACACTCTGAATCCACTAAAGACCTTCTTATAACACACTATAAGGCAATTAACTTCATTCCCCTTCTTTGAATCTGCAGGACCGCCTGTCCTAACGGCTCCAGACCTACTGCCTCTCCTTTTTTTACAGGACCGCCCCTTTCAGCCCGGGCCTACTGCCTTTTCAACTACTATACACAGTATAGAACATAACATTTACCTTCAGTTTGAAATCACTAAGCCATCTCTATCTGGCTCCTAAGAGGACTCACCACTAACCCCTACGGGTTCACTTCCTGTCCTCGTTCTTCTATCAACATTATCAAACACTTTTCACATTTAACTAGTTAGGTACATTTAACGTGTTCATATCAACATTATTGCTTTCTCTTTCCAAGACATTATTGCCACCCAACTGTCTTAAGGCAATACGGTTCATCAGCGCAATACGTGAACATCCCCTTTATGAGGGGACCAAGTCTTTATGAGGTAGCACATCTTCTCAAGCTACCAGTCCATACTCAGCAAAAGCTCCAGTGCGGTATCTTCGCAAAGAGTCTCTCTTTAAGTAAAACCAGTAGGGAGCACCTTTAATACGGTGCAAACTATTTACAAGTAGTTTGTATCATGCACTGTTCATGATGGCGGCAGTTCTTGATAACAAAGAAGAAAATAGAAAAATAACCAAAAACAAGCAGTAGGGATCCCGGGTCAACAAAGGGATCACTTTAAGAGTTAACCCTAAACGGGTTTAGCAGCAAAATCAGGAGAACAGTAACTATTTACATATTCAGAGTTTTAAGATCTTACTTAAACCAATCAGGGGGCAGCACCGGCGGAGGCAATCCCTTAGGATATTGCCTGCCACCTGGTACTGCGTAAGGTGGAGTACCGTCCCATCTGGGGGTTTGTGTACCCCCTGTCTTTGATGCTGGAGCAGCGGAGGCACCACCCACCTGAGGAGGCGCCTCCTTGGCCACGATGGTGGTTGAGGTGACGATGCTACACGTTGTGGTCTTGACCATAGTGCACATTGGGGTGACCTCGGTGGTCCGGGGGGTGATCACGGGCTGGCCACATGGGGGCACCTTTGCTACAGGGGTCAGTTTCACTGGCACCTTAATCGGGGGCGTCACAGGGTTCTGCCTCTTGTGGACGTTCAGGGCAAACCACCCCTTTTCCCCAAAGTGCCTGGTGTAACTAACCCCGTCCCCTGGATAGAGATCCCGGCCTGGGTGGCCCTCTCTGAGGTGCGACTCAACATCCCTCCGGTTCACAAACACCTCCGCATACAGGCCCGGCTCTTTAATGAAGCTCCAGCCTCCGCGGAGCTTGAAGGTGGTGATGATGCCCTGTCTGCGCGGGGCCTGGTGAGCGGTGGGGTCTTTGCGGGCCCGGTCCTTGGCCGCCAAGTCTTTCTGATGGTAGGCCTCCAGCCCGGCCTGGTACTCCTTTTCCTTCTCCTTCCACTGCCGTTCCAGCTGGGCCTGGTATTCCTCCCAACTCAAGGCCTGCACCATCTCCCCTTCCTGTGTCTTCACCCCGGGGGACCCCATAAGGTTGGACCCTGGGTTCTCCCAGCGGCACACTGTGCGCTCTGCACGGACTTCACACAGCAGAGCAGTGGGTCGAAACGGGGCTCTCATGCGGTGTTCCATGCCCGTGGGCTCCTCCCATGGCAACAGGCGCTGAAGTCTATGGGTCCCAGGGAGAGGGGGTGCCGCATCGGGGCCTACTAGTAAGCCCTCGGCCGGTGGAATAGGGTCGGCGGACTCACCAGCCGATGCGGGCTCCTCCTCCGCGGCGGGTTCGTCTGGCGATGTCAGCGAGGGCCCCAGCAGCAGTATCGGATCTGACGCTAGGAGACTGCGGTCCGGCGTCGCCTGGTGCGGAGCCTGGGCCTTCACATTCAACTGAAGGAGCTGGTCGAGTAAGCTCTCCATCTCGACCTGCAGGAGTTCAGTGCTGTCCACGGAGAACGGGCTGCTGTGCTCATCCGGGTAGTTGGGGGAGACTTCCGCTTCCATCCCACATTCGGTTTCTGAGCTGCTGGCCATGGCGTCCTCCACGTGAGTCGCTTCCTGGTTCTTTTCCCGCTCTCTCCTTCGTGGGCGGTTTCATTTTCTCTGTCTCCGCCCCCCACTGAGGATTAGGAGGCGGATTTCTGCTGCTGACGGACACGTCCTCACGGTGCAGAAATATTTAGACTGGGCGGCCATTGTCTTTCGCGCTCTTCAGCTTGTCCACGCCCACTTCACGCCCCTCTTCTTCTCCTGCGCTCTCCTCAGCGCTGTAATGGCAGCGGATTTTTGACGGTAAATGGCGCGGCACAGTCTTTGCAATAGATCACAGTCCAAGCACAATAAATCACAGTTCCAAGGCACACATGACCTGATTCTTCAGGCTTAAGTAGATCCTGTTCGTGACGCCAAGATGTAGCGCCCCCACTGCCGCAGAGCTGAGGGGTACCCAGTACCGGGCCTCTGAGTCTCTGCTCTGGGGTTGTCACGGTGGCTAGGCCTGGACCGTGACCCTGCTGAGGGGCGTACAGTGATAGAGGTCGGTGATGTTGCGGTGCAGTGTATATTGTAGTAAATAACGAGGACACCAGGTTGCAGTCTCTTTACCTCTTTACTGAAGATCTCTGGGTCCTCAGTCTGGAATCCGGATAACCAGGCTGCGCAAGTCCGGCCGGTCCAATGGCACCTCCAGAGTTCTCTTAACAGGTGGAAATCTGTGCCTTCCTTCTAGCGCTAGGTGTTGCGGTCCTTCCCTGCTGTGCTTACGGAAAGTCCCCACAACTGTTGTGTCTGTTTCTTAAGTTCCTTCACAACTCGATTAGATGATGTTCTGCTAATCCTCCGTCCCTCCCTGATGTTACGGTTAGGACGGCACCCGTATGACGGGTAGGCTCGGAGCTCTTCCGGGACCCTAGAGTCGCCCCTCTCCACAAGTTGCCCCCCAAGACTGCATAGGTGATTTAGGTGAGACAGCCCGCCTTAGACTGACTGTCCTGCCGTTGGTTTAGAGTATTGCCTGAAGCTGAATATTGTAATACTCCCTCGGCGTTCCGGCCGCCGGTTGTGCGCCTCAGTAGGATGTTGCCTCGGTCTCACAGCACGACTCCTACTGGTATTCTCCTTCTTGCTTTGATCTCGTTTCTCACTCAGCACAATCTATCTCGCTTCTAATCCTTCCTTGGGTACCGCCGCTATGCTGAGCAGGCACGGTCCCGTTACGTTCCTTCTTGTAGCCAGTCCTCTGTCAGGATCCCACCCCTGACAGGGACCCTACCGAATCTTCTCCCACAACACCCCCTGCCACAAGGTGTTGCCTGGTTCCAACCCAGTCAGATTTCTGCCTAACTTCCTGCCTGACCCCCAGTTTACCCACAATGGTGGGGAGTGGCCTAGTGAATAGAACCCTTAGCTCCCCCTGGAGGCCCGGCTGTGAAATGTATTGGTGTCTGTGATACCTGGTCAGATGAACTCCTTCAGTGCCATCAGACATACCATAGCTCCCCTTAGTGGCGGAGCCACAGTACTGCAACGACCAGGACTCTGGGGCGCTGCACAGACACTTTAAAAACTTGCGAATCATTTGAGCGGCCATAGGCCCCAATATTAACCGCTATAAACTTCAGCACCTACGATGGCCATGAACACAATGGAGAAATATTTCTCGTAGTTGAAACATTCTGAGCCAGATGCAGCAGGTTTGACAATGCGGATATGTTTCCCGTCCACTGCACCCAAGCAATTGGGAAACTGACAAATTTGTTGGAATTTTTCGGCAATGTCCAGCCAACTCTCCGTTGTGGGATGTGGGATAAATTCTTCATGCAAACAGTCCCACAATGCATGGCAGGTGTGCTTAACAATCCCCAATATGGTTGAAATCCCAAGTCAGAACTGGAAATGGAGTAACAAAAGGGATTCGCCAGTTGCAAGGAATCTGAAAAAAAGGAAAGGCAATAATTAATACAAAATACCAGGAACAACATTACAGTTATAAGTCTGCTTTAACAGTAGGAGATACTATAAAAATGGCTTACCGAAGAGTCACCATCAGACGCTCTGAGATGGAGAAGCAGCAATATGTGTCACTTCTTCTGATGAGGTGTCCAATCCGTTCCACCAATAAATCAAAGTTCTCCATTTGCATCCGAACATATGAGAAAAACTTTTCGGGGTTTCCTCTTAACTCCATGTATAGTGTAGAATACACCCCATGAGTCATCCTCTGTGCTGTTATTGGGTGGATCCAAAAATTCGTCAGCGCAGACGCATGATGCCCTGTTTTTCAAGCTCCCTCTCCATAACAATCGCTTTCAAACCATTCGCCTCAAAAGTGAAATCCACAGAAATCTTCAGAATGTTTGCCATCACACCTTCCATCTTTGCTACTTGCTCTACAACCTGTCAAAGATGGGCTGTAGGAACACTGTATATATAGGTTTTCAGTAGCCAATAAGGTTTGGGAGCCTCCAATGGGTGTTTTTAGAAAACGGATCTGTCAAAATCTGTTGTAAAATGGATAGAAAAAAAGAAGAAATGGATGAAAAACTGATATGACGGATCTGGTTTTTTTCCGGGCATATTGCCACGTTCAGCATAAATTGTTGGACAAATAATGGTGCTATTTTAACCCACTTATTGTGTGAAAAACTAAATTTTGGTGGTAAAAATATAGTCACTTTTTCTTCACTGCTCAATGGTATAAATTTCTGTGACACATCCGTGGTGTCAATATGATCACTGCACCCCTAGATGAATTCTTTGACAGGTGCAGCTTGTAAAATAGGGTCACTTATGAGGTGTTCTGCTGTTCTGGCACTTCATGGATTCTCCCAGTGGGTCATGGCACCTGCAAACCATAACAGTAAAATCTGTTGCTCCTTGCCTTCTAAACTTTGGACTGTGTCTGAAAAATATTTCCTGATTACATGTGGGGTATTGACGGGGCACTCAGGAAAAAATGAGCTTGTTGTAAATAAATTCCTATTAGCCCTTAGACAAATTAAAAACTTGGGGATCAAACAACATTTTTGTGGTGAAAAAGTAATTTATTCTTTCTTCACCGCTCATTGGTATAAAACTCTATGATGCACATGTGGTGTCAACATGATCACTGCACACCTAGATGAATTCATTGGGGAGTGTAGTTTGTAAAATGAGTTCACATATGGGGGGTTTCTGTTGTTCTGCCACCTCAGAGGCTCTGCCAAAGTAACATGGCACCCTCAAAAAATTCCAGCAACATCTGAACTCCAATATGGCGCTTCTTCCCTTCTGAGCTTTGCACGGTGCCTCATAAGTAGTATTCCCCCACATTTGGGGTATTGGCGTACTCAGTAGAAACTGCACGATAAAGTGTATGGTGCAATTTCTCCCCTTACCCTTGTGAAAATAAAAAAATGGGGCTAAAATAACATTGAGGAAAATGTTGTTTTTTTTTATTTTCATGGCTAAACGATATAAACTTTTGTGAAGCACCTGGGGGTTCAAGGTGCTCACCACACATCTAAATACATTCCTAGTTTCCAAAATGGGGAAACTTTTAGAGGGTTTTCAATGTTTAGGTACACCAGGGGCTCTCCAAACAGGACATGGAGCACCTTGAGGGGTGCAGTTTTTATAATGGTGTTACTTTGGGGTATTTTCTATCATATAGACCCTTCAAAGTCACTTCAAATGTGAGGTGGTCTCTAAAAAAAATGGTTGTGTAAATTTTGTTGGAAAAAGAAGAAGTCTCTGGTCAGCTTCTAACTCTTATAACTTCCTAACAAAAAATGATGTTTCAAAAATTGTTCTGAAGTAAAGTAGGCATGTGGGAAATGTTATTTAACTATTTTGGGTGTCACATCTCTCTGATTTAAGGGCATAAAAATTCAAAAATATCCCAAATTCTCACCAAATTTCAGTTTTTTTTTCACAAATAAACGCAAGCTATATTAAAAATGTTTTAACACTATCATGATGTACAATATGTCACAAAAAAAAAATTATTACCTCAGAATTGGTCAGAATTGTAAAAATTAGCCTGGTCATTAACGTTCAAACCACCTTGGAGGGTAAAGGGGTTAAGATAAGACACAACGCTTTACTAAACCTGTGTGAGGCTGACCACATTTGACTTTTGGTAACCTTTGTGGGGTTTCATTGCATATAATATGGCTTGGCCGAATTTGCAGCAGTCTTACACAATTAAAGGTAATCTGTTATGTTGTGGACGAAATGAGGGTTTGATCCAGCTTCCAGAACTTTTTGCAAAAAAGTATTAAATAGCAACAGTTGCAAAAAATATGTACAAAAATCAGTAAAAGAACAGCATAGCAGCAATGCGTTTCAAAAGCACATGGCTTTTTTTGTCAGAGCTATCCTTTTACTGGTTTTTGCACACATTTTTTGCAAAAAATTCTGGAAGCTTTTTTTCGTCCACATGTGATTACATCTTGTCCTATGGATCTCTTGCCTCCTACTGCCTAGGGTGTAGGTGAGCTGGTATTTCATTTTCTACTATTACTGTTAAGTTACATGACTGGCAAATTGCAGCATGTTGCCACTGACTTGAAGCAGCTACTAGAAAAATATTCACTTTGACTTTAGAGGAGAATGGAGAAAGAAACCTCAAATGTATCCTAAAGCCATTGTTACTTAACCCCTCTTTGACATCCGACATACTATCCCGTCCATGTGACCTGGGCCTGTCTGTCTATGGATGGGATAGTACGTCATCACAATCGGCCGCGCACACGAGGGGGTGGGCGGCCGATTGCGGCTGGGTGTCAGCTGATTCTCACAGCTGACACCCGGCACCAGGTGCCAGCCAGGAGTGGTCACAGACCGCTCTCGGCACTTTAACCCCTGGAATGCTGCGATCAAACATGATCGCGGCATTTCGGGAGCAGGTAGAGGGCTGACAGCCCCTCTGCCTTTGGATGGGAGACCCCGCAGCGTGACGAGGGGTACCGATCGCTGCCATGGTACACCAATGTTGTCATGACGACATCTGGGTCACCAGAGCTAAGAAACTTCCTGTCATGCGCACTGCATAATCAGTAAGTCTCTCAGTGTCAGTGCAGAGCTGACAGCTTCTAGACCATGCAGATGCTGCTTCACCTGCATGCTACAGAAGCGATCAGCCTGCAAAAAATGATTGTCCCATAGTGGGACAAACTATAAAAGTCAGAAAAAAGTAAAAAAAAAGTTTTAAATAATTGTAAAAATATATTAAAAAAATCAAAAATAATAATAAAACAAATCAATATTTCTTCTATCACTAAATATTTTTATAAACAATAATAGTACACAGCTGAGCTGAGCTGCAATGAGATCCAGTGAGCTCCCCGCTAGTGCAGTGAGCGCTCACAGCTCACGGTGCTAGCGGGGATCTCACAGAAGTGACCTCAGCTCAGCCCGGCTGGGAACGGAGCTCAGTGACTGGAGGTTACTTCTATGACGTCACCCCTTGTCACTGACGCCTTTTTCCCAGCAGGCGCATTCACCAGTGGTTTTCATCCTGGACGGTCACATCTTGGCACCTGGTTGATAAAAGCAAGGGAGGTGTGGCCGCCCATGCCCTTAGCATAAACAGAAACCATTACAGCACAATCAGTGCAGGAACTGAGGCTCAGGGCACCTGGCAGCGACTGCACGCCCAGACATACATAGAAAGTCATGCACCAGCTGCAAATTACCTTGCAACCCGTGGACAGCTTCCACAGCGGCAACCAGGGACCGAACATGT
Organism: Ranitomeya variabilis; assembly: GCF_051348905.1. Lineage (NCBI taxonomy): Eukaryota > Metazoa > Chordata > Amphibia > Anura > Dendrobatidae > Ranitomeya > Ranitomeya variabilis. The sequence goes on from NC_135232.1 coordinate 519,105,103, forward strand.
GGATGGTCATGCAGCAGAAAAGACCTAAGCACCCATGTACGGCTACGCAGCAGAGCAGGGAACTGAGCAGGCTCCATACAGGTAACAGCCAACAGTATCCCAGCTCAATTGGGGGAAAGGAGCAAAGGGCTAAAGCAAAGACATGCATGGTCATGCCAAAAACCAGATACAGAGAGAGTGGCATGACAATTACAGTGGTCAGTGTTACAGGGACAGTGGTCAGAATTGTAAAAATTGGACTGGTCATTAACATGCAAACCACCCTTGGTGGTAAAGGGGCTAAAGTATTAGTATAGTTAAAGGGGTATTGCTGTTATAACAGGTTATTACCCATGTACAGGGTATGTGATAACTTCTAGATAAACATCCTCGGCAATCCGATCCTCCCATTTGCATCTCCAGGATTTTTTTCGGGCTGCACCAGCTTTCTGGAATGCACTAACCCAGACAATTTGATTAATTCACAGTATCCTCAGTTTCAAGCGTTCCCTAACAAAGTTATTGATAGGTATAGACAACTTAGGCACCAAGTACCTTAATTTGACCAAATAAGTGATAAACATATCTGATAGTTGTTAATATTTTCAAAAAGATGAAAAAACAGGTCTAGTGTGATAAAGGAGCCTGCTTATATCCAACTAAAGAAAGGGGTACCTAGAAGAACTTGTTATACCACTGTAATTGTCCTACCTTGCTGCGGAGGTTAGGACCTACACAAATGGTGCCCCAGCTCAACGTCTACTCCCCCTCGTCTGGCCTATTATGGCCCTACAATAGGAGAGGGTAGAGAGACCCAAAAAGCTCAACAAGCTGTTAGTGTCCCCCTTAAAAGCTATCAAATCCCACATTGCTGATAGAGGCTGGCAAGGTCGGATGGACACTGTTCCCCATTGCATACAAGGGAGCTTCTTACTGTTCTGATTTACAGATCTTACCTTTCTTCTTTTGGTTCATATGATTCAAATAAGATTTTAAGATCCGTTATTAAGTATGTCTCCTGATGAACCGATTGTAGGAGAAACACGTCAGTATTGCATACTTAATGGCTATAGGTTGTTTGACTATAGCTTCCATTGTTAACTTTCTATCTAGAATTGCATATTTGTGAGTTTAATTGTTTGTGTGATTTGTCATGGCATTGTTTTCTATTGGGGAGTTGCTCTCTAATAATACTGAGACTTTGTTTGCCTGACTAGTCTGCAATTGCTAATACATTATTACACTTTGTTGCATGTGGGATTTGATCGCTTTTAAGGGGCACACTTACAGCTTGTTGAGATTTTGGGACTCTCTACCCTCTCCTATTGTAGGGCCATAATAGGGCAGACTAGAGGGAGTCGACGTTGAGTGGGGGCACCATTTGTGTAGGTCCTAGTGTGCCAACCTCTGCAGCAAGGTAGGGCAATTACAGTGGTATAACAGGTTCTTCTAGGTACCCCCTTTCTTTTGTTGGACATAAGCAGGTTCCTTTATCACACTAGACCTGTTTCTTCATTTTTTTGACAATAAAAACAACTATTAGATATGTTTATCACTTACTAGATGGTGGCCCGATTCTAACGCATCGGGTATTCTAGAATATGTATATAGTTTATTTATGAAGATTTCAGAATAATGCAATGAATACACAGAATTTTCTGGGTAAAATATATTTATTATCATTAAATTTTACTGCTCATAGAACTTAATACAATTGAATGAAATTATGAAACAGATCATAAAAATACATAAGCCATTACATGAATATCTAACTGTATTTAAATAAATCATCAAACAAAAGAAGTACATCAACACTAATATATTTGTTAACAATATCAACCCAAAATATTTTTGTACACCACATTTTTTGTGAATACCTTTTCACTACCTATAAGCAACTTTCCTTGTAACGGGGTAGGAAGAACTTGCACCTTGACGTTGGATCTCATTTTAACTCTTGAAAATGCAACGTAGAGTTGTCCATGACCAAAAACAGGCTCCGGTAGATATATGCCAATATGGTGTAGAGTTTGACCTTGTGACTTGTTTAATGTCATGGCAAAAGCTGGTTTTACTGGAAACTGTCGATGCTGAAGCCTAAATGGAAGACTGGTGTCCGGAGGACATAAATCAATGCACGGAATGAACACTTTGTCTCCTTTTGCTGATCCAGTGATCACTCTTGCTTGAATGATGTGAGAATGGCGTCCAGTAACAATAAGGCGAGTTCCATTGCATAGACCATTTTTTGTATTTAGATTCCGCAGCAACATTATGATTGTTCCAACTTTGAGTTGTAGTCTGTGGGATGGCATTCCTGATTTCGTAAAGGTACCGTCACATTAAGCGACGCTGCAGCGATAGCGACAACGATGTCGATCGCTGCAGCGTCGCTGTTTGATCGCTGGAGAGCTGTCACACAGACCGCTCTCCAGCGACCAACGATGCCGAGGTCCCGGGTAACCAGGGTAAACATCGGGTTGCTAAGCGCAGGGCCGCGCTTAGTAACCCGATGTTTACCCTGGTTACCAGCTTAAAAGTAAAAAAAACAAACAGTACATGCTCACCTGCGCGTCCCCCAGCCTCTGCTTCCTGACACTGACTGAGCTCCGGCCCTAACAGCACAGCGGTGACGTCACCGCTGTGCTTTCACTTTCTCTTTAGGGCCGGATCTCAGTCAGAGCAGGAAGCAGACGCTGGGAGACGCGCAGGTGAGCATGTACTGTTTGTTTTTTTTACTTTTACGCTGGTAACCAGGGTAAACATCGGGTTACTAAGCGCGGCCCTGCGCTTAGTAACCCGATGTTTACCCTGGTTACCAGTGTAAAACATCGCTGGTATCGTTGCTTTTGGTGTCAAACACAACGATACACGGCGATCGGACGACCAAATAAAGTTCTGGACTTTATTCAGCGACCAGCGACATCACAGCAGGATCCTGATCGCTGCTGCGTGTCAAACTAAACGATATCGCTAGCGAGGACGCTGCAACGTCACGGATCGCTAGCGATATCGTTTAGTGTGACGGTACCTTAAGACTATTTAAAAATTCAACTGGATAATGCTCTCGTTCATCTTCATTATCTACATCCACTGAATCATCACTTTTGTACAACTTATACTCTCCAGGCATTCTATCCATCACACGGGAATTTAGCAGAGCCACGTCATCATTCTTGGGACAGAGAATTGCATGAGAAGAGGCCATCTCAACACTACTTTGGTCGTTCACATCAATTTCAATTCATTGTCCAAAAACATCACTTACGATGCAGTCAGTGCACAACATGTCTTCTGGTATTTCAATAATGTCTTCTCCAAGGTTGTATTGGTTGCTAAGTTCACCGTTACCAAGTTTAGGAAGCCAGTTGCTATACTCTGGGTCAGAAGATCGCATGTTGTTAATTAGTTGGAGCTTATTAAACTGTTTCCAAAGGTCAGCCTTTTTTAAGCTGGACTCGATAACATCTGTTCTTGTTCCATTTGGTATGACTGGAAGGCATTGCCTAAAATCTCCGCCAATGACAAAAACTTTACTCCCAAACGGAATTTCATTTTTTTCAGCAACATTTGTAGTCATTACTTCACGCAAAAGTCTGTCAATTAAGCTCAAAGCGTATTTGGGTGCTATGGTGCACTCGTCAAGTATGAAAAAATTTATGTTCTTTAACAGTCTTCCTGCAAATGTGTCTTGTTTTATTCTGGAAACAGAGATTTCGTTGACTGGAACTGGTATCCCAAAGAGTGAATGGATAGTGCGACCTCCTCGTAAAAGGTTTGCTGCAATACCTGTTGTAGCCGATGGCAATACGACTTTTCCCGACCCTCTAATGTGATGCATTAAAACTTCATAGAGGTATGTTTTACCGCTCCCTCCTGGACCGTCAATAAAGAAACATTTTGGCTTTGCATCTGCTTGGTTTTCTATAGCGCTCACAATAGTGTCATATGCAATCCGTTGTTGTTCATTTAAGGAGTTTCTTTTCTCTGTTGCCAACAATAATTTGTAAGCTTCGTCATACTCTGGAACTTTAATTTGCCACAGTCTGCAATTCAAGTCTGAAAACATTTTTCCATGCATTAGTAAGACATTTTGGACATCTTGCATGGCATAAGATTCGCAATTTTGACAATTTCCACTTCTGTTGTGAAAATGTAAGCAGTAATCCTCGATTAGATCTTCTTTAAAATTTGCCCAAAGTTGAGCCGGATTTGTAGGTGGTCCAAATACACAGATGTAGGCAAACAATTCACGAAGTTGCTTAGGCATATGTAGGGCAACTGCGTCTTCTAAAGTAAGTCTCCACACAGTATCATCCAATAGAAGTCCAAAAGCCAAATCTGCAGCTTTAAATGTATCCTGCAATACTTCGTTAACTGTTTTCAAATCGTCATAACTTGTAGCTCCTTTGACATGCAGTTGGAACAGTCGAAGGCAATATCTTTCTTGAACATTGACACTAACAGTATACATGCGTCCAATCATTCTGCTAACTCCTCGTTGTCTTGGATTCCAAGTTTTATTCCAAACGTAATGCTCTGGAATCTCTTGGTACAAATACTGCCTTGTGTTTTCCTCACGTTGGTTCAGCATAATCCATTCCATTAATGTTGACGTCGTGCTTAAAGTTTTTGAGACATCTTTGACTTCAGCATCTTCAAAGAAATAAAGCTGCTGTTGATTTGGTAAATGAATAGCTAAAAGTATAATGGCATGGGACTGTGAATGCATTGGAAAAGCAAATATCCTCCAAGCAGCTTCTGGAGCACTAATGTATCTTGAGTCAACAAAAGTTGATGATTCATCGTGATTGACTGTTTTCTGTTGTATTTCTATGTTAGCTTTGTCATGCCCCTTGTAGATGTACTTGAAAATATATTTTACACTTTTTATTGAAGCACAGATTTCTACGTTGATGTGACAGTTGTAGCGTTTTGATAAGTACGGGTTGCATGGGACTATCCATGAGTTATTTATAATTTTTTTTGTTGCAAACAATGTTATCAATGTGTTGTCGCCGGTAGGAGGGGTAGCCATCCAAGTCTTTAATAGTGTGCTGTTTCAACTCCTTTGGAAACCCTTTTGTACACTTTCCGTTTTCCATGCATGGACTTTTTGGATTTGCTACAGGACTTTTTGGATTTGCTACACCACATGGGCCATGAACCATATGAGAGACTACAATATTATACAGTTCAGGATACTTTTCTTGGTTAGGAATTCCAGCCCACACTATTTTGTCAATTTCTTCCTCCGTACGAAACTTGGAATCTGCGTCTAAGATAATTAGTATATGTGCATGTGGGAGACCTCGTTTCTAAAACTCTATGACGTGTACCATTGCTACGACTGTTCCAAAAAGCCCATTTTTTATGTCTTTCAAAAGGTTGCTGAGTTCCAGTCGAAATACACGTGCAACTAAGCCCGGTCTGTGTTCAACTTTTTGCCAGGGTTCTAGATTTTCGGTAATTTCCAGCCATTTAGGATTACAGGTCATTGTCACAAAAATGTCAGGTCTTCCATACTTTGTTACTATTGCCATTGCATCTTGATAATGCTGTTGCATGTTACGGGGGCTACCTTTAAATGATGACGGAAGAATTACTGTTTTTCCAATTGGAATTCCTTTTTCAATTGATCGTTTTTGCAAATGTTCTTGAAGAACGCAGTAGTATTCAACTTTAAGTTCTTTTTGGTTTGATTCTTATGAAATTTAGACAATTAGCTTCAATTTTAACATATGCGTCAACTAAGTACTGTTGTGACAGTTTCCCACCGTTTAAAATAGGATTGAAGTAATTTCAGACAGACAGAAGAAAACTGTAGTATTGCAGCTGTGTAATTCTTCTTGAAGTTCCTTGCTGGTTTAGGTTTTCATGCCACCCTTGATCACCTCTTGGAAAGAATAGCGGATACAGAAGAGCATCAAGGTTGCTGTGCAAAATGCTAATTCGTTGTGTCTTAGAAACCAAAGGATTGTTTTGGTCTGGCTTAAGATGGACTAATATATCCCTTTGAAAAGGAGGTTCTCCATCATCGTTTTGAAAAACAACTGCAACCTCACTTACACGTGGTTTGTTGTAAAGTCAGGGATCCTGTTTACGTTCTTGTTTAATGGCCATGACAATATATGGCATTTCAGTACCATTTTGTATAGCCCTCTGTTCCTCTTCAGCTTCGACGTCTTTTAGCATGCAATATGCAGCAGCAAATGGGTTTATTTTTTGTAAATGTTCCGCAATTTGGTTCATCAGTTCAGTATCACACTTTTCGTTTTCTTTCAGGTTCATCCTTTGTTCTGTAGCCTCATTTGTATCAATGATGTATAATTGTGCAAATTTTGGTGGTTGTCCTATTTCTGGGTGAAGTGTTCCAGTGCGGTGGTAGATCTGGCCGTGAATTTTAAAACAATATTGTCCGAATCCAGGGGGCGGTGCAATGTTGGCACCAAATGAAGCAAACGCATGAGAACTGTTGATGCTTCTGATATTTTCTATAAAATTTCTACTGTGTTGATGCGTTCCTTTCATCAACTGCTCAACCAGATCTGCGTAGTGAGGTCTCGGTAGGATAACTTTTCCTTTTTGGCAGCATTGAGTAAACTGATTGGCAGATGGTTTTTCATCAATGAAATTCTGAGAGTCGCATTTAGAACAAACTGCATTCATATTCCTGCAGTAGTGTTCAATAATTGTACTTTCATTGTCTGTTACGTAATGTGCAAGTTGTTGAATATTGTCCTGGGCTTGCCTTATTTGGTAGAGCATTAGTTTTTTCTGAATTTGGCAATCATGTTGTTCCTGTCGTTGTTGTGATGTCTCCTGTTGGCAATGTTTTCTGTGACATTCCACATCCTGGCCTTGTCTGGCGGCAGTTTGTTGTGATGTCTCCTGTTCCTGACATTGTCTGTGAGATTCCACATCCTGGGCTTGTCTGGTGGCAGTTTGTTGTGATGTCTTCTGTTCCCAACGTTGTCTGTGAGAATCCACATCCTGGGCTTGTCTAGTGGCAGCTTGCTGAAGTGTCTGTTGCTCTCGACATTGTTGTCGCCTTGCTGCTGCTTTTCTGTCATCCTCATTGGCGTATTTTTGCTTACGACTAGTGTTGAGCATTCCGATGCTGCAAGTATCGGGTATCGGCCGATACTTGCTGTATCGGAATTTCCGATACCGAGATCCGATATTTTTGTAATATCGGATATCGGTATCGAAACAACATTAATGTAAAAAGGTGTAAAAGAAAGAATTAAAATAAAAAAAATCGCTATACTCACCTCTCCGACGCAGCCGGGACCTCAGCGAAGGAACCGGCAGCGTTGTTTGTTTAAAATTCGCGCTTTTACTTGCTTACGTGAATTCCCGGCTTCTGATTGGTCAGGGCGGCCATGTTGCCGGGACGCGGACCAATCACAGCAAGCCGTGACGAAATTACGTCACGGCTTGCTGTGATTGGTCCGCGTCCCGGCAACATGGCCGCCATTAACCAATCACAAGCCGTGACGTCACGGGAGGCTGGACACGCGCTTATTTTGAAAAGCGCGCGTGTCCAGCCTCCCGTGACGTCACGGCTTGTGATTGGTCACGGCGCCATATTGCCGGGATGCGGACCAATCACAGCAAGCCGTGACGAAATTACGTCACGGCTTGCTGTGATTGGTCCGCGTCCCAGGAACATGGCCGCCATTAACCAATCACAAGCCGTGACGTCACGGGAGGCTGGACACGCGCTTATTTTGAAAAGCGCGCGTGTCCAGCCTCCCGTGACGTCACGGCTTGTGATTGGTCACGGCGCCATATTGCCGGGATGCGGACCAATCACAGCAAGCCGTGACGAAATTACGTCACGGCTTGCTGTGATTGGTCCGCGTCCCAGGAACATGGCCGCCATTAACCAATCACAAGCCGTGACGTCACGGGAGGCTGGACACGCGCTTATTTTGAAAAGCGCGCGTGTCCAGCCTCCCGTGACGTCACGGCTTGTGATTGGTCACGGCGCCATATTGCCGGGACGCGGACCAATCACAGCAAGCCGTGACGTAATTTCGTCACGGCTTGCTGTGATTGGTCCGAGTCCCGGCAACATGGCCGCCCTGACCAATCAGAAGCCGGGAATTCACGTAAGCAAGTAAAAGCGCGAATTTTAAAGAAACAACGCTGCCGCTTACAATCGCCGAGGTCCCGGCTGCGTCGGACAGGTGAGTATAGCGATATTTTTTATTTTAATTCTTTATTTTACACATTTATATGGTTCCCAGGGCCTGAAGGAGAGTTTCCTCTCCTTCAGACCCTGGGAACCATCAGGAATACCGTCCGATACCTGAGTCCCATTGACTTGTATTGGTATCGGGTATCGGTATCGGATTGGATCCGATATTTTGCCGGTATCGGCCGATACTTTCCGATACCGATACTTTCAAGTATCGGACGGTATCGCTCAACACTACTTACGACCCATTCTAAGACAGAAAGCATAAATCATGATAGCGTACAGTAAAGAAGTATCTGTTCAGCACGCTGTGACTGACAGAAAGTGTTCATTAAACGTGACTGACAGAAAGTGTTCATTAAACGTGACTGAAATACGTGGCACTATGACTGACAGAAAAAGTTCATTAAACATGACTGGACTACGTGGCAGTATGACTGACAGAAAATGCTAATTAAACGTGACTGAACTACATGGCACTATGACTGACAGAAAGTGTTCATTAAACATGACTGAAATACGTGGCACTATGACTGACAGAAAATGTTCATTAAATGTGACTGAACTACGTGGCACTATGACGGACAGAATGTGTTCATTAAACGTGACTGAAATACGTGGCACTATGACTGAGAAAATGTTCATTAGATGTAACTGAACTACATGGCACTATGACTGACAGAAAGTGTTCATTAAACGTGACTGAACTACGTGGCACTATGACTGACAGAAAGTGTTCATTAAACGTGACTGAAATACATGGCACTATGACTGACAGAAAATGTTCATTAGATGTGACTGAACTACGTGGCACTATGACTAACAGAGTGTTCATTAAACGTGACTGAAATACGTGGCACTATGACTGACAGAAAGTGTTAATTAAACATGACTGAAATACGTGGCACTATGACTGACAGAAAATGTTCATTAGATGTGACTGAACTACATGGCACTATGACTGACAGAAAATGTGAATTAAATGTGACTGAACTACGTGGCACTATGACTGACAGAAAATGTTCATTAAATGTGATTGAACTACGTGGCACTATGACTGACAGAAAATGATCATTAAACGTGACTGAACTATGTGGCACTATGACTGACAGAAAGTGTTCATTAAACGTAACTGAAATACGTGGCACTATGACTGACAGAAAATGTTAATTAAACGTGACTGAACTACTTGGCACTATGACTGACAAAAAGTGCACACTTTCTGTCAGTCATAGTGCCACATAGTTTAGTCACGTTTAATGAGCATTTTCTGTCAGGGAACTACGTCTCGCTGTGAGTGGGGGTTAAATTGCGTGCCAATAATGCTGATTGGTTGCAGCCAGCAGGCGCGACCAATCAGCGAAGCTTGGTTCAAATCCCGCGCCAATTCGTGGCCGGACTGGGCCTGTCCCACCCCCGGCCGCGAATTGGCGCATGATGTAAATCACGCTTCGCTGATTGGTCGCCGCCGGACAGGATCATAGACAGGCGCAGTCCGGCCTGCAGCGTCATTCAAATCCCGTGCCTATTCGCGGCCAGACTACGCCTGTCGCACATTAGTGACAGGTGCAACCATTCAGCAACATTGCCACGGGATTTAAATCATGCTTCGCTGATTGGTCGTGCCGGCTGGGCGCACACAATCAGCTACATTGGCACGGGATTTAAAGCCCGCTTCCCTGATTGGTCACGACCAATCAGCGACATTGCCACGGGATAAAAAGGCGTGACCAATCAGGGAAGCGGGATTTAAATCCCGCGTCAATGACGCTAATTGGTCGCGCCCAGCCGGCGCGACCAATCAGCGAAGCGGTGGGACAAGAGCATCGCGAGCTGCAGGAAAAGCTGCTGCGGAGGCGACGGAAGGTGAGAATATCCCTATTTTTTATTATTTTTAACATTATATCTTTTTACTATTGATGCTGCATAGGCAGCATCAATAGTAAAAAGTTCGTCACATAGGGTTAATAGCAGCATTAACAGACTGCGTTACACCGCGTTATGCCGCGGTGTAACGCAGTCGGTTTAACGGACTGCTACAACGCTATATGGGTGGCGGGTGCTGACTGGGGGGGAGTATAGAGGGGGCACTGAGTGCAGAGGAGTAGGGAGCGGCCATTTCGCGGCTGGACTGTGCCCGTTGCTCCCAAGAGTGCATTGCGGTCTCGCGAGATGATGACGTAGCGGTCTCGCGAGTCCGAACGTCATCATCTCGCGAGACCGCAATGCATGGACCTGAGCATCGCGAGGAGCGGGTAAGGCCTTGGCTGGATCTGGGGGCCGACCGAAGGTGAGTATATAATGATTTTTTATTTTTTTTAACATTAGATCTTTTTACTATTGATGCTGCATAGGCAGCATCAATAGTAAAAAGTTGGTCACACAGGGTTAATAGCAGCTTTAACGGAGTGCGTTACACCGCGGCATAATGCGGTCCGTTAATGCTGCCATTAACCCTGTGTGAGCACTGACTGGAGGGGAGTATGGAGCGGGCACTGACTGCGGGGAGTAAGGAGCGGCCATTTTGCCGCCAGACTGCGCCCATCGCTGATTGGTCGTGGCTAGTGTTGAGCATTCTGATACCGCAAGTATCGGGTATCGGCCAATATTTGCGGTATCGGAATTCCGATACCGAGTTCCGATATTTTCAGTATATCGGATACCAGAATCGGAAGTTCCCATAATTCAGAGCCAGAATTCAGCCAATGATGAATGTTTAGAAGTGTGGGTACATCCTGTTCTGCACGGTAGGCATGTAAGTACTGGCATGGCTGTGATTGGCTGCTGAAATGATGTCATGATGCACTATAAAAGTCACCGCCGCCATTTTGGGCTCACTCTGCTGTGAATTCAGTTAGGGACAGGACGCTGTGTTCTGACTGAGGGCCAGTTTAGAGATAGCGATTTGCTTCATTGTGCTTTACCCAGGCTAATTTAGCAACCGCTGTGTGAGAACCTTGCTTTTGCCTTGCAGCGCTATTCACAGCTGTCTGCAAGGTCTCTGTGTGTGTGAGTGCAGCTCACTCTGTAGTCTGTCCGCAGCCACAGCCGGTTGTAGTCAGCTCAGGGTGCGTCACTGCCTCATACTGTGCAAATCCATTGTCCTTTTTTGCAATTAGTGCAGCCTGCTGCACATTTTTTGAAATTTATCCTATTAGTGGCTTTCCATCCGTATCCAGCTAGATTGTGGAAAAACACTATATAGGATTACATAGAGGAGCTGTTTTTGGCCTTGCAGCGCCGTTTACGGCTGTCTGCATGGTCTGTGTGTGAGTGCAGCTCGCTCTGTAGTCTGTTCTGCCGCCACAGCTGGTTGTAGTCAGCTCAGGGCGCGTCACTGCCTCTTACCGTTCCATTGTTCTTTTTTGCAATTAGTACAGCCTGCTGCACATTTTTTCAAATTTATTCTATTAGTGGCTTTCCATCTGTATCCTGCTAGATTGTGGAAAAACACTATATAGGATTACGTAGAGGAGCTTTTTTTGTCCTTGCAGCGCCGTTTACGGCTGTCTGCACAGTCTCTGTGTGAGTGCACATCGCTCTGTAGTCTGTTCTGTGGAAAAAACAAGAAGTTTATAAAGTTCACCAAACACTCCACTTTAGACTTGTGTAGGCCACATTAGCTCATATTAAAGTCTAGTCCACACTTGATAAAATTAGCGTTCCTTATAACTGTTAGCAGCTGTTCAGGAATAAGCACACTAAGCCCTTAGTACTTTTCTGCCTATCTTTATCAGTCTACCAAGATGAAGAAGGCAGGGAGTAAGGCACATGAGTGTGGAGCAGGGAGAGGACGTGGGGATTCTGTGCCTGCTGCGGGCACCGGTTAATCATCATCCCCCAGTTTTAGCAGGGAACAGTCCTTCATGCGCAGCTTTGTAGGAGCTCGCCGTGCCCCGCTGTTGCGGGACGAACAAATTGAAGCCGTTGTCAGATGGATGGCAGCTAACGCATTGACTTCAATTAGTGCCACATCCTCTCAGGCACAGAGCACTGAAGAGCACCCATCTGTCTCTTCACCACCTGCCAAATTGCCCAGGCAGTCAGAGAGATAAGGACAGGAGCCATCTCTACTTCTGTTCTCTGAATCTCTTGGCTTGGAAAGAGGAGGCCAGCCAAGCAGCATTGGAGAAATGGAAGAAGAGGCAGTATGCAGTGATGCCCAACAGCTTTGTCTCTCTGACTCTAAAGAGACGGGTGGGCCAGTGCCTCCGGTCAGCACACCTCAGTACGCATCTGATGATGAGACTCAGGTGCCACTTTCAGGTGCGTACTGTGCTGCCGAGACTACCCAGGAGAAGCAGTTGGTGGAATAGGGTAGTGTAGATGATGAGGTCCTGGACCCATCATGGCGTGAGGTATAGGAAGGTGGTGGGAGCAGCTCTGAGGAAGAGATTCCCCGAACGGCCTAAAGAGGGAGAGGGAGGGGGAAGACTGCGGATCCTGTAGCCTCCACTTCGGCACCCGTTAGGAGCATGCCTCTTCCAAAAGCCAAAACGGGCGCTCCCAAGACTTGCAGTGCCTGGTCATTTTTTTACACAGTTGCAGATGACATTCGCTTTGTCAAATGCAAGGTGTGTCATCAGAAAGTCAAAAGAGGGAAAAATGTCAGCAACCTCAATACCACAAATATGTGGAAACATGTGCGGACCAAGCACGCGGTGGAGTTACAAAAACACACTGAAGATCTAGGCCAACCTACAGAGGCACCTACCACCTCTTCAGCTTGTGTTGTTGCCTCTTCCTCCAGCTCGCATACAGCTGGTTCGGCTTTTTCACAGGATCGCCATGGAAGAACCTCTGGCACTGCTGTCCACAGACCCAGTGTAATTCCACCCACAGCACCACGTTCCAGTCATCCTCACACTCCCAGCCCAGTCTACAGCCATCGGTAGCACAGGCATGGGAGAAAAGGTGGCCATTCTCGGCAAACCACCCCCGAGCACAGGCTCTGAATGCTGGCATTGCAAAACTACTGTCCCTTGAAATGCTGTCATTCAGGCTGGTGGAGACTGACAGCTTCTGTAACTTGATGGCATTGGCAGTCCCAAAATACAATGTGCCCAGCCGCTTTTATTTCAGCAGGCAAGCTGTCCCTGCCCTGCACAAGCATGTGGAGGGACACATAAAACACGCGCTACTGAACGCCGTCAGTAGCAAGGTCCACCTCCCCACCGATGTGTGGACCAGTCACCATGGACAGGGGTGATACCTTTCCCTCACTGCCCATTGGGTTAATGTTGTTGAGCCTGGTACAGATCGTGCGAGTGGAGCAGGACGTGTTCTGCCAACTCCAAGGATTGCAGGAATCCAGTCTGTACGCATTGACTCCTCCTCATACACAAGTTCCTCAGAATCATCGCTGCAGGAGCCGTCACAGTCCACCTCCACGTGGACCCGTGAACGTTTACCTGTTACGACCGATATGAGGACAGCTGTGGCCAAACGTCAACAGGTCGTCTTAAAATTAATTTCTTTGGGGAATTGAAGCCACACAAGTGCAGGAGCTCTGGAATGCCATCAAGCAGGAGAGCGACGTGTGGTTTTTGCCAGCAAATCTCCAGCCAGGCATGGTAGTGTGTGACAATGGCCGAAATCTGGTGGCAGCTCTGGGCCTAGGCAACCTCACTCACATCCCATGTCTGGCACATGTGCTCAACTTGGTTGTGCTGAATTTTTTGAGGGACTATCCAGATCTTGATGCACTGCTACACAAGGTCCGCCTAGAGTGTGCTCACTTGTGGCGTTCTAGCATGGCAAGATCGCGCATTGCAGCTCTGCAGTGCCGATTCCGCCTTCCGGAACATCGCATCATATGTGACCTCCCCACCAGGTGGAATTCCACGTTACATATGTTGGAGCGGTTGTGTGAGCAGCAGCAAGCAGTAATGGAGTACCAGCTGCATCAGGCGCAAAGAAGTCGCACTGCGCGCCGTTCAGACTTCACAACCACAGAGTGGGCCACTATGAAGGACGTCTGCCAGGTTTTGCGTTCCTTCGATGATTCCACACGGATGGCGAGTGCAGATGATGCACTAGTCAGCATGACTGTCCCCCTTATCTGCCTGCTTCAACAAACACTGCAAGTGCTAAGGGATGATGTTGTGGAAGAGGTGAAGGATGAGGAGTCACCAATTCCATCAGCTTCTGGACAGTCAGCGCTACGTGGTTCCTCACAAAGGCCTAGGCAGGGGTCACTTTGTGAGGAGGATGAAGAGGAGTCAATGGAGGAGGAAGACAACGGTCCAGAGGAGGGAGTTACACAATTCTCCAATAGTCAGTGTGTAGAGCGAGGGTGGGGTGATGCAGAGCAGGCAGAGATCACGCCTCAAGCAGGGGATAGCGTTTCTTAGCCAGTTGGCAGTCTGCAGCACATGGTTGATTACATGCTGCAGTGCCTGAGAAATGACCGCCGCATCACCCACATTCTCAACACGGCTGATTATTGGGTGTACACCCTCCTAGATCCTCGCTACCGGGACAACTTACAAAGCCTCATAACACCGTTGAACCTGGAGCGTAAAATGCGGGAGTACCAAGACACACTGGTGAATTCCATCATCTTTTCCAGTCCAACTGAGTGCAGTGCTGCTAGTACTTTACAAAGCAGCTCAGTGCGTCGAGGCAGTGGAGGAAGCTCTGCACAAAGAGGGAGCAGAAGCAGTGCCTCAGCACAAAGCAAGACCAGTATGGCCCAACTGTGGCACAGTTTTGTGTGCCCGCCACAAATGTCTACAGCATCACAGACGGCTCCAGTCAGCAGGAGGCAACGTTACCATCAGATGGTGACAGACTACATGTCTTGCCCTCGTACTGTACTCCCAGACGGCTCTTCCCCCTTCAAGTTTTGGGTCTCTAAGCTGGATACATGGCCAGAGCTAAGCCAGTATGCATCGGAGGTGCTGGCTTGCCCTACTGCTAGTGTATTATCAGAACACGTCTTTAGTGCCGCAGGTGGTGTACTAACAGACCGTCGCATGCGACTATCCTCCGATAATGTTGACCGGCTTACTTTTCTGAAAATGAACAAGGCCTGGATCTCGCAGGAATTTGCCACTACTCTTCCAGATTAAATAATTGGTTGGCTACAGTATCCAGGTCTCCTGTTGCGTTCATGTTTCTACCACCTGAACTGTAATCCCTGGGCTCCAACACCGCCAGTTGATGCTCAGAAGTGCCGTCTGCACAGTCAAAACACATGACCCAGTGTTATTGGGTTTCAGTAACGTCAGCTGATCCCCAGCTGTGTATCCGGCAATGTGTCCTGCGACTGCCACGCTGACACAACAACTGAAATTTAAGGGAACCTGTCCCCCCCATGCGTTTTTTACTGAAAGAGCCACATTGTGCAGCAGTAATGCTGCACAAGGAAAAGGTAGCTCTTTTAGTTTTGCTCCTTGCACACACTGAACTTAACACATAAAATGTGTTCCCTAGTACCGTAAAACCGTCCCGGAGGTGGGACTTTCCTTCATAATGGGATGCAGCACAGCCGTCATCCCTACCCCCTGGGCACCGTGCGCCGCCTCCTTAGCGTTGTTTGAATCTGTCCCGTAGCCTGCGCTATTATGTTCAACCTTGGCCATGCGCAGAAAGCACTGTCCGTCTTCTGACATCATTTGGTGTCAGGCGGACTGGGCCTGTGCGACCGCGCTGCCCGAGATCCCGCCTCGCAGTCTCTTCTGATTTAATCATACTGCGGGCCTGGGATCCATGGGAATGTGCAGTGCATATCTTCACCTCAGGCTCTCACTCATCTCCCTCCGCCTTCTTCAGACTGTGCGCCGTCAGCTGATCCCTACTAGCATGCCACGGCCGTGACGCCACACAGTCTGAAGAAGCCGAAACGAGGTGAGTGAGAGGCGAAGATATGCACTGCGCATGCCCATGGATCCCAGGCCCGCAGTGTGATTACATTAGATGACACTGCAAGGTGGGATCTCGGGCAGCGCGGCCGCACAGGCCAGCCAGCCTGACAACAAATGATGTCAGAAGACGGGTAGCGCTAACTGTGGAATGGCCAAGGTTGAGGGACAGAGTCAAACAACGCTGAGGAGGCGGCGCACAGCGCCTAGGGGGTAGGAATAATGGCTGTGCTGCATCACATTACGAAGGAAAGTCCCACCTCCGGGACGCTTTCACTGTATCAGGGGACACATTTTATAACTGATTAGTTCTGTGTTTGCAAGGAGCATAATTAAAAAAGCCACCTTTTCCTTTTGCAGCATTAGTGCTGCACAAGTTGGCTCTTTCAGCTACAAATGCCTCGGGGGGAGGGGTTAAAGGTTACCTTTCAACTTGCTCCAATTAGGACTCAGCCTACATTCTGCTCCTCCTGCTTTCCCTGGGCTTCAACACCGCCAGTTGCTGCCCGGAAGTGCTGTCTGCACAGTCAACACTCGCTCCTGTGTTAGTGGGGTTCAGTAACGCCAGCTGCTCCCCTGCTGTGTTGCGGCAATAACTCTAGCCTGCTCCTCCTGCTATCCCTGGGCTCTAACACCGCCAGTTGGTGCCCGGAAGTGCTGTCAGCACAGAGAAAAACACTCATTCCTGTGTTAGTGGGGTTCAGTAACGCCAGATGCTCCCCTGCTGTGTTGTGGCAATAACTTTAGCCTGCTCCTCCTGCTATCCCTGGGCTCTAACACCGCCAGTTGGTGCCCGGAAGTGCTGTCTGCACAGAGAAAAACACTCCCTCCTGTGTTAGTGAGGTTCAGTAATGCCAGATGCTCCCCTGCTGTGTTGCGGCAATAACTCTAGCCTGCTCCTCCTGCTATCCCTGGGCTCTAACACCGCCAGTTGGTGCCCAGAAGTGCTGTCTGCACAGAGAAAAACACTCGCTCCTGTGTTAGTGGGGTTCAGTAACGCCAGCTGCTCCCCTGCTGTGTTGCGGCAATAACTCTAGCCTGCTCCTCCTGCTATCCCTGGGCTCTAACACCGCCAGTTAGTGCCTGGAAGTGCTGTCTGCACAGAGAAAAACACTCGCTCCTGTGTTAGTGGGGTTCAGTAATGCCAGCTGCTCAACTGCTGTGTTGCGGCAATATCTCTAGCCTGCTCCTCCTGCTATCCCTGGGCTCTAACACCGCCAGTTGGTGCCCAGAAGTGCTGTCTGCACAGAGAAAAACACTCGCTCCTGTGTTAGTGGGGTTCAGTAACGCCAGCTGCTCCCCTGCTGTGTTGCGGCAATAACTCTAGTCTGCTCCTCCTGCTATTTCTGGGCTCTAACACCGCCAGTTGGTGCTCGGAAGTGCTGTCTGCACAGTCAACACTTGCTGCCGTGTTATTGGGGATCAGTAACGCCAGATGCTCCCCTGCTGTGTTGCGGCAATAAGTAAAGTCTGCTCCTCCTGCTTTCCCTGGGCTTCAACACCTCCAGTTGATGCTCAGAAGTGCCGTCTGCACAGTCAAAACACATGACCCAGTGTTATTGGGTTTCAGTAACGTCAGCTGATCCCCAGCTGTGTATCCGGCAATGTGTCCTGAGACCGCCACGCTGACACAACAACTGAAATTTAAGGGAACCTGTCCCCACCAGGCGTTTGTTACTGAAAGAGCCACCTTGTGCAGCAGTAATGCTGCACAAGGAATTGTGCAACAGTAATGCTGCACAAGGAAAAGGTAGCTCTTTAGTTTTGCTCCTTGCACACGCTGAACTTAACACATATAAAATGTGTCCCCTAGTACCGTAAAACCGTCCCGGAGGTGGGACTTTCCTTCGTAATGGGACGCAGCACAGCCGTCATGCCTACCCCCTTGGCGCCGTGCGCCGCCTCCTTAGCGTTGTTTGAATCTGTCCCGTAGCCTGCGCTATTATGTTCAACCTTGGCCATGCGCAGATAGCGCTGCCCGTCTTCTGACATCATTTGGTGTCAGGCGGACTGGCCTGTGCGGCCGCGCTGCCCGAGATCCCGCCTCGCAGTCTCTTCTGATTTAATCATACTGCGGGCCTGGGATCCATGGGAATGTGCAGTGCATATCTTCACCTCAGGCTCTCACTCATCTCCCTCCGCCTTCTTCAGACTGTGCGCCGTCAGCTGATCCCTACTAGCATGCCACGGCCGTGACGCCACACAGTCTGAAGAAGCCGAAACGAGGTGAGTGAGAGGCGAAGATATGCACTGCGCATGCCCATGGATCCCAGGCCCGCAGTGTGATTACATTAGATGACACTGCAAGGTGGGATCTCGGGCAGCGCGGCCGCACAGGCCAGCCAGCTTGACAACAAATGATGTCAGAAGACGGGTAGCGCTAACTGTGGAATGGCCAAGGTTGAGGGACAGAGTCAAACAACGCTGAGGGGGCGGCGCACAGCGCCTAGGGGGTAGGAATAATGGCTGTGCTGCATCACATTACGAAGGAAAGTCCTACCTCCGGGACGCTTTCACTGTATCAGGGGACACATTTTATAACTGTTTAGTTCTGTGTTTGCAAGGAGCATAATTAAAAAAGCCACCTTTTCCTTTTGCAGCATTAGTGCTGCACAAGTTGGCTCTTTCAGCTACAAATGCCTCGGGGGGAGGGGTTAAAGGTTACCTTTCAACTTGCTCCAATTAGGACTCAGCCTACATTCTGCTCCTCCTGCTTTCCCTGGGCTTCAACACCGCCAGTTGCTGCCCGGAAGTGCTGTCTGCACAGTCAACACTCGCTCCTGTGTTAGTGGGGTTCAGTAACACCAGCTGCTCCCCTGCTGTGTTGCGGCAATAACTCTAGCCTGTTCCTCCTGCTATCATTGGGCTCTAACACCACCAGATGGTGCCCGGAAGTGCTGTCTGCACAGATAAAAACACTCGCTCCTGTGTTAGTGGGTTCAGTAACACCAGCTGCTCCCCTGCTGTGTTGCGGCAATAACTCTAGCCTGCTCCTCCTGCTATCCCTGGGCTCTAACACCGCCAGTTGGTGCCCGGAAGTGCTGTCAGCACAGAGAAAAACACTCATTCCTGTGTTAGTGGGGTTCAGTAACGCCAGATGCTCCCCTGCTGTGTTGTGGCAATAACTTTAGCCTGCTCCTCCTGCTATCCCTGGGCTCTAACACCGCCAGTTGGTGCCCGGAAGTGCTGTCTGCACAGAGAAAAACACTCCCTCCTGTGTTAGTGAGGTTCAGTAATGCCAGATGCTCCCCTGCTGTGTTGCGGCAATAACTCTAGCCTGCTCCTCCTGCTATCCCTGGGCTCTAACACCGCCAGTTGGTGCCCAGAAGTGCTGTCTGCACAGAGAAAAACACTCGCTCCTGTGTTAGTGGGGTTCAGTAACGCCAGCTGCTCCCCTGCTGTGTTGCGGCAATAACTCTAGCCTGCTCCTCCTGCTATCCCTGGGCTCTAACACCGCCAGTTAGTGCCTGGAAGTGCTGTCTGCACAGAGAAAAACACTCGCTCCTGTGTTAGTGGGGTTCAGTAACGCCAGCTGCTCCCCTGCTGTGTTGCGGTAATAAATCTAGCCTGCTCCTCCTGCTATCCCTGGGCTCTAACACCGCCAGTTGATGCCCGGAAGTGCTGTCTGCACAGAGAAAAACACTCGCTCCTGTGTTAGTGGGGTACAGTAACGCCAGCTGCTCCCCTGCTGTTTTGCAGCAGTAACTCTATCCTGCTCCTCCTGCTATCCCTGAGTTCTAACACCGCCAGTTGGTGCCCGGCAGTGCTACCCCCTTGGTGCCGTGCGCCGCCTCCTTAGCGTTGTTTGAATCTGTCCCGTAGCCTTCAATATTATGTTCAACCTTGGCCATGCGCAGTTAGCGCTGCCCGTCTTCTGACATCATTTGGTGTCAGGCGGACTGGGCCTGTGCGGCCGCGCTGCCCGAAATCCCGCCTCACAGACTCTTCTGATTTAATCATACTGCGGGCCTGGGATCCATGGGCATGCGCAGTGCATATCTTCACCTCAGGCTCTCACTCATCTCCCTCCGCCTTCATCAGACTGTGTGCCGCCATCTGATCCCTACTTCCATGCCACAGCCGTGACGCCGCACAGTCTGAAGAAGCCGAAAGGAGGTGAGTGAGAGGCGAAGATATGCACCGCGCATGCCCATGGATCCCAGGCCCGCAGTGTGATTACATTAGATGACACTGCGAAGCGGGATCTCGGGCACCGCGGCCGCACAGGCCAGCCAGCCTGACAACAAATGATGTCAGAAGACGGGCAGCGCTAACTGCGCATGGCCAAGGTTGAACATAACAGCGCAGGCTCCGGGACAGATTCACACAACGCTGAGGAGGCGGTGCACAGCGCCAAGAAGGTAGGAGTAACGGCCGTGCTGCGTCCCATTACAAAGGAAAGTCCCATCTCCGGGATGGTTTCACTGTATCAGGGGACACATTTTATAAGTGTTTAGTTCTGCGTTTGCAAGGAGCAGTTGGTTCCCGGAAGTGCTGTCTGCACAGAGAAAAACACTCGCTCCTGTGTTAGTGGGATTCATTAACACCAGCTGCTCCCCTGCTGTGTTGCAGCAATAACTGTAGCCTGCTCCTCCTGCTAATCCTGGGCTCTAACACCACCAGTTGGTGCCCGGAAGTGCTGTCTGCACAGAGAAAAACACTCGCTCCTGTGTTAGTGGGGTTCAGTAATGCCAGCTGCTCAACTGCTGTGTTGCGGCAATATCTCTAGCCTGCTCCTCCTGCTATCCCTGGGCTCTAACACCGCCAGTTGGTGCCCAGAAGTGCTGTCTGCACAGAGAAAAACACTCGCTCCTGTGTTAGTGGGGTTCAGTAACGCCAGCTGCTCCCCTGCTGTGTTGCGGCAATAACTCTAGTCTGCTCCTCCTGCTATTTCTGGGCTCTAACACCGCCAGTTGGTGCTCGGAACTGCTGTCTGCACAGTCAACACTTGCTGCCGTGTTATTGGGGTTCAGTAACGCCAGATGCTCCCCTGCTGTGTTGCGGCAATAAGTAAAGTCTGCTCCTCCTGCTTTCCCTGGGCTTCAACACCTCCAGTTGATGCTCAGAAGTGCCGTCTGCACAGTCAAAACACATGACCCAGTGTTATTGGGTTTCAGTAACGTCAGCTGATCCCCAGCTGTGTATCCGGCAATGTGTCCTGAGACCGCCACGCTGACACAACAACTGAAATTTAAGGGAACCTGTCCCCACCAGGCGTTTGTTACTGAAAGAGCCACCTTGTGCAGCAGTAATGCTGCACAAGGAATTGTGCAACAGTAATGCTGCACAAGGAAAAGGTAGCTCTTTAGTTTTGCTCCTTGCACACGCTGAACTTAACACATATAAAATGTGTCCCCTAGTACCGTAAAACCGTCCCGGAGGTGGGACTTTCCTTCGTAATGGGACGCAGCACAGCCGTCATGCCTACCCCCTTGGCGCCGTGCGCCGCCTCCTTAGCGTTGTTTGAATCTGTCCCGTAGCCTGCGCTATTATGTTCAACCTTGGCCATGCGCAGATAGTGCTGCCCGTCTTCTGACATCATTTGGTGTCAGGCGGACTGGCCTGTGCGGCCGCGCTGCCCGAGATCCCGCCTCGCAGTCTCTTCTGATTTAATCATACTGCGGGCCTGGGATCCATGGGCATGCTCAGTGTATATCTTCACCTCAGGCTCTCACTCATCTCCCTCCACCTTCTTCAGACTGTGCGCCGTCATCTGATCCCTACTTCCATGCCACGGCCGTGAAGCCGCACAGTCTGAAGAAGCCGAAAGGAGGTGAGTGAGAGGCGAAGATATGCACCGCGCATGCCCATGGATCATAGGCCCGCAATGTGATTACATTAGGCGACACTGCGAAGCGGGATCTCGGGCAGCGCGGCCGCACAGGCCAGCCAGCCTGACAACAAATGATGTCAGAAGATGGGCAGTGCTAACTGCGCATGGCTAAGGTTGAACATAACAGCGCAGGCTCTGGGACAGATTCAAACAATGCTGAGGAGGCGACACACAGCACCAAGGGGGTAGGAGTAAAGGCTGTGCTGTGTCCCATTACAAAGGAAAGTCCCACCTCCGGGATGGTTTCACTGTATCAGGGGACACATTTTATAAGTGTTTAGTTCTGCGTTTGCAAGGAGCATAATTAAAAGAGCCACCTTTTCCTTTTGCAGCATTAGTGCTGCACAAGTTGGATCTTTCAGCTACAAACGCCTTGGGGGGGATTAAAGGTTACCTTTCAACTTGCTCCAATTAGGCCTCAACCTACATTCTGCTCCTCCTGCTTTCCTTGGGCTTCATCACCGCCAGTTGCTGCCCGGAAGTGCTGTCTGCACAGTCAACACTCGCTCATGTGTTAGTGGGTTTCAGTAACGCCAGCTGCTCCCCTGCTGTGTTGCGGCAATAACTCTATCCTGCTCCTCCTGCTATCCCTGGGCTGTAACACCGCCAGTTGGTGCCCGGAAGTGGTGTCTGCACAGATAAAATCACTCGCTCGTGTGTTAGTGGGGTTCAGTAACGCCAGCTGCTCCCCTGCTGTGTTGCAGCAATAACTCTAGCCTGCTCCTCCTGCTATCTCTGGGCTCTAACCACCAGTTGGTGCCCGGAAGTGCTGTCTGCACAGAGAAAAACACTCTCTCCTGTGTTAGTGGGATTCAGTAATGCCAGCTGCTCCCCTGCTGTGTTGCGGCAATAACTCTAGCCTGCTCCTCCTGCTATCCCTGGGCTCTAACACCGCCAATTGGTGCCCAGAAGTGCTGTCTGCACAGAGAAAAACACTCGCTCCAGTGTTAGTGGGGTTCAGTAACGCCAGCTGCTCCCCTTCTGTGTTGCGGCAATAACTCTAGCCTGCTCCTCCTGCTATTTCTGGGCTCTAACACCGCCAGTTGGTGCCCGGAAGTGCTGTCTGCACAGAGAAAAACACTCGCTCCTGTGTTAGTGGGGTTCATTAAAGCCAGCTGCTCCCCTGCTGTGTTGCAGCAATGGCTCTAGTCTGCTCCTCCTGCTATCCCTGGGCTCTAACACCGCCAGTTGGTGCCCGGAAGTGCTGTCTGCACATAGAAAAACACTCGCTCCTGTGTTAGTGGGGTTCAGTAACGCCAGCTGCTCCCCTGCTGTGTTGCGGCAATAACTCTAGCCTGCTCCTCCTGCTATTTCTGGGCTCTAACACTGCCAGTTGGTGCCCGGAAGAGCTGTCTGCACAGAGAAAAACACTCGCTCCTGTGTTAGTGGGGTTCAGTATCGCCAGCTGCTCCCCTGCTGTGTTGCGGCAATAACTCTAGCCTGCTCCTCCTGCTATCCCTGGGCTCTAACACCGCCAGTTGGTGCTCGGAAGTGCTGTCTGCACAGTCAACACTTGCTGCCGTGTTTTCGGGGTTCAGTAATGCCAGCTGCTCCCTTGCTGTGTTGCAGCAATAAGTATAGTCTGCTCCTCCTGCTTTCCCTGGGCTTCAACACCGCCAGTTGATGCTCAGAAGTGTCGTGTGCACAGTCAAAACACATGACCCAGTATTATTGGGTTTCAGTAACGTCAGCTGATCCCCAGCTGTGTATCCGGCAATGTGTCCTGCGACCGCCACGCTGACACAACAACTGAAATTTAAGGGAACCTGTCCCCACCCAGGTATTTGTTACTGAAAGAGCCACCTTGTGCAGCAGTAATGCTGCACAAGGAATTGTGCAGCAGTAATGCTGCACAAGGAAAAGTTAGCTCTTTAGTTTTGCTCCTTGCACACGCTGAACTTAACACATATAAAATGTGTCCCCTGGTACCGTAAAACCGTCCCGGAGGTGGGACTTTCCCTCATAATGGGAAGCAGCACAGCCGTCATCCCTACCCCCTTGGCGCCGTGCGCCGTCTCCTTAGCGTTGTTTGAATATGTCCCATAGCCTGCGCTATAATGTTCAACCTTGGCCATGCGCAGTTAGCGCTGCCCGTCTTCTGACATCATTTGGTGTCAGGCGGACTGGGCCTGTGCGGCCGCGCTGCCCGAGATCCCGCCTCACAGTCTCTTCTGATTTAATCATACTGCGGGCCTTGGATCCATGGGCATGCACAGTGCATATCTTCACCTCAGGCTCTCACTCATCTCCCTCTGCCTTCTTCAGACTATGCGCCGTCATCTGATCTCTACTTCCATGCCACGGCCGTGAAGCCGCACAGTCTGAAGAAGCCGAAAGGAGGTGAGTGAGAGGCGAAGATATGCACCGCGCATGCCCATGGATCCCAGGCCCGCAATGTGATTACATTAGACGACACTGCGAAGCGGGATCTCGGGCAGCGCGGCCGTACAGGTCAGCCAGCCTGACAACAAATGATGTCAAAAGACGGGCAGTGCTAACTGCGCATGGCCAAGGTTGAACATAACAGCGCAGATTCCGTGACAGATTGAAATGCTTAGAAGGCGGCGCACGGTGCCAAGGGGGTAGGAATAACGGCTGTGCTGTGTACCATTACGAAGGAAAGTCCCACCTAAGGGACGGTTTCACTGTATCAGGGGACACATTTTATAAGTGTTTAGTTCTGCGTTTGCAAGGATCATAATTAAAAGAGCCACCTTTTCATTTTGCAGCATTAGTGCTGCACAAGTTGGCTCTTTCAGCTACAAACGCCTGGGGGGGTTAAAGGTTACCTTTAAACTTACTCCAATTAGGCCTCAGCCTACACTCTGCTCCTCCTGCTTTCCCTGGGCTTCAACACCGCCAGTTGCTGCCCGGAAGTGCTGTCTGCACAGTCAACACTTGCTGCCATGTTAGTGGGTTTCACTAACGCCAGCTGCTCCCCTGCTGTGTTGCCGCAATAACTCTAGCCTGCTCCTCCTGCTATCCCTGGGCTCTAACACCGCCAGTTGGTGCCCGGAAGTGCTGTCTGCACAGAGAAAAACACTCGCTCCTGTGTTAGTGGGGTTCAGTAACGCCAGCTGCTCCCCTGCTGTGTTGCGGCAAGAACTCCAGCCTGCTCCTCCTGCTATCCCGGGGCTCTAACACCGCCAGTTGGTGCTCGGAAGTGCTGTTTGCACAGTCAACAGTTGCTCCTCTGTTATTGGGTTTCAGTAATGTCAGCTGATCCCCAGCTGTGTCTCCGGCAATGTGTCCTGCGACCGTCACGCTGACACTCCATCAGATGTTAAACTGCCTCGAGTGCAGGCTTCGGCCTAAACTCTGCTCCTCCTGCTGACCCTGGGCTCCAACTCCGCTAGTTGCTGCCCGGAAGTGCTGTTTGCACAGTCAACAGTTGCTCCTCTGTTATTGGTTTTCAGTAATGTCAACTGATCCCCAGCTGTGTATCCGGCAATGTGTCCTGCAAACGCTACGCTGACACAAAAACACAAATTAAAGGGAACCTGTCCCCCCCAGGCGCTTGTAACTAGAAGAGCCAACTTGTGCAGCACTAATGCTGCATTTTTACAAGGTGGCTTATTTAGTTATTCTCCTTGCACACGCAGAACTAAACACATATAAAATGTGTCCCCTGATACCATTAAACCGTCCCTGAGGTGTGACTTTCCTTCGTAATGACACGCAGCAACCCCCTTGGCGCTGTGCGCCGACTTCTCAGCTTTGTTTGAATCTGTCCCGGAGCCTGCGCTGTTATGTTATCCCTTGGCCATGTGCAGTTAGTTCTGCCCGTCTCCTGACATCATTTGTTGTCAGGCTAGCTGCGCCTGTGCGGCCGCCCTGCCCGATGTAACGTCCCGCAGTGTCTTACTTATTCTCACTGCGGGGCTGTGATATGCGCGGTGCATATCTTCACCTCTCACTCATCTCCTTCCGCCTTCTTTAGACTGTGCGGCTTCACGGCCATGACATGTGAGTAGGGATCAGCTGACGCCACACAGTCTGAAGCAGGCGTAAGGACATGAGTGAGAGGTGAAGATATTTACTGCGCAAGGCCATGAATCCCAGCCCCGCAGTGTGAATAAATCAGAAGACACTTCGGGGCTGGGATTCATGGGCACGCGCGGTGCATATCTTCGCCTCTCACTCATCTCCTTCCACCTTCTTTAGACTCTGCGGCTTCACGGCCGAGGCATGTGAGTAGGGATCAGCTGACGCCGCACAGTCTGAAGCAGGCGTAAGGACATGAGTGAGAGGCAAAGATATTTACTGCGCAAGGCCATGAATCCCAGCCCCGCAGTGTGAATAAATCAGAAGACACTGCGGGGCTGGGATTCATGGGCAGCGCCACCGCACAGGCTGACATCAAATGATGTCAGAAGATGGGCAGCGCTAACAGCGCATGGCCAAGGGATAACATAACAGCGCAGACTCCGGTACACAAATAAGCAATGCTCAGGAGGCTGCGCCCAGCGCCAAGGGGGTATTTTTGACAGCGGTGCTGCTTCTCATTAAGAAGGAAAGTCCCGCCTCCCTGACGGTTTCACGGTATGAGTGGCACAATTTTATAAGTGTTTCGTTCAGCGTGTGCAAGGAGAATAATTAAAAGAGCCACCTTTTCCTTGTGCAGCATTACTGCTGCACAAGGTGGCTCTTCTAGTTACTAAGGCCTGGGGGGTTTAAAGGTTCCAGTACCGTCAGCTGGTTCCGGGCAGAGCCTTTGGCTTAGGTGCCTCCTTCTGGGTATCTGAGTTCCACCAACGTCAGGTGGTCCTTGGTAGTTCTTTCTGGCACGGGTACCTTCTGCTTAGTAACCGGGCTCCAGTACCGACAGCTGGTCCTCGGTTATTCCATTGGCTCTTTTACCTTCTGCTACCCATCCGGGTTCCAGTACCATCAGCTGTTTCTCGGCAGTGTCTTTTGCTCTTGTACCTTCTGCTCCCCATCCTGGTTCCTTCTGCTACCCATCCGGGTTCCAGTACCATCAGCTGTTTCTCGGCAGTGTCTTTTGCTCTTGTACCTTCTGCTCCCCATCCTGGTTCCTTCTGCTACCCATCCGGGTTCCAGTACCATCAGCTGTTTCTCGGCAGTGTCTTTTGCTCTTGTACCTTCTGCTCCCCATCCTGGTTCCAGTACCGTCAGCTGGTTCCAGGCAGAGCCTTTGGCTTAGATGCTTCCTTCTGGGTATCCTAGTTCCACCAACATCAGGTGGTCCTTGGTAGTGCTTTCTGGCACGGGTACCTCCTGCTTAGTAACCGGGTTCCAGTACCGTCAGCTGGTCCTTGGTTGTTCCATTGGCTCTTTTACCTTCTGCTACCCATCCGGGTTCCAGTACCATCAGCTGTTTCTCGGCAGTGTCTTTTGCTCTTGTATCTTCTGCTCCCCATCCTGGTTCCAGTACCGTCAGCTGGTTCCGGGCAGAGCCTTTGGCTTAGATGCCTCCTTCTGGGTATCCGAGTTCCACCAACGTCAGGTGGTCCTTGGTAGTGCTTTCTGGCACGGGTACCTCCTGCTTTGTAACCGGGTTCCAGTACCGTCAGCTGGTCCATGGTAGTTCCATTGGCTCTTGGACCTTCGGTTAGCCATCCGGGTTCCAGTACTGTCAGCTGGTTCTTGGCATTTCCTCAGCCTTCTTGTAACTTCTGCTACATTTCCAAGTTCAAGACCCTAAAGACGACGACCCTGAAGACCACCCCTAAGATGACGATGACCCCATAGACGATGACCCCTGAGACGACGACCCCTGAGACGACGACCCTGGAGACGACGACCCTGAAGACCACCCCGAAGACGACGATGACCCTGGATACGACGACCCTGGAGACGACGACCCTGGAGACCGAGAAGCAGAAGAACAAGAAGCTGCAGAACAAAGAGCAGAAGAACATTAAGCATAGGACTAAACATCAGAGCAAAAGATATTATCTAAATTATAAGCAGAAGAAGACAAAGCAGTGTATGGGGGTGAGTCCGTTCCTCCTCGTGGTGCCCCTGGAAAAAGCCTGCTGCTGCAGGCCTAACTGAACGTGGACAAATCCTGTTGTAACTCTTTTGTGACAGGCAGAACGGAAGGTGTAACCTTCAAACTTTTATAGATAACAACTACAGGAATGCCTGTCACAAATAAGAATATGATGAAGAAGTAGAATATGAAGAAGAATAATAGTTGAATAGAAAGAATATGAAGAATGTAACAAAAAAGAATAATAGATAGAAGATGAAGAAGATGAATAAGGTGAAGAAGAAGTTGATGTAAAAGATGCTGCTGCTGAGGATGATGAAGAAGAAAGTGTCGGAGAAGTAAAAAAGAAGGTGAAGAGCATGGAAGTAGTGAAACATCAATATCTGACAAAATATAAAAAATCTTAACATAGTCAATATCTTTGTAACTCCAAACGTCTTAAAAAAAATTGAAATTCCTGCTATTCCATTTGATTGGGCTAAACCTCTATGCCTTTAATGTCTCCGCCACCTCCCCCAATACATCCTACATTATTCTTAGTTGTTTTCCTTCATGTAGAATGAACCTACAAGGAAAGAAAGAGTTTATTTTAATACTAATATTTTGGTCCCATTGACTTGCATTGGTATCGGGTATCGGCGATATCCGATATTTTTTGAATATCGGCCGATCCAATCCGATACCGATACTTTTGGATATCGGAAGGTATCGCTCAACACTAGTCGTTGCTGTTTTGCCGCAACCAATCAGCGACTTGGGATTCCGTGACAGACAGAAAGACAGACAGACAGAAGGACAGACAGAAAGATGGAAGTGACCCTTAGACAATTATATAGTAGACTAGATGGTGGCCCGATTCTAACGCATCGGGCATTCTAGAATATGTATGTCCACGTAGTATATTGCCCAGTGACATAATATATTGCCCAGCCACGTAGTATATTGCCCAGTGATGTATTATATTGCCCAGTGACGTAGTATATTGCCCAGCGACGTAGTATATTGCCCAGTGATGTTGTATATTGCCCAGCCACGTAGTATATTGCCCAGCGATGTAGTATATTGCCCAGCCACGTAGTACATTGCCCAGTGACATAGTATATTGCCCAGTGATGTAGTATATTGCCCAGTGACGTAGTATATTGCCTAGTGACGTTGTATATTGCCCAGCCACATAGTATATTGCCCAGCGACATAGTATATTGCCCAGCCACATAGTATATTGCCCAGCGACGTAGTATATTGCCCAGTGACGTAGTATATTGGCCAGTGACGTAGTATATTGCCCAGTGACATAGTATATTGCCCAGTGACGTAGTATACAGCAAAGAGCCACGTAGTATATTGTACAGCGACGTAGTATACAGCACAGAGCCACGTAGTAAATTGCCCAGCCACGTAGTATATTGGGCAGTCACGTAGTATATTGCCCAGCTACATAGTATATTGCCCAGCCACGTATGTCACAGGTTAAAAAAATTAAAAATAAACATATACTCACCTTCCGCAGGCGCGCTGTAGTTCTGTCGCCTGTGTGGGGTGCAGGCGGCAGCTTCCAGTCCCAGGGTGTGATGACGTCGCGGTCACGTGACCGTGATGTCATGGCAGTTCCTTCTCGTGCAGGCGCGCAGGACCTGTGATGACGTCGCGGTCACATGACCGTGTCGTCATGGCAGGTCCTTCTCCCAGACCATCCTTGCCACCGGAACGTGCCGCTTGCATGGACCGGCCGGAGCATTGCGAGGAGCGGGAAAGGCGGCGGAAGGTGAGTATATAATGATTTTTTTTTTTTTTATTATTATTTTTAACATTAGATGCTTTTACTATTGACACTGCATAGTAAAAACTTGGTCACACAGGGTTAATAGCGGCGGTAACAGAGTGCATTACCCGCGCATAACGCGGTCCGTTACCGCCGGCATTAACCCTGTGTGAGCGGTGACCGGAGGGGTGTATGTGGGCGCCGGGCACTGAGTGCGGGGAGTAAGGAGCGACCATTTTCTTCCGGACTGTGCGCGTCGGTGATTGGTCGTGGCAACGGTCATGGGCGTTTTGCCACGACCAATCAGCGACTTGGATTCCATGACAGAGGCCGCCACCAATGAATATCCATGACAGAAAGACAGAAAGAAGGACAGGCAGACGGAAGTGACCCTTAGACACTTATATAGTAAACTAGATGGTGGCCCGATTCTAACGCATCGGGTATTCTAGAATATGTATGTGTAGTGTATAGCACAGCCCACGTAGTACATTGCGCAGCCCACTCAGTACATTGCGCAGCTCACGCAGTACATTGCGCAGCCCATGCTGTACATTGCGCAGCCCACGCAGTACATAGCGCAGCCCACGTAGTATATTGCGCAGCCCACATTGTATATTGCGCAGCCCACGTATTATATTGCGCAGCCCACGTAGTATATTGCGCAGCCCACATAGTATATTGCGCAGCCCACGTTGTATATTGCACAGCCCACGTATATAGCAATATGGGCATGATAACCCTGTTAAAAAAAAAGAATTAAAATAAAAAATAGTTATATACTCACCGTCCATTGGCGCCTGGATCCAGGAAGCGGTTGCCGACGCTTGGGATCCAACGAAGCTGCGCCGAGCCGCTCGCGCCGGCCGCCATCTTCCGTTCCCAGGATGCATTGCAAAATTACCCAGAAGACTTAGCGGTCTCGCGAGACTGCTAAGTCTTCTGGGTAATTTCGCAATGAATCATGGGGAACGGAAGATGGCGGCCGGCGCTAGCGGCTTGGCGGACTACGGAGTGTAAGTATAGCAGGTTTTTTGTTTTTTTTATTATTTTTAACATGAATTTTTTTTTACTATTGATGCCGCATAGGCTGCATCAATAGTAAAAAATTGGGGACACACAGGGTTAATAGCAGCGGTTACGGAGTGCGTTACCCACGGCATAACGCGGTCCGTTACCACCGGCATTAACCCTGTGTGAGCGGTGACTGGAGGGGTGTATGCGGGCGCCGGGCAGTGAGTGCGGGGAGTAAGGAGAGGCCATTTTCTTCCGGACTGTGCGCTTCGCTGATTGGTCGTGGCAATGGTCGTGGGCGTTTTGCCACGACCAATCAGTGACTTGGATTCCATGACAGACAGAGGCCGCGACCAATGAATATCCGTGACAGACAGAAGGACAGACAGACGGAAGTGACCCTTAGACAATTATATAGTAGATTAGGTCAAATTAAGGTACCTGGTGCCTAAATTGTCTGCACCTATCAATAACATTTTCATTTAGGCTTTATATTTGTGCAGTGCAATATATTTGGAAATAGGTGCAATTAATAGGCTTATTGTCTTCATTTGTTTATATCCTCTAATCATAAGGTTATTATTGGGGATATGTGCTTACTTGTTTAAATCCTTATTCCCTGTTTTTTCACTCTTTGTCCTCCTTTTTCTCCCCCAAACACAACATTTAGTTCTAACACACTTTTAGGACATCTCACCTTGTATATTTCTGAATAATTGTGTCTGCCGTCTGACTCCTTTCCTCTCCTTCACTTTAGGGCATATTAGGGAGAGTCTACGTTGAGCGGGGGAGCCACAGCGCAGGTCCTAGGGTACCAACCTCCACAGTAAGGTAGGGGATTAACAGCTGGACATTAGCATTACCCTGCACTTCCTCATAATGGTCAAACAGCAGACTTTTGTTGGCTCTATGGTTGTTTGTTTGCATGCTATATTTTATTACATATACTATTAAAAGTCAAGTTATACTTTATTCTTATTGGCATAGTGCTTTGTTCGGTGATTTGAATGTTTGTGGCATTTAATATATTCGCTTTAGGTGAAAAATGAATGGAGTGTAGATAAAGCATGCGCACTGCTGATCTATCTGTGGGGCACCAAAGTGCCCTTTTCTGGTGATTGGTGGAAATCTCATGATGGAACTCATATCAATTTAGAAATTATCACCTTTTAGAGATAGGACCATCCTGAGTTGGTACACCTTGTCAAGGTGGGATGGCTTATACGCGTTTTTCATCAAAGCAATGTCAACTAAGCACCCTATGCTACTTACATGTACTATTAATATTTACTTATTCACTTACTGCAGGGTATTTGCTCATTTTGTTTTTATCTCAGATTAAATTTTAACGCTTCAACATCATGACAAAATAAAAGGACATTTGAAAAATTATGCTGACATAAAGTAGACATAAAGGAAATGTTAGTCATGTCACACAAAATAGCTAATAAATATCTGGTTTAATGATATAACCATTCAAAGTTTGAAAATCACAATTTTTTTTTACATTTTCATTAAATTTCAGATAATTTCATAACAAAATGATAAACTTATCGACCTAAATTCTTCAAGCTGTTATAAAGCATTCTAATTTAGGCTACTTTCACACTTCCGTCTTCTGTGGTCTGTCGCAATCTGTCGCAAAAAAACGGATCCTGCAAATGTGCCCGCAGGAACCGTTTTTTTGCCATACACTTCAATGAACGACGGATTGCGACGGATGTACACACGTCGCATCCATCGTGCGACAGATGCGTCGTGTTTTTGCGGTCCGTTGGGACAAAAAAACGTTCCATGCAATGTTTTTTTGTCCGTGGGTTCCGCTTTTTCCGACCACGCAAGCGCGGACGGAACTCCGTCCCCTCCTCCTCCTGCGTCGTAAGACTGCATCCGCTGCCCACGTTGTGCTAAATTTAGTACAACGTCCGTCAGTACGTCGGGCCGACGGTTTGCGACGGCCCCGTACCGACGGAAGTGTGAAAGTAGCCTTACTGAGATAATGACTTTTGAGTTTTCATTGGCTGTAGGCCATAATCATCATCATTAACAGAAATAAACACTTGAAATAGCTCACTCTGTAATGACTCTATATAACATATGAGTTTCACTTTTTGTATTGAAGAACGGAAATAAATTAACTTTTTGATGATATTCTAATTTAGTGAGAAGCACCTGTAGACCTATAGATAGATAGATATGGGATAGATAGAGAGACAGACGGATACACTGTAGTATACATAGCTTTTTTTTAAAAGGAATTTTTTTTAGGAGACTTGAACCTGTAATCGTTTGATTAATTGTACTACATAATTTAGTACTACAGAATTGCATTATATCATGAAATTAATGTTTTATGGCTGAAGCATTTCCATGGTATGTAGTGGGCTCAGTTACTGAGCTTGCACAATACACATGGGCTCTGACTGTGACAAAGTTATATTACAATTCACAAAGGGGTTAAAGCGATATTTCCATATAAATAAATTCACAACTATCCACTGGTTAGGTGATAACTGTTAGGTTATGTTCAAAAAGATGCATTTAATAATAATAATACAATGCCAAAAAATAATAAACATGAACTGTAATGTGACGTCAAAACTGTGCATATGTTTTTTCACTTCTTTTAACCATATCAGGGTTTGAAAGCCCTGAAGAAGATACAGAAAGTGATCTGACCATTCTTCCGAAAAACATAACAGACATGAAAGAATCCGCTTCAGCTAAAAGACTGCTGGGGTTTTCTTAAAGCATCTTCTGCTTCTAAACCAATGTGACTATGCTGGTGTCTAAGACACTTCCTGAGGCCAGATGCAGGACTCGGCTATCTCCATTAACCCCTTAAACCCCCAAGGGTGATTTGCACGTTAATGACCGGGCCAATTTTTCCAATTCTGACCACTGTCCCTTTATTAGGTTATAACTCTGGAACGCTTCAACAGATCCCGGTGATTCTGACAATGTTTTCTCGTGACATATTGTACTTCATAACAGTGGTAAAATTTATTTGATATTACCGTATATACTCGAGTATAAGCCGACCCGAGTATAAGCCGACCCCCCTAATTTTGCAACCAAAAACTGGGAAAACTTATTGACTCGAGTATAAGCCTAGGGTGGAAAATGCAGCAGCTACCGGTATATGTCAAAAATAAAAATAGATACCAATAAAAGTAAAATTAATTGAGACATCAGTAGGTTAAGTGTTTTTGAATATCCATATTGAATCAGGAGCCCTATATAATGTTCCATGCAGTTCTTTATGGCCCCATAGATGCCCCATATAATGCTCCATGCAGTTCTTTATGGCCCCATAGATGCCCCATATAATGCTCCAAGCAGTTATGGCCCCATAGATGCCCCATATAATGCTCCATGCAGTTATGGCCCCATAGATGCCCCATATAATGCTCCATGCAGTTATGGCCCCATAGATGCTCCATATAATGCTCCATGCAGTTATGGCCCCATAGATGCTCCATATAATGTTCCATGCAGTTATGGCCCCATATAATGCTCCATATTATACTCCATGCATTTATGGCCCCATAGATGCCCCATATAATGCTCCATGCAGTTATGGCCCCATATAATGCTCCATACAGTTATGGCCCCATAGATGCTCCATATAATGCCCCATATAATGCTCCATGCAGTTTTGGCCCCATAGTTGCCCCATATAATGCTCCATGCAGTTATGGCCCCATATAATGCTCCATACAGTTATGGCATAATACTTAATGGAACCAATTTATTAAATAACGATTAAAAAACAACAACCAACGGTAACACCAACAGAAAACATACAGAAAAACACACCGTGGAAAAACTAGTGTGGAGGGACTAAAAGAACCCCTATGCTCCGTCTATGCTGGAGGCTGCCTAGCTGCGGGGGTTGGCGCCCTATGGGATACGTATTGGCGCCCCCGCTCCACGTAGGCTGTCCCTGGGGTCCCTGATACACCCTTATGAACTAGTTGGGCCCCACTACCCACACAATAATGGCTGAAGGACCTCTATGAGCTAGACAAAGACCAATCCTGTGTCTAAGGAGTCCTATACCCCACACTGTGAAATTAAAAACATAACTGAGCACATGAGAAAAAGGCTGTCGGTGGCAATTGCAGAGTGACTAAAATGAATTTCTCCTCGATGGAATGATATTAGTGCGGTTTCATTAATAAATAATTTCCAGGACAATAGCCGCACTTTTCTGAATAAAAAACCATCATGAGGAAGTAGCCACATACAGAGTCTTGCTGCCTCTTTGCAGCTTAATAATGAAGACCATATTGATACTTATCGCAATATTCAGATGCCACCCGCCCTGTGCCTGTGTAGCCTCAACACGTTTCGCCTCTCTGGCTCATCAGGAGGCTCGATTCGATGTCATGTGTCTCGATGTATAATGATGCTGTATAATGTGGAGCACCATTATACATCGAGACACATGACATCGAATCGAGCCTCCTGATGAGCCAGAGAGGCGAAACGCGTTGAGGCTACACAGGCACAGGGCGGGTGGCATCTGAATATTGTGATAAGTATCATTATGGTCTTCATTATTAAGCT
This sequence comes from Ranitomeya variabilis, assembly GCF_051348905.1. Taxonomy (NCBI): domain Eukaryota; kingdom Metazoa; phylum Chordata; class Amphibia; order Anura; family Dendrobatidae; genus Ranitomeya; species Ranitomeya variabilis. The sequence continues at coordinate 519,140,290 of NC_135232.1, forward strand.
GCAAAGAGGCAGCAAGACTCTGTATGTGGCTACTTCCTCATGATGGTTTTTTATTCAGAAAAGTGCGGCTATTGTCCTGGAAATTATTTATTAATGAAACCGCACTAATATCATTCCATCGAGGAGAAATTCATTTTAGTCACTCTGCAATTGCCACCGACAGCCTTTTTCTCATGTGCTCAGTTATGTTTTTAATTTCACAGTGTGGGGTATAGGACTCCTTAGACACAGGATTGGTCTTTGTCTAGCTCATAGAGGTCCTTCAGCCATTATTGTGTGGGTAGTGGGGCCCAACTAGTTCATAAGGGTGTATCAGGGACCCCAGGGACAGCCTACGTGGAGCGGGGGAGCCAATACGTATCCCATAGGGCGCCAACCCCCGCAGCTAGGCAGCCTCCAGCATAGACGGAGCATAGGGGTTCTTTTAGTCCCTCCACATTAGTTTTTCCACGGTGTGTTTTTCTGTATGTTTTCTGTTGGTGTTACCACAGGTTGGTGGTTTTTAAACGTTATTTAATAAATTGGTTCCATTAAGTATTATATGATAATTAGCTGCAAATTCTACTTAAAGCATTAATTATTGTAAAATCCATACAGTTATGGCCCCATAGATGCTCCATATAGTGCTCCATGCAGTTGTTTATGGCCCCATAGATGCTCCATACAGCATTGTGCCACATGTAATGCTGCTGCTGCAATGAAAAAAAAAAATACATACTCACCTCTCGTCGCTGCCCGCTGCTCCTCAGCGTCCCGTCTCTCCGCACTGACTGTTCAGGCAGAGGGCGGCGCGCACACTATGTCATTGCGGCCTCTGACCTGCACAGTTACTGCAAGAGGACGGGAAGACGGAGCGGCACCCGGCGAATGGAACGCGGACAGGTGAATATGAAATACTCACCTGGTCCTGGCGCTCCTGACGCTGTCCCTGCCTGTCCCATGGTACCACAGCTTCTTCCTGTAATGAGCGGTCACTGGTACCGCTCATTACAGTAATGAATATGCGGCTCCGCCCCTATGGGAGGCGAGTCCATATTCATTACTTTAATGAGTGATACCACGTGACCGCTGAATAGAGGAAGAGCTGCAGCGAGGGAGACCATGGGACAGGCTGGGGCAGCGTTAGGAGCGCCAGGAGCAGGTGAGTATGTGACAGTCCTCTCTCCCCCTCACCCGCCGACCCCGCCGCCGAACATGACTCAAGTATAAGCTGAGAGGGGCACTTTCAGCCCAAACATTTGGGCTGAAAATCCCGGCTTATACTCGAGTATATACGGTACTTTTGTTTATTTGTGAAAAAAATGGAAATCTGGCAAAAATTTCGCAATTTTCCAACTTTGAATTTTCATGCCCTTAAATCACAGAGATACAGTATGTCACACAAAATACTTAAGTAACATTTCCCACATGTCTAATTTACATCAGCACAATTTTGGAACCAACATTTTTTTTTGTTAGGGTGTTATAAGGGTTAAAAGTTGACCAGCAATTTCTCATTTTTATAACACCATTTTTTATAGGGACCACATCACATTTGAAGTCACTTTGAGGGGTTTATATATGATAGAAAATACCAAAAAGTTAAACCATTCTAAAAACTGCACCCATCAAGGTGCTCAAAATCACATTCAAGACGTTTATTACCCCTTCAGGTGTTTCACAGGAATTTTTGGAATATTTAAAAAAAAAATCCAAACCCTAACCCCAACTCTAGTACCAACCCTAACTTTAGCCCCAACCCTAACTTTAGCCCCAGCCCTAACTTTAGCCCCAACTCTAACCCTAACTTTACCCCCAACCCTAACTTTAGCCCCAACTCTAACTTTAGCCCCAACCCTAACCCTAACTTTAGCCCCAACCCTAACTTTAGCCCCAACCCTAACCCTAATAGGAAAATGGAAATAAATACATTTAATTATTTTATTATTTTTCCCTAACTAAGGCGGTGATAAAGGGGGGTTTGATTAACGATTTTATGTTTGGCAGCTGTCACACACTAAAAGACGCTTTTTATTGCAAAAAATATTTTTTGCGTTACCACATTCTGAGAGCTATAATTTTTCCATATTTTAGTCCACAGAGTCATGTGAGTTCTTGTTTTTTCTGGGACAATTTGACGTTTTTATTGGTACCATTTTTGGGCACATGACATTTTCTGATCGGTTTTTATTGCAATTTTTGTTAGGCAGAATGAACAAAAACCCAGCAATTCATGAATTTCTTTTGGGAGGGGCGTTTATACCATTCCGCGTTTGGTAAAATTTATAAAGCAGTTTTATTCTTTGGGTCAGTATGATTACAGCGATACCTCATTTATATTTTTTTTTATGTTTTGCCGCTTTTATACAATAAAAACTATTTTAAAGAAAAAATTATTATTTTTGCATCACTTTATTCTGAGGGCTATAACTTTTTTATTTCTTTGCTGATGATGCTGTATGGTGGCTCCATTTTTGCGGGACAAGATGATGTTTTCGGCGGAACCATGTTTATTTATATCAGTCTTTTTGATCGCGTGTTATCCCACTTTTTGTACGGCGGTATAATGATAAAGCATTGTTTTTTGCCTCGTTTTTTATTATTTTTTTATGGTGTTCACTGAAGGGGTTAAGTAGTGGGACAGTTTTATAGGTTGGGTCATTACATCAAGAAATGTATTTATTGGAACAATATATATATTTTTTTATTTGTAGTTTTTTTTAATTTTTTTTTACACATAATATTTTTTTTAAACTTTTTTACTTTGTCCCAGGGAGGGACATCATGGTATAGTGTCAGATTGCTGATCTGACACTTTGCACAGCACTGTGCTGCAGGCTTGCCGGGGCCTGCTCTCAGCAGGTGCTTGCAAGTCACCTCCCTGCAGGACCTGGGGCCTGCAGGGAGGAGACGCTCGGAACAACGCGATCACATCGCGTTGTTCTGAAGGTCTCAGAGAAGCACGCAGGGAGCCCCTCCCTGCGCGATCCTTTCCTATGCCGCTGGAACACTGCAATCATGTTTGATCACACTGTTTCGGGGGTTAATGTGCCGGGAGCGGTCCGTAACTGCTCCTGGCACATAGTGCCGGATGCCAGCTGTAATAATCAGCTGACACCCGGCCGCGATCAACCCCCGTGAGCGTGGCCAATTGCCTATGACGTACTATCCCGTCCCCGGGGAGTTAAGTCCCAGGTCATCTCGACGGGATAGTACATCAAATGGCAGAAAGGGGTTAATGTTATAGATGCAAAATGTCAGCATATGAATGACCAACGCTCCTACATGCTTCTTTTTGTTTTGTCGGTGGACAAACAGTGGACATAGGACATTACTATGACTGGTGAGGTTCCCAGTAGTAGTAGTAATGCTGCACTCACACATTAATATGTCATGTGCTGACCATGGACTGTGATGCATGGACCTTTCATGGGTCTCCTGACCCGAACTTCACAGCCTTAGGGTAAGTTCACAATGAGCGTTTTTGCTGTGGTTTTTTTCTGCAGCAAAAGCTGATATCTTGGCAGGAAAGAAGCTGCAGCAAAAATGCTTGGTTTTTTTGTGTTTTTGGTGAGGCTTTTTTTAATGCGGTTTTGTTGCTATTTTGGTGCGTTTTTTTCATGTGTTATTGTGGCTACCTTGTGTCTCTTTGTGCATGCTAATAAAGTTGAGTGCCCCTAAAGAAAAAACAAACTACTTCCTGGAGAACCATACCATTAGATCTTTTGCAATTCAGCAGCCGCGCACAGTAAAATCACAGCATATACACATACATATATATATATACGTGCCACTGACATCATACGTATCTATCTGTAATCACAGCAGGACCCGGCAGGATAGAATAAACAGATTACATTATAGTGTATAGTGTGTGTGCAGCTTACTGTACATGTATTTAATTATTAAAAGATTACTTTTCTTAAAAAATGGCGTGGGCTCCCACATAATATTCTTATCCAGCAAAGGGAAAGCTGATGGCTGGGGCAGATGTTTATAGCCTCAGAATGGGGTAATACTCCTGGAGCTTGCCAATCTATTAATATCAGCTCATAGCTGCATACTTAGCCTTTACTGGCTACTAAAAGGGAAACCCCCAAAAAATGATGTAGGGTCCCCCTATATTAAATAACCAGCAAAAGATAGACAGACAGCTGTGGGCTGATTTTAGTAGATTACAAAGGGGCCATGGATTTTGCCCCCCCAGGCAAAAAACATCAGTTCTCAGCCATCCCAGAAAAAGTGCATCAATAAGATGTGCCAATTCTGGCATTTAGCCTCACTCTCCCCACTTGTCTTGTAGCATAAGTGTGAACGGCGGTAAGTGTGACTTGTGATTCAGTGAAGAGGTATTTGGAACACATTTAACAAATACCTGTGTGAATTGGTGTGAGTTGCTGAATTGGGAATAGATATATTCACAAGGGGTTAATTAATTTAGGGTGGGCAGGGCCGCCATCAGGGCATTACAGCCATGACTGGCGTATGGGGCCCGGTGGGCAGAGGGGGCCCGCATCGGGCCCCGTCTCATCTGCTTACCGGGCCCCCCCTGCAGGTGCTGCGGCACGCTATTGACGTGCGGGCCCGCACCTGCACGTCAATAGTAAACAGCCGCCAGCCAGTCGGAGGCTGGCAGCTGAGTAGGGCCGCAGTGCGCAGTCGCCGGCATCTGACGTCATTGTCAGCCGCCGGGCCCGGTGAGTGGTGCGTGCGTCTTCAACTGCGTGGAGCCTGCCTGGAGGGAGCTTTGCCCGGCGCAGGAGCACGGCCAGGTAAGAACTCGTGTTTTTTTTTTCTTTGAGAGTGGCGATCCAGGTGGGCCCGGGGCAGAATGCAGGACACGCTGGGGAAGAATGCTGGACACGCTGGGGAAGAATACTGGACATTGGGGCAGTATGCTGGACACGGGGGCAGTATGCTGGACACGGGGGCAGAATGCTGGACACGGGGGCAGAATGCTGGACACGGGGTCAGTATGCTGGACACGGGGGCAGTATGCTGGACACACTGGGGCAGAATGCTGGACACACTGGGGCAGAAATGCTGGACACACTGGGGCAGAAATGCTGGACACACTGGGGCAGAAATGCTGGACACACTGGGGCAGAATGCTGGACACACTGGAGCAGAATGCTGGACAAGGGGGCAGAATGCTGGACACGGGGGCAGAATGCTGGACACAGGGGCAGAATGCTGGACACGGGGGCAGAATGCTGGACACGGGGGCAGTATGCTGGACACAGGGGCAGTATGCTGGACACAGGGGCAGACTGTGAGACCCGGGGGCAGAATGCTGGACACGGGCAGAATGCTGGACATTGGGGCAGAATGCTGGACATTGGGGCAGAATGCAAGACACGGGGCAGAATGGAAATACGGGGCATGATTGGAGACACGGGGCAGGATGAAAGACATGGCAGCATGACTGGAGACAGATGGGGAGGATTGGAGACAGATGGGGCAGAATGGAGACACAGGGGGCATGATTGGAGACAAGTGGCAGGATTGCAGACATGGGGGCATGATTGGAGACATAGGGAGCAGAATGGAGACATGGGGCATAATTGGAGACACTGGGGGCAGAATTGGAGACAGATTGTGCAGGATCATGGGGCAGGATGGATATGATGGAGACAGATGGGGCAGGATGGAGAGATCACATGGGGCGATCATATGGGGCAGGATGGGGAGATCATATGGGGCAGAATGGATACTCATGGGGGCAGGATGGGAGAACATATGGCTGACGCCAGGAATGAGACACACGGTGGCCAGGATGGGGAATATTATTACCATAGGGATTAATTTAGGGATATTATTACTGCAGTGATGTATTCATTTTATTTTTTGAGTATACTGTTTTAAATGGAGGGGCAGTCCTGTTACTGTGTAGAGTGATACTATGTCACCTCTTTTTCTTCATGTGGTGTAATGTAGAAGTTGGGAAAAATTAAGTAATGTGTTCTACAAGCGGAGCTCGAGATAACTATGTCATTTCCTGCAGATACGAGTCCTGGCTGGATGAAGGGATGGCGGTCTGTGCTGGATGAAAGACAAAGGACTTCACCTAGAGACGTCACTGGTGAGTCAGTGTTACCTATACACTGAGACTATACACTGTATACTATATACAGAGGTCCTGTGTATAATGGCACTTACGGTGATAGTATGGTGCTTTTTTTTTATTACTGATCAGAATTGTAGTATTCAGTCACTATGTGGTGGTAATATGTGGACTGGACACGGTGTTGCGGTATTTGTTCCTTGTATGTGATATTATTCGATCACTGTGGTGTAGTGGTATTTGTTCTTTGTATGTGATATTATTGGTCATTTTAAAAATTGAAAAGTAAATAAAAATATACCTAAATTGTATTGCATATTTTAACAAATATTTAATAGGTTACAGCAGAGTAGGGCCTGGCCAAAAGTGTCTACCGTGTTATGGTGGCAGCTTAAAAAATATTTTGGCCAAAACAAAAGCTGCTGGCTATATGTGTGATCTGGTGATGGGAACTGTTAATGTGTGATAGGTGAGAAGTAGAGTTTTTCCAAGAGAGAGCGGAGGGACTGTAGACAGTTCGAGGGGTGGAGCGTGGAGGCGGGGCTGGGGTGGAGCCTGGGCAGAGTCTCAAGGGGGCCCCGAAAATTTTGCCAGTATGGGGCCCCGAAATTTCTAGTGGCAGCCCTGAGGGTGGGGGCTCATAATTAAGGGTTTATAAGGGGCAGCCGGTTGGGGCTCAAGTCCTTTTTGGAAGTGCATTGAACAGCAAGGTGGATTGCTGCTGAGGGGAAAAAGAAAAAAAAAAAGAATCTCTTTAAATCAATTATTAAATATTTCCTTTAATAAGATGTGTAGTAGAGGGGTTACAAGGACACTAAACTTCAGCATCCTGGCATCCTAGCATCCTGGATAGGACCTGTGCACAGTATATACCATATGGGAATAAACATACTAGAAATAGGAGGAAACCAATATGGCTAAATAGTGCTGTAAGGGGCGCAATAAGGGACAAAAAGAAAGCATTTAGAGAATTAAAGGAAGTAGGTAGTGAAGAGACATTAATTAAATATAGAAAATTAAATAAATTCTGTAAAAAGCAAATTAAGGCAGCAAAAATTGAGACAGAGAGACTCATTGCCAGAGAGAGTAAAAATAATCCCAAAATATTCTTTAACTACGTAAATAGTAAGAAACTAAAAAATGATAGTGTTGGCCCCCTTAAAAATAGTCTGGGTGAAATGGTGGATGAGGATGAGGAAAAAGTCAATATGCTTAATGACTTTTTTCATCAGTATTTACTCAAGAAAATTCCATGGCAGACAGTATGATCAGTGATAACAAAAATTCCCCATTAAATGTCACCTGCTTAACCCAGCAGGAAGTAAAATCACTAAAATTGACAAATCTCCGGGCCTGGATGGGATACACCCCCGAGTACTGCAGGAATTAAGTACAGTCATTGATAGACCATTATTTTTAATCTTTAAAGACTCCATAATAACAGGGTCTGTACCACAGGACTGGCGTATAGCAAATGTGGTGGCAATATTCAAAAAGGGGACAAAAACTGAACTTGGAAATTATAGGCCAGTAAGCTTAACCTCTACTGTGGGTAAAATCCTGGAGGGCATTCTAAGAGATGCTATACTGGAGTATCTGAAGAGGAATAACCTCAAGACCCAATATCAACATGGGTTTACTGGGGACCGTTCCTGTCAGACAAATATGATCAATTTCTATGAAGAGGTAAGTTTCGGACTGGACCAAGGGAACGCATTGGACGTAGTGTATATGGACTTTTCAAAAGCTTTTGACACGGTGCCACACAAAAGGTTGATACATAAAATGAGAATAATGGGGATAGGGGAAAATATGTGTAAGTGGGTTAAGAGCTGGCTCAGGGATAGGAAACAAAGGGTGGTTATTAATGGAGCACACTCGGACTGGGTCGTGGTTAGCAGTTGGGTACCACAGGGGTCAGTATTGGGCCCTCTTCTTTTTAACATGACCTTGTAGGGGGCATACAGAGCAGAATTTCAATATTTGCAGATGACACTAAACTCTGCAGGGTAATTAATACAGAGGAGGACAATTTTATATTACAGGATGATTTATGCAAACTAGAAGCTTGGGCTGACAAATGGCAAATGAGCTTTAATGGGGATAAATGCAAGGTCATGCACTTGGGTAGAAGTAATATGATGTATAACTATGTGCTTAATTCTAAAAGTCTGGGCAAAACCGTCAATGAAAAAGACCTGGGTTTGTGGGTGGATGACAAACTCACATTTAGTGGCCAGTGTCAGGCAGCTTCTACAAAGGCATATAAAATAATGGGATGCATTAAAAGAGGTTTAGATGCTCATGAGGAGAACATAATTTTACCTCTATATGTGAAAATCAGACAGCACTCAAATGTCATCCGAGGCATCCTATTGTGAGATCTTTTGGAATACCTGGGGTGGACCCGCAGATCCATGACAACGAACCTCCCAAGGGTGACCTGACCAGGTAGACCACCCCCTATACAGGGAGTGTTAGGGGCAGACTCAAGGGAGACTATTGCCACAGAAGCTGGAACCCGGAGACAGGTAGTAGGAGGTACAAAATAGAGAAGCTAGGCATAGGACAGACAGAGCGAGGTAAGATGAAGTACAGTTAGGTAAGAGCTGGGTACAGGTGAGACCAAAGGAGCACTGCGAAGGGGAAGACACAAAGGAAGCAGGACAGGACAGAGACACCAGACTAACAGAGTACGGAGAGGACACTGGGAGGGCTGGACTGGACGAAGAGACAAGGAAGCCTGGGAGAGACAGAGAAGCTGAACTGGCTGGACAGAGTGGAGACTCAAAACAGGCAGTGCAAAGACAAAGGTGGACCTGAGTTACAGAAGCACAAATGACAGACAGGCAAGGAGCAGAGGAAGGAATCGCCTTATATACATGGAGTGCTGGAGGACTTCCGGGTCACGGTCCTCCAGGATCACAGAGAGGAGATACAGAGCGCCTGTAAATCAGAAAGAGGAAGTGCTGGAGTGGGCGGTGCGCACACGCACCCGATGAGAACCAGGGAGCAGAGAAGAATGAAGGAGAGGACGTGTGCCTGCAGGAGGAGCGCGCCGCAGCAGGTAAGTATGAGCGGAAGGAGTGGCCATGACAGTACCCCTCCCCTTACTCCCCTCCTTTCTAAGACCAGACAGAAACCTGGATATAATCTGAGGAGCTTGTATGTTCTCACGGGGCTCCCAAGACCTCTCTTCGGGACCAAAACCCTTCCAATCAACCAAACAGAGAGTTTTACCCCAAGACTTTTTCATAGCAAGAATGTCCATAACCTCAAAGACATCTGGGGTCGGAGACAGGTAAAGAAGTTTGAGCAGGAGAAACATGGAACTGATTGAAAATGACAGGTTTTAGAAGGGAGACATGAAAATAGTTGGGAATGCGAAGTGAGGTGGGCAATTTCAATTTGTAGTCAACATCATTGATACAAGACAAAACCTCGAAAGGACCTACTGTCATGATCTCCATGGCCAGAGAACTAGCATAAGCCTCTATAGGAACAAGCTCTTGGAAGATGTAACTGTACTGACCATGAACTAAACCTACCGCATAATCTAGAAGTAGCCAGGTAGCATGTCCTACTTTTTATCCCTATATGCCCAGCGCCGGCCGGAGAACTAAATAATGCTAGCAGAGGGAAATATAAGACCTGACTCACCTCTAGAGAAATGCCCAAAAGGAGACAGAAGCCCCCCACATATATTGGCGGTGATATGAGATGAAACAACAAACGCAGCAGGAAAATAGTTTTAGCAAATTTGAGGTCCGCTTTCTAGATAGCAGAAGACAGAAAGCATACTTTCATGGTCAGTAGAAAACCCTAACAAAACACATCCAGAAATTACTTTAGGACTCTGGCATTAACTCATAATACCAGAGTGGCAATTCCTGATCAACAAGAGCTTTCCAGACACAGTAACGAAACTGCAGCTGTGAACTGGAACCAAAATACAAAAACAAAACATGGACGAATGTCCAACTTATCTAGTAGATGTCTGGGAGCAGGAACAAGCACAGAGAGGCTTCTGATAACATTGTTGACCGGCAAGCATCTAACAGAGAAGCCAGGTTATATAGCGACACCCAGATCTAATCAGAACAGGTGAACAGGGAAGATGATGTCACAAGTTCAATTCCACCAGTAGCCACCGGGGGAGCCCAGAATCCAAATTCACAACAGTACCCCCCCCTCAAGGAGGGGGCACCGAACCCTCACCAGAACCACCAGGGCGATCAGGATGGGCCCTATGAAAGGCACGAACCAGATCAGAGGCATGAACATCAGATGCAGTGACCCAAGAATTATCCTCCTGGCCGTATCCCTTCCACTTGACCAGATACTGGAGTCTCCGTCTGGAAACACGGGAGTCTAGGATTTTTTCCACAACGTACTCCAACTCACCCTCAACCAACACCGGAGCAGGAGGCTCAACGGAAGGCACAACCGGTGCCTCATACCTGCGCAATAACGACCGATGAAAAACGTTATGAATAGAAAAGGATGCAGGGAGGTCCAAACGGAAGGAAACAGGGTTAAGAATCTCCAATATTTTATACGGACCGATGAACCGAGGCTTAAACTTAGGAGATGAGACCCTCATAGGGACAAAACGAGAAGACAACCACACCAAATCTCCAACACAAAGCCGAGGACCAACACGACGGTGACGGTTGGCAAAAAGCTGAGTCTTCTCCTGGGACAACTTTAAATTGTCCATCACCTGCCCCCAGATATGATGCAATCTCTCCACCACCGCATCCACTCCAGGACAATCCGAGGATTCCATCTGACCGGAGGAAAATCGAGGATGGAACCCCGAATTACAGAAAAACGGGGAAACCAAGGTGGCAGAGCTGGCCCGATTATTGAGGGCGAACTCCGCCAATGGCAAAAAAGCAACCCAATCATCCTGGTCAGCAGACACAAAACACCTCAGATATGTCTCCAGGGTCTGATTAGTCCGCTCGGTCTGGCCATTAGTCTGAGGGTGAAAAGCAGACGAAAAAGACAAATCTATGCCCATCCTAGCACAAAATGCCCGCCAAAATCTAGACACAAATTGGGTTCCTCTGTCAGAAACGATATTCTCAGGAATACCATGCAAACGAACAACATTTTGAAAAAACAGGGGCACCAACTCGGAAGAAGAAGGCAATTTGGGCAGGGGAACCAAATGAACCATCTTAGAAAAACGGTCACACACCACCCAGATGACAGACATCTTCTGAGAAACAGGCAGATCTGAAATAAAATCCATCGAGATGTGTGTCCAAGGCCTCTTAGGAATAGGCAAGGGCAACAATAATCCACTAGCCCGAGAACAACAAGGCTTGGCCCGAGCACAAACGTCACAAGACTGCACAAAGCCTCGCACATCTCGTGACAGGGAAGGCCACCAGAAGGATCTTGCCACCAAATCCCTGGTACCAAAAATTCCAGGATGACCTGCCAACGCAGAAGAATGCACCTCAGAGATGACTTTACTGGTCCAATCATCAGGAACAAACAGCCTATCAGGCGGACAACGATCCGGTCTATCCGCCTGAAACTCCTGCAAGGCCCGCCGCAGGTCTGGAGAAACAGCTGACAAGATAACTCCCTCCTTAAGAATACCTGTGGGGTCAGAGTTGCCAGGTGAATCAGGCTCAAAACTCCTAGAAAGGGCATCTGCCTTAACATTCTTAGAACCTGGTAGGTACGATACCACAAAATTAAACCGAGAAAAAAATAATGACCAGCGCGCCTGTCTAGGATTCAGGCGCCTGGCGGTCTCAAGATAAATCAAATTTTTGTGGTCAGTCAATACCACCACCTGATGTCTGGCCCCCTCGAGCCAATGGCGCCACTCCTCAAACGCCCACTTCATGGCCAAAAGCTCCCGATTCCCAACATCATAATTCCGCTCAGCGGGCGAAAATTTACGGGAAAAGAAGGCACAAGGCCTCATCACGGCACAGTCAGAACTTTTCTGCGACAACACTGCCCCAGCTCCGATCTCAGAAGCGTCGACCTCAACCTGAAAAGGAAGAGTCACATCAGGCTGACGCAACACAGGGGCAGAAGAAAAACGGCGCTTAAGCTCCTGAAAGGCCTCCACAGCATCAGGGGACCAATTAGCAACATCAGCACCCTGTCTAGTCAAATCGGTCAATGGCTTAACGACATCCGAAAAACCAGAAATAAATCGACGATAAAAGTTGGCAAAGCCCAAAAATTTCTGAAGACTTTTAAGAGAAGAGGGCTGCGTCCAATCACAAATAGCTTGAACCTTGACAGGATCCATCTCAATGGAAGAGGGAGAAAAAATATATCCCAAAAAGGAAATTCTCTGAACCCCAAAAACGCACTTAGAACCCTTGACACACAGAGAATTAGACCGCAAAACCTGAAAAACCCTCTTAACTTGCCGGACATGAGAGTCCCAGTCATCCGAAAAAATCAGAATATCATCCAGATACACTATCATAAATTTATCCAAAAAATCGCGGAAAATATCATGCATAAAGGACTGGAAGACTGAAGGGGCATTAGAAAGACCAAAAGGCATCACCAAATACTCAAAGTGGCCCTCGGGCGTATTAAATGCGGTTTTCCACTCATCCCCCTGCCTGATCCGCACCAAATTATACGCCCCACGGAGATCAATCTTAGAGAACCACTTGGCCCCCTTTATGCGAGCAAACAAATCAGTCAGCAACGGCAATGGGTATTGATATTTAACCGTGATTTTATTCAAAAGCCGATAATCAATACATGGTCTCAAAGAGCCGTCTTTTTTTGACACAAAGAAAAAACCAGCTCCTAAGGGAGATGACGATGGACGAATATGTCCCTTTTCCAAGGACTCCTTTATATATTCTCGCATAGCAGTATGTTCAGGCACAGACAGATTAAATAAACGACCCTTTGGGTATTTACTACCCGGAATTAAATCTATAGCACAATCGCACTCACGGTGCGGAGGTAGTGAACCCAGCTTGGGTTCTTCAAAGACGTCACGATAATCAGACAGGAACTCAGGGATTTCAGAGGGAATAGATGATGAAATGGACACCAAAGGTACGTCCCCATGAGTCCCCTTACATCCCCAGCTCAACACAGACATAACTCTCCAGTCAAGGACTGGGTTGTGAGACTGCAGCCATGGCAATCCCAGCACCAAATCCTCATGTAGATTATACAGCACTAGAAAACGAATAGTCTCCTGGTGATCCGGATTAATACACATAGTCACTTGCGTCCAGTATTGTGGTTTATTATTAGCCAATGGGGTGGAGTCAATCCCCTTCAGAGGAATAAGAGTTTCCAAAGGCTCTAAATCATACCCACAACGATTGGCAAAGGACCAATCCATAAGACTCAAAGCGGCGCCAGAGTCGATATAGGCGTCAGTAGTAATAGATGACAAAGAGCAAATCAGGGTCACAGACAAAATAAATTTAGACTGTAAAGTGCCAATGGAAACGGATTTATCAAGCTTTTTAGTACGCTTAGAGCACGCTGATATAACATGAGTAGAATCCCCACAATAGAAACACAACCCATTTTTCCGTCTAAAATTCTGCCGCTCGCTTCTGGACAGAATTCTATCACACTGCATGCTTTCTGGCGTCTTCTCAGTGGACACCGCCAGATGGTGCACAGGTTTGCGCTCCCGCAGACGCCTATCGATCTGAATGGCCATTGTCATGGACTCATTCAGACCCGCAGGCACAGGGAACCCCACCATAACATCCTTAATGGCATCAGAGAGACCCTCTCTGAAAGTAGCCGCCAAGGCACACTCATTCCACTGAGTAAGCACAGACCATTTACGGAATCTTTGGCAGTAAATTTCAGCTTCATCTTGCCCCTGCGATAGGGACATCAAAGTTTTTTCTGCCTGAAGTTCCAAATGAGGTTCCTCATACAGCAAGCCCAAGGCCAAAAAAAACGCATCCACATTGCGCAACGCAGGATCCCCTGGTGCCAATGCAAAAGCCCAGTCTTGAGGGTCGCCACGGAGCAAGGAAATCACAATCCCAACCTGCTGTGCAGAGTCTCCAGCAGAACGAGATTTCAGGGACAAAAATAGCTTACAATTATTTCTAAAATTCTGAAAGCTAGATCTATTCCCTGAGAAGAATTCCGGCAAAGGAATTCTCGGCTCAGATACCGGAGCATGAATAATAAAATCTTGCAAATTTTGTACTTTCGTGGTGAGATTATTCAAACCTGCAGTTACACTCTGAAGATCCATTATTAACAGGTGAACACAAAGCCATTCAAAGATTATAAGGAGAGAGAAAAAAAAAAAAAAGACTGCAGCATAGACAGACTGGCAAGTGATCCAATTAAGAGCACAGAGGAAAAAAAAAAAAACTCTTAGCAGACTTCTTATTTCTCTCCTTTCTCAGCCAAGGATTTTAACCCTTTAGTGGGCCGGTCAAACTGTCATGATCTCCATGGCCAGAGAACTAGCATAAGCCTCTATAGGAACAAGCTCTTGGAAGATGTAACTGTACTGACCATGAACTAAACCTACCGCATAATCTAGAAGTAGCCAGGTAGCATGTCCTACTTTTTATCCCTATATGCCCAGCGCCGGCCGGAGAACTAAATAATGCTAGCAGAGGGAAATATAAGACCTGACTCACCTCTAGAGAAATGCCCAAAAGGAGACAGAAGCCCCCCACATATATTGGCGGTGATATGAGATGAAACAACAAACGCAGCAGGAAAATAGTTTTAGCAAATTTGAGGTCCGCTTTCTAGATAGCAGAAGACAGAAAGCATACTTTCATGGTCAGTAGAAAACCCTAACAAAACACATCCAGAAATTACTTTAGGACTCTGGCATTAACTCATAATACCAGAGTGGCAATTCCTGATCAACAAGAGCTTTCCAGACACAGTAACGAAACTGCAGCTGTGAACTGGAACCAAAATACAAAAACAAAACATGGACGAATGTCCAACTTATCTAGTAGATGTCTGGGAGCAGGAACAAGCACAGAGAGGCTTCTGATAACATTGTTGACCGGCAAGCATCTAACAGAGAAGCCAGGTTATATAGCGACACCCAGATCTAATCAGAACAGGTGAACAGGGAAGATGATGTCACAAGTTCAATTCCACCAGTAGCCACCGGGGGAGCCCAGAATCCAAATTCACAACAACCTACGTAGCGTGGACCCAGTTTATATGAGGAGATTTTAAGACAAATAAACTTGGAAGACAACCACACCTTATCACCAGGCTGAAATAACAGAGGATCCAGGCATCTCTTATCAGCATATTTCGGACAGAAGATCGGCCGCCGGCACACCCGAGACAGGAAGTACCGGCAGAGGAATACCAGGATATTGCCCGTAGATGATAAAGAAGGGAGACATGGAAGAAGAAACATTGATATGGTTATTGTATGCGAACTCGGCCCATGGAAGCAAATCAGACCAGTCATTTTGATGACCGTTGGAAAAATGATGAAGATAAGTCATTAGAATTTGGTTTGTGCGCTCTGCTTGTCTGTTGGTCTGTGGATGGTAAGCTGTAGAAAAATCTAGAGTAACGTTCATTAGTTTGCACAGAGCCCGCCAGAATTGAGAGGTGAACTGGACTCCTCTATCAGAGACAATGTGTAGCGGGAAACCGTGAATGCGGAAGATATGAGTAATGAAGATTCTTGCCAATTCTGGAGCAGAAGGTAAGCGTGGCAAAGGAACGAAATGAGCCATCTTGGAGAATCGATCTACGACCACAAATATGACTGACCAGAAGACCGGGGTAAATCGGTAATGAAATCCATTGCAATATGTTGCCATGGAGCCGAAGGAACTGGAAGCGGATGCAGGAGACCGGAGGGCAGATGTCTAGGAACCTTGTTCCTTGCACACGAAGGACATGCAGCGACAAAACCTTGGACGTCTGGAAGAAGAGATGGCCATCAATAGTGGCGTGAAATGAGAGCAAGTGTCTTCTTATATCCCACATGGCCTGCCAGTTTAGAGGCATGACCCCAACGAAGAACTTGAGTCCTCTCGTTCTCCTGGACAAAGGTCTTACCAGGGGGCAAGGAAGACATGCTAACCGGAGCCACAAGAATGATTTTGCTTGGATCCACGATCTGTGAAGGCTCCTCTTCCGCATCGGATGCGAGAAAAGATCTGGATAAAGCATCAGCCTTGAGGTTCTTGTCGCCGGGACGGAAATGTAATTCAAAGTCAAAGTGGGCAAAACCATCTGGCTTGTCGGGGGTTAAGTCTTTGCGCTGAGTGGATATACTCCAGATTCTTGTGGTCAGTATAGATCTTGAAAGGATGAACAGCTCCTTCTAACAGATACCGCCACTCCTCCAACGCCAACCTGATGGCCAATAGTTCCTTGTCGCCAATGGTGTAATTTCTTTCAGAGACGGAGAAGATCTCGGAAAAGAAACCACAGGTAGCCAGTTGTCCGGAAGAAGATCTCTGGGAAAGTACTGCGCCGGCGCCGATGGCAGAGGCATCTACTTCTAAAATGAAGGGCTTATTGATCTCAGGTCGACGGAGTACAGGAGCCAAGGCAAAGGCTTGTTTTAGAGAACGAAAAGCATCTTCAGCCTCCGAAGACCAAACGTGAGGGTTAGATGCTTTATGAGTCAAGGCTGAAATTGAGGTGACCAGAGAGGAAAAATGTGGGATTAACTGCCGATAATAATTTGCGAATCCGAGAAAGCGTTGAATTGCCTTTACTCCCTGCGGACGCGGCCAGTTAAGCACAGCAGACACTTTATCCGGGTCCATCCACAAACCAGAATCAGAAATGACATAGCCAAGAAACGGTAGCGAAGTTTGTTCAAAAACGCACTTTTTGAGTTTGACGTAAAGACGGTTTTCTCTTAGTCGAGACAGAACTTGGCGGACGTGTCTTCTGTGAGAAGCTAGATCCGAAGAAAACACAAGAAAGTCGTCCAAATATACCACCACACTGGAGTAGAGTAAGTCCTGGAAAACATCATTCACAAACTCTTGAAACACCGCTGGAGCATTAAACAGGCCGAAGGGCATGACTAAATATTCATAGTGGCCATCTCGGGTGTTGAAGGCGGTTTTCCGTTCGTCAACAGAGCGAATACGGATGAGATTGTAGGCTCCACGAAGATCCAGTTTCGTAAAAATACGTGCTCCCCTAAGACGATCAAACAACTCAGGAATGAGTGGAAGTGGATACTTGTTCTTGAACGTGAGGTTGTTGAGACCACGGTAGTCTATACAAGGACAGAGGGTTCCATCCTTCTTCTTAACGAAGAAAAAACCTGCGCCTGCTGGAGAGGAAGATTTGCGGATAAAACCTTTAGCTAGATTCTCCTGAACATATTCAGACATGGCTTGTGTCTCGGTAGGAGACAACAGATAGATTAGACCTCGAGGCAGAGTAGAGCCTGGTACAAGATCAATTGGGCAGTCGTATGGTCGATCGGAGGCAAGATCTCTGCTTCTTTCTTATTGAAGACATCCAAAAAAGCCTGATACGAGGAAGGTAAATTTGAGGACTCAGAAATAAGATAAGAAGGTTTTCTTGGCTGAACCAGAAGAAGACAGTTCTTCTGACAGAAGAGACCCCAACGCAGGATTTCACCTGACTGTCAGTCAAGAGTAGGCTCATGAATCCTCAACCAAGGAAGACCAAGCAAAATAGTATAAGACAAGGAAGGCAGCACATAGAAGGTGATCTTTTCCCGGTGCAGAATTCCAATTTGAAGCTCCAATTCTTCGGTAACCAAGGTAACGGACTCCCGCAGAGGTTGATCGTCGACCGACGCAATCTGTCGAGGAGTCTCCAGGGATCTGACCACAATCCGCAATCTCCTAACAGCCTCGAGATGGATGAAATTCCCAGCAGCCCCAGAATCTATATAGGCAAAATCAGAAAAACGCTTATCACCCAAATGCAAAAGAACAGAAAGAGTAAGGGGTTCAGAGATACCTAGGGAGACCTCTCTTACCTGCCCTAGGTGGAGGCGTTTCCCGGCCTGACTGGACAAGAACGAAAAAGATGTGATGCACTGGCGCAATAGAAGCAAAGACCTTGGGTTAGCCTTTCCTTCCGACGCTGGTCTACAGGTTTTAGGCGATCCACCTGCATAGGTTCTGGAGCAGAACTAGCAGAAGTCAAATCTGAATGAGGACGGGAAGAACTAGGAAGAAGACGAGGAGACCTTCTCTCTCTAGCGGTTTCCCGAGAAAGTTCTTGAAAACGTAAATCGATGCGGGTCGCCAAAGAAATAAGATTCTCCAGGGAGGTCGGAGTATCACGACCCGCTAACTCGTCCTTTATCCGAGGAGAAAGCCCCCACCAGAAAGCTCCTACCAGATCCTCATTATTCCATCCTAATTCGGATGAAAGAATGCAAAACCGGATGGCGTATTGACCCACCGAAAGCGTACCTTGATGGAGGTTAAAAAGGGACTCAGTGGTAGAGGCCAAACGACCCGGTTTGTCAAATACCTTGCGGAAAGTATCAAGAAAGATGGAAAGTTGAGAAACGAGAGGATCATCCCGCTCCCAGAGAGGATTAACCCATGCCAAAGAAATTACAAAGGCTACCTTAGCACAGTCAGTGGGATACTGCAAGGGAAGTAACTCAAAGTGGAGCTGGCATTGGTTTAGAAACCCTCTACACAATTTGGGATCCCCACTATAGCGAGGAGGTTTAGCCAGACGGAGGTGGGTGAGGGACCAAGTCCGGGGGGGGGAAACTGGAGCAGAAGCTTGAAGAGCACGAAGGCGATCATCCACTGAAGCCATAAAATTAAGTATATGGGCTTGAGTATCTCACTGTTGAGCTAGCCCCTGTTGGAGAGTAGCCAGCTGCTAAGCACTACCGGGATCAGAAGCCTGTAGCACGGAGAGACTAGACTCCATGGACTTCAAAGAGGACATAATCCTGGACTTGTTTTCCCGTAGGAACAATAACTCCTTCTGAGTTGGAGTCGAGGTCCCAGCGGGGTCCATGGCCTGTCTGTACTGTGAAAATCAGACTGCACTCAGATGTCATCCGAGTGCAGTCCTATTGTGAGATCTTTTGGAATACCTGGGGTGGACCCGCAGATCCATGACAACGAACCTCCCAAGGGTGAGCTGACCAGGTAGACCACCCCCTATACAGGGAGCGTTAGGGGCAGACCCAAGGGAGACTATTGCCGCAGAAGCTGGAACCCGGAGACAGGTAGTAGGAGGTACAAAATAGAGAAGCTAGGCGTAGCACAGACAGAGCAGGGTAAGATGAAGTACAGTTAGGTAAGAGCTGGGTACAGGCGAGACCAAAGGAGCACTGCGAAGGGGAAGACACAAAGGAAGCAGGACAGGCCAGAGACACCAGACTAACTTTGTGTGCAGCAGTGTTTTGTATTGCTGCCATACTTGTCCTGAGATCATTGTAGGGAGATTGAAATTGTACTACAGTCCTTGTATATTTTCATATACCTTCCAGCCACTTTCTGCCACTTACATTGTGTTGTGTTATATACACTGGGCTGCCTGAGTTTTGGTGCAGTCTCCCTCCAAAAAAAGGGAGAGTCAAATTGTCACAAAGTGGATATACGTCAGTTCTGTTAGTTTGTCGTGTATCAGCCAGCCACGTTCTGCCACTTACATTGTGTTGTGTTATACACTGGGCTGCCTGAGTTTTGGTGCAGTCTCCCCCCCCCCAAAAAAGGGAGATTCAAATTGTCACAAAGTGGATATACGACAGTTCTGTTAGTTTGTCGTATATCAGCCAGCCACGTTCTGCCACTTACATTGTGTTGTGTTATACACTGGGCTGCCTGAGTTTTGGTGCAGTCTCCCCCCAAAAAAAGGGAGATTCAAATTGTCACAAAGTGGATATACGTCAGTTCTGTTAGTTTGTCGTATATCAGCCAGCCCCATTCTGCCACTTACATTGTGTTGTTTTATACACTGGGCCTGAGTTTTGGTGCAGTCTCCCCCCAAAAAAGGGAGATTTAAATTCTCAACAAGTTTATATTGTGAAAGAAATGGTTAAATTGAATTTGAAAATATATTCTCTTATAAGCAGAGGGTCAGTATTATCATCTATGTCTTCCTGTGTCCAGCTTCCCGTACACTCCATCTTGTGAAAGGTCAGTTATTCTCGTAAGACTGCCATAAGGATGGGAGTTGATATCCTCTTGAGGATGCATCTGTTCTTGCCCTCTTCACCAGAATAACCCACACGGTTCTGCCAAATCCCTTGTTAAACCACAAACATCACAAATATGTACAAAACACCCCCACATTCTTGTTTTTCGAAATCTACTTGTATCCCAGGACATGAGTGATAACCCGTCAATAATTGTATGTATTTTGCCAAGTATTTTTGTGACCTATACTCCTTGTGACTTTTTCCTATAAACCTTCTACCTTGTTTTACAGTACCATATAACGGTTTTTATTTTGGTTCGCCTCCTCTTCAGAAAGTTCAAAATATAAAAGCACCGAGTCGTCAGTGGATGCTCCCGATCAGGAACAAGATGTTTCCTTGTGTCCTTCACTCAAACCAAAAGTGAAGGAAGCATCAGGCGACACTACAGGCTACTCCATGGAGCTCTTTACACATACCATGCCTGGGTTAGAAAGGGAAATTGTTAACTGCCCATTACAAGATGAATTGGACATGGAGTGCACTGATGCACAGCCACAGCTAGATTATTATGCTGTTCCATTGACTCAGATCACTACATTGCCCTCGCAGTGTACTTAGCCAGAATCTGACCCTGATGAGACTATGGTGCCCCGTCCCAAACGCTACAGCACCTTACACGGTGACACAGAGGAAGGTGCACATGACAGGTGATAGATGACCCAGTTGTTGACACAGTTTGGCAACCATTGGGGGAAGAGGGTGCCACTGCCAGTAGCTCAGAAGCGGAGGTGGATGATCCACAGCAGCTACATTGCAACAGCTGTCATCTGGCAGGCCCGTATCAAGCCAAAAACGTGTGTCAAAAACAAAAACAGTTTTAGGACAGCGTGGCCATCCGGTGAAAGTAGCACAGCGTGCAATGCCTGAAAAGGTATTCGATAGTAGGAAGAGTGCAGTGTGGCAATTTTTTAAACAAGATCCGAATGACCAGTCAAAAGTTATCTGTAAGAAATGCTCAAAGACCTTTAGCAGAGGGAAGAATCTTCAAAATTTAATTACAACGTGCATGCGTAGACATTTAACCAGCATGCACTTGCAAGCCTGGACTAACTACCAAACCGTTGGTGCACCTGCTCAGAATGAAGGTAGTCAGCAATGCTACATTGCTTCCCTCACTGTAAGCCCACCGGTTAGGACACCACCAGCAGCAAATGTGGAGGTATCGTCACAAGGCCAAAGCAGTCAGGGAATCACAAGTTTATTAGTAGGAAACACTGTATGTAGGCCAACATCAAGAATACCATCACCAACCCTCTCTCAATCCGCCATGTCCACCACCAACACAACCGCTAGTTCCACCATATGCAGTTCTCCAGTCCAGCTCACCCTACAAGAGACTCTCGTTAGGAAAAGTAAGTACTCATCCTCTCATCCGCGTACACAGGGTTTGAATGCCCACATTGCTAGACTAATCTCATTAGAGATGATGCCCTATCGGTTGGTTGAAAGCCAAGCTTTCAAAGACCTGATGGCCTATGAAGTACCACGCTATGACCTACCCGGTTGGCACTTCTTTGCGAGAAAAGCCATCCCAGCCCTCCACCAGCATGTCAAAGACCGCATTGTCCAGGCACTGAGGCAATCAGTCAGTGGAAAGGTGCACCTCACAACACATACATGGACCAGTAGGTATGGCCAGGGACGTTACGTGTCCATCACGGCACACTGGGTTAATGTGGTGGATGCAGGGTCCACAGGGGACAGCCATAGTGGGACAGTTCTGCCTAGCCCACGGTCTAGGAAACAGTTGGCTGTAGGTGTTCGCCACCCCTCCTCCTCCTACTCCTCCTCCTCCAGAAGTGAAAGCTCGTCCACAGAGCACAGTAGCATGACCAATCCATCCGCTGCTGCCAGTGTTGCACACGAGGTGTCCCATTATCGAACAGCTAGTGGTAAGCGTCAGCAGGCTGTTTTGGAAATGAAGTGTTTAGGTGACAACAGACACACCGCGGAAGTACTGGCTGAGTACTTGCAGCAATAAACGCAGTTATGGCTGGGCAGTGTACATCTTGAGGCAGGCAAGGTAGTCAGTGATAACAGAAGGAATGTTATGGCTGCCATAGCCCTTTCAGAACTGAAACACATACCTTGCCTGGCTCACACCTTGAACCTGGTGGTGCAGTGCTTCCTCAAATATTATCCGGAGTTAGCAGCCCTGCTCCTGAAAGTGCGAAGGCTTTGCTCGCACATCCGCCGGTTGCCCGTACACTCCAGCCGTACGCAGAACCATCAGCGATCGCTGAATCTTCCCCAGCACCGCCTAATAATCGACATTGCAACAAGGTGGAACTCCACACTGCACATGGTTCAGAGGCTGTGCGAACAGAGGCGTGCTGTAATTAATTTGTGGGAGTATACACATACATGGGCAGGCACTTGGAAGGCAGACATGGAGTTGTCTGGTGTGCAGTGGTCGAAGCTCCAAGACCTCTGTCAAGTCCTTCAGTGTTTTGAGGAATGCACACAGCTGGTAAGTGGAGACGACGCCATCATAAGCATGAGCATCCCACTAATGCGTCTGCTGATGCAAAGTTTGACGCACATTAAGGAGTAGGCGTCTGCAGCCGAGGAGGAGGGAAGCCTTGATGACAGTCAGCCATTGTCTGCTCAGGGAACTGTCCTGGATGAGGTGTTGGATGAAGAGGAGGAGGAGGATGATGGGGATGAATATTTATGGGAGGAGGATGCTTCTCAGGGGGCAATAGAAACTGGTGGCTTTGCAAGGTCAGGTACAGGGTTTTTGCGGGACACAAGTGATGTTGATTTGCAAGAAAGTGCTCCTCAACCCAGCAGAAGCAGTGAATTGACACCTGGATCATTGGCCCACATGGCTGAGTATGCCTTGCGTATCCTAAAAAGGGACCCCTGCATTATCAAAATGATGACCGATGACGATTACTGGTTGGCCTGCCTCCTGGATCCACGATATAAAGGAAAATTACAAAATATCATGCCAGATGAGAACCTTGAGCAAATATTGGCTACCAAACAAGCAACTCTTGTAGACCGTTTGATTCAGGCATTTCCAGCACACAGCGGCGGTGATGGTTCTCACACGACCCGTAGGGGGCAACATGGCAGAGGTGTTAGAGGTGCACAAATCCGAAGTGGCGTTGGACAGAGGGGTTTTATTACCAGGTTGTGGAGTGATTTTGCAATGACTGCTGACACGACAGATACTGCTGCATTGATTCAAAGTGACAGGAGACAGCATTTCTCCAGTATGGTTACGAACTATTTATTTTATTATTGTTTATTTATATAGCACCATTAGTTCCATGGTGCTGTACATGAGAAAGGGGTTACATACAGAGTTACAGATACTGTAATACAGATATACTGCAATATACTTTTCCTCCCTTATCGATGTTCTCCCTCACAGGTCATTCCCCTTTGATTACTGGGCATCTAAGGCTAGTTTCACATTAGCGTTTAAATCCGCAGCGTTTAAAACGCATCCGCAAGTGGAGGAAAAAACGCATATAAACGCGTACAAGCGTTTTTTAGACGCATGTGATATCGCATGCGGTTAAAAAAACGCCGCGTTTGTACATGTTTATATGCGTTTTTTCCTGCGTTTGCGTTTTTGGTGCGCATGATGGGAAATTTCACAAGAGAAAAATCAAGATAACCAGACACCGCCAATGGGACTACAGAGGGCGTGTATTATGGAATCTCTATATATAGACCCTAGGGCTACTGAAATCTTAACAGTTTGCTACTGTATCCTGTGTCATGATGAATCTTCGCATGGAGAGCTTTTATTTCAACCTGGATTTAAGCATCAAGCTGTTTCTTGCCTGTGCTTTTGCTTGGGAGCAAGACAGAAATCGCGAAAGATGGAGAAGGAGACAACGTAGGCGTTTTTGGAGACACCCCATTATTGAACTACGTGAGAGCCGTAGAGCCAATCACACGCTGTATGGCGAGCTTAATGCCAACCCGGAGAAATTCGAGGAATACACAAGGATGTCGCAAGACTAGTTCCGGGAGTTGCTTGCACGTGTCCAAGGAGCCATACGGCGACAGGTGTTATGCTCTGGTGGCCTAAGAGCAGCATGAGACGTACTCTGGAGAAGGTGGTACCTGTACTGACCGCAGACCCTGAACTTAAAACCGCAACTAGAAGTAGCCGTGGAATGTACCTATCACTCCCTAGACATCTCGACACAGCCGGAGGACTAATTACCCCTAGAGATAGAAAAGGGAAAACTATCTTGCCTCAGAGAAAATTCCCAAAGGATAGACAGCCCCCCACAAATATTGACTGTGAGAGGAGAGGGAAAAAACATACACAGGCTGAAATCAGAATTTAGCAAAGGAGGCCACTTCTAGCTAAATAGAAAGGATAGGACAGAGTACTATGCGGTCAGTATTAAAACACTAGAAAATATCCACCACAGAAAATACAAAATCTCCACAGCTAACTAAAGACATGGAGGGTATATCTGCATCTCCAGAGATACCAGCTTGGCTAAACAAATCCTTATACAGACCAAGCTGGACAAGACAAAAACATGGAAAAGAACTGAACAATAAGGCCACAGCATGTGGACAGCAAAAATCTAGGCCAGAACTTATCTTTGTTGAAATGAATAGCAAAGCAGGAGCGAGCAGGCAGGGATGTGAATCCTCCAGGAACAATGGACAACTGGCACTGACTAAAGGGTCAAGCAAGGCTAAATAGCCCAGTCAGGATTGCAAAAACTTGCCACACCTGATGAATGCTGCGATCCAGAGACAGCAGCACTACCACTTATAACAACCGGAGGGAGCCCAAGAGCAGAATTCACAACAGTACCCCCCCTTGAGGAGGGGTCACCGAACCCTCACCAGAGCCCCCAGGCCGATCCGGACGAGCCAAATGAAAGGCACGAACCAAATCCTCAGCATGAACATTGGAGGCAACAACCCAAGAATTATCCTCCTGGCCATAACCCTTCCATTTGACAAGATACTGAAGCTTCCGCCTCGAAAAACGAGAATCCAAAATCTTCTCAACCACATACTCCAACTCCCCATCAATCAACACCAGGGCAGGAGGATCAACAGAGGGAACAACAGGCACCACATATTTCCGCAACAAAGATCTATGAAAAACATTATGGATGGAAAAAGAGGCTGGAAGGGCCAAACGAAAAGACACTGGATTGATAATCTCAGAAATCCTATAAGGGCCAATAAACCGAGGCTTAAACTTAGGGGAAGAAACCTTCATAGGAACATGACGGGAAGACAACCAGACCAAATCCTCAACCCGAAGCCGGGAACCAACACACCGACGACGGTTAGCAAAACGCTGAGCCCCCTCCTGAGACAACACCAAATTGTCAACAACATAAGCCCAAATCTGCTGCAACCTGTCAACCACAGAGTTCCCCCCAGGACAATCAGAAGGCTCAACCTGCCCCGAAGAAAAACGAGGATGAAAACCAGAGTTAGAAAAGAAGGGTGAAACCAAGGTAGCAGAACTAGCCCGATTATTAAGGGCAAACTCGGCCAATGGCAAGAAAGCCACCCAATCATCCTGATCAGCAGACACAAAGCATCTCAAATAAGTTTCCAAAGTCTGATTAGTTCGCTCGGTTTGGCCATTTGTCTGAGGATGAAATGCGGAAGAAAAAGACAAATCAATGCCCAGCCTAGCACAAAAGGCCTGCCAAAACCTAGAAACAAACTGGGAACCTCTATCGGACACAATATTCTCCGGAATGCCATGCAAACGAACCACATGCTGAAAAAACAACAGAACCAAATCAGAAGAGGAAGGCAACTTAGGCAAAGGTACCAAATGAACCATCTTAGAAAACCGGTCACAAACCACCCAGATAACCGACATCCTCTGGGAAACCGGAAGATCCGAAATAAAATCCATAGAAATATGCGTCCAAGGCCTCTCAGGGACCGGCAAAGGCAAAAGCAACCCACTAGCGCGGGAACAGCAAGGCTTGGCCCACGCACAAGTCCCACAGGACAGCACAAAAGAACGCACATCCCGTGACAAAGAAGGCCACCAAAAGGACCTACCAACCAAATCTCTGGTACCAAAAATCCCAGGATGACCAGCCAACACAGAACAATGAACCTCCGAAATCACTTTACTAGTCCATCTGTCAGAAACAAACAGTTTCCCCACTGGACAGCGGTCAGGTTTATCAGCCTGAAATTCCTGAAGAACCCGTCGTAAATCAGGGGAGATGGCAGAAAGAACTACCCCTTCCTTCAGAATGCCGACCGGCTCAAGGACCCCAGGAGAATCAGGCAAAAAGCTCCTAGAGAGGTCATCAGCCTTACCATTCTTAGAACCCGGAAGATACGAGACCACAAAATCAAAATGGGAGAAAAACAGGAACCATCGGGCCTGTCTAGGATTCAGCCGTTTGGCAGACTCGAGGTAAATCAGATTCTTATGATCGGTCAAGACCACAATACGGTGCTTGGCACCCTCAAGCCAATGTCGCCACTCCTCAAATGCCCACTTCATAGCCAACAACTTACGATTGCCGACATCATAATTGCGTTCCGCAGGCGAAAACTTTCGAGAAAAGAAGGCACACGGTTTCATCAAGGAACCATCAGAATTCCTCTGAGACAAAACGGCCCCTGCCCCAATCTCAGAAGCGTCAACCTCAACCTGAAAAGGAAGAGAAACATCCAGCTGACGCAACACAGGAGCAGAAGTAAATCGGCGTTTAAGCTCCTGAAAGGCAGAAACAGCCGCAGAGGACCAATTCGTCACATCAGCGCCTTTCTTCGTCAAATCGGTCAGGGGTTTAACCACACTGGAGAAGTTGGCAATGAAACGGCGATAAAAATTAGCAAAGCCCAAAAATTTCTGAAGGCTCTTCACGGATGTGGGCTGGATCCAATCATGAATGGCCTGAACCTTAACTGGATCCATTTCTATAGATGAGGGAGAAAAAATGAAGCCCAAAAAAGAAATCTTCTGTACTCCAAAGAGGCACTTAGACCCCTTCACAAACAAGGCATTATCATGAAGGATCTGAAATACCATCCTGACTTGTCTCACATGAGACTCCCAATCATCTGAAAAAATCAAAATATCATCCAAATATACAATCATGAATTTATCAAGATAATTCCGAAATATATCATGCATGAAGGACTGAAACACAGATGGAGCATTAGAGAGTCCGAATGGCATCACAAGGTATTCAAAATGGCCTTCGGGCATATTAAACGCAGTTTTCCATTCGTCACCCTGCTTAATACGAACAAGATTATATGCCCCTCGAAGGTCAATCTTAGTAAACCAACTAGCCCCCTTAATCCTAGCAAACAGATCAGAAAGCAAAGGCAAAGGGTATTGGAATTTGACCGTGATCTTATTCAAG
The DNA here is from genome assembly GCF_051348905.1 of Ranitomeya variabilis. Taxonomy (NCBI): domain Eukaryota; kingdom Metazoa; phylum Chordata; class Amphibia; order Anura; family Dendrobatidae; genus Ranitomeya; species Ranitomeya variabilis. Next base: position 519,167,855 of record NC_135232.1, read on the forward strand.
AGGCTATAATCAATACAGGGTCTCAAGGAGCCATCTTTTTTGGCAACAAAAAAAAACCTGCTCCCAATGGTGAAGAAGATGGCCGAATATGCCCCTTCTCCAAGGACTTCTTAACATAGCTCCACATGGCGGTATGTTCTGGCACAGACAGGTTGAAAAATTGGCCCTTAGGGAACTTACAGCCTGGAATCAAGTCAATAGCACAATCACAGTCCCTATGCGGTGGAAGGGAACTGGACTTGGGCTCATTGAATACATCCTGGAAATCTGACAAAAACTCAGGAATTTCAGAAGAGGGGGAGGAGGCAATTGACATCAAAGGAACGTCACCATGAACCCCCTGACAACCCCAACTAGTCACAGACATAGATTTCCAATCTAATACCGGATTATGCACCTGTAACCATGGGAAACCCAGCACAATAGCATCATGCAAATTATGCAACACCAGAAAACGACAATCTTCCTGATGGGCTGGCGCCATGCACATGGTCAGCTGTGTCCAAAACTGAGGTTTATTTTTAGCCAACGGTGTAGCATCAATGCCCCTCAAAGGAATAGGACTCTGCAAAGGCTGCAAGGGGAAACCACAACGTCTGGCAAATTCTAAGTCCATTAAGTTTAGAGCGGCGTCTGAATCCACAAATGCCATGACAGAAAATGATGATAATGAGCAGATCAGGGTCACAGATAACAGAAATTTAGGTTGTACAGTACTGATGGTAACAGAACTAGCGATTCTCTTGGTACGCTTAGGGCAATCAGAAATAACATGAGCAGAATCGCCGCAGTAAAAACACAACCTATTCTGACGTCTGAATCCTTGTCGTTCAGCTCTAGACACAATCCTATCACACTGCATAGGCTCAGGACTCCGCTCGGAAGACAATGCCATAGTGTGCACAACTCTGCGCTCGCGCAAGCGCCGATCAATCTGAATGGCCAGAGACATAGAATCACTCAGACCAGCAGGCGTGGGGAACCCCACCATAACATCTTTAACGGATTCAGAAAGACCCTTTCTGAAAATTGCTGCCAAGGCATCCTCATTCCATTTAGTAAGTACAGACCATTTTCTAAAATGCTGGCAATATGATTCTGCCGCTTCTTGACCCTGACACAGGGCCAACAAGGTCTTCTCAGCATGATCCACTGAATTAGGTTCATCATACAATAACCCAAGCGCCTGAAAAAAGGTGTCTACATTAAGCAACGCCGGATTCCCAGGTTCCAGGGCAAATGCCCAATCCTGGGGGTCACCACGCAGCAGAGATATAACAATTTTAACCTGCTGGATGGGATCACTAGAGGAACGGGGTTTCAGAGCAAAAAACAGTTTACAGTTATTTTTAAAGCTCAAAAATTTGGACCTGTCCCCAAGAAACAAATCAGGAGTTGGAATTCTAGGCTCTAAAACCGGAGTCTGAACGATATAATCGGAAATACCCTGTACTCTAGCAGCAAGTTGATCCACACGAGAATCCAATCCCTGAACATCCATGCCAAACTCCTGAGCCACCCAGAGGTAAAGAGGGAAAAAATAAAAAAAAAAACACAACAGACTACAGAAAAAAAAATGGCTCAGCACTTTCCTTCCCTTCTTCTGAGATGCGGTTAACTCATTGTTGGCCAGTTGTACTGTTATGCTCTGGTGGCCTAAGAGCAGCATGAGACGTACTCTGGAGAAGGTGGTACCTGTACTGACCGCAGACCCTGAACTTAACACCGCAACTAGAAGTAGCCGTGGAATGTACCTATCACTCCCTAGACATCTCGACACAGCCGGAGGACTAATTACCCCTAGAGATAGAAAAGGGAAAACTATCTTGCCTCAGAGAAAATTCCCAAAGGATAGACAGCCCCCCACAAATATTGACTGTGAGAGGAGAGGGAAAAAACATACACTGGCTGAAATCAGAATTTAGCAAAGGAGGCCACTGCTAGCTAAATAGAAAGGATAGGACAGAGTACTATGCGGTCAGTATTAAAACACTAGAAAATATCCACCACAGAAAATACAAAATCTCCACAGCTAACTAAAGACATGGAGGGTATATCTGCATCTCCAGAGATACCAGCTTGGCTAAACAAATCCTTATACAGACCAAGCTGGACAAGACAAAAACATGGAAAAGAACTGAACAATAAGGCCACAGCATGTGGACAGCAAAAATCAAGGCCAGAACTTATCTTTGTTGAAATGAACAGCAAAGCAGGAGCGAGCAGGCAGGGATGTGAATCCTCCAGGAACAATGGACAACTGGCACTGACTAAAGGGTCAAGCAAGGCTAAATAGCCCAGTCAGGATTGCAAAAACTTGACACACCTGATGAATGCTGCGATCCAGAGACAGCAGCACTACCACTTATAACCACCGGAGGGAGCCCAAGAGCAGAATTCACAACAGACAGGACACCCAGCTTCGTAGAGCGATTCCACCCAAGGAACATCTGCTGGTTACATTAAGGTACGTTCCAAATCTAAACCAATGACAGTCCAAATTTTGGGTGTTCTGACATGTATTTTTTGGGTATTTTCCTTTCTGTCTTTAGCGTAACCACACCATAAGTAGAATAGATTGTAATGTTTCTTGGGTTTGTTTTACAGATTTCTGGCAACCGGAGAGAGTTTATCATCCCTCGACTTCTAATATTGGCTTGGAATATCCACCCTGTCCGGAATAGTTGTGGACACCTGTCAGGCTTTGTGGAATGTACTCCGGGATGAGTTTACACCCCTACCCACCGTCGACATGTGGCTTGAAATTGCGGAAAAATTTGAGAGTGTTTGTGATTTCCCCAACTGTTTAGCAGCGGTGGATGGAAAGCACATCCGCATTATCAAACCTGCCAGAACAGGATCGGAGTATTTCAACTATAAAAAATATTTTCCTGTTGTGCTCATGGCAATAGCTGATGCGATCTGTCACTTCATCGCCGTGGACATTGGAGCTTTTGGCCGTGGCAACGATTCCCAGACTTTCAAGAACTCGGATATGGGCCGCCGTGTGTATGGCAAAAATTTAAATTTCCCCCCACCACAACCTCTCCCCAACACTCAAGGTCCACCGATGCCATTTGTTATGGTTGGGGATGAGGCCTTTCAGATGTGTGAAAACCTACTGAAGCCTTATTCCAGTCGGGACTTGAACCACACTAGAAGGATCTTTAACTACAGACTGACCAGGGCCCGAAGAACAATAGAGTGTACCTTTGGCATTCTGGTCTCTAAATGGCGCATTCTTGCAACAGCCATAAATCTAAAAGTGGAAACAGTCGACGAGGTGGTCAAAGCCTGTGTGGTTCTGCACAATTATATAATGGCTAAGGAGCAACCCAACATTGAACTGGATGAACCAGTTGCACACCCACTGCCCGATTTCCAGCATCACCCACTGCGGTCAACTGCAGCAGTTAGTCACATGCGGGACCAATTTGCTGCCTTTTTTGATTCAGATATTGGACGTGTGTCATGGCAGGACAATGTTGTGTAAATGTCCTGTTGTAATTAGATCTGTACCAGTAATTTTCTGATATGAAAATAATATTTCTCATTAATAAACTTTAGTTTTGGTTGTGTTGACCGTGTCTCCTATCTTTTTCCTCTCTAAACCAAGGCTGTCCTAAAACTGGCAGTATTTGATCTGTATTTAATATCAGTTTTTGTAATCCAAAACCAGGAGTGGGTGATAAAGGCAGAGGTGCTAGTTATTATGTTAATATCATAATTTACCTCTATTTGTTCCACTCCTTGTTTTGGCTTACAAATACTGATATAAAACACTGGCCACATACTGCTAGTGTTATGGCAGCCATGTTGCTTTATTGGTAAGCTTGTTGACATCATTGTGTCCTGATTCTGTTCTGCTGTATCCATTGGACACAAACTGAAGAGACAATGACTGTCACACTATCTATACTCATCAAGTCAGGTGTCAGAAATAATGAATTCATGATGCACATACAGTATAACAGCCTCATGAATTCACTATTTCTGACACCTGTGCAGGTGAGCATAGATATGCAGTGTGTGACCGCCATTGTCCCCTCAATTTGTGTGTAATAGATTATGTATAAAGAAGAGAAAATGGTGGTTATACAAGGCAGTTCTCTACTCACCAGGTCAGGTGTCATAACTAATGAGTTTTTTTACACCTGACCTGTTCAGTAGAGGTCTGCACTGTATTTCCACCATTTTCTCTTCAGACTGCCACACTAGTCACAGACAAGAAGAGATTATGGAGATAATACATCTAATATTTTTCAGCCCACCTCATATCTGTATACTAAAGACACACAAAGCTGCAGTCTTTTTTTTTTTATAACTACTGGAGATATGATGTGGGCCAAAAAGTAAGTGTGTGGTGAAGTTTCTTGGCGCACGGTGTGTGTTGCCGGTGGCGGAAGACACAATAAACCAAACATAATTGTGGCAAATCAAATTTTTTTTATTTTTTAACAACCCCAAAATTTATTTACTGCGCCGGCTTGGGGTAGAGTGTTGTAAACGAGGGGTGTGAAGCACTGAGGCCTGGCTAACCGTGGACAGGAGAATGGGCAATGAAACTAGAAAGGTCTGGAAGTTCGGGGATGGGGCTTGACACATGAGATGCTTGAGATGCACTGGAAGGGTGAGACAAACCTGACATTACAGACACATTGGGAGGTGAAGGGGGAGGAATGCTAAAGGCTGAGTCACACATAACGATATCGTTAACGATATCGTTGCAACGTCACGCTTTTGGTGACGTAGCAGCGATCCCGCTAACGATCTCGTTATGTGTGACAGCGACCAACGATCAGGCCCCTGCTGGGAGATCGTTGGTCGATGGGAATGATCAGGACCTTTTTTTGGTCGCTGATCACCCGCTGTCATCGCTGGATCGGCTGACTATGTCAGCCCCGGCCATAAAGCAGAGCACAGCGGTGACGTCACCGCTGTTACTGCCGGCGCTGACACATTCAGTGCAGGGAAGATCTCGGCAGCAGCGCGTGCATATTAGCAGCGCTCTTGCCGAAAGCAGTTTTAACCCTGTGGACGCCGGCGGGGGACGTGACAGACATCAGAATGTGAGTATGTAGTGTTTTTTTTTTTTTTACTTTTACAATGGTAACCAGGGTAAATATCGGGCTACTAAGCGCGGCCCTGCACTTAGTAACCCGATGTTTACCCTGGTTACCCGGGTGCTGCAGGGGGACTTCGGCATTGTTGAAGACAGTTTCAACGATGCCAAAGTCGTTCCCCTGATCGTTGGTCGCTGGAGAGAGCTGTCTGTGTGACAGCTCCCCAGCGACCACACAACGACTTACTAACGATCACGGCCAGGTCATATCGCTGGTCGTGATCGTTGGTAAGTCGTTTAGTGTAACGGTACCTTAAGAGTCCTCTGGTTGTTTTTTTTGTGCGGTTTTTTTGGTTTGCCTGGTTGTGGGAGGTCTTGATGGGCTCATATGGCGTGGCGTGGTGGTGGGTGACCTGTCAGGGTCCGGCTGCACTGTGTCAGAGTCCATAGTGCTCGTAGATCATGCTGCCATGCCAGAGTCCATAGTGCTCGTAGATCATGCTGCCATGCCAGAGTCCATAGTGCTCGTAGAGCATGCAGCCATGCCAGAGTTCATAGTGCTCGTAGAGCGTGCAGCCATGCCAGAGTCCATAGTGCTCGTAGAGTGTGCAGCCATGCCAGAGTCCATAGTGCTCGTAGAGCGTGCAGCCATGCCAGAGTCCATAGTGCTCGTAGAGCGGAAGGCCATGCCAGGGTCCTGCTGCATCGTGGTGGTGGCGGTACGGAAGGCCATGCCAGGGTCCTGCTGCATCGTGGTGGTGGCGATACGGAAGGCCATGCCAGGGTTCTGCTGCATCGTGGTGGTGGCGGTACGGAAGGCCATGCCAGGGTCCTGCTGCATCGTGGTAGTGGCGGTATGGAAGGCCATGCCAGGGTCCTGCTGCATCGTGGTAGTGGCGGTACAGAAGGCCATGCCAGGGTCCTGCTGCATCGTGGTAATGGCGGTACGGAAGGCCATGCCAGGGCCCTGCTGCATCGTGGTGGTGGCGGTACGGAAGGCCGTGCCAGGGTCCTGCTGCATCGTGGTGTCAGTGGAGGAGGTCCAAACAGGAGCAGTGGATGTCATGGTGGTGGCGGTGGGATGTCCAACTGCACTCGGCATGGTGGTGGTGCTGTAGTGGTGTCTGGCTGTGGAAGGAATTGAGGTGGCCGTGCAGTGGGATGCAGCAGAGGTCGGCATTGAGGTCATTCGTGACAGTGAAGGCACAGGTGGATATGCCGCCACTGTCTGCTGGAAATACTGACTCTGCAGCATAGCCTGCACGTAAGCAGCATTGCAGGCCTGCATGACACTCAGCTGGAGATCAAGAGTAAGGTGTTCCGACATGCCCTGCTCAATTTGGTTAAAAAAATGATGTGCTGGCCTCTGGAGGTCGGCTTTCACTTGATCAAGGCTTTTGCTGACCTCCTGGATACGTGCATTTAAGAGGCTATGTGAAACATCCATTCGGTCACCCAAAGCCTTGATTGCTTCGTGTAAAACCGAGCTCAAGTGCAAAAACTCGGGCATGAGTGACCTGTCAGAAGCCCTCTGCCACTGCCGGGATGAGCCCAAAAAAAAAGGAGCAGTGGAAGAGGACTGCAAAAGGGGAAGACCTGATGGACCAGCTCCCTGGTCTCCAGTTAGTGTGGAAGGCCCACTTGCTTCTGCTCTGCTGGATGGCTGGGACGGGTCCGTGGCTGTCGGATGAAGGACCGCTCAAGAACCTGGGCCAACAGTAGTGCTGTATGTGCTGTGAAAAAAGGAAAAAGAAAATTAATATCAAAAATTTACCAGACGCAAAATCCTGTGGAATATAAAAATACAGGTTATGGCAATACAATACAACCTAATGCACGTGATAAATACTTACGTTCTCTGGGCAAGGACCGGTCTTAAAAATGCCAGAACTCGATGGTATTTGTATCGTCTGATCCTTGCTCCTGAACCACTGGGAACACGGCTCTCTTGACGCAGGTCCTTGTTGAAGCGGTCCTTCATCGAACTTCATCGAATTGACTTTGGCTACTGTTAAAAAAAAAAAATAGTGGTCAGAAAAAGGACTTTTAGCCATGCTCACACAACTGTGTGTGATGAGAGAAACTCCTGAGAGTTTCTTTCATCACACACAGTCGAGTGAGCACGGCCAAGGTCTCTGCTGCTTCACACTGCAGTGCAATACTTACCAAATGCATTTCAGACCCATGTCGGGGCGTTGTCCCAGCCATCCCACATCGCTTGGGCCACCTCATTCCATAAGCACCAGATCGTGACGTTGTTTGAGTGCAGTGGAATCCGGGTGTCCCACAACGGGACTCGCTCCTGGACCAGGGAGATGAGGAGGTCATTCTCGACTAGATCATCCTCCCGTTGTGAAACCTAAAAATTAAAGAAAGTCATTAAAGTTTGCTCAATTAACATAAGGAAAAGAAAGAAAAAAGATGCTGAGAAATGGCATGAATAGGAAAGTTAACATACAAAAGGATTCCAGAAGAAAAAAGTAAAGAAATACGAATGGAAAGAAAGGCAGATTCAAGATTATTCCACTGAGGATACAGTAAACAGTCAGCCATGTATATGTACCCGCTGCCGTCTTTCCACCGGACCTTGACTCCGCTGCTCCTGCCCAGTCTCTGCCACAGTAGAAGAGCTCTAAAAAAATTAAAAATTCAAATTGTCACGTGTAGATGTGACAGTGAACACTTACCAATCTGACAAGGCAAGTACTCACCTCACTGACATGCTACACTTCCGACTGTCCTGGACAAAACTCCTCATCAGAAGAAGAAGACATTCTGATGCATAAAGAAAGAAATGGCAGAAATTAGGACATGTAGAGAAAGAAAATAGAAAATAAAGGCATTGGCTAGGATGTACTCACATTGTTCAGAGGCTTGTTTGCTCCAAAGTGCTGGGGTCTGTCTGCTCTGCTTGGCTGTCTGCTGAGAAGTGACCTGCAACTGTCCACACCCTCCCTTTATCACCTTGATGGTGGGGGGTGGCTTATCAGTGTCTAGACATGTTTTTCTCTATTGAAACGCATGCGTTCACGAACGCAACCAAACGCATGTGCTTGTAAACGCATGCGTTCATATAGACATCAATGCGTTTTTTTGTCGCAATCTTTGCGCAACTGAATGCATGCGTTTCCAGGTGGCAAATTGACGCCTCTAAAAATTACTACATGTTGCATTTCCGTGCCGAGCCGCAAACGACGAGACGATGCATGCGTCGTCAAAAGCAGCAAAACGCGAACAAACAAAAACGCATGCGTCCCTAATGTTAAATATAGGAATACACAACGCATGCGGATATATGCGGTACAAATGCTGCGGACACAACCGCAAATGTGAAACCAGCCTAAAATAGACACCTGGCCTGAATTGGCAGAATATGCATTACAGGAGCTCGCTTGCCCTGCTGCTAGTGTGCTGAAAGAGTCTTCAGTGCTGCTGGTTCAATACAGACCGAAAAAAGGACACGTCTGGCTACTAGTGTTGAGCGATACCGTCCGATACTTGAAAGTATCGGTATCGGAAAGTATCGGCCGATACCGGCAAAGTATCGGATCTCGCCGATACCGATACCCGATACCAATACAAGTCAATGGGACTCAAGTATTGGAAGGTATCCCTGATGGTTCCCAGGGTCTGAAGGAGAGGAAACTCTCCTTCAGGCCCTGGGATCCATATGAATGTGTAAAATAAAGAATTAAAATAAAAAATATTGATATACTCACCTCTCCGACGCAGCCAGGACCTTACCGTTGTGAACCGGCAGCCTTCTTTGCTTAAAATGAGCGCGTTCAGTACCTTCCATGACGTCACGGCTTCTGATTGGTCGCGTGCCGCTCATGTGACCACCACGTGACCAATCAGAAGCCGTGACGTCATCCCTCAGGTCCTAAATTCCTAGAAGGGAATTTAGGACCTGAGGGATGACGTCGCGGCTTGTGATTGGTCGCGTGGCGGTCACATGAGTGGCACGCGACCAATCAGAAGCCGTGACGTCATGGAAGGTGCTGAACGCGCTCATTTTAAGCAAAGCAGGCTGCCGGTTACTACCAGGGCGCGTCAGAGGGTGAGTATATCCCTATTTTTTATTTTAATTCTTTATTTTTTACATGGATATGGATTCCAGGGCCTGAAGGAGAGTTTCCTCTCCTTCAGACCCTGGGAACCATACACTGGGAACTTCCGATTCCGATTCCCGATACCAAAAAAAATTTTGGTTCTCGGTATCGTAATTCCGATATCGCAAGTATCGGCCGATACCCGATACTTGCGGTATCGGAATGCTCAACACTACTGGCTACCCAAAATGTTGATGATCTAACCGTCATTAAAATGAACCAATTATGGATTTCAAATTATTTGGCCCCACCTTCCCCTGCTGACACGTAGCTTGCCTGAAAAATGTCTTGCTTTTGGCCTCCTCTTACTGACTGCTCCAATTCCTCCATTTGCAGCTGCTGAATGTCCACCATAGGCCATTTTTATACCTCCCTAAATGGGCTGACTCCCCCCACAGGGCTGTGGTCACCACCTGGCGCAAGCACCCGTGCGAGTGCCATTTGCCTGGACAGGTGGGTGGGCCCACTCTTGGGCAACGGCACTGGCACAGGGTCCCTCATAGTACAATGAAGTGTCTCTGACGGTGGTGGTGCACAACCAACGTCAGACACACCATCGTAATATGAGGGGCCCTGTGCCAGTACCGCCACCCACGAGAGAGTGTTCCCCCCAGCTCGAACAGTGCTCTACCACTTGCAATACTTACCTCTCCCTGCTCCACCACTGTGTAGTCTGGGCTGTTAAATCCTTCAATGGCACTGCCAATACAAATTTGTTGAAATGATAGATGATAGTTAAAATATACAGGGGCCCTGGCCTTCATTTAGACCAGTTAATACTTTGCGCCTACTACCACTGTCTGCTACTCAGCAGAGGAGCCCACCCCTGTACCTAGCTATGCCACCTGTTTATTTATGAACAATCTTTTGGCAAACATTTAGCCCACTTTATTATTTGGGCCTACTAACTGTGTCTGCCCCTCATTACAATTGTCCTCCACTAAACAAAGCAATGCCACCTGTTTAGTCCTGTTACCAATTTTGAACTGCATTTAGCCCACTTTATTATTTGGGCCTACTAACTGTGTCTGCCACTCCTCACAGTTGTCCTCCGCTGAACAAAGCAATACCGCCTGTTTAGTCCTGTTACCAATTTTGAACTGCATTTAGGCTACTTTATTATTTGGGCCTACTAACTTTGTCTGCCACTCCTTACAGTTGTCCTAGTTGTCCTCCGTTAAATAAAGCAATGCTGCCAGTTTAGTCCTGTTACCAATTTTGAACTGCATTGAGCCCATTTTATTATTTGGGCCTACTAACTGTGTCTGCCACTCCTTACAGTTGTCCTACGCTGAAGAAAGCAATGCCGCCAGTTTATTCCTGTTACCAATTTTGAACTGCATTTAGCCTACTTAATTATTTGGGCCTACTAACTGTGTCTGCCACTCCTTACAGTTGTCCTCCACTGAACAAAGCAATGCTGCCAGTATAGTCCTGTTACCAATTTTGAACTGCATTTAGCCCACTTTATTATTTTGGCCTACTAACTGTGTCTGCCCCTCATTACAGTTGTCCTCCACTGAACAAAGCAATGCCGCCTGTTTAGTCCTGTTACCAATTTTGAACTGCATTGAGCCCACTTTATTATTTGGGCCTACTAACTGTGTCTGCCACTCCTTACAGTTGTCCTACGCTGAAGAAAGCAATGCCGCCAGTTTATTCCTGTTACCAATTTTGAACTGCATTTAGCCTACTTAATTATTTGGGCCTACTAACTGTGTCTGCCACTCCTTACAGTTGTCCTCCACTGAACAAAGCAATGCTGCCAGTATAGTCCTGTTACCAATTTTGAACTGCATTTAGCCCACTTTATTATTTGGGCCTACTAACTGTGTCTGCCTCTCCTTACAGTTGTCCTCCGCTGTAGAAAGCAATGCCGCCAGTTTTGTCCTGTTGCCAATTTTGAACTGCATTTAGCCTACTTTATTATTTGGGCCTACTAACTGTGTTTCCTCCTCATCCTGCCCATTGGCCAGCCACTGCTAGATGAGTCTGCTGGTACATTGACCCAGACCACTACATTCCCCTTGCACTCTACACATCCAGAATCTGATCCTTCTGAAAGTCAGGTTCCCCTTCCCACATACTATACCACCTTTTACGGGGACAAAGAGGAAGGTGCAGATGAAAGTGCAGGTTCCTTCATCAGGTGGGGGGCCATACTCGTTGGCGACATCACTGGCACAGCGCCCCTCATAGTACGCAAAAGTGTCTCTGCCGGTGGGAGGCGCCACTCGCCGTCAAACACACCGCCATACTATGAGGGGCCCTGTGCCAGTGCCAATGCCAATGAGTGGGCACCCCCTGCTTGCTCAGGATCACAGCACTTGCAAAGCTGAAATACTTACCTCTCCCTGCTCCACCGCCGTGACGTATTCCGCGTTTCCTGGGCCCACGAAAATCTTGAGCCAGCCCTACCCCCCCCACAACTTTAGCAAAATGACCCCCAGTTTTCAATGCCTAACTATTATTATAAAGTAAATTAAGATTGACAAGCTTCAGTAATAAGAATTGATGTTTTGGGCATTAAAATGGGTACTGTAGGTGTTTTCCTGTCCTCCACTTACTGCTGACTTTGATTCCCCATTGACTTGCATTGGGTTTCGTGTTTCAGTCGGCTCCCGAATTAACGCAATAATCTGCCGATTTCACCCGACCTGACTTTTGACAAAGTCGGGTTTTGCGAAACCCGACTCGATCCGAAAAAAGTAAGTCGCTCAACTTTACCTCTGCACCTTGAGAGTTTCTCACGATGCTAGTGGGGACGTCACCGAGGTCACCGCAATTTAGTGTAGCTGGGAACATAGCCTCAGTAACCTACGGTAACCTTGATGACGTCACCACTAGTCACTGATGTTGCATTCGCAGCAGCTCATTCACCAGTGGAACTCAGTCTCAACGGTCATATCTTGGCACCGTCCAGATTGAAAACTATCTATTCCTAGACATTAGAGTTGAGCAACTTTTACTTTTTTAGGATCGAGTCGGGTTTTGCAAAACCTGACTTTGTCAAAAGTCGGGTCGGGTGAAATCGGCCGATTATTGCGAAAAGTCGGGGGCTGACTGAAACACAAAACCCAATGCAAGTCAATGGGGAATCAAAGTCGGCAGAGAGTGGAGGACAGGAAAACACCTATTTTAATGCCAAAAACATCAATTCTTATTACTGAAGCTTGTTGTGGGGAGTAGGGCTGGTTCAAGTTTTTCGTGGGCCCAGGAAACGCAGAGTACGTCACGGCGGTGGAGCAGGGAGAGGTAAGTATTTCAACTTTGCAAGTGCTGTGATCCTGAGTAAGCAGGGGGGGCCCACTCGTTCGCATTGGCACTGGCACAGGGCCCCTCAAAGTACGGCGGGGTCGCCTCCCACCGGCGGAGACACTTTTGCGTACTATGAGGGGCCCTGTGCCAGTGACATTGCCAATGAGTATGCCCCCCCACCTGATGAAGGAACCTGCACTTTCATCTGCACCTTCCTGTTTGTCCCCGTGTAAGGTGGTATAGTATGCGGGAAGGGGAACCCAACTCTCAGCAGGGTCAGATTCTGGTTGTGTAGAATGCAAGGGGAATGTAGTGGTCTGGGTCAATGTACCAGCAGACTCATCTAGCAGTGGCTGGGCAATGAGCAGGATGTGGAGGAAAAACAGATATAGGCCCAAATAATAAAGTGGGCTAAATGCAGTTTAAAATTGGTAACAGGAGAAAACTGGCGGCATAGCTTTGTTCAGCAGAGGACAATTGTAAGGAGTGGCAGACACAGTTAGTAGGCCCAAAAAAGTAAGTAGGCTAAATGCAGTTCAAAATTGGTAACAGGAGTACACTGGCGGCATAGCTTTGTTCAGCGGAGGACAACGATAAGGAGTGGCAGACACAGTTAGTAGGGCCAATTAATAAAGTGGGCCAAATACAGTTTAATATGTGATATAGGCTGAAAATTGAAGCTCAGTTTTGTTCAGTGGAGGAGAAAAGCAAGGAGCGGCAGACACCGTTAGTAAGCCCAACCAAACAAGTAGGCCAAATGCAGTTTAATATGTGATATAGGCTGAAAATTGAAGCTCAGCTTTGTTCAGTGGAGGAGAAAAGCAAGGAGCGGCAGACACCATTAGAAGGTCCAACCAAACTAGTAGGCCAAATGCAGTTTAATATTTGATATAGGCTGAAAATTTAAGCTCAGCTTTGTTCAGTGGAGGAGAAAAGCAAGAAGCAGCATACACAGTTAGTAGACCCAACCAAACAAGTAGGCCAAATGCAGTTTAACCCCTTCACCCCCAAGGGTGGTTTGCACGTTAATGACCGGGCCAATTTTTGTAATTCTGACTACTGTCTTTTTATGAGGTTATAACTCTGGAACGCTTCAACGGATCTTGGCGATTCTGACATTATTTTCTTGTGACATATTGTACTTCATGATAGTGGTAAAATTTCTTCGATATATCTTGCGTTTATTTGTGAAAAAAACGAATATTTGGCGAAAATTTTGAAAATTTCGCAATTTTCCAACTTTGAATTTTTATGCCCTTAAATCACAGACATATGTCACGCAAAATACTTAATAAGTAACATTTCCCACATGTCTACTTTACATGAGTACAATTTTGGAACCAAAATTTTTTTTTGTGACGGAGTTATAAGGGTTAAAAGTTGACCAGCAATTTCTCATTTTTACAACACCATTTTTTTTTAGGGACCACATCTCATTTGAAGTCATTTTGAGGGGTCTATATGATAGAAAATACCCAAGTGTGACACCATTCTAAAAACTGCACCCCTCAAGGTACTCAAAACCACTTTCAAGAAGTTTATTAACCCTTCAGGTGTTTCACAGGAATTTTTGGAATGTTTAAATAAAAATGAACATTTAACTTTTTTTCACACAAAATTTATTTCAGCTCCAATTTGTTTTATTTTACCAAGGGTAACAGGAGAAAATAGACCCCAAAATTTGTTGTACAATTAGTCCTGAGTATGCTGATACCCCATATGTGGGGGTAAACCACTGTTTGGGCGCATGGCAGAGCTCGGAAGGAAAGGAGCGCCATTTGACTTTTCAATGCAAAATTGACTGGAATTGAGATGGGACGCCATGTTGCATTTGGAGAGCCCCTGATGTGCCTAAACATTGAAACCCCCCACAAGTGACACCATTTTGGAAAGTAGACCCCTTAAGGAACTTACCTAGATGTGTGTTGAGCACTTTGACCCAACAAGTGCTTCACAGAAGTTTATAATGCAGAGCCGTAAAAATAAAAAATCATATTTTTTCACAAAAATGATCTTTTCGCCCCCATTTTTTTATTTCCCTAAGGGTAAGAGAAGAAATTAGACCACAAAAGTTGTTGTGCAATTTGTCCTGAGTACGACAATACCCCATATGTGGGGGTAAACCACTGTTTGGGCGCATAGCAGAGCTCGGAAGGGAAGGAGCGCTATTTTACTTTTTAATGCAAAATTGACTGGAATTAAGATGGGATGCCATGTTGCGTTTGGAGAGCCCCTGATGTGCCTAAACATTAAAACCCCCCACAAGTGACACCATTTTGGAAAGTAGACCCCCTAAGGTACTTATCTAGATGTGTTTTGAGAGCTTTGAACCCCCAAGTGTTTCACTACAGTTTATAACGCAGAGCCGTGAAAATAACCACTGTTTGGGCGCATGACAGAGCTCGGAAGGGAAGGAGCGCCATTTGGAATGCAGACTTAAATGGATAGGTCTGCAGGCGTCACGTTGCATTTGCAGAGCCCCTGATGTACCCAAACAGTACAAACCCCCCACAAGTGACCCCATATCGGAAACTAAACCCCCCAAGGAACTTATCTAGATGTGTTGTGAGAACTTTGAACCCCCAAGTGTCTCACTACAGTTTACAACGCAGAGCCGTGAAAATAAAAAAATCCTTTTTTTCCCACAAAACTTATTTTTTGGCCCCCAGTTTTGTATTTTCCCAAGGGTAGCAGGAGAAATTGGACCGCAACAGATGATGTCCAATTTGTCCTGAGTACGCTGATACCCCATATGTTGGGGTAAACCCCTGTTTGGGCACACGGGAGAGCTCTGAAGGGAAGAAGCACTGTTTTCCGTTTTCAACGCAGAATTGGCTGGAATTCAGATCGGATGCCATGTCCCGTTTGGAGAGCCCCTGATGTGCCTAAACAGTGGAAACCCCCCAATTATAACTGAAACCCTAATCCAAACACACCCCTTACCCTAATCCCAACAGTAACCCTAACCACTCCTCTAACCCAGACACACCCAACCCTATTCCCAACCGTAAATGTAATCCAAACCCTAACCCTATTTTTAGCCTCAACCCTAACTGTAGCCCCAACCCTAGCCCCAACCCTAGCCCTAACCCTAGCCCTAACCCTAGCAATAACCCTAGCCCTATCTCTAGCCCTATCACTAGCCCTATCACTAGCCCTAACACTAGCCGTAACACTAGCCCTAACCCTAGCCCTAACCCTAGCCCCAACCCTAGCCCTAACCCTAGCCCTAACCCTAACCCTAGCCACAACCCTAGCCCTAACCCTAGCCCTAACCCTAGCCCCAACCCTAGCCCTAACCCTAGCCCTAACCCTAACCCTAGCCCTAACTCTAGCCCTAACCCTAACCCTAACCCTAATGGGAAAATGGAAATAAATACATTTTTTAATTTTTTTATTTTTCCCTAACTAAGGGGGTGATGAAGGGGGGTTTGATTTACTTTTACAGCGGGTTTTTTAGCGGATTTTTATGATTGGCAGCCGTCACACACTGAAAGACGCTTTTCATTGCAAAAAATATTTTTTGCGTTACCACATTTTGAGAGCTGTAATTTTTCCATATTTGAGTCCACAGAGTCATGTAAGATCTTGTTTTTTGCGGGACGAGTTGACGTTTTTATTGATAACATTTTCGGACACGTGACATTTTTTGATCGCTTTTTATTCCGATTTTTGTGAGGCAGAGTGATCAAAAACCAGCTATTCATGAATTTGTTTTGGGGGAGGCGTTTATACTGTTCCGCGTTTGGTAAAATTGATAAAGCAGTTTTATTCTTCGGGTCAGTACGTTTACAGCGATATCTCATTTATATCATTTTTTTATGTTTTGGCGCTTTTATACGATAAAAACTATTTTATAGAAAAAATTATTTTGGTATCGCTTTATTCTCAGGACTATAACTTTTTTATTTTTTTGCTGATGATGCTGTATGGTGGCTCGTTTTTTGCGGGACAAGATGATGTTTTCAGCGGTACCATGGTTATTTATATCAGTCTTTTTGATCGCGTGTTATTCCACTTTTTGTTCGGCGGTATGATAATAAAGCGTTGTTTTTTGCCTCGTTTTTTTTTTTTTTTTCTTACGGTGTTTACTGAAGGGGTTAACTAGTGGAGCAGTTTTATAGGTTGGGTCGTTACGGACGCGGCGATACTAAATATGTGTACTTTAATTGTTTTTTTTATTTTATTTAGCTAAAGAAATGTATTTATGGGAATAATATATATATTTTTTTTCTTTATTTAGGATATTTTTTTTATTTTATTTTTTACACACATGTGGGGAATTTTTTTTTTACTTTTTTACTTTGTCCCAGGGGGGGACATTACAGATCATTGACCTGACAGTGTGCACAGAACTCTGTCAGATCGACGATCTGCTGTGCAGGGCTGCAGGCTTACCAGCGCCTGCTCTGAGCAGGCGCTCGGTAAGCCACCTCCCTCCCTGCAGGACCCGGATGCCGCGGCCATCTTGGATCCGGGACCTGCGGCGAGGAGGGAGGTAGGAGACCCTCGGAGCAACGCGATCACATCGCGTTGCTCCGGGGGTTTCAGGGAAGCCCGCAGGGAGCCCCCTCCCTGCGCGATGCTTCCCTATAACGCCGGTACACCGCGATCATGTTTGATCGCGGTGTGCCGGGGGTTAATGTGCCGGGGGCGGTCCGTGACCGCCCCTGGCACATAGTGCCGGATGTCAGCTGCGATATGCAGCTGACACCCGGCCGCGATCGGCTTCGCTCCCCCCGTGAGCGCGGCCGATCGGGTATGACGTACTATCCCGTCGGTGGTCATACGGGCCCACCCCACCTCGACGGGATAGTACGTCAGATGTCAGAAAGGGGTTAATATTTGATATAGGCTGAAAATTGAAGCTCAGCTTTGTTCAGTGGAGGAGAAAAGCAAGGAGCGGCAGACACCGTTAGTAGACCCAACCAAACAAGTAGGCCAAATGCAGTTTAATATTTGATATAGGCTTAAAATTTAAGCTCAGCTTTGTTCAGTGGAGGAGAAAAGCAAGGAGCGGCAGACACCGTTAGTAGACCCAACCAAACAAGTAGGCCAAATGCAGTTTAATATTTGATATAGGCTGAAAATTGAAGCTCAGCTTTGTTCAGTGGAGGAGAAAAGCAAGGAGCGGCAGACACCGTTAGTAGACCCAACCAAACAAGTAGGCCAAATGCAGTTTAATATGTGATATAGGCTGAAAATTGAAGCTCAGCTTTGTTCAGTGGTGGAGAAAAGCAAGGAGCGGCAGACACCGTTAGTAGGCCCAACCAAACAAGTAGGCCAAATGCAGTTTAATATTTGATATAGGCTGAAAATTGAAGCTCAGCTTTGTTCAGTGGAGGAGAAAAGCAAGGACCGGCAGACACCGTTAGTAGACCCATCCAAACAAGTAGGCCAAATGCAGTTTAATATTTGATATAGGCTGAAAATTGAAGCTCAGCTTTGTTCAGTGGAGGAGAAAAGCAAGGAGCGGCAGACACCGTTAGTAGGCCCAACCAAACAAGTAGGCCAAATGTAGTTTAATATTTGATATAGGCTGAAAATTGAAGCTCAGCTTTGTTCAGTGGAGGAGAAAAGCAAGGAGCGGCAGACACCATTAGTAGGCCCAACCTAACAAGTAGGCCAAATGCAGTTTAATATTTGATATAGGCTGAAAATTGAAGCTCAGCTTTGTTCAGTGGAGGAGAAAAGCAAGGTGCGGCAGACACCGTTAGTAGACCCATCCAAACAAGTAGGCCAAATGCAGTTTAATATGTGATATAGGCTGAAAATTGAAGCTCAGCTTTGTTCAGTGGAGTAGAAAAGAAGGAGCGGCAGAAACCGTTAGTAGGCACAACCAAACCAGTAGGCCAAATGCAGTTTAATATTTGATATAGGCTGAAAATTGAAGCTCAGCTTTGTTCAGTGGAGGAGAAAAGCAAGGAGCGGCAGACACCGTTAGTAGACCCATCCAAACAAGTAGGCCAAATGCAGTTTAATATTTGATATAGGCTGAAAATTGAAGCTCAGCTTTGTTCAGTGGAGGAGAAAAGAAAGGAGCGGCAGACACCGTTAGTAGGCCCAACCAAACAAGTAGGCCAAATGCAGTTTAATATTTGATATAGGCTGAAAATTGAAGCTCAGCTTTGTTCAGTGGAGGAGAAAAGCAAGGAGCGGCAGACACTGTTAGTAGACCCAACCAAACAAGTACGCCAAATGCAATTTAATATTTGATATAGGCTGAAAATTGAAGCTCAGCTTTGTTCAGTGGAGGAGAAAAGCAAGGAGCGGCAGACACTGTTAGTAGACCCAACCAAACAAGTAGGCCAAATGCAGTTTAATATTTGATATAGGCTGAAAATTGAAGCTCAGCTTTGTTCAGTGGAGGAGAAAAGCAAGGAGCGGCAGACACCGTTAGTAGACCCATCCAAACAAGTAGGCCAAATGCAGTTTAATATTTGATATAGGCTGAAAATTGAAGCTTAGCTTTGTTCAGTGGAGGAGAAAAGCAAGGAGCGGCAGACACTGTTAGTAGACCCAACAAAACAAGTAGGCCAAATGCAGTTTAATATTTGATATAGGCTGAAAATTGAAGCTCAGCTTTGTTCAGTGGAGGAGAAAAGCAAGGAGCGGCAGACACCATTAGTAGGCCCAACCAAACTAGTAGGCCAAATGCAGTTTAATATGTGATATAGGCTGAAAATTGAAGCTCAGCTTTGTTCAGTGAAGGAGAAAAGCAAGGTGCGGCAGACACCGTTAGTAGACCCAACCAAACAAGTAGGCTAAATGCAGTTTAAAATTGGTTACAGGGGTACACAGGCGGCATAGCGTTGTCTAGTGGAGGACGATTGTAATGAGTGGCGCAGACAGACTTAGTAGGCCTAAAATAAAAAAGTAGGGTCAATGCGGTTTAAAATTGGTTACAGGGGTACACAGGCGGCATAGCGTTGTTCGGCGGAGGACGATTGTAATGAGTGGCACAGACAGACTTAGGAGGCCTAAAATAAAAAAGTCGGGTCAATGCAGTTTAAAATTGGTTACAGGGGTACACAGCCTGCATACCGTTGTTCAGCAGAGGACAATTGTAAGGAGTGGCGCAGACAGACACATGTAGTAGGCCTAAAATAAAAAAGTAGGCTCAATGCAGTTTAAAATTGGTTACAGGGGTACACAGGCGACATAGCGTTGTTCAGTGGAGGACAATTGTAAGGAGTGGCAGACACAGTTAGTAGGCCCAAAAAAGTAAGTAGGCTAAATTCAGTTCAAAATTGGTAACAGGAGTACACTGGCGGCATAGCTTTGTTCAGCGGAGGACAACGATAAGGAGTGGCAGACACAGTTAGTAGGGCCAATTAATAAAGTGGGCCAAATGCAGTTTAATATGTGATATAGGCTGAAAATTGAAACTCAGCTTTGTTCAGTGGAGGAGAAAAGCAAGGAGCGGCAGACACCGTTAGTAAGCCCAACCAAACAAGTAGGCCAAATGCAGTTTAATATGTGATATAGGCTGAAAATTGAAGCTCAGCTTTGTTCAGTGGAGGAGAAAAGCAAGGAGCGGCAGACACCAATAGAAGGTCCAACCAAACTAGTAGGCCAAATGCAGTTTAATATTTGATATAGGCTGAAAATTTAAGCTCAGCTTTGTTCAGTGGAGGATAAAAGCAAGGAGCGGCATACACAGTTAGTAGACCCAACCAAACAAGTAGGCCAAATGCAGTTTAATACGTGATATAGGCTGAAAATTGAAGCTCAGCTTTGTTCAGTGGAGGAGAAAAGCAAGGAGCGGCAGACACCGTTAGTAGGCCCAACCAAACAAGTAGGCCAAATGCAGTTTAATATTTGATATAGGCTGAAAATTGAAGCTCACCTTTGTTCAGTGGAGGAGAAAAGCAAGGAGCGGCAGACACCGTTAGTAGGCCCAACCAAACAAGTAGGCCAAATGCAGTTTAATATTTGATATAGGCAGAAAATTGAAGCTCAGCTTTGTTCAGTGGAGGAGAAAAGCAAGGTGCGGCAGACACCGTTAGTAGACCCATCCAAACAAGTAGGCCAAATGCAGTTTAATATGTGATATAGGCTGAAAATTGAAGCTCAGCTTTGTTCAGTGGAGTGTTGTGAACTCTGTGCTCAGGCTCCCTCTTGTGGTCACTGGTGGTATGGTGTGACTTTTGCTTTGGGCTCCCCCTGGTGGCTTTGCCTGTTATCCTGCTGGTCTCTGGCTATCAGCTGGTTCGTTATCCTCTGGGAGGTTCCTATATAGCTCTGTTTTACTTCCACTTGTTGCCGGCTGTCGATGTAATCAGTGCTACTCAGATTCCTTCTGACTACCTTGCTCCCAGTCCATCCAGGATAAGCTAAGTTTTGTTTGCTCATTTTTTGATCAGCAGTGTTTATCATGTTTTCTGTTCCAGCTTGATAAAATGTAATTCCCTCGCTTGCTGGTTGCTCTAGTGGGCTGAGTTTCTCCCCACACACCGTTAGTTGGTGTGTGGGTTCTTGAAATCTCAGGATGGATATTTTGTAAGGGTTTTTTATTGATCGCATAGACCCCTGCTCTATTTTCTGCTTTCTAGTACTAGTGGGCCTCTTTTGCTGAATCTGATTTCATCCCTATGTATGTGCCTTCTTACTTCACCGTTAATATTTGTTGGGGGCTTCTATATCTTTGGGGATTATTTCTCTGGAGGCAAGCAAGGTCTTTCTTTCTCTTTAGGGGTAGCTAGTTCCTCAGGCTGGCTCGAGACGTCTAGGAATTTTTTAGGCACGTTCACCGGCTACCTCTAGTTGTTTTGGATAGGTTCAGATTTGCGATCCATCCAGTTACCATCTCCCTAGAGCTCGTCTTTAGTTTAATCACTTGCTGATCTATTTGTGATCCTCAGCCACTAGGGATCATAACAGTGGAGTAGAAAAGTAAGGAGCGGCAGAAACCATTAGTAGGCCCAACCAAACAAGTAGGCCAAATGCAGTTTAATATTTGATATAGGCTGAAAATTGAAGCTCAGCTTTGATCAGTGGAGGAGAAAAGCAAGGAGCGGCAGACACCGTTAGTAGACCCAACCAAACAAGTAGGCCAAATGCAGTTTAATATTTGATATAGGCTGAAAATTGAAGCTCGGCTTTGTTCAGTGGAGGAGAAAAGCAAGGACCGGCAGACACCGTTAGTAGACCCATCCAAACAAGTAGGTTAAATGCAGTTTAATACGTGATATAGGCTGAAAATTGAAGCTCAGCTTTGTTCAGTGTAGGAGAAAAGCAGGGAGCGGCAGACACCGTTAGTAGGCCCAACCAAACAAGTAGGCCAAATGCAGTTTAATATTTGATATAGGCTGAAAATTGAAGCTTAGCTTTGTTCAGTGGAGGAGAAAAGCAAGGAGCGGCAGACAATGTTAGTAGACCCAACAAAACAAGTAGGCCAAATGCAGTTTAATATTTGATATAGGCTGAAAATTGAAGCTCAGTTTTGTTCAGTGGAGGAAAAAAGCAAGGAGCGGCAGACACCGTTAGTAGGCCCAACCAAACAAGTAGGCCAAATGCAGTTTAATATTTGATATAGGCTGAAAATTGAAGCTCAGCTTTGATCAGTGGAGGAGAAAAGCAAGGAGCGGCAGACACCGTTGGTAGACCCATCCAAACAAGTAGGCCAAATGCAGTTTAATATTTGATATAGGCTGAAAATTGAAGCTCAGCTTTGTTCAGTGGAGGAGAAAAGCAAGGACCGGCAGACACCGTTAGTAGACCCATCCAAACAAGTAGGTTAAATGCAGTTTAATACGTGATATAGGCTGAAAATTGAAGCTCAGCTTTGTTCAGTGTAGGAGAAAAGCAGGGAGCGGCAGACACCGTTAGTAGGCCCAACCAAACAAGTAGGCCAAATGCAGTTTAATATTTGATATAGGCTGAAAATTGAAGCTTAGCTTTGTTCAGTGGAGGAGAAAAGCAAGGAGCGGCAGACAATGTTAGTAGACCCAACAAAACAAGTAGGCCAAATGCAGTTTAATATTTGATATAGGCTGAAAATTGAAGCTCAGTTTTGTTCAGTGGAGGAAAAAAGCAAGGAGCGGCAGACACCGTTAGTAGGCCCAACCAAACTAGTAGGCCAAATGCAGTTTAATATGTGATATAGGCTGAAAATTGAAGCTCAGCTTTGTTCAGTGAAGGAGAAAAGCAAGGTGCGGCAGACACCGTTAGTAGACCCAACCAAACAAGTAGGCCAAATGCAGTTTAAAATTGGTTACAGGGGTACACAGGCGGCATAGCGTTGTTTAGTGGAGGATGATTGTAATGAGTGGCGCAGACAGACTTAGTAGGCCTAAAATAAAAAAGTAGGGTCAATGCGGTTTAAGATTGGTTACAGGGGTACACAGGCGGCATAGCGTTGTTCGGCGGAGGACGATTGTAATGAGTGGCGCAGACAGACTTAATAGGCCTAAAATAAAAAAGTAGGCTCAATGCAGTTTAAAATTGGTTACAGGGGTACACAGCCTGCATACCGTTGTTCAGCAGAGGACAATTGTAAGGAGTGGCGCAGACAGACACAGGTAGTAGGCCTAAAATAAAAAAGTAGGCTCAATGCAGTTTAAAATTGGTTACAGGGGTACACAGGCGACATAGCGTTGTTCAGCGGAGGACAATTGTAAGGAGTGGCAGACACAATTAGTAGGCCCAAAAAAGTAAGTAGGCTAAATGCAGTTCAAAATTGGTAACAGCAGTAAACTGGCGGCATAGCTTTGTTCAGTGGAGGACAACTGTAAGGAGTGGCTGACACAGTTAGTAGGCCAAAATAATAAAGTGAGGTAAATGTCTGCCAAAATTTTTTTCCAAAATAAACAGGTGGCATAGCTACGTACAGGGGTGGGCTCCTCTGCTGAGTAGCAGACAGTGGTAGTTAGCGCAAAGTATTAAATGGTCTAAATGGAGGCCAGGGCCCCTGTATATTTTAACTATCATCTATCATTAAAACAAATTTGTATTGGCAGTGCCATTGAAGGATTTATCAGCACAGAATACACTGTGGTGGAGCAGGGAGAGGTAAGTATTGCAAGTGGTAGAGCACTGTTCGACCAGGGGGGGGACACTCTCTCGTGGGCGGCGGTACTGGCACAGGGCCCCTCATATTACGATGGTGTGTCTGACGTTGGTTGTGCACCACCACCGTCAGAGACACTTCATTGCACTATGAGGGACCCTGTGCCAGTGCCGTCGCCCAAGATTGGGCACACTCACCTGTCCAGGCAAATGGCACTTGCACGGGTGCTTGCGCTTGGTGGGGACCACGGCCCTGTGGGGGGAGTCAGCCCGTTTAGGGAGGTAAAGAAATGGCCTATGGTGGACATTCAGCAGCTGCAAATGGAGGAATTAGAGCAGTCAATAAGAGGAGGCCAAAAGCAAGAAATTTTGTAAGCAAGCTACGTGTCAGCAGGGGAAGGTGGGGCAAAATAACTTGAAATCCATGATTGGTTCATTTTAATGAAGGTTAGATCATCAACATTTTGGGTAGCCAGACGAGTCCTTTTTTCGGTCAGTATTGAACCAGCAGCACTGAAGACTAGGGTTGAGCGAAACGGGTCGATCATTTTCAAAAGTCGCCGACTTTTGGCTAAGTCGGCGTCTCATGAAACCCGATCCGACCCCTGTGCTTGTCGGCCATGCGGTACGCGACTTTCGCGCCAAAGTCGCGTTTCAATGACGCGAAAAGCGCCATTTCTCAGCCAATGAAGGTGAACGCAGAGTGTGGGCAGCGTGATGACATAGATCCTGGTCCCCACCATCTTAGAGAAGGGCATTGCAGTGATTGGCTTGCTGTCTGCGGCGTCACAGGGGCTATAAAGGGGCGTTCCCGCCGACCGCCATCTTACTGCTGCTGATCTGAGCTTAGGGACAGGTTGCTGCCGCTTCGTCAGAAGCAGGGAGAGCGTTAGGCAGGGTCCACTAACCACCAAACCGCTTGTGCTGCAGCGATTTCCACTGTCCAACACCACCTTCGGTGTGCAGGGACTGTGGAAGCTATTTTTTTTTTTTTTTCCCCTCAGCGCTGTAGCTCATTGGGCTGCCCTAGAAGGCTCCGTGATAGCTGTATTGCTGTGTGTACGCCACTGTGGAAACCAACTGCTTTTTTCAAAGCACATATCCTCTTGTTCCTTCCTTTCTGCACAGCTATCTTTTTTGTTTGTCCACACTTTTTATTTAATTTGTGCATCAGTCCACTCCTATTGCTGCCTGCCATACCTGGCTTACATTACTGCAGGGAGATAGTAATTGTAGGACAGTTTTTTTTTTTTTTTGTTTGTTTTTGTGGGAGATTAAGATTGGCATTTCTGCTACAGTGCCATCCCTGTGTGTGCCATCTCTCACTGAGTGGGCCATAGAAAGCCTATTTATTTTTTCCGTGATTTGTGTTCTAAAATCTACCTCAACACAAAAACACTACATCAATCAGTGGGAGAAAAATATTGGCCTCAGTCAGGGCTTGTGTGCCACTGCTGTGTGTGCTATCTCTCATTCAGTGGGCTATAGCAAGCCTATTTTTTTTTTTTTTTTTTTAATATTATTTGGTTTCTAAAGTCTCCCGGAAAAAAAAAAAAAAACCTAAAAAAACAGTGGGAGAGTAATATTGCCCTTTCAGCTTGTGTGCCAGTCTTGACTCCTGGGTGTGCCACCTCTCTCCCTCTCATTCAGTGGGCCATAGAAAGCCTATTTATTTTTTTTTTTAAATATTATTGGGTTTCTAAAGTCTCCCTTAAAAAACAAAAAATACATAAAAAAACAGTGGGAGAGTAATATTGCCCTTTCAGCTTGTGTGCCAGTCTTGACTCCTGGGTGTGCCACCTCTCTCCCTTTCATTCAGTGGGCCATAGAAAGCCTATTTATTTTTTCCGTGATTTGTGTTCTAAATTCTACCTCAACACGAAAACACTACATCAATCAGTGGGAGAAAAATATTGGCCTCAGTCAGGGCTTGTGTGCCACTGCTGTGTGTGCTATCTCTAATTCAGTGGGCTATAGCAAGCCTATTTTTTTTTTTTTTTTTTAATATTATTTGGTTTCTAAAGTCTCCCGGAAAAAACAAAAAAAACCTAAAAAAACAGTGGGAGAGTAATATTGCCCTTTCAGCTTGTGTGCCAGTCTTGACTCCTGGGTGTGCCACCTCTCTCCCTCTCATTCAGTGGGCCATAGAAAGCCTATTTATTTTTTTTTTTAAATATTATTGGGTTTCTAAAGTCTCCCTTAAAAAACAAAAAATACATAAAAAAACAGTGGGAGAGTAATATTGCCCTTTCAGCTTGTGTGCCAGTCTTGACTCCTGGGTGTGCCACCTCTCTCTCTCATTCAGTGGGCCATAGAAAGGCTATTTTTTTTTTGGTTTTTTTAATATTATTTGGTTTCTAAAGTCTCCCTGAAAAAAAAAAAAAACATACAAAAAACAGTGGGAGAGTAATATTGCCCTTTCAGCTTGTGTGCCAGTCTTGACTCCTGGGTGTGCCACCTCTCTCCCTTTCATTCAGTGGGCCATAGAAAGCCTATTTATTTTTTTTTTTAAATATTATTGGGTTTCTAAAGTCTCCCTTAAAAAACAAAAAATACATAAAAAAACAGTGGGAGAGTAATATTGCCCTTTCAGCTTGTGTGCCAGTCTTGACTCCTGGGTGTGCCACCTCTCTCTCTCATTCAGTGGGCCATAGAAAGGCTATTTTTTTTTTGGTTTTTTTAATATTATTTGGTTTCTAAAGTCTCCCTGAAAAAAAAAAAAAAAACATACAAAAAACAGTGGGAGAGTAATATTGCCCTTTCAGCTTGTGTGCCAGTCTTGACTCCTGGGTGTGCCACCTCTCTCCCTTTCATTCAGTGGGCCATAGAAAGCCTATTTATTTATTTTTTTAAATATTATTGGGTTTCTAAAGTCTCCCTTAAAAAACAAAAAATACATAAAAAAACAGTGGGAGAGTAATATTGCCCTTTCAGCTTGTGTGCCAGTCTTGACTCCTGGGTGTGCCACCTCTCTCCCTTTCATTCAGTGGGCCATAGAAAGCCTATTTATTTATTTTTTTTTAAATATTATTGGGTTTCTAAAGTCTCCCTTAAAAAACAAAAAATACATAAAAAAACAGTGGGAGAGTAATATTGCCCTTTCAGCTTGTGTGCCAGTCTTGACTCCTGGGTGTGCCACCTCTCTCTCTCATTCAGTGGGCCATAGAAAGCCTATTTATTTTATTTTTTTAAATATTATTGGGTTTCTAAAGTCTCCCTTAAAAAAAAAAAAAAACATACAAAAAACAGTGGGAGAGTAATATTGCCCTTTCAGCTTGTGTGCCAGTCTTGACTCCTGGGTGTGCCACCTCTCTCCCTTTCATTCAGTGGGCCATAGAAAGCCTATTTATTTTTTTTTTTAAATATTATTGGGTTTCTAAAGTCTCCCTTAAAAAACAAAAAATACATAAAAAAACAGTGGGAGAGTAATATTGCCCTTTCAGCTTGTGTGCCAGTCTTGACTCCTGGGTGTGCCACCTCTCTCTCTCATTCAGTGGGCCATAGAAAGGCTATTTTTTTTTGGTTTTTTTAATATTATTTGGTTTCTAAAGTCTCCCTGAAAAAAAAAAAAAAACATACAAAAAACAGTGGGAGAGTAATATTGCCCTTTCAGCTTGTGTGCCAGTCTTGACTCCTGGGTGTGCCACCTCTCTCCCTTTCATTCAGTGGGCCATAGAAAGCCTATTTATTTATTTTTTTAAATATTATTGGGTTTCTAAAGTCTCCCTTAAAAAACAAAAAATACATAAAAAAACAGTGGGAGAGTAATATTGCCCTTTCAGCTTGTGTGCCAGTCTTGACTCCTGGGTGTGCCACCTCTCTCTCTCATTCAGTGGGCCATAGAAAGGCTATTTTTTTTTTGGTTTTGTTAATATTATTTGGTTTCTAAAGTCTCCCTGAAAAAAAAAAAAAAACATACAAAAAACAGTGGGAGAGTAATATTGCCCTTTCAGCTTGTGTGCCAGTCTTGACTCCTGGGTGTGCCACCTCTCTCCCTTTCATTCAGTGGGCCATAGAAAGCCTATTTATTTTTTTTTTAAAATATTATTGGGTTTCTAAAGTCTCCCTTAAAAAACAAAAAATACATAAAAAAACAGTGGGAGAGTAATATTGCCCTTTCAGCTTGTGTGCCAGTCTTGACTCCTGGGTGTGCCACCTCTCTCTCTCATTCAGTGGGCCATAGAAAGGCTATTTTTTTTTGTTTTTTTTAATATTATTTGGTTTCTAAAGTCTCCCTGAAAAAAAAAAAAAAAACATACAAAAAACAGTGGGAGAGTAATATTGCCCTTTCAGCTTGTGTGCCAGTCTTGACTCCTGGGTGTGCCACCTCTCTCCCTTTCATTCAGTGGGCCATAGAAAGCCTATTTATTTATTTTTTTAAATATTATTGGGTTTCTAAAGTCTCCCTTAAAAAACAAAAAATACATAAAAAAACAGTGGGAGAGTAATATTGCCCTTTCAGCTTGTGTGCCAGTCTTGACTCCTGGGTGTGCCACCTCTCTCCCTTTCATTCAGTGGGCCATAGAAAGCCTATTTATTTATTTTTTTTAAATATTATTGGGTTTCTAAAGTCTCCCTTAAAAAACAAAAAATACATAAAAAAACAGTGGGAGAGTAATATTGCCCTTTCAGCTTGTGTGCCAGTCTTGACTCCTGGGTGTGCCACCTCTCTCTCTCATTCAGTGGGCCATAGAAAGCCTATTTATTTATTTTTTTTAAATATTATTGGGTTTCTAAAGTCTCCCTTAAAAAAAAAAAAAAACATACAAAAAACAGTGGGAGAGTAATATTGCCCTTTCAGCTTGTGTGCCAGTCTTGACTCCTGGGTGTGCCACCTCTCTCCCTCTCATTCAGTGGGCCATAGAAAGGCTATTTTTTTTTGGTTTTTTTAATATTATTTGGTTTCTAAAGTCTCCCTGAAAAAAAAAAAAAAACATACAAAAAACAGTGGGAGAGTAATATTGCCCTTTCAGCTTGTGTGCCAGTCTTGACTCCTGGGAGTGCCACCTCTCTCATTCAGTGGGCCATAGAAAGCTTTTTTTTTTTTTTTCCTTGATTTGTGTTCTAAAATCTACCTCAACACAAAAACACTACATCAATCAGTGGGAGAAAAATATTGGCCTCAGTCAGGGCTTGTGTGCCACTGCTGTGTGTGCTATCTCTCATTCAGTGGGCTATAGAAAGCCTATTTATTTATTTATTTTTTTTCTTATTATTTGGTTTCTAAAGTCTCCCTGAAAAAAAAAATACATAAATTAGGTGGGAGATTAATATTGACATTAGTGCTTGAGTGACAGTCCTGCGTGTGTGTCATCTCTGTGATTTTGTGCCACAGAAAACAGAGTGTGTAACATTGTGCCTGATTTTCCTTGTGGTCTCACCAACCTGTTAAGGGATATTGAAATCATACTGAAGTTATAGCTCACCGTGTAAGTTGTTTGACAGCAACAAATAAAGTTACTTTGGTTAAGATTTTAAAACAATGAGGAAGTCTGGTGCAAGAGGTCGTCGTGGGCGTTCATTGTCAGCTGGTAATGATGGTAGTGGTAGTGGAGCATCAGGTGGTCG
This sequence comes from Ranitomeya variabilis, assembly GCF_051348905.1. Lineage (NCBI taxonomy): Eukaryota > Metazoa > Chordata > Amphibia > Anura > Dendrobatidae > Ranitomeya > Ranitomeya variabilis. The sequence goes on from NC_135232.1 coordinate 519,196,865, forward strand.
TGGGGATAAAAATATTCCACCTAAGTCTGGAGCTGTGGAGCCAGTTTCGTCGTCAGGCTACACAAGGCCTCGAACGCTCTCTTTTCTGGGAGTAGGAAAACCGCTTTTAAAGGCGGAGCAGCAACAGCAAGTTTTGGCTTACATTGCAGACTCAGCCTCTAGCTCTTTTGCCTCCTCTTCCGAAACTGGTAAATGTAAAAGCAGCGCGTCGCTTGTGGATGTTCACGGTCAGGGACAAGTCGCTTCCTTGTCCTCCTCAGCAAAAACTACAACAAGAGAGAAGGATGCAGCAGGCGACACAACGGGTCACTCCATGGAGCTCTTTACACATACCGTCCCTGGCTTAGAAAGTGAAACATTTAACAGGCCATGCCCATTACAAGTATATTCTGACATGGAGTGCACTGATGCACAGCCACAGCCAGAGTACTATGCTGCTCCTTTGACTCAGACCACCACATTGCCCTCTCAGGGTACAGATCCACAATCAGACCCTGATGAGACTATGTTGCCCCGCCACGAACGCTATACCACCGACCGACACAGTGACACAGACGAAGTTGCACACGAGCTCGAAGAGGAGGTAATAGATGACCCAGTTATTGACCCCGATTGGCAGCCATTGGGGGAACAGGGTGCAGGCGGCAGTAGTTCAGAAGCGGAGGTGGAGGAGGGGCCGCAGCAGGCATCAACATCGCAACAGGTTCCATCTGCCGGGCCCGTATCTGGCCCAAAACGCGTGTCAAAGCCAAAACCTGTTGGAGCACAGCGTTGCCATCCGGTTAAAGCTCAGTCTGCAATCCCTGAAAAGGGATCCGAGTCTAGGAAGAGTGCAGTCTGGCATTTTTTTAAACAACATCCAACTGATCAGCGCAAAGTCATCTGTCAAAAATGTTCAACTAGCTTAAGCAGAGGTCAGAATCTGAAAAGTCTAAATACTAGTTGCATGCATAGACACTTAACCACCATGCATTTTCAAGCCTGGACTAACTACCAAACGTCCCTCAAGGTTGTAGCACCCTCGGCCAATGAAGCTAGTCAGCAACGCAACATCCCTTCCGTCACTGTAAGGCCACCATTTTCCGCACCACCGGCAGTATCTGTGCAGGTTTCTTTGCCAGCCAAAAGCAGTCAGGGTCAGGGAATCACCAGTTTTGTAGGAGGAAATATTGCATCTAGGGCACCGGCGGAAACAATACCGTCTCCAACCGTCTCTCAGTCTGCCATGTACACCGGCACACCCGAAAGTTCCACGATCTCCAGCTCTCCAGTCCAGCTCACCCTACATGAGACTCTGGTTAGAAAAAGGAAGTACTTATCCTCGCATCCGCGTACACAGGGTTTTAACGCCCACATAGCTAGACTAATCTCGTTAGAGATGATGCCGTACCGGTTAGTTGAAAGCGAAGCTTTCAAAGCCCTGATGGAGTACGCTGAACCACGATACGAGCTACCCAGTCGACACTTTTTTTCCAGAAAAGCCATCCCAGCCCTGCACCAGCATGTTAAACAGCGCATCGTCCATGCACTCAGGCAATCTGTGAGTACAAAGGTGCACCTGACTACAGATGCATGGACCAGTAGGCATGGCCAGGGACGTTATGTGTCCATCACGGCACACTGGGTGAATGTGGTGGATGCAGGGTCCACAGGCGACATCAATTTAGGGACAGTTGTGCCTAGCCCACGGTCTAGGAAACAGTTGGCTGTAGGCGTTCGCACCCCCTCCTCCTCCTCCTCCTCGTCCTCCTGCAGAAGCTACAGCTCTTCCACAGAACGCAGTCTGCCAACCACTCCATCGGCAGATGACACTGTTGCACACCAGTTGTCCCATTATGGGCCAGCTACTGCCAAGCGTCAGCAGGCTGTATTGGCTATGAAGTGCTTGGGCGACAACAGACACACCGCGGAAGTTCTGTCCGAGTTCTTGCAACAAGAAACACAGTCGTGGCTGGGCACAGTAGATCTTGAGGCAGGCAAGGTAGTGAGTGATAACGGAAGGAATTTCATGGCTGCCATCTCCCTTTCCCAACTGAAACACATTCCTTGCCTGGCTCACACCTTAAACCTGGTGGTGCAGTGCTTATTGAAAACTTATCCTGGGTTCTCCGACCTGCTCCTCAAAGTGCGTGCACTTTGCTCACATATCCGACGTTCGCCTGTACACGCCAGCCGTATGCAGACCTATCAGCGGTCTTTGAACCTTCCCCAGCATCGCCTAATCATAGACGTTGCAACAAGGTGGAACTCAACACTGCACATGCTTCAGAGACTGTGCGAACAGAGGCGTGCTGTTATTTATTTGTGGGAGGATACACGGGCAGGCAGTAGGATGGCAGACATGGAGTTGTCAGGTGTGCAGTGGTCTAAGATACAAGACATGTGTCAAGTCCTTCAGTGTTTTGAGGAATGCACACGGCTGGTTAGTGCAGACAACGCCGTAATAAGCATGAGCATCCCCCTAATGCGTCTGCTGATGCAAAGTTTGACGCACATAAAGGAGCAGGCGTCTGCACCAGAGGAAGAGGAAAGCCTTGATGACAGTCAGCCATTGTCTGGTCAGGGCAGTGTACAGGACGAGGTAGCGGGCGAAGAGGAGGTGGAGGACGAGGAGGATGATGGGGATGAGTATATTTTTAATGCGGAACCTTTCCCGGGGGCACAGGAAATTGGTTGCGTGTCACGGCCGGGTTCTGGTTTTTGGAGGGACACAAGTGACGTAGATTTGCCTGCAACTGCCCCTCAACCAATCACAACCGGAGATTTGACAACTGGAACTTTGGCCCACATGGCGGATTATGCCTTACGTATCCTAAAAAGGGACACACGCATTACGAAAATGATGAACGATGACGATTACTGGTTGGCCTGCCTCCTTGATCCACGCTATAAAGGCAAATTGCAAAATATTATGCCACATGAGAACTTGGAACTAATATTAGCAACCAAACAATCAACTCTTGTTGACCGTTTGCTTCAGGCATTCCCAGCACACAGCGCACGTGATCGTTCTCACACGAGCTCCAGGGGGCAGCAGACTAGGAGTGTTAGGGGTGCACACATCAGAAGTGGCGTTGGACAGAGGGGTTTTCTGACCAGGTTGTGGAGTGATTTTGCTATGACCGCAGACAGGACAGGTACTGCTGCATCAATTGAAAGTGACAGGAGACAACATTTGTCCAGTATGGTTACTAACTATTTTTCATCCCTTATCGATGATCTCCCTCAACCGTCATTCCCATTTGATTACTGGGCCTCCAAATTAGACACCTGGCCAGAATTGGCAGAATATGCATTGCAGGAGCTTGCTTGCCCGGCAGCAAGTGTCCTATCAGAAAGAGTATTCAGTGCTGCAGGTTCAATATTAACCGAAAAAAGGACTCGTCTGGCTACCCAAAATGTTGACGATCTAACATTCATTAAAATGAACCACAACTGGATTTCGAAATCTTTTGCCCCACCTTGCCCGGCCGACACCTAGCTTTCCTATGAAAAGCTCTTGCCTGTGAATTACTTTTCTAATGTCTAATTTGCTGCAGCTGATTGTACAGCATACGACATGTTTACACCTCCCTAAATGGCAAAACTCCCCACACGGGGCCGTGGTATCGCGACTTGGCGCAAGCACCCGTGAGACTGCTGTTTGTCTGAAGAGGTGGGTGTGCTCGCTTTTGGTTGACGGCATTGCTACTGGGTCCCTCATAGTACAATGTAGTGTCTCTGGCGGTGGTGGTGCGCACCCAACGTCAGACACACCGTTGTAACATGAGGGGCCCTGGGGCGGTCCCGCCGGCCTCAAGAGAGTTCCCCCCTACCCCAGCTCAAAATGTGCTCTACCACGTCCAAAATTATGTCGCACAGCTCCACCAATCTTTAGTCTATTCGCTGACATCATTCAATGTCTGGCACTGACAATACAAATTTGTAGACATCTATGATGCAACTTAAAGTAGTCTGTGTCTGTGTCCTATATTGGCACCATTAAATAGTTACTGCCAAATTACTATGTCAGAAACTCAGTAGATGAGCCCACCCCTGTACCTAAGTATGCCACCTTTTTTTTTGTTGTGGTTGTTTTGCGAGACATTAACATCTATTTATATTTTGGGAGTACTGGGACAGACACTCCTTGCACTACTCCTCCACTCACCACCAAGCTGCCTGTGTATCCATGTAACCGCTGTAAAGCTGCCATGAGCCTATTGTTTGTTATTTTAGGCCTTTGATAGCCTGTCTGCGGTCCCTACTTTAAATACTCCTCCACTCACCACCACCAAGCTGCCTGCCCGTGTATCCATGTAACCGCTGTAAAACTGCCATGAGCCTATTGTTTGTTATTTTAGGCCTTTGATAGCCTGTCTGCGGTCCCTACTTTAAATACTCCTCCACTCACCACCACCAAGTTGCCTGCCCGTGTATCCATGTAACCGCTGTAAAACTGCCATGAGCCTATTGTTTGTTATTTTAGGCCTTTGATAGCCTGTCTGCGGTCCCTACTTTAACCCCTTCACCCCCGGAGCTTTTTCCGTTTTTCCGTTTTCGTTTTTCGCTCCCCTCCTTCCCAGAGCCATAACTTTTTTATTTTTCTGTCAATTTGGCCATGTGAGGGCTTATTTTTTGCGGGACGAGTTGTACTTTTGAACAACATCATTGGTTTTACCATGTCGTGTACTAGAAAACGGGAAAAAAATTCCAAGTGCAGTGAAATTGCAAAAAAAGTGCAATCCCACACTTGTTTTTTGCTTGCCTATTTTGCTAGGTTCACTAAATGCTAAAACTGACCTGCCATTATGATTCTCCAGGTCAGTACGAGTTCATAGACACCTAACATGACTAGGTTCTTTTTTACCTAAGTGGTGAAAAAAAATTCCAAACTTTGCAAAAAAATAAATAAATAAAATTGCGCCATTTTCCGATACCCGTAGCGTCTCCATTTTTCGTGATCTGGGGTCGGGTGAGGGCTTATTTTTTGCGTGCCGAGCTGGCATTTTTAATGATAGCATTTCGGTGCAGATACGTTCTTTTGATCGCCCGTTATTGCATTTTAATGCAATGTCGTGGCGACCAAAAAAACGTAAATCTGGCGTTTCGATTTTTTTTTTCATTACGCCGTTTAGCGATCAGGTTAATGCTTTTTTTTTATTGATAGATCGGGCGATTCTGAACACGGCGATACCAAATATGTGTAGGTTGGGCTTTTTTTTTATTGATTTATTTTGATTGGGGCGAAAGGGGGGTGATTTAAACTTTTATATTTTTTTTATTTTTTTCACATTTTTTTTTACTTTTTTTTTTTACTTTTACCATGCTTCTATAGCCTCCATGGGAGGCTAGAAGCAGGCACAGCCCGATCGGCTCTGCTACATAACAGCGATCATCAGATCGCTGTTATGTAGCTAAAATGCAGGTGTGCTGTGAGCGCCGACCACAGGGGGGCGCTCACAGCCACCGGCGATCAGTAACCATAGAGGTCTCCAGGACCTCTATGGTTACAATGGAGGAGCATCGCCGACCCCCGATCATGTGACAGGGGTCGGCGATGCGCTCATATCCGGCCGCACGGCCGGATGCGGTAGTTAAATGCCGCTGTCTGAGTTTGACAGCGGCATTTAACTAGTTAATAGCGGCGGGTGATCGCGATTTCACCCGCCGCTATTGCGCGCACATGTCAGCTGTAAAAAACAGCTGACATGTCGCGACTTTGATGTGCGCTCACCGCCGGAGCGCACATCAAAGCGGGGGTCCCGACATGTGACGTACTATACCGTCACATGTCGGGAAGGGGTTAAATACTCCTCCACTCACCACCACCAAGTTGCCTGCCCGTGTATCCATGTAACCGCTGTAAAACTGCCATGAGCCTATTGTTTGTTATTTTAGGCCTTTGAAGCCTGTCTGCGGTCCCTCCTTCCACTAGTCCTCCACTGACCAGACCACTGCTGCCCGTGTACCCCTGGAACCAATTATAAAGTGCCTACAGCCAGCCCATTTTCTTATGTTAGGCCTTTGAAGCCTGTCTGCGGTCCCTACTTTAAATACTCCTCCACTGACCACCAAGCTGCCTGCCCGTGTATCCATGTAACCGCTGTAAAACTGCCATGAGCCTATTGTTTGTTATGTTAGGCCTTTGATAGCCTGTCTGCGGTCCCTACTTTAAATACTCCTCCACTCACCACCAAGCTGCCTGCCCGTCTATCCATGTAACCGCTGTAAAACTGCAATGAGCCTATTGTTTGTTATTTTAGGCCTTTGATAGCCTGTCTGCGGCCCCTACTTGCAATACTCCTCCACTGACCACAATGCTGCCTGGAGTGCCTGCCTGTGTATCCATGTAACCGCTGTAAAACTGCCATGAGCCTATTGTTTGTTATTTTAGGCCTTTGAAGCCTGTCTGCGGTCCCTCCTTCCACTAGTCCTCCACTGACCAGACCACTGCTGCCCGTGTACCCCTGGAACCAATTATAAAGTGCCTACAGCCAGCCCATTTTCTTATGTTAGGCCTTTGAAGCCTGTCTGCGGTCCCTACTTTAAATACTCCTCCACTGACCACCAAGCTGCCTGCCCGTGTATCCATGTAACCGCTGTAAAACTGCCATGAGCCTATTGTTTGTTATTTTAGGCCTTTGATAGCCTGTCTGCGGTCCCTACTTTAAATACTCCTCCACTCACCAAAAAGCTGCCTGCCCGTGTATCCATGTAACCGCTGTAAAACTGCCATGAGCCTATTGTTTGTTATGTTAGGCCTTTGATAGCCTGTCTGCGGTCCCTACTTTAAATACTCCTCCACTGACCACCAAGCTGCCTGCCCGTGTATCCATGTAACCGCTGTAAAACTGCCATGAGTAGTGTTGAGCGATACCTTCCGATATCGGAAAGTATCGGTATCGGAAAGTATCGGCCGATACCGTCAAAGTATCGGATCTAATCCGATACCGATACCCGATCCCAATGCAAGTCAATGGGACGAAAATATCGGAATTAAAATAAACCCTTTATACACTTGTAGGTTCATTCTACATGAAGGAAAACAACTAAGAATAATGTAGGATGTATTGGGGGACGTGGCGGAGATATTAAAGGCACAGAGGTTTAGCCCAATGTAATAGAATAGCAGGATTTTGCGTTTTTTTTTATGACGTTCGGCGTTAGAAAGAATTTGACTATGTTAATTTTTTTTTTAATGTCAGATATTGATGTTTCACTGCTTCCACGCCCTTCACCTTTTTTTTTACTTCTCCCACGCTTTCTTCTTAATTATCCTCATCATCAGCTTCTTTGACATCAACTTCTTCACCTTATTCATCTTCTTCTTCATCTTCTACCTATTATTTTTTGGGTTACATTGTTCATATTGTTTTTAGTTTACTATTATCTTCATCATATTCTACTTCTTCATCATATTCTTATTTGTGACAGGCATTCCCGTAGTTGTTATCTATAAAAGTTTGAAGATTACACCTTCCGTTCTGCCTGTCACAAAACAGTTACATTTGTCCGCGTTCAGTTTGGCCTGCAGCATCAGGCTTTATCCAGGGGCACCACGAGGAGGAACGGACTCACCCCCATACACTGCTTAGTCTTCTTCTGCTTATAATTTACATAATATTTTTTGCTCTGATATTTTGTGTTATGCTTAATGTCCTTCTGCTCTTTGTTCTGCAGCCTCTTGTTCTTCTGCTTCTCGGTCTTCCAGGTCGTCGTCGTCTCCAGGATCGTCGTCTCCGGGGTCGTCGTCATCGGGGTGGTCTCCGGGGTCGTCGTCATCGGGGTGGTCTTCAGGGTCATCGTCTCCAGGGTCGTCGTCATCACGGTGGTTGTCGTCTCTGGTGTCGTCGTCATCTTAGGGGTGGTCTTCCGGGTCATCGTGTTTAGTCTCTTGAACTTGGAAATGTAGCAGAAGGTACAAGAAGGCTGAGAAAATGCCGAGAACCAGCTGATGGAACTGGAACTCGGATGGCTACCCGAAGGTCCAAGAGCCAATGGAACGACCGAGGACCAGCTGACGTTACTGGAACCCGGTTACTAAGCAGGAGGTACCTGTGCTGAAAGCACTACCAAGGACCACCTGACGTTGGTGGAACTCAGATACCCAGAGGGAGGCACCTAAGCCAAAGGCTCTGCCCGGAACCAGCTGACGGTACTGGAACCAGGATGGGGAGCAGAAGGTACAAGAGCAAAAGACACTGCCGAGAACCAGCTGACGGTGCTGGAACCCGGATGGGTAGCCGAAGGTCCAAGAGCCAATGGAACTACCGAGGACCAGCTGACGTTACTGGAACCCGGTTACTAAGCAGGAGGTACCCGTGCCTGAAAGCACTACCAAGGACCACCTGACGTTGGTGGAACTCGGATACCAAAGGGAGGCACCTAAGCCAAAGGCTCTGCCCGGAACCAGCTGACGGTACTGGAACCAGGATGGGGAGCAGAAGGTCCAAGAGCAAGTGTCTGCGTGGCTTTTGCAGGACACGTTGCCGGCTGCACAGCAGGGGAACAGCTGGCGGTGCTGGACCCCACTGACACATTGGCTGGTGTTTTTCTCTGTGCAGCTAGCACATCTGGGCCCCAACTGGCGGTTTGTTAGAGCCCAGGGTCAGCAGGAGGAGGAGGAGCAGGAGCAGGGGGAGGGGAGTGTAGGCCGAAGCCTGCACTGGCGGCAGCTTTGGGTCTGTTGTGTCTGCGTGGCGGTCGCAGGACACGTTGCCGGCTACACAGCAGGGGAACAGCTGGCGGTGCTGGACCCCACTGACACATTGGCGAGGTGTTTGGCTCTGTGCAGCCAGCACTTCCGGACAGCAACTAGCGGTGTTGGAGCCCGGGCTCTGCAGGGGGAGCAGAGTGTAGGCCGAAGCCTACTTGAACCAATTTCAAAGGTAACCTTTAACCCCCCCTCAGGGGTTAGAAAGTAGAAGAGCCACAGCTTATGCAGCAGTAGTGCTGCACAAGTCAAAGGTTGCTCTTTTAATTTCGCTCCTTGCACACGCTGAATGGAACACGTATAACATTTAGCCCTTTATACAGTCAAACTGTGTTGGAGGCGCGAGTTCCCTTTGTAATGAGACGCAGCACAGATGTCAAGAATCCCACCTTGGTGCTGGGTGCAGCCTCCTGAGCGTTGTTATTTGCTGTACAGGAGTCTGCGCTGTCGTGTTATCCCCTGGCCTAGCGCTGTTAGCGCTGCCCATCTTCTGACATCATTTAATGTCGGCCGGTGCGGTTCGCGATGACCATGAATCCCAGCCCCGCAGTGTCTTAACATTGTAAAAACACTGCGGGGCTGGGATTCAGGGCCTGGCGCAGCACATATGTTGGCCTCTCACACTCGGGTCCTTACACCCGCTTCAGACTGTGCGGCGTCATCTGATCCCTTATCGCATGCCACGGCCATGAAGCCGCACAGTCCGAAGAAGGCGGAAGGAGAGGAGGGACAGGCGAACTGATGCACTGATCCTGCCCATCAATCACACCCTCGCAGTCCCAATAAATAAGACACCGAGGGGCGTTGTGTGGGTCAGGGCGGCCGCAGAGGCGCAGCCAGCCAAACAATGATGCCAGAAGACGGGCAGCGCTACCAAGGGGGTTGCAGCGTGTCATTACAAAGGAAAGTCACACCACCGGGACGGTTAAATGGTCACACAGAGGACACATTGCAGACGTGTTTTCAGTTCCACATGTGCGAGGAGAATACGTTTCTGAGCCACCTTGCACACATGCAGCATTACCGCTGTACAAGGTGGCTGGATAACGTAAAAACGCCTGGGGGAGGGGGGACAGGTTCCCTTCAATTTCAGTTCTTGTGTCTGCGTGGCTTTTGCAGGACACGTTGCCGGCTGCACAGCAGGGGAACAGCTGGCGGTGCTGGACCCCACTGACACATTGGCTGGTGTTTTTCTCTGTGCAGCTAGCACATCTGGGCCCCAACTGGCGGTTTGTTAGAGCCCAGGGTCAGCAGGAGGAGGAGGAGCAGGAGCAGGGGGAGGGGAGTGTAGGCCGAAGCCTGCACTGGCGGCAGCTTTGGGTCTGTTGTGTCTGCGTGGCGGTCGCAGGACACGTTGCCGGCTACACAGCAGGGGAACAGCTGGCGGTGCTGGACCCCACTGACACATTGGCGAGGTGTTTGGCTCTGTGCAGCCAGCACTTCCGGACAGGAACTAGCGGTGTTGGAGCCCGGGCTCTGCAGGGGGAGCAGAGTGTAGGCCGAAGCCTACTTGAACCAATTTCAAAGGTAACCTTTAACCCCCCCTCAGGGGTTAGAAAGTAGAAGAGCCACAGCTTATGCAGCAGTAGTGCTGCACAAGTCAAAGGTTGCTCTTTTAATTTCGCTCCTTGCACACGCTGAATGGAACACGTATAACATTTAGCCCTTTATACAGTCAAACTGTGTTGGAGGCGCGAGTTCCCTTTGTAATGAGACGCAGCACAGATGTCAAGAATCCCACCTTGGTGCTGGGTGCAGCCTCCTGAGCGTTGTTATTTGCTGTACAGGAGTCTGCGCTGTCGTGTTATCCCCTGGCCTAGCGCTGTTAGCGCTGCCCATCTTCTGACATCATTTAATGTCGGCCGGTGCGGTTCGCGATGACCATGAATCCCAGCCCCGCAGTGTCTTAACATTGTAAAAACACTGCGGGGCTGGGATTCAGGGCCTGGCGCAGCACATATGTTGGCCTCTCACACTCGGGTCCTTACACCCGCTTCAGACTGTGCGGCGTCATCTGATCCCTTATCGCATGCCACGGCCATGAAGCCGCACAGTCCGAAGAAGGCGGAAGGAGAGGAGGGACAGGCGAACTGATGCACTGATCCTGCCCATCAATCACACCCTCGCAGTCCCAATAAATAAGACACCGAGGGGCGTTGTGTGGGTCAGGGCGGCCGCAGAGGCGCAGCCAGCCAAACAATGATGCCAGAAGACGGGCAGCGCTACCAAGGGGGTTGCAGCGTGTCATTACAAAGGAAAGTCACACCACCGGGACGGTTAAATGGTCACACAGAGGACACATTGCAGACGTGTTTTCAGTTCCACATGTGCGAGGAGAATACGTTTCTGAGCCACCTTGCACACATGCAGCATTACCGCTGTACAAGGTGGCTGGATAACGTAAAAACGCCTGGGGGAGGGGGGACAGGTTCCCTTCAATTTCAGTTCTTGTGTCTGCGTGGCTTTTGCAGGACACGTTGCCGGCTGCACAGCAGGGGAACAGCTGGCGGTGCTGGACCCCACTGACACATTGGCTGGTGTTTTTCTCTGTGCAGCTAGCACATCTGGGCCCCAACTGGCGGTTTGTTAGAGCCCAGGGTCAGCAGGAGGAGGAGGAGCAGGAGCAGGGGGAGGGGAGTGTAGGCCGAAGCCTGCACTGGCGGCAGCTTTGGGTCTGTTGTGTCTGCGTGGCGGTCGCAGGACACGTTGCCGGCTACACAGCAGGGGAACAGCTGGCGGTGCTGGACCCCACTGACACATTGGCGAGGTGTTTGGCTCTGTGCAGCCAGCACTTCCGGACAGCAACTAGCGGTGTTGGAGCCCGGGCTCTGCAGGGGGAGCAGAGTGTAGGCCGAAGCCTACTTGAACCAATTTCAAAGGTAACCTTTAACCCCCCCCTCAGGGGTTAGAAAGTAGAAGAGCCACAGCTTATGCAGCAGTAGTGCTGCACAAGTCAAAGGTTGCTCTTTTAATTTCGCTCCTTGCACACGCTGAATGGAACACGTATAACATTTAGCCCTTTATACAGTCAAACTGTGTTGGAGGCGCGAGTTCCCTTTGTAATGAGACGCAGCACAGATGTCAAGAATCCCACCTTGGTGCTGGGTGCAGCCTCCTGAGCGTTGTTATTTGCTGTACAGGAGTCTGCGCTGTCGTGTTATCCCCTGGCCTAGCGCTGTTAGCGCTGCCCATCTTCTGACATCATTTAATGTCGGCCGGTGCGGTTCGCGATGACCATGAATCCCAGCCCCGCAGTGTCTTAACATTGTAAAAACACTGCGGGGCTGGGATTCAGGGCCTGGCGCAGCACATATGTTGGCCTCTCACACTCGGGTCCTTACACCCGCTTCAGACTGTGCGGCGTCATCTGATCCCTTATCGCATGCCACGGCCATGAAGCCGCACAGTCCGAAGAAGGCGGAAGGAGAGGAGGGACAGGCGAACTGATGCACTGATCCTGCCCATCAATCACACCCTCGCAGTCCCAATAAATAAGACACCGAGGGGCGTTGTGTGGGTCAGGGCGGCCGCAGAGGCGCAGCCAGCCAAACAATGATGCCAGAAGACGGGCAGCGCTACCAAGGGGGTTGCAGCGTGTCATTACAAAGGAAAGTCACACCACCGGGACGGTTAAATGGTCACACAGAGGACACATTGCAGACGTGTTTTCAGTTCCACGTGTGCGAGGAGAATACGTTTCTGAGCCACCTTGCACACATGCAGCATTACCGCTGTACAAGGTGGCTGGATAACGTAAAAACGCCTGGGGGAGGGGGGACAGGTTCCCTTCAATTTCAGTTCTTGTGTCTGCGTGGCTTTTGCAGGACACGTTGCCGGCTGCACAGCAGGGGAACAGCTGGCGGTGCTGGACCCCACTGACACATTGGCTGGTGTTTTTCTCTGTGCAGCTAGCACATCTGGGCCCCAACTGGCGGTTTGTTAGAGCCCAGGGTCAGCAGGAGGAGGAGGAGCAGGAGCAGGGGGAGGGGAGTGTAGGCCGAAGCCTGCACTGGCGGCAGCTTTGGGTCTGTTGTGTCTGCGTGGCGGTCGCAGGACACGTTGCCGGCTACACAGCAGGGGAACAGCTGGCGGTGCTGGACCCCACTGACACATTGGCTGGTGTTTTTCTCTGTGCAGCTAGCAGTACCGGGCCCCAACTGGCGGTGTTAGAGCCCAGGGTCAGCAGGAGGAGCAGGGGGAGCGGAGTGTAGGCCGAAGCCTGCACTCGAGCAAGTTGAAAGGAAACCTTTAACCCCCCCCCCCCAGGCGTTTGTAGCTGAAAGAGCCATTGTGTACAGCACTAATGCTGGAAAAGGTAAACTTAGCTCTTTTAATTATGGTCCTTGCACATGCGGAACCTAACAGTTATGAAATGTGTCCCCTCACAGCGTTAAACCGTCCGGTAGGTGGAACTTTCCTTTGTCGTGTGACGCAGCACAGCCATCATTTTTACCCCCTTGGCGCCGTGCGCCGCCTCCTCAGCGTTGTTTGAATCTGTCCCGGAGCCTGCGCTGTTAGGTTAGCCCTTGGCCATGCACACATTTTGCGCTGCCCGTCTTCTGACATCATTTGGTGTCAGGCTGGCTGCGCCTGTGCGGGTGCGCTGGCCGAGATCCCGCCTCGCAGTGTTGTCTAATGTAATCCCACCGCGGGCCTGTGATCCGTGCCCGTGCGCAGTGCATATCCTCGCCTCTCACTCCCCTCCCTACGGCTTTTTCAGACTGTGCGGTGTCACGGCCGTGGCATGCTATTAGGGACCAGCTGACATCGCACAGTCTGAAGAAGCCGTAGGGAGGGGAGTGAGAGGCGAGGATATGCACTGCGCACGGGCACGGATCACAGGCCCGCGGTGGGATTACATTAGACGACACTGCGAGGCGGGATCTCGGCCAGCGCACCCGCACAGGCGCAGCCAGCCTGACACCAAATGATGTCAGAAGACGGGCAGCGCAAAATGTGTGCATGGCCAAGGGCTAACCTAACAGCGCAGGCTCCGGGACAGATTCAAAGAACGCTGAGGAGGCGGCGCACGGCGCCAAGGGGGTAAAAATGATGGCTGTGCTGCGTCACACGACAAAGGAAAGTTCCACCTACCGGACGGTTTAACGCTGTGATGGGACACATTTCATAACTGTTAGGTTCCGCATGTGCAAGGAGCACCACGAAAAGAGGCACTTTTTCCCTTTGCATCATTACTGCTGCACAAGGTGGCTCCTTCAGTAACAAACGCCTGGGGGGGGACGGGGACAGGTTCCCTTAAAGTAAACTTGTTGTGACTGCGTGGCGGTCGCAGTACACGTTGCCGTATACACAGCAGGGGAACAGCTGGCGGTGCTGAACCCCACTAACACATTGGCGAGGTGTTTGGCTCTGTGCGTACAGCACTTCTGGACGGCAACTGGCGGTGTTGGAGCCCAGGGACAGGTGGAGGAGGAGGAGGAGGTTGGAGGAGGTAGGAGGGATTGCCACACACACAGCAGGGGAACAGCTGACGTTACTGAACCCCAATAACAGAGGAGGGACTGTTGACTGTGCGTACAGCACTTCTGGACGGCAACTGGCGGTGTTGGAGCCCAGGGACAGGTGGAGGAGGAGGAGGAGGTTGGAGGAGGTTGGAGGAGGTAGGAGGGATTGCCACACACACAGCAGGGGAACAGCTGACGTTACTGAACCCCAATAACAGAGGAGGGACTGTTGACTGTGCGTACAGCACTTCTGGACGGCAACTGGCGGTGTTGGAGCCCAGGGACAGGTGGAGGAGGAGGAGGAGGTTGGAGGAGGTAGGAGGGATTGCCACACACACAGCAGGGGAACAGCTGACGTTACTGAACCCCAATAACAGAGGAGGGACTGTTGACTGTGCGTACAGCACTTCTGGACGGCAACTGGCGGTGTTGGAGCCCAGGGACAGGTGGAGGAGGAGGAGGTTGGAGGAGGTTGGAGGAGGTAGGAGGGATTGCCACACACACAGCAGGGGAACAGCTGACGTTACTGAACCCCAATAACAGAGGAGGGACTGTTGACTGTGCGTACAGCACTTCTGGACGGCAACTAGCGGTGTTGGAGCCCAGGGACAGGTGGAGGAGGAGGAGGAGGTTGGAGGAGGTAGGAGGGATTGCCACACACACAGCAGGGGAACAGCTGACGTTACTGAACCCCAATAACAGAGGAGGGACTGTTGACTGTGCGTACAGCACTTCTGGACGGCAAATGGCGGTGTTGGAGCCCAGGGACAGGTGGAGGAGGAGGAGGTTGGAGGAGGTTGGAGGAGGTAGGAGGGATTGCCACACACACAGCAGGGGAACAGCTGACGTTACTGAACCCCAATAACAGAGGAGGGACTGTTGACTGTGCGTACAGCACTTCTGGACGGCAACTGGCGGTGTTGGAGCCCAGGGACAGGTGGAGGAGGAGGAGGTTGGAGGAGGTAGGAGGGATTGCCACACACACAGCAGGGGAACAGCTGACGTTACTGAACCCCAATAACAGAGGAGGGACTGTTGACTGTGCGTACAGCACTTCTGGACGGCAACTGGCGGTGTTGGAGCCCAGGGACAGGTGGAGGAGGAGGAGGAGGTTGGAGGAGGTAGGAGGGATTGCCACACACACAGCAGGGGAACAGCTGACGTTACTGAACCCCAATAACAGAGGAGGGACTGTTGACTGTGCGTACAGCACTTCTGGACGGCAACTGGCGGTGTTGGAGCCCAGGGACAGGTGGAGGAGGAGGAGGAGGTTGGAGGAGGTTGGAGGAGGTAGGAGGGATTGCCACACACACAGCAGGGGAACAGCTGACGTTACTGAACCCCAATAACAGAGGAGGGACTGTTGACTGTGCGTACAGCACTTCTGGACGGCAACTGGCGGTGTTGGAGCCCAGGGACAGGTGGAGGAGGAGGAGGAGGTTGGAGGAGGTAGGAGGGATTGCCACACACACAGCAGGGGAACAGCTGACGTTACTGAACCCCAATAACAGAGGAGGGACTGTTGACTGTGCGTACAGCACTTCTGGACGGCAAATGGCGGTGTTGGAGCCCAGGGACAGGTGGAGGAGGAGGAGGTTGGAGGAGGTTGGAGGAGGTAGGAGGGATTGCCACACACACAGCAGGGGAACAGCTGACGTTACTGAACCCCAATAACAGAGGAGGGACTGTTGACTGTGCGTACAGCACTTCTGGACGGCAACTGGCGGTGTTGGAGCCCAGGGACAGGTGGAGGAGGAGGAGGTTGGAGGAGGTTGGAGGAGGTAGGAGGGATTGCCACACACACAGCAGGGGAACAGCTGACGTTACTGAACCCCAATAACAGAGGAGGGACTGTTGACTGTGCGTACAGCACTTCTGGACGGCAACTGGCGGTGTTGGAGCCCAGGGACAGGTGGAGGAGGAGGAGGAGGTTGGAGGAGGTAGGAGGGATTGCCACACACACAGCAGGGGAACAGCTGACGTTACTGAACCCCAATAACAGAGGAGGGACTGTTGACTGTGCGTACAGCACTTCTGGACGGCAACTGGCGGTGTTGGAGCCCAGGGACAGGTGGAGGAGGAGGAGGAGGTTGGAGGAGGTAGGAGGGATTGCCACACACACAGCAGGGGAACAGCTGACGTTACTGAACCCCAATAACAGAGGAGGGACTGTTGACTGTGCGTACAGCACTTCTGGACGGCAACTGGCGGTGTTGGAGCCCAGGGACAGGTGGAGGAGGAGGAGGTTGGAGGAGGTTGGAGGAGGTAGGAGGGATTGCCACACACACAGCAGGGGAACAGCTGACGTTACTGAACCCCAATAACAGAGGAGGGACTGTTGACTGTGCGTACAGCACTTCTGGACGGCAACTGGCGGTGTTGGAGCCCAGGGACAGGTGGAGGAGGAGGAGGAGGTTGGAGGAGGTAGGAGGGATTGCCACACACACAGCAGGGGAACAGCTGACGTTACTGAACCCCAATAACAGAGGAGGGACTGTTGACTGTGCGTACAGCACTTCTGGACGGCAACTGGCGGTGTTGGAGCCCAGGGACAGGTGGAGGAGGAGGAGGAGGTTGGAGGAGGTAGGAGGGATTGCCACACACACAGCAGGGGAACAGCTGACGTTACTGAACCCCAATAACAGAGGAGGGACTGTTGACTGTGCGTACAGCACTTCTGGACGGCAACTGGCGGTGTTGGAGCCCAGGGACAGGTGGAGGAGGAGGAGGAGGTTGGAGGAGGTAGGAGGGATTGCCACACACACAGCAGGGGAACAGCTGACGTTACTGAACCCCAATAACAGAGGAGGGACTGTTGACTGTGCGTACAGCACTTCTGGACGGCAACTGGCGGTGTTGGAGCCCAGGGACAGGTGGAAAAGCAGAGGAACACAATGTAGGCCGAAGCCTGAGAAAGTCGAAAGGGAACCTTTAACCCCCCCCCCAAGGTGTTTGTAGCTGAAAGAGCCAGCTTGTGCAGCACAAAAGATGCAAAAGGAAAAGGTGGCTCTTTTCATCATGCTCCTTGCACACGCAGAACTAAACACTTATAAAATGTGTCCCCTGCAACCGTAAAACCGTCCCGGAGGTGGGACTTTCCTTCGTAATGTGACGCAGCACAGCCGTCATTCCTACCCCCCCGGCGCCGCGCACCGGCTCCTCAGCGTTGTTTTATTCCGTCCCGGAGCCTGCGCTGTTATGTTATCCCGTGGCCAGGCACACTTAGCGCTGCCCATCTTCTGACATCATTTGGTGTCAGGCTGGCTGCGCCTGTGCGGCCGCGCTGGCAGAGAGCCCACCTCGCAGTGTCTTCTGATTTAATCCCACTGGGGGCCTGGGATCCATGGACATGCGCAGTGCATATCCTCGCCTCTCACTCCCCTCCCTACGGCTTCTTAAGACTGTGCGGTGTCACGGCCGTGGCATGCTATTAGGGACCAGCTGACACCGAACAGTCTGAAGAAGCCATAGGGAAATGAGTGAGAGGTGGAGGTTCAGATATGCACTGCGCATGTCCATGGATCCCAGGCCCCCAGTGGGATTAAATCAGAAGACACTGCGAGGCGGGCTCTCTGCCAGCGCGGCCGCACAGGCGCAGCCATCCTGACACCAAATGATGCCAGAAGACGGGCAGCGCTAAGTGTGCCTGGCCACGGGATAACATAACAGCGCAGGCTCCGGGACGGAATAAAACAACGCTGAGGAGCCGGTGCGCGGCGCCGGGGGGGTAGGAATGACGGCTGTGCTGCGTCACATTACGAAGGAAAGTCCCACCTCCGGGACGGTTTTACGGTTGCAGGGGACACATTTTATAAGTGTTAAGTTCTGCGTGTGCAAGGAGCTAAACAAAAATAGCTACCTTTTCCTTGTGCAGCATTACTGCTGCACAAGGTGGCTCTTTCAGTAACAAACGCCTTGGGGGGGGGGGGGACAGATTCCCTTACATTTCAGTTGTTGTGTCAGCGTGGCGGTCGCATGACACATTGCCGGCTACACAGCTGGGGATCAGCTGACGTTACTGAAACCCAATAACACTGGGTCGTATGTTTTGACTGTGCAGACGGCACTTCTGAGCCTCAACTGGCGGTGTTGGAGCACAGGAATTTAAGTTCAGGTGGTAGAAAGATGAACACAACAGGAGACCTGGATAACGTATACAGTGACCTAATTATTTAATCAGGAGGAGGAGTGGCAAATTCCTGCGAGATCCAGGCCTTGTTCATTTTCAGGAAAGTAAGCCGGTCAACGTTATCGGAGGATAGTCGCATGCGACGGTCAGTTAGTACACCACCTGCAGCACTAAAGACACGTTCCGATAATACACTGGCCGCAGGGCAAGACAGCACCTCCAATGCATACTGGCTTAGCTCTGGCCATGTATCCAGCTTTGGGACCCAAAACTTGAAAGGGGAAGAGCCGTCTGGGAGTACAGCAAGAGGGCAAGACATGTAGTCTGTCACCATCTGACGGAACCGTTGCCTCCTGCTGACTGGAGCCGTCTGTGATGGTGTAGACTTTTGTGGGGGGCACAGAAAACTGTGCCACAGTTGGGCCATACTGGTCTTGCCTTGGGCAGAGGCACTGCTTCTGCTCCCTCTTTGTGCAGAGCCTCCACCACTGCCTGGACGCACTGAGCTGCTTTGGAATGCACTAGCAGCACTTCTCTCAGTTGGAATGGAGAAGATGATGGAATTGACCAGTGTGTCTTGGTACTCCCGCATTTTTCGCTCACGGTTCAACGGTGTGATGAGGCTTTCTACGTTGTCCCGGTAGCGAGGATCGAGGAGGGTGAACACCCAATAATCAGACATGTTGAGAATGTGGGCGATGCGGCGGTCGTTTCTCAGGCACTGCAGCATGTAATCCACCATGTGCTGCAGACTGCCAACTGCCCAAGAAACGCTGTCCCCTGCTGGAGGCGTGATCTCTGCCCGCTCGTCATCACCCCACCCTCGCTGTACACACTGAGTACTGGACAATTCGGTAACTCCCTCCTCTGGACGGACGTCTTCCTCCTCCATTGACTCCTCCTCATCCTCCTCACAAACTGTCCCCTGCCTAAGCGTTTGTGAGGAACCACGTGGCGCTGACTGTCCAGAAGATGATGGAAATGGTGAATCCTCATCCTCCACCTCTTCCACAACATCATCCCTTAGCGCTTGCAGTGATTTTTCAAGCAGGCAGATAAGGGGGACAGTCATGCTGACTAGTGCATCATCTGCACTCGCCATCCGCGTGGAATAATCAAAGGGACGCAAAACCTGGCAGACGTCATTCATAGTGGCCCACTCTGTGGTTGTGAAGTCTGTACGGCGCTGAGTGCGACTTCTTTGCGCCTGAAGCAGCTGGTACTCCATTACAGCTTGCTGCTGCTCACACAACCGCTCCAACATATGTAACGTGGAATTCCACCTGGTAGGTAGGTCACATATGATGCGATGTTCCGGCAGGCGGTGTCGGCGCTGCAGAGCCGCAATGCGCGCTTTTGCCGTGCTGGAACGCCGCAAGTGAGCACACTCTAGGCGGACCTTGTGCAGCAGTGCATCAAGATCCGGATAGTCCCTCAAAAAGCTCTGCACGACCAAATTGAGCACATGTGCCAGACATGGGATGTGAGTGAGGTTGCCGAGGCCCAGAGCTGCCACCAGATTTCGGCCATTATCACACACTACCATGCCTGGCTGGAGATTCGCTGGCACAAACCACACATCGCTCTCCTGCTTGATGGCATTCCAGAGCTCCTGCGCTGTGTGGCTACGATTCCCCAAAAAAATTAATTTCAACACGGCCTGTTGACGTTTGGCCACGGCTGTGCTCATGTCGGTCGTAACAGGTACACGTTCATCACGGGTCCATGTGGAGGTGGACTGTGACGGCTCCTGCAGCGATGATTCTGAGGAACTGGTGTAAGAGGAGGAGTCAATGCGTACAGAATGGATTCCTGCAATCCTTGGAGTGGGCAGGACACGTCCTGCGCCACTCGCACGGTCTGTACCCGGCTCAATGACATTAACCCAATGGGCAGTGAGGGAAAGGTATCGCCCCTGTCCATGTTGACTGGTCCACGCATCGGTGGTGAGGTGGACCTTGCTACTGACGGCGTTCAGTAGCGCGTGTTTTATGTGTCCCTCCACATGCTTGTGCAGGGCAGGGACGGCTTGCCTGCTGAAGTAAAAGCGGCTGGGCACATTGTACTGTGGGACTGCCAATGACATCAAGTCACGGAAGCTGTCAGTCTCCACCAGCCTGAATGACAGCATTTCCAGTGACAGAAGTTTGGCAATATGTCTACATAAGAAATTTGAGGGCACTCACCAATCTTCATAGAAAATTGTCCTTTATTGATAAAATCTAACACATCATTTCATGGCCGGAGTCGACAGAGCCGTAGCTCATGTGAGCAGGGGGGATCACAGACGACGGCCGTTTCGCGCTTGTGCGCTTCTACGGGTTGACCCGTAGAAGCGCAGGCACAAGCGCGAAACGGCCGTCGTCTGTGATCCCCCCTGCTCACATGAGCTACGGCTCTGTCGACTCCGGCCATGAAATGATGTGTTAGATTTTATCAATAAAGGACAATTTTCTATGAAGATTGGTGAGTGCCCTCAAATTTCTTATGTAGACATTATGCACAATTGTTGTTTCCAGAGGAGCACCCGGAGTCCGGATTTATAAGTTGCTTGGTCCATTAAGATATATCAAAGGCACCGGTGTTTCAGTCTATAGAGTGCCTCTTGGAGTCAGTGCCGTCTCTCTTTTTCTATATTGGTCGAAGTTTGGCAATGCCTGCAGTCAGAGCCTGTGCTCGTGGGTGGTTTGACGAGAAAGGCCGCCTTTTCTCCCATGCCTGTACTACCGATGGCTGTAGACTGGGCTGGGAGTGTGTGGATGACTGGGAAAGTGGTGCTGCGGGTGGAATTACAGCGGGTCTCTGGACAACAGGGCCAGAGGTTCTTCCACGGCGATCCTGGGAGGAAGCCGAACCAGCTGCGTGTGAGCTAGAGGAAGAGGCAACACGAGCTGAAGAGGTGGTAGCTGCCGCTGTTGGTTGGCCTACCTCTTCAGTGTGTTTTTCTAACAACGCCGGGTGCCTGGTGCGCACATGTTTCCACATGTTGGAGGTATTGAGGCTGCTGACATTTCGACCTCTTTTGACTTTGTGATGACACACGTTGCATCTGACATAGCAAATGTCATCTGCAACTGTGTCAAAAAAGGACCAGGCACTGCAAGTCTTGGGAGCGCCCTTTTTGGCTTTTGGAAGAGACATGCTCCTAACGGGTGCCAAAGCGGAGGCTGCAGGATCCGCAGTCTTCCCCCTCCCTCTCCCTCTTTGGGCCGTACGGGGAATCTCTTCCTCAGAGCTGCTCCCACCACCTTCCTGTCCCTCACGCCAAGATGGGTCGAGGACCTCATCATCTACACTACCCTCTGCCCCCAACTGCTCCTCCTGGGTAGTCTCAGCAGCAGAGCACGCACCAGTAAGTGGCACCTGAGTGTCATCATCAGCTGATGCGGCCTGCGATGTGGTGACCGGAGCCACTGGCCCACCCGCCTCTTCAGAGGAAGACAGAAAAAGCTGTTGGGCATCACTGCACCCTGCCTCTTCTTCCATTTCTCCAATGCTGCTTGGCTGGCCCCCTGTTTCCAAGCCAAGAGATTCAGAGAACAGAAGTAGAGACGGCTCCTGTCCTGGGCTCTCTGTCTGCCTGGGCAATTTGGCAGGTGGTGAAGAGACAGATGGCTGCTCTCCAGTGCTCTGTGTCTGAGAGGATGTGGCACTAATGGAAGTTGATGCATTAGCTGCCATCCATCCGACAACGGCTTCAATTTGGTCTTCACGCAGCAGCGGTGTACGGCGCTCTGACACAAAGCTGCGCATGAACGACTGTTGCCTGGTGAAAGTGGGTGCTGATGAGTCACCGGTGCCCGCAGCAGGCACAGAATCCCCACGTCCCCTCCCTGCTCCGCGCCCACGCCCACGTGCCTTACTCACTGCCTTCTTCATCTTGGTTGACTGATAAAGATAAGCAGAAAAGTACTAACGGATTTGTGTGCTTATTCCTGAGCAACTCCTCCTAACAGGTATAAGAAACACTAATTTTCTAAAGTGTGGACTAGACTTTAATATGAGCTAATGTGGCCTACACAAATGTAAAGTGGTGTAACTGGTGTGTTTGGTGAACTTTATTATTTATTTCTTTTTTGGGGGCTGAACTGACAACAGATAGAGCTGCAGTCACACAGAGACCGTGCAGACAGACGTAAACGGCGCTGCAAGGCCCAAAAACCCTCCTCTACTTTATCCTATGTAGTGTTTTTCCACAAATTAGCTGGAGACGGGTGGAAAGACACTAATAGGATTTTTTTAAATTAATTAGCAGCAGACTACACTACTTGAAAAAAAATTAAAATTGATTTGGCGGTATGACGCAGTGAACAACCCTGAGCTGCAGACAACCAGGCTACGGCTGCTCACAGACTACAGGGCGAGCTGCAGTCACACGGAGACCGTGCAGACAGCCGTAAACGGCGCTGCAAGGCCCAAAAACCCTCCTCTACTTTATCCTATGTAGTGTTTTTCCACAAATTAGCTGGAGACGGGTGGAAAGACACTAATAGGATTTTTTTAAATTAATTAGCAGCAGACTACACTACTTGAAAAAAAATTAAAATTGATTTGGCGGTATGACGCAGTGAACAACCCTGAGCTGCAGACAACCAGGCTACGGCTGCTCACAGACTACAGGGCGAGCTGCAGTCACACGGAGACCGTGCAGACAGCCGTAAACGGCGCTGCAAGGCCCAAAAACCCTCCTCTACTTTATCCTATGTAGTGTTTTTCCACAAATTAGCTGGAGACGGGTGGAAAGACACTAATAGGATTTTTTTAAATTAATTAGCAGCAGACTACACTACTTGAAAAAAAATTAAAATTGATTTGGCGGTATGACGCAGTGAACAACCCTGAGCTGCAGACAACCAGGCTACGGCTGCTCACAGACTACAGGGCGAGCTGCAGTCACACGGAGACCGTGCAGACAGCCGTAAACGGCGCTGCAAGGCCCAAAAACCCTCCTCTACTTTATCCTATGTAGTGTTTTTCCACAAATTAGCTGGAGATGGGTGGAAAGACACTAATAGGATTTTTTTAAATAAATTAGCAGCAGACTACACTACTTGAAAAAAAAAAAAAAAAAAAAAACAGTATGAGGCAATGAACCACCCTCCCTGAACTGAATACAACCAGCTATGGATGGCCTATGTGGCTGCACTCAGACTAGAGAGTGGGCTGCACTCACACACACACACACACAGACCTTGCAGATCGCTGTGAAAACAGCGCTACAAGGCAAAAGCAAGGTGACTAGTAGGTGAACACAGTGGTTGCTAAATTAGCCTTTGGAAAGCACAAAGAAGCAAATCGCTATCTCTAAACTGTCCCTCAGTCAGCAAACAGCGTCCTGTCACTAACTGAATTCACAGCAGAGTGATCGCAAAATGGCGCCAGCGACTTTTAAACTGCATCATGACATCATTTCAGCAGCCAATCACAGCCTTGCCAGTAGTTTCATGCCCTCCATGCTAAACAGGATGTGCCCACACTTGGAATCATTCTCATTGGCTGAATTTCTGAATTTTGAATCTTGGAACTTCCGATTCCGGTATCCGATACGCGGCAAGTATCGGAATACCGGTATCGGAATTCCGATACCGCAAGTATCGGCCGATACCCGATACTTGCGGTATCGGAATGCTCAACACTAGCCATGAGCCTATTGTTTGTTATTTTAGGCCTTTGATAGCCTGTCTGCGGTCCCTACTTTAAATACTCCTCCACTCACCACCAAGCTGCCTGCCCGTGTATCCATGTAACCGCTGTAAAACTGCCATGAGCCTATTGTTTGTTATGTTAGGCCTTTGATAGCCTGTCTGCGGTCCCTACTTTAAATACTCCTCCACTGACCACCAAGCTGCCTGCCCGTGTATCCATGTAACCGCTGTAAAACTGCCATAAGCCTATTGTTTGTTATTTTAGGCCTTTGATAGCCTGTCTGCGGTCCCTACTTTAAATACTCCTCCACTCACCACCAAGCTGCCTGCCCGTGTATCCATGTAACCGCTGTAAAACTGCCATAAGCCTATTGTTTGTTATTTTAGGCCTTTGATAGCCTGTCTGCGGTCCCTACTTTAAATACTCCTCCACTCACCACCACCAAGCTGCCTGCCCGTGTATCCATGTAACCGCTGTAAAACTGCCATGAGCCTATTGTTTGTTATTTTAGGCCTTTGATAGCCTGTCTGCGGTCCCTACTTTAAATACTCCTACACTCACCACCACCAAGTTGCCTGCCCGTGTATCCATGTAACCGCTGTAAAACTGCCATGAGCCTATTGTTTGTTATTTTAGGCCTTTGAAGCCTGTCTGCGGTCCCTCCTTCCACTAGTCCTCCACTGACCAGACCACTGCTGCCCGTGTACCCCTGGAACCAATTATAAAGTGCCTACAGCCAGCCCATTTTCTTATGTTAGGCCTTTGAAGCCTGTCTGCGGTCCCTACTTTAAATACTCCTCCACTGACCACCAAGCTGCCTGCCCGTGTATCCATGTAACCGCTGTAAAACTGCAATGAGCCTATTGTTTGTTATTTTAGGCCTTTGATAGCCTGTCTGCGGCCCCTACTTGCAATACTCCTCCACTGACCACAATGCTGCCTGGAGTGCCTGCCTGTGTATCCATGTAACCGATGTAAAACTGCCATGACTGCCTACTGTTTGTTATTTTAGGCCTTTGATAGCCTGTCTGCAGCCCCTACTTGCAATACTCCTCCACTGACCACACCAATGCTGCCCGTGTACCCCTGGAACCTATTTAAAAGTTCATAGAGCCTAGTTATATATTTTATTTACTATTAATAAGGCCATGATGGACTACGCTGTACCACGCTACAAGCTAACCAGTCGACACTTCTTTTGCGAGAAAAGCCATCCCAACCCTCCACCAGCATGTAGAAGACCGCATTGTCCATGCACTCTGGCAATCTGTGAGTACAAAGGTGCACCTGACAACAGACGCATGGACCTGTAGGCATGGCCACGGAAGATTACGTGTCCATTACGGCGCAATGGGTTAATGTGGTGGATGCATGGTCCACAGGGGACAGCCTACTAAGTCTGTCTGCAGTCCCTAATTCAAATTGTCCTCCACTGTCTAAATCGGAGCTTCCACCTTCTGGCTTTCGGCCTATAGTATCAGAAATTAAACTGCATTTGGCCTTCAACTTTGGTTAGGGCCTACTAACGGCTTCTGCCCCTCCCTGGTGTTGCCCTCAACTAAATAAAGCTGAGCTTCAACCTTCTGCTCCAAATTACCATTTTGAAAAATGCAATAGGCTTTTCCGGCCTACTAAAGGTGTCTGTCTGTGTGCCCCTGCCTGGTGTTGTCCTCAACTAAATAAAGCTGAGCTTCAACCTTCTGCTCCAAATTACCATTTTAAAAAATGCAATAGGCTTTTCCGGCCTACTAAAGGTGTCTGTCTGTGTGCCCCTGCCTGGTGTTGCCCTCAACTAAATAAAGCTGAGCTTCAACCTTCTGCTCCAAATTACCATTTTAAAAAATGCAATAGGCTTTTCCGGCCTACTAAAGGTGTCTGCCCCTCCCTGGTGTTGTCCTCAACTGAACAAAGCTGAGCTTCCACATTCTGGCTTTCGCCCTATACTATCAGATATTAAACTGCATTTGGCCTACTAGTGTGGTTAGGCCCTTGAAACAGTGTCTGCTGCTCTTGGGTTTGCTACTCCACTGAACAAAGCAATGCCGCCTGTTTAGTCCTGTTACCAATTTTGAACTGCATGTAGCCTACTTTATTCTTTGGCCCTATATCTGTTTCCTCCTCATCCTGCCCATTGCCCAGCCACTGCTAAATGAGTCTGCTGGTACATTGACCTAGACCACTACATTCCCCTTGTACTCTACACAGCCAGAATCTGTCCCTGCTGAAAGTAAGGTTCCCCTTCCCGCATGTTATACCACCTTACACAGGGACAAAGAGGAAGGTGCAGATGAAAGTGCAGGTTCCTTCATCAGGTGGGGGGGCATACTCGTTGGCGACGTCACTGGCACAGGGCCCCTCAGAGTACGCAAAAGTGTCGCTGCTGGTGGGAGGCGCCCCCGCCATGCAAACACACCGCCGTACTTTGAGGGGCCCTGTGCCAGTGGCAATGCGAACGAGTGGGCCCCCCCCTGCTTGCTCAGGATCACAGCACTTGCAACTTTTAAATACTTACCTTTCCCTGCAACACCGCCGTGACGTAGTCCGCATTTCCTGGGCCCACGAAAAACTTGAGCCAGCCCTACTCCCCCCACAACTTTCCCCCAATTCCCTATGCCCAACTATTATTATACAGTTAATTAAGATTGGCAAGCTTCAGAAACAAGAATGGATGTTTTTGGCATTAAAATGGGCACTGTAGGTGTTTTCCTGGCCTCCACTCACTGCCGACTATGCTTCCCCATTGACTTGCATTGGGTTTCGTGTTTCGGTCGATCCCCGACTTTTAGCGATAATCGGCCGACTGCACTCGACTCGACTCTGGACAAAATCGGGTTTCCCAAAACCCTACTCGATCTTAAAAAAATGAAAGTCGCTCAACCCTACTGAAGACTCTTTCTGATAGCACACTAGCAGCAGGGCAAGCCAGCTCCTGTAATGCATATTCTGCCAATTCAGGCCAGGTGTCTATTTTAGATGCCCAGTAATCAAAGGGGAATGACCTGTGAGGGAGAACATCAATAAGGCTACGTTCACATTAGCGTTAAGCTAATGTGCGTCGGGTTTGCGTCGGCGACGCAGCGGCGACGCATGCGTCATGCGCCCCCTATACTTAACATGGGGGACGCATGCGTTTTTTTTTGTTGCGTTGTGCCACACATGCGTCTTTTTTGCCGCAAGCGTCGGACCAAGAAAACGCAACAAGTTGCATTTTTCTTGCGTCCGATTTTCGGCAAAAACCGACGCATGCGTCGCAAAACGCAGCGTTTTTGCGTGCGTTTTGCCGCGTTTTTGCGTGCGTTGTGCGTTGCATCGCCGACGCAGCGGCGCACAACGCTAGTGTGAACGTAGCCTAAGGGAGGAAAAATAGTTCGTAACCATACTGGACACATGCAGTCTCCTGCCACTTTGAATCGATGCAGCAGTACCTGTCGTGTCTGCAGTCATTGCGAAATCACTCCACGACCTGGTCATAAAACCCCTCTGTCCAACGCCACTTCTGATTTTTGCACCTCTAACACCTCTGCCATATTGCCCCCTACAGCTCGTGTGAGAACCATCACCGCCGCTGTGTGCTGGGAATGCCTGAACCAAACGGTCTACAAGAGTTGCTTGTTTGGTAGCCAATATTTGCTCAAGGTTCTCATGTGGCATATTTTGTAATTTCCCTTTGTAGCGTGGATCCAGGAGGCAGGCCAACCAGTAATCGTCATCGGTCATCATTTTTATAATGCGGGGGTCCCTTTTTAGGATACACAAGGCATAATCAGCCATGTGGGCCAATGTTCCAGGTGTCAATTCACTGCTTGTGCTGGGTTGAGGAGCACTTTCTTGCAAATCAACATCACTTGTCTCCCAAAAAAACCCTATGCCTGACCTTGCAACGCCACCAGTTTATATTGCCCCCTGAGAAGCATCCTCCTCCCATAAATATTCATCCCCATCATCCTCCTCCTCCTCCTCTCCGTCCGACACCTCGTCCAGGACAGTTCCCTGAGCAGACAATGGCTGACTGTCATCAAGGCTTCCCTCATCCTCAGCTGCAGACGCCTGCTCCTTAATGTGCAAGAAAAAGAAAAAGACTGACAGCATTCACTTATTTGGGCGCCCGGTCCAAATCCATAGAACCTTGCTGGATATTCCGCATAGTCCAAAGATGCGTAAAGAACCAGCGCTCCATCCGGGTGTAGTATTCCAAAGAAGAAATTTATTAAGCCATGTCACAGCAACGTTTCGACCAAAAGGTCTTTCTCAAGCATAACAAACCATGTCAGGGGTCAGCTTAAATAGCGTCAATGCCACATAGTGCACCAATCGCAATCAAGCCACCTCCCACCATACAATATATCACAATTAAATGACAAAAACAAATATCAAGTATACATATAATAAAAATCCACCACCGCAGATATAATCACCACATACAAAGTATGGAAAACATATATATATACTTACAGTTTCAAAGGTTGTTTACATTTCTACTAGCCAATCAACATAATGTGTCAGTCGTTACCATGAGAACAATAGCCCAATCCAGAGAAAGCCATGTACTATCTTATATGATGGATTAAACCAATTGGGTACCTCCAAAAACGGCGCCTAAATGTACCTGATACCTATCAAAAGTCATATTTCAACAAAAGGTTCACAACCCTACCAATGAACCACTCATGTCATATCCCTACACTCCGGCTATGTCATCCAACGCAGTCTCACATCCGCCTCCAGTCATGTAGATGCCCCCGCAAGAGTGCGCACAACCAGCCGGGAGAGAACACCGCCTGCAAGCAGTGAAACCCAGCCGGCAGGAGCACCTGCCCACACACACAGCGGCAGCATCACATGACCGCACCTAGGTGATACATAAACAAAAACCACGGTACTATTATTATTCTACAATAGGGCGCTATACTACGGAGATCAAAACACACCACAACCACACATCAAAAGCCGAAAGTCAGAGCATATAGCCCATATCTTATCATATTATGGGGGAATCGGAGTATATAGGGAGCGGATCCGAAGAGAATTTTTTAATCACATATGACTCAATAACAGTCCGACCCTGACACCCATCATCTTCAGTGAATCCAGTCCCCCAGTCATCTGTATACATATAACAACCTATAAAACAAAATTAGGGTGAGTATACAAGTACTAAACCGCGGAGTAGAAAAAATTAAAAACAATAATACAGATGTGCATTACCCAGATCCCATCCATTTGATGAAACTATACCACACAGGTCTGCAAATTAAAATCTAGGTTGAAACCCCTCAGTTGCAAGGATCCCAACATATAAATCCACTTTCGTTCCTTTTTCTTCAGCAACTGCAATCTGTCACCTCCCCTCCTAAGAACCGGAACACTGTCAATAACCCTAAATCTCAACTGATTCACTGAATGCTTGTGTTTTGGTACTGGTAGCTCAGTAGGCCCCATCCTCACGGTACTCTTATGCTTACTGATGCGAGCCCTAACCTCCATGGTTGTCTCTCCCACATAGGTGAGCCCACAAGGCACACAATCATGTACACAACGTAACTCGACGCACAAGTATACCTCTCTTTTAGGAAAATCTTCTTACCAGTGTGGGGATGGCAAAAAAAATTCCCCTTTCAACATGTTGTTACAACACGCAAAGCCCAGACATGGAAAATTACCATATCTGACTGTGCTCAGAGTCTTTTGTATTGAGATTTTGAATGTTCCAATATCAGAGCGAACTAATCTGTCCCTCAGATTTCGTCCCCTTCTGAAGGACATCAATGGATATGCCCCAAAACTAGGAATCGATGACAGACCTCGTTGTAAAAGAGCCCAGTGTTTCCTTATCACTCTACCAATTTGGTTACTCGCTGGATTGTATGTTGTTAGAAATGGAATACGATCACAAGTCCGTTTAGCACGTGTTTTGTTACGGATGCTCTCATGAGAGCAACTTAAAGTCTTTTCTTTATATCTTACCACCTCCTTACCAGGATACCCCCTCGCCAAGAACTTAGAGCACATCTCCTCCAAAGGTTGTTCAACCTTTCCCTCATCGGATACTATCCTCCGAACCCTCAACAATTGACTCCACGGCAAAGAATTCACCATTCTGCTTGGATGATTACTATCAAACATCAACAAACTGTTCCTATCTGTTTCTTTAACAAAGATATCAGTTCTTAACGTATCCCCATCTTTGTACACCAGGGTATCAAGGAACTGTATTTGTGTCATTGAGTGCGTTAGAGTAAATTGTAGCTCTGGGTATATCTGATTCAAGAAAGACTGGAAATCATGCAGCTCCTCCAGACTACCTTCCCATATTACAAAATGTCATCTATATATCGCCACCAGGCTCTGACGTGGCGCCAGAGGCTGGAATTGTACACGAACCTGTCCTCGAGCACCGCCATGTAGATGTTAGCATAAGTTGGGGCCACATTGGACCCCATGGTGGTGCCCCTTAACTGCAAGAAATAATCGTCCCCAAAAAGGAAAAAATTCCTCCTGAGGACGAATTCCAGCAGTGTGAGGACAAGCCGTGCACACTCCGGGGCCACGTCAGAGCCCGATAGCATGCACAAGACCGCATCCAAACCTTTCTCATGCTCAATAGAAGTGTACAAAGACACAACATCAAAAGACGCTAGGACACTTGTCTCAGAGATATTTACATCCTCAATCTTATCAAGAAAGTCATTCGTGTCCCTTATATACGACCGTGCTGAGGTTGCAAAAGGCCACAGTACACGATCCCAAAAAATGGCTGTCTTATTAAATAAAGAGCCCCGCCCCGAAACTATCGGGCGACCCAGGAAATCACTCAAACTCTTGTGTATTTTAGGCAACACATATATAACTGGTGTAACAGGGGAATCAACTATCAAAAATTCAGACAGCTTGTGGTCAATGAGTCCCAACACAAGCATTCAGTGAATCAGTTCAGATTTAGGGTTATTGACAGTGTTCCGGTTCTTAGGAGGGGAGGTGACAGATTGCAGTTGCTGAAGAAAAAGGAACTAAAGTGGATTTCTATGTTGGGATCCTTGCAACCGAGGGGTCTCAACCTATATTTTAATTTGCAGACCTGTGTGGTATAGTTTCATCACATGGATGGGATCTGGGTAATGCACATCGGTATTATTGTTTTTAATTTTTTCTACTCCGCGGTTTAGTACTTGTATACTCACCCTAATTTTGTTTTATAGGTTGTTATTTGTATACGGATGACTGGGGGACTGGATTCACTGAAGATGATGGGTGTCGGGGTCGGACTGTTATTGAGTCATATGTGATTAAAAAAATTATCTTCGGATCCGCTCCCTATATACTCCGATTCCCCCATAATATGATAAGATATGGGCTATATGCTCTGACTTTCGGCTTTTGATGTGTGGTTGTGGTGTGTTTTGATCTCCATAGTATAGCGCCCTATTGTAGAATAATAATAGTACCGTGGCTTTTGTTTATGTATCACCTAGGTAACCCTTCCTGTCCACGGTCATGTGATGCTGCCGCTGTGTGTGTGGGCGGGTGTTCCTGCCGGCTGGTTTTCGCTGCTTACAGGCGGCGTTCTCTCCCGGCTGGATTTGTGCGTGTGCACTCTTGCGGTGATGTCTGCATGACTGGAGGCGGATGTGAGATTGCGTTGAATGATGAAGTCAGAGTGTTTCTATTTATTGGTATCACCTAGGTAACCCTTCCTGGCCGCGGTCAGGTGATGCTGCCGCTGTGTGTGTGGGCAGGTGCTCCTGCCGGCTGGGTTTCACTGCTTGCAGGCGGTGTTCTCTCCCGGCTGGTTGTGCGCGTGCGCACTCTTGCGGGGGCGTCTACATGACTGGAGGCAGATGTGAGACTGCGTTGGATGATGTAGCCGGAGTGTAGGGATATGACGTGAGTGGTGAGTTATGAGACGCTGTGGTTCATTGGTAGGGTTGTGAACCTTCTGTTGAAATATGACTTTTGATAGGTATCAGGTACATTTAGGCGCCGTTTTCGGAGGTACCCAATTGGTTTAATCCACCATATAAGATAGTACATGGCTTTCTCTGGATTGGGCTATTGTTCTCATGGTAACCACTGACACATTATGTTGATTGGCTAGTAGAAATGTAAACAACCTTTGAAACTGTAAGTATATATATGTTTTCCATACTTTGTATGTGGTGATTATATCTGCGGTGGTGGATTTTTATTATATGTATATTTGATGTTTGGTTTTGTATTTTAATTGTGATATATTGTATGGTGGGAGGTGGCTTGATTGCGATTGGTGCACTATGTGGCATTGACGCTATTTAAGCTGAGCCCTGACATGGTTTGTTATGCTTGAGAAAGACCTTTTGGTTGAAACGTTGCTGTGACATGGCTTAATAAATTTCTTCTTTGGAATACTACACCCAGATGGAGCGCTGGTTCTTTACTCATCTTTGCTCCTTAATGTGCGTCAAACTTTGCATCAGCAGACACATTAGTGGGATGCTCATGCTTATGATGGCGTCGTCTGCACTTACCAGCCATGTGCATTCCTCAAAACACTGAAGGACTTGACAGAGGTCTTGTAGCTTCGACCACTGCACACCTGACAACTCCATGTCTGCCATCCAACTGCCTGCCCGTGTATGTGTATCCTCCTACAAATACATTACAGCATGCCTCTGTTCGCACAGCCTCTGACGCATGTGCAGTGTGGAGTTCCACCTTGTTGCAACGTCGATTATTAGGCGGTGCTGGGGAAGCTTCAGCGATTGCTGGTGGTACTGCATACGGCTGGGGGTGGGCTTAGGGTCCCCCACTGTTGGCGTATACCTTTTCCTTTTATGTTGTGGTATTTTACCCCTTCCCGACCTTTGACGCCACGTAGGCGTCATGAAAGTCGGTGCCAATCCGACCCATGACGCCTATGTGGCGTCATGGAATGATCGCGTCCCTGCAGATCGGGTGAAAGGGTTAACTCCTATTTCACCCAATCTGCAGGGAGAGGGGGAGTTGTACTTCAGCCCAGGGGGGGTGGCTTTGCCCCCACGTGGCTACGATCGCTCTGATTGGCTGTTGAAAGTGCAACAGCCAATCAGAGCAATTTGCAATATTTCACCTATGAAAACGGTGAAATATTGCAATCCAGCCATGGCCAATGCTGCAATAGCATCTGCCATGGCTGGAAATCATGTTCTGCCCCCCCCCCACCGCCCCCGATCTCCTCCCCAGTCCTCCGTTCTGTCCGGTACCCCCCTCCGTCCCCCTGTCCGCTCCCCCGTGCTCCTGTCTGCTCCCCCGGTCCTCCGATCCCCCCCCCCCGTGCTCCGATCCACCCCCCCCCCACCCCCTCATACTTACCGAGCCTCCCGAAGTCGGTCCGTCTTCTCCCTGGGCGCCGCCATCTTCCAAAATGGCGGGCGCATGCGCAGTGCGCCCGCCGAATCTGCCGGCCGGCAAAGTACATTTTGATCGCTGTGGTAGGTTCTATCACAGCGATCAAAATAAAAAAATAATAAATAAACCCCCCCTTTATCACCCCCATAGGTAGGGACAATAATAAAATAAAGAAAATATATATATATTTTTTTTCCACTAGAGTTAGGGTTAGAACTAGGGTTAGAACTAGAACTAGGGGTAGGGTTAGGGTTAGGGGTAGGGGTAGGGTTAGGGTTATGGCATGTGCACACAGTGCAGATTTGGCCGCGGATCCGCAGCGGATTGGCCGCGGATCCGCAGCGGATTGGCCGCGGATCCGCAGCGGATTGGCAGCGGATCCGCAGCGGATTGGCCGCTGCGAATTCGTAGCAGTTTTCCATCAGGTTTACAGTACCATGTACACCTATGGAAAACCAAATCCGCTGTGCCCATGGTGCGGAAAATTCCGTGCAGAAACGCTGCGTTGTATTTTCCGCAGCATGTCAATTCTTTGTGCGGATTCCGCAGCGTTTTACACCTGTTCCTCAATAGGTATCCGCAGGTGAAATCCGCACAAAAAAACACTGGAAATCCGCTGTAAATCCGCAGGTAAAACGCAGTGCCTTTTACCTGCAGATTTTTCAAAAATCGTGCAGAAAAATCTCACACGAATCCGCAACGTGGGCACATAGCCTTAGGGTTAGGGTTGGAATTAGAGTTAGGGTTGGAATTAGGGCTAGGGTTGGAAATAGGGTTAAGATTAGGCTTGTGGTTAGGGTTACGGATAGGGTTAGGGGTGTGTTGGGGTTACAGTTGTGGTTAGGGTTGGGATTAGGGTTAGGGTTGGGATTAGGGTTAGGATTAGGGTTGGAATTAGGGTTACGGGTGTGTTGGGGTTAGGGTTGTGGTTAGGGGTGTGTTGGGGTTAGGGTTTTGATTAGGGTTATGGCTACAGTTGGGATTAGGATTAGGGGTGTGTTGGGGTTAGTGTTGAAGTTAGAATTGAGGGGTTTCCACTGTTTAGGCACATCAGGGGTCTCCAAACGCAACATGGCGCCACCATTGATTCCAGCCAACCTTGCGTTCAAAAAGTCAAATGGTGCTCCCTCCCTTCTAAGCCCCGACGTGCGCCCAAACAGTGGTGTACCCCCACATTTGAGGTACCAGCGTACTCAGGACAAACTGGGCAACAACTGTTGGGGTCCAATTTCTCCTGTTACCCTTGCAAAAATAAAAAATTACTTGCTAAATCATAATTTTTGAGGAAAGAACAATTATTTTTTATTTTCACGGCTCTGCGTTATTAACTTCTGTGAAGCACTTGGGGGTTGAAAGTGCTCACCACACATCTAGATAAGTTCATTCGGGGGTCTAGTTTCCAAAATGGGGTCACTTGTGGGGTGTTTCTACTATTTAGGCACATCAGGGGCTCTGCAAATGCAACGTGATGCCCGCAGATCATTCCATCAAAGTCTGCATTTCAAATGTCACTACTTCCCTTCCGAGCCCTGACGTGCGCCCAAACAGTTGTTTACCCCCACATATGGGGTACCAGCACACTCACAACAAACTGGGCAACAAATATTGGGGCCCAATTTCTCCTGTTACCCTTGTGAAAATAAAAAATTGCTTGCTAAAACATCTTTTTTGAGGAAAGAAAAATGATTTTTTATTTTCACGGCTCTGCGTTGTAAACTTCTGTGAAGCTCTTGGGGGTTGAACGTGCTCACCACACATCTAGATAAGTTCCTTGGGGGGTATAGTTTCCAAAATGGGGTCACTTTTGGGGGGTTTCTACTGTTTAGGCATATCAGGGGCTCTGCAAACGTAGCATGATGCCCGCAGACCATTCCATCAAAGTCTGCATTCCAAAACATCACTACTTCCCTTCCGAGCCCCGGCATGTGCCCAAACAGTGGTTTACCCCCAAATATGAGGTATCAGCGTACTCAGGAGAAACTGGACAACAACTTTTGGGGTAAAATTTCTCCTGTTACCCTTGCAAAAATAAAAAATTCTGGGCTAAAAAAATATTTTTGAGGAAAGAAAACACATTTATTATTTTCACGGCTCTGCGTTATAAACTTCTGTGAAGCAGTTGGGGGTTCAAAGTGCTCACCACACATCTAGATAAGTTCCCTTGGGGGTCTAGTTTCCAAAATGGGGTCACTTGTGGGGAGTTCCTACTGTTTAGGCACATCAGGGGCTCTGCAAACGCAACCTGACGCCCGCAGAGCATTCCATCAAAGTCTGCATTTCAAAACGTCACTACTTCCCTTCCAAACCCCGACGTGTGCCAAAACAGTGGTTTACCCCCACATATGGGGTATCAGCGTACTCAGGAGAAACTGGACAACAACTTTTGGGGTCCAATTTCTCCTGTTACCCTTGGGAAAATAAAAAATTGTGGGCTAAAAAATCATTTTTAAGAAAAGAAAAATTATTTTTTATTTTCATGGCTCTGCGTTATAAACTTCTGTGAAGCACTTGGGGGTTCAAAGTGCTCACCACACATCTAGATTAGTTCCTTGGGAGGTCTAGTTTCCAAAATGGGGTCACTTGTGCAGGAGCTCCAATGTTTAGGCACACAGGGGCTCTCCAAACGCGACATGGTGTCCGCTAATGATTGGAGCTAATTTTCCATTCAAAAAGCCAAATGGCGTGCCTTCCCTTCCGAGCCCTGCGGTGCGCCCAAACAGTGGTTTACCCCCACATATGGGGTATCATCGTACTCAGGACAAACTGGACAACAACATTTGGGGTCCAATTTCTCCTATTACCCTTGGGAAAATAAAAAAATCTGGGCTAAAAATCATTTTTGAGGAAAGAAAAATTATTTTTTATTTTGACGGCTCTGCGTTATAAACTTCTGTGAAACACCTGGGGGTTATAAGTGCTCACTATGCATCTAGATAAGTTCCTTGGGGGGTCTAGTTTCCAAAATGGGGTCACTTGTAGGGGAGCTCCAATGTTTAGGCACACAGGAGCTCTCCAAACGCGACATGGTGTCCGCTAACGATTGGAGCTAATTTTCCATTCAAAAAGTCAAATGGCACGCCTCCCCTTCTGAGCCTTGCCGTGCACCCAAACAGTGGTTTACCCCCACATATGAGGTATCGGCGTACTCAGGAGAAATTGCCCAACAAATTTTAGGATCCATTTTATCCTGTTGCCCATGTGAAAATGAAAGAATTGAGGCTTAAATAAATTTTGTGTGAAAAAAAAGTACTTTTTCATTTTTGCGGATCAATTTGTGAAGCACCTGAGGGTTTAAAGTGCTCATTATGCCTCTAGATAAGTTCCTTGGGGGTCTAGTTTCCAAAATGGGGTCACTTGTGGAGGCGCTCCAATGTTTAGGCACACAGGGGCTTTCCAAACGCGACATGATGTCCGCTAAAGATTGGAGCCAATTTTTCATTGAAAAAGTCAAATGGCGCTCCTTCCCTTCCGAGCCCTGCCGTGCGCCCAAACAGTGGTTTACCCCCACACATGAGGTATCAGCGTACTCAGGAAAAATTGGGCAACAACGTCCGTGGTCCAGTTTCTCCTTTTACCCTTGGGAAAATAAAAAATTGTTGCTAAAAATCATTTTTGTGACTAAAAAGTTAAATGTTCATTTTTTACTTCCATGTTGCTTCTGCTGCTGTGAAACACCTGAAGGGTTAATAAACTTCTTGAATGTGGTTTTGAGCACCTTGAGGGGTGCAGTTTTTAGAATTGTGTCACTTTTGGGTATTTTCAGCCATATAGAACCCTCAAACTGACTTCAAATGTGAGGTGGTCCCTAAAAAAAATGGTTTTGTAAATTTTGTTGTAAAAATGAGAAATCACTGGTCAAATTTTAACCCTTATAACTTCGTAGCAAAAAAAAAAAATTGTTTCCAAAATTGTGCTGATGTAAAGTAGACATGTGGGAAATGTTATTTATTAACTATTTTGTGTCACATAACTCTCTGGTTTAACATTATAAAAATTCAAAATGTGAAAATTGCGAAATTTTCAAAATTTTTGCCAAATTTCCGTTTTTTTCACAAATAAACTCAGAAATTATCGACTTAAATTTACCACTTACATGAAGCCCAATATGTCACGAAAAAACCGTCTCAGAATCGCTAGGATCCGTTGAAGCGTTCCTGAGTTATTACCTCATAAAGGGACACTGGTCAGAATTGCAAAAAACGGCAAGGTCATTAAGGCCAAAATAAGCTGGGTCATGAAGGGGTTAACATATATTTAATGAAGTATATTTTTTATGGGACTTATTGGCTGTGGTTCCTCTGTGGAGTGTTAGGATTTCTGTTATACAGTTGTCCCTGTCTATTGGTCCTTATATACGCACATGGTATACTAGTGTCATTACTAGTATTTGATCTATTATAATTTATGAGCTCCGTGTGTGTATTATGTATGCCGCAATTTTATTATATACGGCTGGAGTGTACGGGCGACCAGCGGATGTGCGAGCAAAGTCTTCGCACCTTCAGGAGCAGGGCTGGTAACTCCGGATAATTTTTGAGGAAGCACTGCACCACCAGGTTCAAGGTGTGAGCCAGGCAAGGTATGTGTTTCAGTTCTGAAAGGGCTATGGCAGCCATAAAATTCCTTCCGTTATCACTGACTACCTTGCCTGCCTCAAGATGTACACTGCCCAGCCATAACTGAGTTTCTTGCTGCAAGTACTCTGCCAGTACTTCCTCGGTGTGTCTGTTGTCGCCCAAACACATCATTTCCAACACAGCCTGCTGACGCTTACCACTAGCTGTTCCATAATGGGACACCTCGTCTGCAACACTGGCAGCTGCGGATGGAATGGTAGGGTGACTGCGCTCTGTGGACGAGCTTTCGCTTCTGGAGGAGGAGGAGGAGGGGTGTCAACTGTTTCCTAGACCGTGGGCTAGGCAGAACTGTCCCACTATGGCTGTCCCCTGTGGACCCTGCATCCACCATGTTAACCCAGTGCGCCGTGATGGACACGTAACGTCCCTGGCCATGCCTACTGGTCCATGCATCTGTTGTGACCTGCACCTTTCTACTGACTGATTGCCTGAGTGCATGGACAATGCGGTCTTTGACATGCTGGTGGAGCGCTGGGATGGCTTTTCTCACAAAGAAGTGTCGACTGGGTAGGTCATACTGTGGTACTGCATAGGCCATCATGGCTTTGAAAGCTTCACTTTCAACCAACTGGTAGGGCATCTTCTCTAACGAGATTAGTCTAGCAATGTGGGCGTTCAAACCCTGTGTACGTGGATGAGAGGATGAGGACTTCTTTTTCATAACGAGAGTCTCTTGTAGGGTGAGCTGGACTGGAGAGCTGCATATGGTGGAACTAGCGGGGGTGGTGGTGGACATGGCAGATTGAGAGAGGGTTGGTGATGGTATTCTTAATGTTGGCCTACATACAGTGTTTCCTACCAAGAACCTGGTGATTCCCTGACTACCTTGGCCTTGCGACGATACCTCCACATTTGCTGCAGGTGGTGTCCTAAATGGTGGGCTTACAGTGAGGGAAGCAATGTAGCATTGCTGACTACCTTCATTCTGAGCGGGTGCACCAACGTTACCCGACGTTTGGTAGTTAGTCCAGGCTTGCAAGTGCATGCTGGTTAAATGTCTACGCATGCACGTTGTATTTAAATTTAGGGGATTCTTCCCTCTGCTAAAGGTCTTTGAGCATTTCTTACAGATAAATTTGCACTGATCATTCGGATCTTGGTTAAAAAATTGCCACACTGCACTCTTCCTACTATCGAAAACCTTTTCAGGCATTGCACGCTGTGCTACTTTCACCGGATGGCCACGCTGTCCTAAAACTGTTTTTGTTTTAGACACACGTTTTTGGCCTGATACAGGCCTGCCAGATGAAAGCTGTTGCGATGTTGATGCCTGCTGCGGATCATCCTGCCAATCTGGGTCAACAACTGGGTCATCTATCACCTCCTCTTCAATGTCCTGTGCACCCTCCTCTGTGTTACCGTGTAAGGTGCTATAGCGTTCGGGACGGGGCACCACAGTCTCATCAGGGTCAGATTCTGGCTCAGTACACTGCGAGGGCAAAGTAGTGATCTGAGTCAATGGAACAGCATAATAATCTAGCTGTGGCTGTGCATGTATGCACTCCATGTCCGATTCATCTTGTAATGGGCTGTTAACTATTTCCCTTTCTAACCCAGGCACGGTATGTGTAAAGAGCTCCATGGAGTAAACTGTAGTGTCGCCTGCCGCATCCTTCACTTTTGCTTTGGGTGAAGGACACAAGGAAGTGACTTGTTGTTGACCGGGAGCATCCACTGACGACTCGCTGCTTTTATATGCTGTCTGAACAACTCGAGCCTTAGGTGCTATTTTGCTTTTCCCACTACCACGAGATGCTCCACCACCACCACCACCATCATTACCAGCTGGCAATGACCGCCCACGGCCTCTTCCACCAGACTTCCTCATTTTTGGGAAAGTGTAACAAACTAACAACCGTTATATGGTACTGTAAAACAAGGTAGAAGGTGTATATAAACTTGTTGGCAACTTAAATCTCCCTTTTTTGTGTGGGAGACTACTGCAAAAATCATGCCCACTGTATTACACTACACAATGTAAGTGGCAGAAAGTGGCTGGCAGATATACGACAAACAGAACTGACGCAGCTCCACTTAGTGGCAATTTAAATCTCTTTTTTTTGTGTGGGAGACTGCTGCAAAAACCAGGCCCACTGTATTACACTACACAATGTAAGTGGCAGAACGTGGCTGGCAGATATACGACAAACAGAGCTGACGCAGATCCACTTCCACTTAGTGGCAATTTAAATCTCCCTTTTTTGTGTGGGAGACTGCTGCGAAAACCAGGCCCACTGTATTACACTACACAATGTAAGTGGCAGAACGTGGCTGGCAGATATACTACAAACAGAACTGACGCAGATCCACTTAGGTGCAATTTAAATCTCCCTTTATTATGTGGGAGACTGCTGCAAAAACCAGGCCCACTGTATTACAATACACAATGTAAGTGGCAGAGCGTGGCTTGCAGATATACGACAAACAGAACTGACGCAGATCCACTTAGGGGCAATTTAAATCTCCCTTTTTTGTGTGGGAGACTGCTGCGAAAACCAGGCCTACTGTATTACACTACACAATGTAAGTGGCAGAACGTGGCTGGCAGATATACGACAAACAGACCTGACGCAGATCCACTTAGTGGCAATTTAAATCTCCCTTTTTAGTGTGGGGGACTGCTGCAAAGATCAGGCCCACTGTAATACACTACACAATGTAAGTGGCAGAAAGTGGCTGGCAGATATACGACAAACAGAACTGACACAGATCCACTTAGGGGCAATTTAAATCTCCCTTTATTATGTGGGAGACTGCTGCAAAAACCATGCCCACTGTATTACAATACACAATGTAAGTGGCAGAACGTGGCTTGCAGATATATGACAAACAGAACTGACGCAGATCCACTTAGGGGCAATTTAAATCTCCCTTTATTATGTGGGAGACTTCTGCAAAAAGCAGGCACACTGTACTACACTACACAATGTAAGTGGCAGAAAGTGGCTGGCAGATATATGTCAAACAGAACTGACGCAGATCCACTTAGGGGCAATTTAAATCTTCCTTTATTATGTGGGAGACTGCTGCAAAAACCAGGCCCACTGTATTACACTACACAATGTAAGTGGCAGAAAGTGGCTGGCAGATATACGACAAACAGAACTGACGCAGATCCACTTAAGGGCAATTTAAATCTCCCTTTATTATGTGGGAGACTGCTGCAAAAACCATGCCCACTGTATTACACTACACAATGTAAGTGGCAGAACGTGGCTGGCAGATATACGACAAACAGATCTGACGCAGATCCACTTAGTGGCAATTTAAATCTCCCTTTTTTGTGTGGGAGACTGCTGCAAAAATCAGGCCCACTGTAATACAATACACAATGTAAGTGGCAGAAAGTGGCTGGCAGATATACTACAAACAGAACTGACGCAGATCCACTTAGGAGCAATTTAAATTTCCCTTTATTATGTGGGAGACTGATGCAAAAACCAGGCCCACTGTATTACACTACACAATGTAAGTGGCAGAAAGTGGCTGGCAGATATACGACAATCAGAACTGACGCAGATCCACTTAGTGGCAATTTAAATCTCCCTTTTTTGTGTGGGAGACTGCTGCAAAAATCAGGCCCACTGTATTACACTACACAATGTAAGTGGCAGAACGTGGCTGGCAGATATACTACAAACAGAGCTGACGCAGATCCACTTAGTGGCAATTTAAATCTCCCTTTATTATGTGGGAGACTGTTGCAAAAATCAGGCCCACTGTAACACACTACACAATTTAAGTGGCAGAAAGTGGCTGGCAGATATACAACAAACAGAGCTGACGCATGTCCACTTAGGGGCAATTTAAATCTCTCTTTATTATGTGGGAGACTGCTGCAAAAACCAGGCCCACTGTATTACACTACACAATGTAAGTGGCAGAAAGTGGCTGGCAGATATACGACAAACAGAACTGACGCAGATCCACTTAGTGGCAATTTAAATCTCCCTTTTTTGTATGGGAGACTGCTGCAAAAATCAGGCCCACTGTATTACACTACACAATGTAAGTGGCAGAACATGGCTGGCAGATATATGACAAACAGAGCTGACGCAGATCCACTTAGTGGCAATTTAAATCTCCCTTTATTATGTGGGAGACTGCTGCAAAAATCAGGCCCACTGTATTACACTACACAATGTAAGTGCAGAAAGTGGCTGGAAGATATATATATAAAAAAAAGGGACTGTGCTACAATAACAATCTCCCTACAATGATCGCAGGACAAATATGGCAGCCAGCAATAAAAAGGACTGCTGCACACAAAAGTGTGGACAAATAAACAAGATAACTGTGCAGAAAGGAGCAACAGGATTTTTGCTTTTAAAAAAGCAGTTGGTTTGCACAGTGGCCTACAAACAGCAATGCAGCTATCAGGGAACCTTATAAGGCAGCCTAATAAGCTACAGAGATGATGCACAAAAATCTAGCCTCCACTGTCCCTGCAAAGAAAAGGTGGTGTTGGACAGTGGAAATCGCTACAGCACAAGCGGTTTGGGGGTTAATCTTCCCTCCCTAAGTATATCCCTGCTTCTGACGAAGCTGCATCAACCTCTCCCTATGCTCAGATCGGCAGAAGTAAGATGGCGGTCGGCATGCACGCCCCTTTATAGCCCCTGTGTCGCTGCAGAAAGCAAGCCAATTTGTCCGATCCGTTTCGCTCAACCCTACTAGACATGGATTACAGTGTGGGACAGAACGACGGACAGGTGATGGATATTGTTGGTTTTTATTTTTGTTTCATTACGGGAGATGAGGGATTCAATAGAATTAGGTATTAAGTGAGTATAAATGTCTTTATTGTTATTTTTAAATAAAAAAGTAAAAGTGTTTTGTTTAATTTCAGATAAAGGACTTTTTTCTGGATGTGCTTTATTTACAACATAACTGTAGGATTAGTAATGGATATGTGTCTTATTTTTAGGCTGGGGGGACCAATATCCATGGCCCCTTATCAGCCTGAG
The DNA here is from genome assembly GCF_051348905.1 of Ranitomeya variabilis. NCBI lineage: Eukaryota > Metazoa > Chordata > Amphibia > Anura > Dendrobatidae > Ranitomeya > Ranitomeya variabilis. The sequence continues at coordinate 519,239,764 of NC_135232.1, forward strand.
AATTCCAGCCCCCAGCTGTCTGTTTTAGGAAGGTTGATTGCAAAAATCGGGTGGACCCCATGCTGTTTTTTTAAATTTACTTAATGAAATAATTAAAAAATATGGCGTGGGAACTGTAACACCCCAGGTAACCGGTTGTTACAGTGATGTTGTCTTCCTTTCGGGGAGGGTAATATCATGCTTGGAGGCAAGGAGGATGCCCTTTACCAGGTAACGCACCTACAGTACAGACCAAAAGTTTGGACACACCTTCTCATTTAAAGATTTTTCTGTATTTTCATGACTATGAAAATTGTACATTTCTTAAAGTAATAATGGCCACTCATTTTTCTTTACTTAGCTTCTTTTTTCTTGCCATAATACAAATTCTAACAGTCTATTCAGTAGTACTATCAGCTGTGTATCCACCAGACTTCTGCACAACACAACTGATGGTCCCAACCCCATTTAGAAGGCAAGAAATCCCACTTATTAAACCTGACAGGGCATCGGTAAAGTGAAAACCATTCCTGGTGAATACCTCTTGAAGCTGATCAAGAGAATGCTAAGAGTGTGCAAAGTAGTCAAAGCAAAAGGTGGCTTCTTTGAAGAACCTAGAATATAAGACATAATTTCAGTTGTTTCACACTGTTTTGTTAAGTATATAATTCCATATGTGTTAATTCATAATTTTGATGCCTTCAGTGTGAATGTACAATTTTCATAGTCATGAAAATACTGAAAAATCTTTAAATGAGGTGTGTTCAAACTTTTGGTCTGTACTGTACATACAACACATTCTGAATCAAGGCCAGAAGAGGGAGCTCAGAACCCGGATTCAGGGGAGCTTCCCCAGCTTTAAGTGTTCTGGTCTGGAGGAGGAGTTAGTTTAGTCTGGAGAGACAGTGAAGGAGTGAGGACGGAGAGCAGACAGCAGAGCCGTACAGCCAGGACTGAGCTGCAGCTCCAGGAAAGGAAGTGAACCTGAGAGGTTGATTGTAGTGAGGCATCAGAAGAAAGAAGCACAGAGGAAGTAAAGGGGCTCAGAGGGGAACTGTGACCGGGCACCCTCAGAGCCAAAGTGCAGGAACCGGGCACCGGGAGCCCGAGGCTGTGTTGTACTCCAGGTTGCATGACAGAACCGGAGGGCATATGACTTTATGCTATTTTCCCGCACCCACACCTGAAGGTGCAGCAGTACACTGAGAGCCCGGGTCGTGATAGAGACCCTATAAAAAGGTTCACACTGCCCATCATACAGGTAACTGTCCCAGGACAGGAGAGAGGACTTTGTTCGGAAGTCACAGGCAGCAAGGACTTCGCATACGAGTGTGAGTAGGAAGGCTTACGAACCTCACCTGGGAGAGGGATCACCTTTGCCTCCTGGCCGGCCGGACAATATCATCACCTTTTCCTGGTACCCTGGACTGTGGACTGCTACCATCAGTAAACCAGGTAAAGACATTACAACTCTGTGTCCTCCATTTATTTGCCGGCATACACCATCTCTGCACAGCACACTGGGAGCCCTGGGGACCCCGCTTCACCTGTGGGAAGCGTCATCATCTTTGCTGCAGTAACATCACCCTAGAGGACCCCTTTAAGCAGCGTCGGTCCCCTCTGACTGAGAACCACAGGTGGCGTCACGAACACAAACTTTATACAAATCCCTTTAAAAGACCTTTCCCCCTATTAATTGGGCACCCAGGGCCACGGACCGGGTCACAGCCACCGTGACATCCCCTTTAATTGCGACTGGACCTGGTGCCAAGTACCCCACTGCCCTGGCGGGCATTTCAGGACCCCTCTATTTTTGATAACCAGCCTTGCTGAAGGTTGCAGCCCTCCGCTGTTAGTTTTGCCTGGCTGATTATTAAAAATACTGGGGAATTCACGCAGGCTTTTTTAAAATTATTTATTTACAGCACAGGAGCCGGCTGATGAATACCCCCATCAGCTGCTCCTGCTCTCACTGTTATTAGCAGCAGGCATCGGCTTATGGGAGAAGTTGTCCCATCAGCTGACACCAGTGACTGGAGGTAAACTTTATACCTCCAATAACAGCTGCTCGCTCACGCTGTCTTTTCACAGCGTAGGAACCACAGCTCTCTGACCAACGGGGATGATTTCACTGCCGATCAGAATCGGTGTTTGCCGCGCTGTCATGCACCTGATAGCATGGCAAACACTGTATGTTCGGGCCTGCCATCTAGATGTAGCAGAGCCGAGTGTGACGTTATATCCTACTGTCCTTTACTTTTCTGATGCAAATATGCTGCAAAAAAGTCAACCTGCATTTTTGCAGCGTTTTTTCACCATCCATTCAAGATAGTGGGTGAAAAGTGATGAAAGAAGTGACATGCTTTATGTAAAAATAAAAAAAAAAACTGCAGCAAAGCACAAACTCCTGATGACAAAAAAATAATGTGTGTGTTAGGAGTCGAGTTCCTGCCTCTGCACAGGGGGAATCTCGGGCCATCTCCGCTGCGGTCTCCCATTCTTCTCCTGCCGCAGTGGAGCCTGCTCAGCGGAGACGTCGGTCCCAGCGTCTTGCTCAGTCCCACTCTGTACAAAGAGTTACTGCTGTTTTTCCTGCTTCTGCCATTGAAGTCAGTGCTGGGCAGCGGCGAGCAGACGCTTCTGGGACTAAGTCCTGATTTTCTCGTTCTGAGCATGCCCAGAGTAAGATCTCTCAGTGGGGAATCGAGGGTCACATGGTCAGATACTGCAGCTAAGTCCATTGGTCCTTTCAGGAAGGTCCTGTAGGTGCTAGGACTAAGTCTGCTCTGCACACACTGAGCATGCCCAGGGCAAGATCTCTCAGTGGAGATCTAGGGCCACATGCTCAGGTATGGCAGTCTCTCATTGGTCCTTCTAGGAAGGTCTTTTACTTGCTGCAGCTATATAAGGCTCGCATGGCCGTGCGGCCATGCGCTAGTATCAAATCTGTTATGTGCATGCGCCAGTGTGGTCACATTTATGTGTGTTCAGGGACTCGGCTGTGAACTCCTGTGGGGTTAACAGGGCACAGCGTCTTGTTTCCGTGCGACTCTGTGAAGTAACAGAGTTCGCTTAAACCGCCATATAGTGCCGTCATTTGCTAGCAGCAGGTTCCTCCTGCACGGTGGACCCCGGGCTGCGAACGCACCAATAAAAACATCTATATTTAATCAGTGCATTCCGCTAGCCCTAACATAATACTAGCGCCAGGGTCTGGCTAGCAATGACGGACAAACAGCAATCTTTGCAGTACATCCAGCAGCTGGAGGGTAGGTTGGCGGCTCTCGAGTGCACAACCTCAGCTGTGGATGTTACCGCAGTAGCTGTTCAGGCTGCTAGCGTGGCTGCAGCAGCTTTGTCCACTGCCACTCCTGTTCCGACCCTGTCTCGCCTCCCGCTGCCAGAAAAATTCTCTGGTGATGGCAAATCATGTAGAGGTTTAGTGAGCCAGTGCTCTATACACCTCGAGCTCCTGGGCTGCACGTTTCCCTACAGAGCGGGCAAAGGTGGGATTCATTATGTCTCTCCTGTCGGACAGGGCATTGGAGTGGGCTATGCCGCTGTGGGAGCGTGGCGATCACGTGCTGCAGAGTGCTCCGCTGTTTCTGAGCACTCTGAAACAGGTCTTTTTAGGACCTCGAGTCACCCATGATACGGCGCTCCAACTGTTGGCATTGACTCAGGGCTCAACCTGGGTCAGCCATTTTACCATCCACTTCTGCACCTTAGCATCTGAGCTGGAGTGGTCGGATAAAGCCCTCATCCCTATATTTTGGAGGGGGCTGGCTGACCATGTTAAGGACGCTCTGGCCACTAGGGAGATTCCCGCCACACTGGAGGAGTTAATAGCTGTATCTACTCGTATTGACCTCCATTTTAATGAGCGGAGGTTAGAGCGAGCCCAGTGTAGGCAGAGGTTTCGGCTGGCTCCCACCTTCGCCAAGTCTTTTGAATCTCCGGTCCAGGCACCCGAGTCACATGAGGCCATGGAGGTGCTACGAGCGGGACCTAAGTCCCGGACCGCTCGTGCACTTAGGGTCTGTCATGTTTGCTGGCAGTCAGGACATCTTGCCACCAGATGTCCTCAGCGGTCGGGGAAACGTCAGCGTCTAGTGGTAGTAGGTGGAGGTTCACTAGACACGGCGACGTTTGTCTCCAAATTGTCCTTTAAGGGGACAATTACCATTGGCCCATCCACTCATTCGGTAGAGCTTTGTGTGGATTCCGGGGCGGAGGGCAATTTTATGTCTTCGGCCTTCGCCCAACGACACGCAATACCTCTGGTGATGCTCGCCCAACCAGTGACCGTACGAGTGGTGAATGGGTCGACACTGCCCTCACAGATTACACACCAGACCATCCCATTTACTCTATCCATGTCGCCATCTCATCAGGAGATAATATCTCTGCTCGTCATTCCTGAGGGAATTGATGAGGTCCTCTTAGGGATACCTTGGCTACGGTACCACTCTCCTCATATTGAGCGGTCCACAGGCAGGATTTTGGGATGGAGTGAATCTTGTGGGGGTAGATGTCAGAGGGAATGTGTTTAGGTTGCTACTACAGAGGTACCCGCAGATCTCTCCTCTCTCCCCAAGCAATATTGGCCCTATGCGGACGTGTTCTCCAAAAAGGCTGCGGAGACTCTTCTGCCCCACCGCCCCTATGACTGTCCTATTGACCTCTTGCCTGGTGCTGAGCCTCCCCGGGTTCGAGTTTACCCATTGTCTCTCCCAGAGACGGAGGCAATGTCCCAGTACATCCAGGAGAATTTGGCAAGGGGATTCATTAGGAAGTGTCACCTGCAGGGGCTGGTTTCTTCTTCGTGCAGAAGTAGAACTGAGAATTACGTCCATGCATAGATTACAGGGGTCTTAAAGCCATCACCGTTAAGAACAAGTACCCTCTGCCCCTGATATCTGAGCTTTTTGACAGGCTTTGGGGAGCAAGAGTGTTTACTAAATTAGATCTGCGGGGTGCTTACAACCTGATTCGCATCCGTGAGGGGGATGAATGGAAGACGGCTTTTAACACCAGGGATGGGCACTATGAATATCTGGTGATGCCCTTTGGGCTTTGTAATGCCCCCGCCGTTTTCCAAGACTTTGTAAACGATATCTTCCGGGATATGCTCTTCACCTCGGTTGTAGTCTACCTGGATGATATTCTCATCTACTCTCCAGATATAGACTCCCACTGGAGAGATGTGTGCAAAGTCTTCAACCTCCTACGGGCAAATTCCCTCTATGCCAAGTTGGAGAAGTGTGTGTTTGAGCAGGAGTCTTTGCCTTTCCTGGGCTATATCATCTCGGCCCAAGGATTGGCTATGGATCCTGCCAAGCTACAGGCTGTGATGGACTGGCAAGAACCCCATTCTCTCAAAGCGGTGCAGCGCTTTATGGGGTTCATTAATTACTATCGCCAGTTCATTCCCCACTTCTCAACTTTGGTAGCTCCTTTGGTTGCCCTCACCAAAAAGGGAGCAAATCACAAGTTGTGGTCAGAAGAGGTCTCCAAGGCCTTCCTCTCTATTAAGTCCCACTTTCCTAGTGCTCCCATTCTACATTGCCCCGATGTAGATAAACCTTTCATAATGGAGGTGGATGCCTCGTCTGTCAGTGCTGGAGCAGTCCTATTCCAAAAGGATGCTCAAGGTCGGAAGCATCCCTGCTTCTTTTTCTCTAAGACCTTCACACCGGCAGAGAGGAATTATTCCATCGGGGACAGGGAGTTGCTAGCTATGAAGTTGGCCTTCTCGGAGTGGAGACATCTCTTGGAGGGGGCTCGTTTTCCCTTCCAAGTTTTCACCGACTACATGAACTTGGTCTATATTCAGACTGCCCAGCGGCTAAATTCTCGCCAGGCCAGATGGTCCCTGTTCTTCTCCCGGTTCCATTTCACCCTCCATTTTCTCTCTGGGGAGAACATTCGTGCCAATGCTCTCTCCCGCTCCGTAGTGTCATCAGCGGAGGAGGAGGAACCTCTGCTTATTCTCCCATCTGAGAGTCTGAGGACCGTGGCTCCGGTTTTGCTAGAGTCTGTGCCCCCGGGTAAGACTTTCGTGCCAGCAAATTTGCAACCGGAGGTTCTCTCTTGGGCTCACTCGTCCAGGGTGGGTGGACACTTTGGGACCAAAAGGACATCTGAGCTTCTGGCGAGGACGTACTGGTGGCCGCATATGGCCCGTGACGTCGGAGACTATATTCGGGCATGTGTCTCCTGAGCCAAAAATAAGTCTCCTCGACAACGGCCAGCTGGACTTTGTGGTGGGCTTACCCAAGTCCCGTGGCTGCACCATTATTTGGGTGACCACCGACCATTTTTCCAAAATGGTGCATTTGGTGCCTCTTCCACGGCTACCTTCTGCACGGGCTCTGGCAGCGTTGTTTATTAAACATGTCTTTCGCCTACACGGTATGCCGGACAAAATTGTCAGTGACCGGGGTCCCCAGTTTGCATCTCGGTTCTGGAGAGAGCTTTGTCATCTACTCAGCATTGAGTTGAATCTCTCTTCAGCATATCATCCCGAGACGAATGGGTTGGTAGAGAGGGCCAACCAGACTCTGGTCACATATCTGCGACATTTTGTTTCTGCTAGGCAGGATGACTGGGCATCCTTGCTACCATGGGCGGAGTTTGCTCTTAGCAACGCCGTAGCCGACTCCACTGGTCAGACTCCATTCCTTCTTAATTACGGTCAGCATCCGCGGGTTCCTGTGCCTATGCCCGTGTCTTCTGCCGACTCCAGTGTGGCACACTGGGCTGTGGAGGCACGGGACATTTGGGGACCGCACTCAGGATGCCATCCGGGCCTCCAAGGAGAGAATGAGGTCCTCTGCCGATGCACATCGGGGCCCCGCTCTGATCTTTGCTCCTGGCGACTTAGTGTGGCTCTCCGCCCGTAACATCAGGCTGCGAGTTGAGTCCACTAAGTTTGCACCTCGCTACTTGGGTCCCTTCAAGGTCCTCGAACAGGTTAACCCTGTGGTCTACCGTCTGGCCCTTCCTCCACGCCTAGGTATCACTGACACTTTTCATGTGTCCCTCTTAAAGCCCGTATACATGTTCCAGTTTTCTGAGTCATCTGCCGGGACATTGGGTTCATCTTCGGATGATTACGAGGTGAACGCTATCTTGGGGTGCAAGGTGGTTCGTGGCAAAAAAATTTATTTGGTGGATTGGAGGGGTTATGGTCCAGAGGACAGGTCCTGGGAGCCTGTTGAGCACATTAGGGCTCCGCAGCTCATTGCTGCCTTTGAGCGTAGCGAGGCCCAAGGAGGAGGGGCCATGTTAGGGGTCAAGTTCCTGCCTCTGCACAGGGGGAATCTCGGGCCATCTCCGCTGCAGTCTCCCATTCTTCTCCTGCCACAGTGGAGCCTGCTCAGCGGAGACGTCGGTCCCAGCATCTTGCTCAGTCCCACTCTGTACAAAGAGTTACTACTGCTTTTCCTGCTTCTGCCATTGAAGTCAGTGCTGGGCAGTGGCGAGCAGACGCTTCTGGGACTAAGTCCTGCTTTTCTCGTTCTGAGCATGCCCTGAGTAAGATCTCTCAGTGGGGATCGAGGGTCACATGGTCAGATACTGCAGCTAAGTCCATTGGTCCTTTCAGGAAGGTCCTGTAGGTGCTAGGACTAAGTCTGCTCTGCACCCACTGAGCATGCCCAGGGCAAGATCTCTCAGTGGAGATCTAGGGCCACATGCTCAGGTATGGCAGTCTCTCATTGGTCCTTCTAGGAAGGTCTTTTACTTGCTGCAACTATATAAGGCTCGCATGGCCGCACGGCCATGCGCTAGTATCAAATCTGTTATGTGCATGCGCCAGTGTGGTCACATTTATGTGTGTTCAGGGACTCCGCTGAAATAAGCCCCTAGAATGCCGGCACCTCCGGCGAGGAGATTGTGTGCGTGGATTTAGGGCCCCGGCTGAAATAAGCCCCTAGAATACCGGCTCCTCCAGTGAGGAGATTGTATGTTTGCGTGACCACAGACTGCCTTCAGCTCGGCAGTTAGCTGTGAACTCCTGTGGGGTTAACAGGGCACAGCGTCTTGTTTCCGTGCGACTCTGTGAAATAACAGAGTTCGTTTAAACCGCCATATAGTGCCGTCATTTGCTAGCAGCAGGTTCCTCCTGCACGGTGGACCCCGGGCTGCGAACGCACCAATAAAAACATCTATATTTAATCAGTGCGTTCCGCTAGCCCTAACAGTGTGTGCATGAGATGTCTGAAATCTCGTAGGCTTTGCTAGTACTATAAAAAGCAGCTGAAAAGTAGCATAAAAAATTCAGCAAAAAACGCAGCAAAATTATTTTAACCCCTTAGTGACAAAGCCAATTTGGTAGTTAATGACCAAGCAAATTTTCACAATTCTGACCACTGTCTCTTTATGAGTTTATAGCCTTGGACTCTTCAACGTATCCCACTGATTCTGAGATTTTTTTTTTCCTGACATATGGTACTTCTTGCAAGTGGTAAAATTTCTTTGATATGACTTGCGTTTATTTATGAAAAAAAGGGATATTTGGCAAAAATTTGGAAAATTTAGCAATTTTCAAACTTATAATTTTGTGCCCTTAAATTAGAGAGTCATATCACACAAAGTAGTTAATAAATAACATTTACATGTCAACTTTACTTCAGCACAATTTTAGAAAAATATATATTTTTTTAGGACGTTATAAGGGTTAAAAGTCGACCAGCGATTTCTCATTTTTCCAACAAAATTTACAAAACCATTTTTTTAGGGATCACCTCACATTTGAAGTGAGTTTAGGGGGTCAAAATAACAGAAAATACCCAAAAGTGACATTCTAAATACTGCACCCCTCAAGGTGAGCATATCCACATTCAAGAAGTTTATTAACCCTTCAGGTGCTTCATGAGAACTAAAGCAATGTGAAAGGAAAAAATTAACATTTTACTTTTTCACCAAAAATTAACTTTAGAACCAATTTTTTTTATTTTCACAAGGGTATCAGGAGAAAGTGGACCACAAAATTAGTTGTGCAATTTCTCCTGAGTACGCCGATAACCCGTATGTGGGGGAAAGCCACTGTTTGGGCGCATGGCAGGGCTCAGAAGGGAGGGAGCACCATTTGACTTTTTTAACTCAAAATTGGCTGGAATCAATGGCTGGCGCCATGTCGCATTTGGAGACACTGTGATGTACCTAAACAGTGGAAACCCCCAATTCTAACTCCAACCCTAACACAGCCCTAACCCCAACACACCCTAATCCCAAACCTAACCATTACCCTAGCCATAACCCCAACACCACCCTAAGGCCAACACCACAACCCTAACCCCAGCACAACCCTAACCCTAGCCCCAACCCTAACCCCAGTCCAAACCTAACCCTAGCCCCATTTCTAACCCTAGCCCCAACCCTAACCCTAGCCCCAACCCTAACCTTAGCTGTAACCCTAGCCCCAACCCTAACCCTAGATCCAACCCTAACTATAACCCCAACCATAACCCTAACCCTAATGGAAAAACATACATTTTTTATTTTATTATTTTTAAATAACTAACGAGGTGATAAAAGGGGGTTGATTTACAATATTTTTTATTTTGATCACTGTGATAGGGTCTCACAGTGATAAAAATTAACCAATAGGAGAAATCTCCTATTGTTGCCAACTTCTTTAGCAATGACCTCTTGTGGCGTGTGTCAATGACTGCCGTCTGTCAAGTCAGCAGTTTTCCCCATGATTGTGGAGCCTATTTGTTAGGTGTCGAGTTCCCGCCTCTGCACAGGGGGAATCTTGAACCATCTCCGCTGGGGTCTCCCATTTTTCTCCAGCCGCAGTGGAGTCTGCTCAGCGGAGACATCGGTCCCAGTGTCTAGCTCAGACTGATACTGGACGACTGAATACTACTGCCCTTCCAGGCTCTGTCCTTGTAGCCAGCAATGTTCAGCAGCGAGCAGGTCTTTCTGGGACAAAGTCCTGTTTTCACATACTGAGCATGCCCAGGGTAAGATCTCTTGTTGGAGATCAAGGGTCACATGCTTAGATACTGCAGCAAATCCCATTGGTCCTCTAGGAAGGTCCTGAAGGTGCTCAACTTCTGTGGCAGCCTCCCATTGGTCCTTCTGGGAAGGTGCTGTACTTTCTGCAACTATAAAAGGTTCACATGACCACACGTGTTGTGAATTCCGCTCTTGGGCTCCCTCCGGTGGTGGTAAGTGGCACTTTTGTGAATTCTGCTCTTGGGCTCCCTCCGGTGGTTTTAAGTGGAACGGCTGCTCCTTGGATTTAGCAGTCAGCAGCTGCTTCCACTGATCGTCTATTCTGGCTCAGCTATTTAAGCCTGGCTCTATCCTTGTTATGACCCCAATGGCGAGGGTCTCAGAGGAACGTGGAAGTCTGCAGAATACAAAAATCCAGCTCATAGGGCAGTGGTAACTGGGTTGACCATATATCTACTCCTAACGCCAACACTAGAAGTAGCCGGGGATCATTCCTACGTTGATTCTAGATGACACGCGCCAGCCGGAGAATCTAGCTACCCCTAGTAGAGGAAAACAAAGACCTTTCTTGCCTCCAGAGAAGGGGACCCCAAAGCTGGATAGAAGCCCCCCACAAATAATGACGGTGAGGTAAGAGGAAATGACAAACACAGAAATGAACCAGGTTTAGCACAGAGAGGCCCGCTTACTGATAGCAGAATAAAGAAAGGTAACTTATATGGTCAACAAAAACCCTATCAAAATCCACACTGGAAATTCAAGAACCCCCGAACCGTCTAACGGTCCGGGGGGAGAACACCAGCCCCCTAGAGCTTCCAGCAAAGGTCAGGATATAGATTTGGAACAAGCTGGACAAAAATACAAAACCAAAACAAATAGCAAAAAGCAAAAGGCAGACTTAGCTGATATAACTGGAACCAGGATCAGTAGACAAGAGCACAGCAGACGAGCTCTGATAACTACGTTGCCAGGCATTGAACTGAAGGTCCAGGGAGCTTATATAGCAACACCCCTAACTAACGACCCAGGTGCGGATAAAAGGAATGACAGAAAAACCAGAGTCAAAAAACTAGTAACCACTAGAGGGAGCAAAAAGCAAATTCACAACAGTACCCCCCCCCTTAGTGAGGGGTCACCGAACCCTCACCACGACCACCAGGGCGATCAGGATGAGCGGCATGAAAGGCACGAACTAAATCGGCCGCATGAACATCAGAGGCGACCACCCAGGAATTATCCTCCTGACCATAGCCCTTCCACTTGACCAGGTACTGAAGCCTCCGCCTGGAGAGGCGAGAATCCAAGATCTTCTCTACCACGTACTCCAACTCGCCCTCAACCAACACCGGAGCAGGAGGCTCAGCAGAAGGAACTACAGGCACAATGTACCGCCGCAACAAGGACCTATGAAATACATTGTGAATAGCAAACGACACAGGAAGATCCAGACGAAAAGATACAGGATTAAGGATTTCCAATATCTTGTAAGGCCCAATAAAACGAGGTTTAAATTTGGGAGAGGAGACCTTCATAGGAACAAAGCGGGAAGAAAGCCATACCAAATCCCCAACGCGTAGTCGGGGACCCACACCGCGGCGGCGGTTGGCAAAGCGCTGAGCCTTCTCCTGTGACAACTTCAAGTTGTCCACCACATGATTCCAGATCTGCTGCAACCTATCCACCACAGAATCCACCCCAGGACAGTCAGAAGGCTCCACATGACCCGAAGAAAAGCGAGGATGGAAACCAGAGTTGCAGAAAAAAGGCGAAACCAAGGTGGCGGAACTAGCCCGATTATTAAGGGCAAACTCAGCCAACGGCAAGAATGTCACCCAATCGTCCTGATCAGCAGAGACAAAACACCTCAATTAAGCCTCCAAAGTCTGATTGGTTCGCTCCGTCTGTCCATTAGTCTGAGGATGGAAAGCAGACGAAAACGACAAATCAATGCCCATCCTACTACAAAAGGATCGCCAGAACCTGGAAACGAACTGGGATCCTCTGTCTGACACAATATTCTCAGGGATGCCGTGCAAACGAACCACGTTCTGGAAAAACACAGGAACCAGATCGGAAGAGGAAGGCAGCTTAGGCAAAGGAACCAAATGGACCATCTTGGAGAAGCGATCACATATCACCCAGATAACGGACATGCCCTGAGATAGCGGAAGATCAGAAATGAAATCCATGGAGATATGTGTCCAAGGTCTCTTCGGGACAGGCAAGGGCAAGAGCAAACCGCTGGCATGAGAACAGCAAGGCTTAGCTCGAGCACAAGTCCCACAGGACTGCACAAATGACCGCACATCCCTTGACAAGGAAGGCCACCAAAAGGACCTGGCCACCAGATCTCTGGTGCCAAAAATTCCCGGGTGACCTGCCAACACCGAGGAATGAACCTCGGAAATGACTCTGCTGGTCCACTTATCCGGGACAAACAGTCTGTCAGGTGGACAAGACTCAGGCCTATCAGCCTGAAATCTCTGCAACACACGTCGCAGATCCGGAGAAATAGCTGACAAGATAACTCCATCTTTAAGAATACCAACAGGATCAGCGACTCCAGGAGCATCAGGCACAAAGCTCCTAGAAAGAGCATCGGCCTTCACATTCTTTGAACCTGGTAAATACGAGACAACAAAATCAAAGCGGGAGAAAAACAATGACCAGCGGGCCTGTCTCGGATTAAGGCGTTTAGCAGACTCGAGATACATCAGATTTTTGTGATCAGTCAAGACCACCACACGATGCTTAGCACCCTCGAGCCAATGACGCCACTCCTCAAATGCCCATTTCATGGCCAACAACTCCCGATTGCCCACATCATAATTTCGCTCGGCAGGCGAAAACTTCCTAGAGAAAAAGGCACAAGGTTTCATAACAGAGCAACCAGGGCCTCTCTGCGACAAAACGGCCCCTGCCCCAATCTCCGAAGCATCCACCTCAACCTGAAAGGGAAGTGAGACGTCAGGCTGGCACAAAACAGGCGCCGAAGTAAACCGGCGTTTCAACTCCTGGAAAGCCTCCACGGCAGCAGGAGCCCAGTTAGCTACATCGGAGCCCTTCTTGGTCATATCCGTCAAAGGTTTCACAATGCTAGAAAAATTAGCGATAAAACGACGGTAGAAGTTAGCGAAGCCCAAGAACTTCTGAAGACTCTTAACTGACGAGGGCTGAGTCCAATCAAGAATAGCTCGGACCTTGACTGGGTCCATCTCCACAGCAGAAGGGGAAAAAATGAACCCCAAAAAGGGAACCTTCTGTACACCAAAGAGACACTTTGAGCCCTTGACAAACAAAGAATTTTCACGCAAAATTTTAAAGACCAACCTGACCTGCTCCACATGCGAATCCCAATTATCAGAAAAAACCAAAATATCATCCAGATAAACAATCAAAAATTTATCCAGATACTTCCGGAAAATGTCATGCATAAAGGACTGAAAAACTGAAGGCGCATTGGAGAGCCCAAAAGGCATCACCAAGTACTCAAAATGACCTTCGGGCGTATTGAATGCGGTTTTCCATTCATCACCTTGCTTAATGCGCACAAGGTTGTACGCACCACGAAGGTCTATCTTGGTGAACCACTTGGCACCTTTAATCCGGGCAAACAAATCTGACAACAGCGGCAAAGGATACTGAAATTTGACAGTGATCTTATTTAAAAGCCGATAATCAATACAAGGTCTCAAAGATCCGTCCTTTTTTGCCACAAAAAAGAATCCCGCACCAAGAGGGGAAGAAGACGGACGAATATGTCCTTTCTCCAGAGACTCCTTGATATATGAACGCATAGCGGTATGTTCAGGTACCGACAGATTAAACAGTCTTCCCTTAGGAAATTTACTGCCTGGGATCAAATCTATAGCACAGTCACAGTCCCTATGAGGAGGCAGTGCACTGGACTCAGACTCACTGAAGACATCCTGATAATCAGACAAATACTCCGGAACTTCCGAAGGCGTAGAAGAAGCAATAGACACAGGCAGGGAATCCCCATGAATACCACGACAGCCCCAACTTGAGACTGACATAGCCTTCCAGTCCAGGACTGGATTATGGGTCTGTAACCATGGCAGCCCTAAAACAACCAAATCATGCATTTTATGTAAAACCAGGAAACGTATCACCTCGCGGTGTTCAGGAGTCATGCACATGGTAACCTGTGTCCAATACTGCGGTTTATTTGCTGCCAATGGTGTAGCATCAATACCCCTAAGAGGAATAGGATTTTCTAATGGTTCAAGAGTAAAACCACAGCGCTTAGCAAATGAGAGATCCATGAGACTCAGGGCAGCACCTGAATCTACAAACGCCATGACAGGATAAGATGACAGTGAGCAAATCAAAGTTACAGACAGAATAAATTTAGGTTGCAAATTACCAACGATGACAGGACTAACAACCTTAGCTATACGTTTAGAGCATGCTGAGATAACATGTGTAGAATCACCACAGTAGTAGCACAAGCCATTCCGGCGTCTATGAATTTTCCGCTCATTTCTAGTCAGGATTCTATCACATTGCATTAAATCAGGTGTCTGTTCAGACAACACCATGAGGGAATTTGCGGTTTTTCTATCACATTGCACCGAATTAGGTGTCTGTTCAGACAACACCATGAGGGAATTTGCGGTTTTGCGCTCCCGCAACCGCCGGTCAATTTGAATAGCCAGGGACATAGTATCATTCAGACCTGTGGGAATGGGAAAACCCACCATAACATTCTTAATGGCCTCAGAAAGGCCATTTCTAAAATTAGCGGCCAGTGCACACTCGTTCCAATGTGTCAGCACGGACCATTTCCGAAATTTTTGGCAATACACTTCAGCCTCGTCCTGCCCCTGAGACATAGCCAGCAAGGCCTTTTCTGCCTGAATCTCAAGATTGGGTTCCTCATAAAGTAAACCGAGCGCCAGAAAAAACGCATCAAGATCAGCCAATGCCGGATCTCCTGGCGCCAGCGAAAAAGCCCAATCCTGAGGGTCGCCCCGTAAGAACGAAATAACAATTTTTACTTGCTGAGCAGAATCTCCAGATGAACAGGGTCTCAGGGACAAAAACAATTTACAATTATTCACGAAATTCCTAAACTTAAACCTGTCTCCGGAAAACAGTTCAGGAATCGGTATTTTAGGTTCTGACCTAGGATTTCTGATAACATAGTCTTGTATGCCCTGCACACGAGTAGCCAGCTGGTCCACACTTGTAATCAAGGTCTGGACATTCATGTCTGCAGCAAGCATAGCCACTCTGAGGTAAAGGGGAAGAAGAAAAAAAAAAACTCAGAATCTTCTTTCTTATAATCCCTCTTCTGCAATGCATTAAACATTTAATACAGGCCTGGCAAACTGTTATGACCCCAATGGCGAGGGTCTCAGAGGAACGTGGAAGTCTGCAGAATACAAAAATCCAGCTCATAGGGCAGTGGTAACTGGGTTGACCATATATCTACTCCTAACGCCAACACTAGAAGTAGCCGGGGATCATTCCTACGTTGATTCTAGATGACACGCGCCAGCCGGAGAATCTAGCTACCCCTAGTAGAGGAAAACAAAGACCTTTCTTGCCTCCAGAGAAGGGGACCCCAAAGCTGGATAGAAGCCCCCCACAAATAATGACGGTGAGGTAAGAGGAAATGACAAACACAGAAATGAACCAGGTTTAGCACAGAGAGGCCCGCTTACTGATAGCAGAATAAAGAAAGGTAACTTATATGGTCAACAAAAACCCTATCAAAATCCACACTGGAAATTCAAGAACCCCCGAACCGTCTAACGGTCCGGGGGGAGAACACCAGCCCCCTAGAGCTTCCAGCTAAGGTCAGGATATAGATTTGGAACAAGCTGGACAAAAATACAAAACCAAAACAAATAGCAAAAAGCAAAAGGCAGACTTAGCTGATATAACTGGAACCAGGATCAGTAGACAAGAGCACAGCAGACTAGCTCTGATAACTACGTTGCCAGGCATTGAACTGAAGGTCCAGGGAGCTTATATAGCAACACCCCTAACTAACGACCCAGGTGCGGATAAAAGGAATGACAGAAAAACCAGAGTAAAAAAACTAGTAACCACTAGAGGGAGCAAAAAGCAAATTCACAACAATCCTTCAGCCAGTGCCAGTGGACAATGGTTCCTGGTTGGATTCACATCTCTGCTTGGATTTCCCTGATGTTCTGACCAGTTCAGCAAAGATAAGTCCTTGCTTTGTTCTTTTGCAGTCCACATTTTGTGGACTTTATCGTTCAGCTTTTTCTATGTTTTTTAGGAACATCCCACGGCTACTTCTAGTGTTGTGTTAAGATCAGGAACTGCGGTCAGTACAGGTACCACCTCCTCCAGAGCTCGTCCCATGTTGCTCCTAAACCACCAGTTCATAACAGTACAACTGGCCACAAATGAATTAAATGCATCTCAAAAGAAGGAAAAAAAAGTTCTGAGGCATTTTTTTTTCTGCAGTCTGTTTTGTCTTTTTTTTCCTCTTAATCTCTGGGTGGTTCAGGATTTTGGCGCTGGCATGGATGTTCAGGGTTTGTTTTCTCATGTGGATCAACTTGCTGCAAGAGTACAGAGTATCCAAGATTATGTTGTCCAGACTCCGGCTTTAGAGCCTAGAATTCCTACTCCTGATTTGTTTTTTGGGCATAGATCCAAGTTTTTGAACTTTAAAAATAACTGCAAATTGTTTTTTGCTTTGAAACCCCGTTCCTCTGGTGATCCCATTCAGCAGGTTAAAATTGTCATCTCTCTGCTGCGTGGTGACCCTCAGGACTGGGCATTCTCCCTTGAATCAGGGGATCCAGCATTGCTGAATGTAGACGCATTTTTTCAAGCTCTCGGATCATTGTATGACGAACCTAATTCTGTGGATCATGCAGAAAAAACCCTGTTGGCCCTGTGTCAGGGTCAGGAAGCAGCAGAATTATACTGCCAGAGGTTTAGAAAATGGTCAGTGCTCACTAAATGGAATGAAGATGCTCTGGCAGCAATTTTCAGAAAGGGTCTTTCTGAAGCCCTTAAGGATGTTATGGTGGGGTTCCCCACGCCTGCTGGTTTGAGCGAATCTATGTCTCTAGCTATTCAGATTGATCGGCGTCTGCGCGAGCGCAAAGCTGTGCACTATATGGCAGTATCCTCTGAGCGGAGTCCTGAGCCTATGCAATGTGATAGGATTTTGACTAGAGCAGAACGGCAGGGATTCAGACGTCAGAATAGGCTGTGTTTTTACTGTGGTGATTCTGCTCATGTTATTTCTGATTGCCCTAAGCGTACTAAGAGGGTCGCTAGGTCTGTTACCATCAGTACTGTACAGCCTAAATTTCTCTTATCTGTGACCCTGATTTGCTCATTATCGTCCTTTTCTGTCATGGCATTTGTGGATTCAGGCGCTGCCCTGAACTTAATGGACTTGGAGTTCGCCAGGCGCTGTGGTTTTTCCTTGCAGCCTTTGCAGAGCCCTATTCCTTTGAGGGGCATTGATGCTACACCGTTGGCCAAGGATAAACCTCAGTATTGGACGCAGCTGACCATGTGCATGGCTCCAGCACATCAGGAAGATTGCCGTTTTCTGGTGTTGCATAACCTGCATGATGTTGTTGTACTGGGTTTTCCATGGTTACAGGAACATAATCCGGTGCTGGATTGGAAATCTATGTCTGTGACTAGTTGGGGTTGTCAAGGGGTACATAGTGACATTCCTTTGATGTCAACTTCCTCTTCCCCCTCTTCTGAAGTCCCTGAGTTTTTGTCGGATTTCCAGGATGTATTTGATGAGCCCAAGTCCAGTTCCCTTCCTCCACATAGGGACTGTGATTGTGCTATTAACTTGATTCCTGGCTGTAAGTTTCCTAAGGGCCGACTTTTCAATCTGTCTGTGCCAGAGCATGCCGCCATGCGGAGTTATGTTAAGGAGTCTTTGGAGAAGGGGCATATTCGGCCGTCTTCATCACCATTGGGAGCGGGATTCTTTTTTGTTGCCAAGAAGGATGGCTCCTTGATACCCTGTATAGATTATCGTCTTCTCAATAAGATCACGGTCAAATTCCAATACCCTTTACCTTTGCTTTCTGATTTGTTTGCTCGGATTAAGGGGGCTAGTTGGTTTACTAAGATTGACCTTCGAGGGGCATATAATCTTGTTCGTATTAAACAGGGTGACGAATGGAAAACTGCATTTAATACGCCCGAAGGCCATTTTGAATACCTTGTGATGCCTTTCGGGCTTTCTAATGCTCCTTCTGTATTTCAGTCCTTCATGCATGATATTTTCCGCAATTATCTTAATAAATTCATGATGATTGTGTATTTGGATGATATTTAGATTTTTTCTGATGATTGGGAGTCTCATGTGAAGCAGGTCAGGATGGTATTCCAGATCCTTCGTGATAATGCTTTATTTGTGAAGGGGTCTAAGTGCCTGTTCGGAGTTCAGAAGGTCTCTTTTTTGGGTTTCATTTTTTCTCCCTCGTCTATAGAAATGGATCCTGTTAAGGTCCAAGCCATTCATGACTGGATTCAACCCACATCTGTGAAGAGCCTTCAGAAATTTTTGGGCTTTGCTAATTTTTATCGCCGTTTCATTGCCAACTTTTCCAGTGTGGTTAAGCCCCTTACCGATTTGACGAAGAAAGGCGCTGATGTGACGAATTGGTCATCTGCGGCTGTTGAGGCCTTTCAGGAGCTTAAACGCCGATTTACTCCTGCCCCTGTGTTGCGTCAGCCGGATGTTTCTCTTCCTTTTCAGGTTGAGGTTGACGCTTCTGAGATTGGGGCAGGGGCCGTTTTGTCTCAGAGGAATTCTGATGGTTCTTTGATGAAACCGTGTGCTTTTTTTTCCAGAAAGTTTTCGCCTGCGGAGCGCAATTATGACGTCGGCAATCGGGAGTTGTTGGCTATGAAGTGGGCATTTAAGGAGTGGCGACATTGGCTTGAGGGAGCCAAGCACCGCGTTGTGGTCTTGACCGATCATAAGAATCTGATTTACCTCGAGTCGGCCAAGCGGCTGAACCCTAGACAGGCTCGATGGTCCCTGTTTTTCTCCCGTTTTGATTTTGTGGTCTCGTATCTTCCGGAATCTAAGAATGCTAAGGCTGATGCCCTCTCTAGGAGTTTTTTGCCTGATTCTCCTGGAGTCCTTGAGCCGGTTGGCATTCTTAAGGAAGGGGTGATTCTTTCTGCCATCTCCCCTGATTTACGCAGGTGCTTCAGGAATTTCAGGCTGATAAACCTGACCGCTGTCCTGTGGGGAAGCTGTTTGTTCCTGATAGATGGACAAGTAAGGTGATTTCTGAGGTTCATTGTTCAGTGTTGGCTGGTCATCCTGGGATTTTTGGTACCAGAGATTTGGTTGCTAGGTCCTTTTGGTGGCCTTCCTTGTCGCGGGATGTGCGTTCTTTTGTGCAGTCCTGTGGGACTTGTGCCCGGGCCAAGCCTTGCTGTTCCCACGCTAGTGCGTTGCTTTTGCCTTTGCTGGTCCCTGAGAGGCCCTGGACGCATATTTCCATGGATTTTATTTCGGATCTTCCTGTTTCCCAGAAGATGTCTGTTATCTGGGTGGTTTGTGACCGGTTCTCTAAAATGGTCCATTTGGTACCTTTGCCTAAATTGCCTTCCTCCTCTGATTTGGTTCCATTGTTTTTTCAGCATGTGGTTCGTTTGCATGGCATTCCGGAGAATATTGTGTCTGACAGAGGTTCCCAGTTTGTTTCTAGGTTTTGGCGGGCCTTTTGTGCTAGGATGGGCATTGATTTGTCTTTTTCTTCGGCGTTTCATCCTCAGACAAATGGCCAAACTGAACGAACTAATCAGACCTTGGAAACCTATTTGAGATGCTTTGTGTCTGCTGATCAGGATGATTGGGTGGCTTTCTTGCCGTTGGCCGAGTTTGCCCTTAGTAATCGGGCTAGTTCGGCTACTTTGGTTTTGCCTTTCTTTTGTAATTTTGGTTTTCATCCTCGTTTTTCTTCGGGGCAGGTTGAGCCTTCTGATTGTCCTGGTGTGGATTCTGTGGTGGACAGGTTACAGCAGATTTGGACTCATGTGGTAGACAATTTGACGTTGTCTCAGGAAAAGGCTCAACGTTTTGCTAACCGCCGTCGGTGTGTTGGTCCCCGGCTTCGGGTGGGGGATTTAGTCTAGTTGTCTTCTCGTCATGTTCCTATGAAGGTTTCTTCCCCTAAGTTCAAGCCTCGGTTTATTGGTCCTTATAAGATTTCTGAGATTATCAATCCGGTGTCTTTTCGTTTGGCCCTTCCAGCCTCTTTTGCCATCCATAATGTTTTCCATAGATCTTTGTTACGGAGATATGTGGTGCCCGTTGTTCCCTCGGTTGATCCTCCTGCCCCGGTGTTGGTTGAGGGGGAGTTGGAATATGTGGTTGAGAAAATTTTGGATTCTCGTTTTTCGAGGCGGAGGCTTCAGTATCTTGTCAAGTGGAAGGGTTATGGCCAGGAGGATAATTCTTGGGTTGTTGCCTCCGATGTCCATGCCACCGATTTGGTTCGTGCTTTTCACTTGGCTCGTCCTGATCGGCCTGGGGGCTCTGGTGTGGGTTTGGTGACCCCTCCTCAAGTGGGGGTACTGTTGTGAGTTCTGCTCTTGGGCTCCCTCCGGTGGTTTTAAGTGGAACGGCTGCTCCTTGGATTTAGCAGTCAGCAGCTGCTTCCACTGATCGTCTATTCTGGCTCGGCTATTTAAGCCTGGCTCTATCCTTCAGCCAGTGCCAGTGGACAATGGTTCCTGGTTGGATTCACATCTCTGCTTGGATTTCCCTGATGTTCTGACCAGTTCAGCAAAGATAAATCCTTGCTTTGTTCTTTTGCAGTCCACACTTTGTGGACTTTATCGTTCAGCTTTTTCTATGTTTTTTCTTGTCCAGATTGTCAGTATGGATTTATTCAGTTAAGCTGGAAGCTCTGGGAAGCAGATTTACCCTCCACACCTTTAGTCAGGTGTGGAGATTTTTGTAAACTCTGTGGTGGATTTTTCTAGTTTTTAAATACTGACCGCACAGTATTCTGTCCTATTCTATCTATCTAGCTAGAGTTGGCCTCCTTTGCTTCATCCTGGTTTCATTCTGCGTATGTCATTTCCCTCTCCACTCACAGTCAATATTTGTGGGGGGCTGTCTATCCTTTGGGGATTTTCTCTGAGGCAAGATAGCTTTCCTGTTTCTATCTTTAGTGGTAGTTAGTCCTCCGGCTGTGACGAGGTGTCTAGGGAGTGACAGGAACATCCCACGGCTACTTCTAGTGTTGTGTTAAGATCAGGAACTGCGGTCAGTACAGGTACCACCTCCTCCAGAGCTCGTCCCATGTTGCTCCTAAACCACCAGTTCATGACACACACGGCCATGCGCTAGTGTACATTTGAAAACGTATGTGTGTTGATGAGTGCAAGTCATTCTTTAAACATCCCCTCCCTTGTGTATGACTGCTCGCATAAGGTGGATGTCTGCTATCTAGTGCCCAGCTGAGCTATCAGCACAATAACACATGAGACAGCGTCTAAATTGCTGTGACCACCAGTGTGGCGCCGTGCGCTATTAGAGCGCTTTCCTTACCCAAGTCTGGGTGGTTAGTGGCATCCCCCAGAGTGGCACAGTACGCACTCTTGTGCATTTAAGTTACTTTCTCAGTTATTCTTTTACCCCAATTGTGGTGTCGAGCTCAAAAGGTCTACACGAACTCTAAAGGTACCGTCACATTATCGACGCTGCAGCGATCTAGACAACGATGCCGATCGCTGCAGCGTCGCTGTTTCGTCGTTGTGTGGTCGCTGGAGAGCTGTCACACAGACAGCTCTCCGTGACCAACGATGCCGGTCCCCGGGTAACCAGGGTAAACATCAGGTTACTAAGCGCAGGGCCGCGCTTAGTAACCCGATGTTTACCCTGGTTACCAGTGCTAATGCAAAAAAAAAAAAAACACTACATACTTACATTCCGATGTCTGTCCCCCGGCGCTGTGCTTTCCTGCTCTGACTATGAGCGCCGGCCGGAAAGCACAGCGGTGATGTCACCGCTGTAATCTGCTTTACGGCTGGCCGGCGCTGACAGTGCAGGAAAGCACAGCGCCGGGGGACAGACACCGGAATGTAAGTATGTAGTGTTTGTTTTTTTTTTACATTTACACTGGTAATTAGGGTAAACATCGGGTTACTAAGCGCGGCCCTGCGCTTAGTAACCCGATGTTTACCCTGGTTACCAGTGAAGAGACATCGCTGAATCGGCGTCACACACACCGATTCAGCGATGTCTGTGGGAGTCCAGCGACAAAATAAAGTTCTGGACTTTCTGCTCCGACCAACGATGGCACAGCAGGATCCTGATCTCTGCTGCGTGTCAAACTCAACGATATCGCTACCTAGGACGCTGCAACGTCACAGATCGCTATCGATATCGTTCAGTGTGAAGGTACCTTAATCCTGTGTCCTGGGATAGAGTTCTGTGATTCCTTGCTTATGCTCTTTGTGCGGTACCACGGCCCTGTGATGCAACAGGGTTCGCTTCCTTCACACAGGGTGAAGTTAACCCGTGTGTGTATCCTCATTGTACCGCCATATAGTCCGTCATTACTCAGCAGCAGGTTCCATCTCTGCACGGTGGACCCCGGGCTGTGAACGCACCTTATACCATCTCTCTAATTATTTGGTGCATTCCGCTAGCCCTAACATTTTTGAAACAAACTAAGGCTATGTGCACATGTTGCGGATTGAAGTGCGGATTTTTCCGCACTGTTTTTGCAAAATCCGCAGGTAAACCACACTGCTGATTACCCGCGGATTTACCGGGGGTTTTTGTGTGGATTCCTACTGAGGAGCAGGTGTAAACCGATGCGGACTCTGCACAAAGAATTGACATACTGTGGAAAAAACACCGCTGCGTTTCTGCGCGTTTTTCCATACGTTTACATGGTACTGTACAACGCATGAAAAACAGCTGCAGATCCGCAGCGTCAAATCCGCTGCGGATCCACAGCAAAATCCGCAATGTGTGCACATAGACCTTTTTAAGTGCTTAGGAAGCCTTTGTGTTTTTTATTAATTATTCTAATTTACTGAAATAATGACTTGAATTTTCATTGACTGTAAGCCATAATCATCAACATTAACAAAAATAAACACGTGAAATGGATCACTGTGTGTAATGACTCTATATAATATATGACTTTCACTTTTTGTATTGAAGAACCAAAATAAATTCACTTTTTGATGATATTCCAAATTTGTGAGATGCACCTGTATATTTAGGAGCTGCAAAAGGTTAACAATATCCTACTGCTACACCATCACTGCCTACTACATACAGCAATTATTACAATAGTTACAGATGAAGATCTATTGAGTACAAACTATTGTAAACCGCTGTCAATCTGTAGATTGCAGGATCTTGCATGGCAGCAAACAGAAAGCTCTGTTAAAGGGTTATGTGCATTTGAATAGATTGATGTTGTTGGACAGTGCTTGTAAAAAATGACACTTTTGTAATTTACCTCATAAAATTTGCAGCTTTTCATGAGAAATTAACACTTTCCAGCTTGCTACCTAGGAGACAGATGACCAACGCTGTACAGCTTGTAAGCACTGCGCTGAAGCTGACTGCTAACATTTAGCTACTAGTGCATTCCAGCAATCCTGGCAAGATTTAAAACAGTGCTGCATACTCAATAGAAAGGAGATTGTAAGCGCTGAGCAGGTTCTGCTGTTTAGCAGCAGTTTTTGGTCTCCAAGGCAAATTCCTAAATTGCTCATATTTACAAGCACTATCTAACAATACCCATGTATGAAGTTGAAATTCTAGCAAGACCATTCTGAGAAATTACCTAAACAGAAAAGGATAGGTCCTGTAATCTTAGCACGAAACATACATTTTCAGAATACAATGGTTATTGTAATCTAACAACCAGGTATCAAGTACCCAAACACACCACTCTCGCAAAATGTGTTTAGAAAAATTAACAAAATTTATTATTAAAAACACAGAAAATACCAAAATCTCATATTCATTAAGAGGAAAGGATGAGTACCCAAGTATAAAGCACAAAAAAGTGATACAGGAAATAGTATGCAGGCTTCTGGGATCATATAGTCCGTGTCATAACATATGGGCATCCCACATGTATAAGCCCTAGTCTAAATAGACCTAAAGTGCATAGTGCCAAGTTCCCAGTCCAATTAAACACATATAGAATGCCTGACACATACCCATGTGGTGAGCCCGTCCTTAGTATCACACACGTCCCGACGTACGTTTCGCGTCTTCCGCTTTCTCAAGGGAGAAAAAGATGATTGTGCATGTCATGTCTACATAGTTGCTGGCTTATATATTATCCCCACTCACCTATTGCCCAGTAGTGTGTCGCGCACGGCGGCGCCGCCCCCGGGTCCCAGGTGCATCTAATGTCGGCACTCAGCTTCAGCGTGCAGGGAGGAAATGCCCCGTGATGTCATATCTGCACGCCGGAGTTAAAGAGGCCTTCAAAAAGATGTCGGATCCCGGGGTGTGGTGCACATGCGCGTCGCCATTTTGTTGAAGTCCAACTATCCCACACACCAGCCTCTAATGCGCGAGTGCGCAGCTCTTTCTCTTGATGGATTAGGATAATGCAGATATCCCGCCCTAACCCGTGCATACTAATGAGAAGGATCACATATCTCCCTACGCTTCCCCTATAATTAGATCATTTAGATGTTAAAAAAAAAAAAAATAAATACAAGCAGTGATATATCACGCAATGATCAAGGGGCATTCAAAAGCGAGAAAGATCATATATAATCAAAATAAACAAACACAGATTTATAGCCTCCAAGTTAGTTCGGGGGATTCTTCAAACATATGGTGCAACCAAGTCGGATTTCATGCGATCTTCAAAGGTTGTCAGTGCTGCATACTCAATAGAAAGGTGATTGTAAGCACTGAGCAGGTTCTGCTGTTTAGCAGCAGTTTTTGGTCTCCAAGGCAAATTCCTAAATTGCTCATACAGGTCCTTCTCAAAAAATTAGCATATAGTGTTAAATTTCATTATTTACCATAATGTAATGATTACAATTAAACTTTCATATATTATAGATTCATTATCCACCAACTGAAATTTGTCAGGTCTTTTATTGTTTTAATACTGATGATTTTGGCCTACAACTCCTGATAACCCAAAAAACCTGTCTCAATAAATTAGCATATCAAGAAAAGGTTCTCTAAATGACCTATTACCCTAATCTTCTGAATCAACTAATTAACTCTAAACACATGCAAAAGATACCTGAGGCTTTTAAAAACTCCCTGCCTGGTTCATTACTCAAAACCCCCATCATGGGTAAGACTAGCGACCTGACAGATGTCAAGAAGGCCATCATTGACACCCTCAAGCAAGAGGGTAAGACCCAGAAAGAAATTTCTCAACAAATAGGCTGTTCCCAGAGTGCTGTATCAAGGCACCTCAATGGTAAGTCTGTTGGAAGGAAACAATGTGGCAGAAAACGCTGTACAACGAGAAGAGGTGACCGGACCCTGAGGAAGATTGTGGAGAAGGACCGATTCCAGACCTTGGGGAACAAGGCGTGTGCAGGAAATGGGCTACAGGTGCCGCATTCCCCAGGTAAAGCCACTTTTGAACCATAAACAGCGGCAGAAGTGCCTGACCTGGGCTACAGAGAAGCAGCACTGGACTGTTGCTAAGTGGTCCCAAGTACTTTTTTCTGATGAAAGCAAATTTTGCATGTCATTCGGAAATCAAGGTGCCAGAGTCTGGAGGAAGACTGGGGAGAAGGAAATGCCAAAATGCCTGAAGTCCAGTGTCAAGTACCCACAGTCAGTGATGGTGTGGGGTGCCATGTCAGCTGCTGGTGTTGGTCCACTGTGTTTCATCAAGGGCAGGGTCAATGCAGCTAGCTATCAGGAGATTTTGGAGCACTTCATGCTTCCATCGGCTGAAATGCTTTATGGAGAAGAAGATTTCATTTTTCAGCACGACCTGGCACCTGCTCACAGTGCCAAAACCACTGGTAAATGGTTTACTGACCATGGTATTACTGTGCTCAATTGGCCTGCCAACTCTCCTGACCTGAACCCCATAGAGAATCTGTGGGATATTGTGAAGAGAAAGTTGAGAGACGCAAGACCCAACACTCTGGATGAGCTTAAGGACGCTATTGAAGCATGCTGGGCCTCCATAACATATCAGCAGTGTCACAGGCTGATTGCCTCCATGCCACGCCGCATTGAAGCAGTCATTTCTGCCAAAGGATTCCCGACAAAGTATTGAGTGCATAACTGAACATTATTATTTGATGGTTTGTTTGTTTGTTATTAAAAAACACTTTTATTTGATTGGATGGGAGAAATATGCTAATTTATTGAGACAGGTTTTTTGTGTTATCAGGAGTTGTAGGCCAAAATCATCAGTATTAAAACAATAAAAGACCTGACAAATTTCAGTTGGTGGATAATGAATCTATAATATATGAAAGTTTAATTGTAATCATTACATTATGGTAAATAATGAAATTTAACACTATATGCTAATTTTTTGAGAAGGACCTGTATTTACAAGCACTATCTAACAATACCCATGTATGAAGTTGAAATTCTAGCAAGACCATTCTGAGAAATTACCTAAACAGAAAAGGATAGGTCCTGTAATCTTAGCATGAAACATACATTTTCAGAATACAATGGTTATTGTGTAGGAACTTACTACAAGAAGAATGTATGTCTGTCTTGTCCTGCCAGTATACAGATGGCCTGCAACACATTAAGCAGACACATTCAATCCACGTTTACATAGATATTAGCCTAAATTCACACAAGTGCATAAAAAAAATCAATCTGTTCTCATCTGTATGCAATCCATCTGTTTTTATACATCAGCAGTTATCAACCCCTTTATCCCCGAAGGTGGTTTGCACGTTAATGACCGGGCCAATTTTTACAATTCTGACCACTTTCACTTTATGAGGTAATAACTCTGGAACGCTTCAACGGATCCCAGTGATTCTGAGACTGTTTTTTCGAGACATACAGTTATATGAAAAAGTTTGAGCACCCCTATTAATCGTAAGCTTAATGTTTTATAAAAATTGTTTTTTTTTGCAAAAGCTATTGTACTTCATGATAGTGGTAAAATTTATTTGATATGACTTGCATTTATTTGTGAAAAAAAAATTCGCAATTTTCCAACTTTGAATTCTTATGCCCTTAAATCAAGAGACATGTCACATAAAATACTTAACAAGCAACACTGCCCACATATCTACTTTTACATCAGCACAATTTTGGAACAACATTTTTTTTGTCAGGATGTTATAAGGGTTAAAAGTTGACAAGCGATTTCTCATTTTTACAACAAAATTTACAAAACCATTTATTTTTTAGGGACCACATCACATTTGAAGTCACTTTGATAGATCTATATGATAAAAAAAATACCCAAAAGTGACACCATTCTAAAAACTGCACCCCTCAAGGTGCTCAAAACCACATTCTAGAAGTTTATTAACACTTCAGGTGCTTCACAGGAATGTTTGGAATGTGGAAAAATAATGAACATTTAACTTTAAAAAAAAAAAAATTTACTTCAGATCCAATTTTTTTTTATTTTGACAAGGGTAACAGGAGAAAATGAACCCCAACATTTGTTGAGCAATTTCTCCTGAGCATGCAGATATCCCACATGATGAAGAAAACCACTGTTTGGGGACACGGCAAAGCTTGGAAGGGAAGGAGCACCATTTGACTTTTTGAATGCAAAATTTGCTGGAAAATTGGCGGACGCCATGTCCTATTTGAAGAGCCTCTGATGTGTCTAAACAGTGAAAATCCCCCACAAGTGACATGATTTTGGAAACTACACCCCTCAGGGAACTGATCTAAATGTCTGGTAAGCACATTGAACCCTCAGGTGCTTCACAGAAGTTTATAACATTGAGCTGTGAAAATTTAAAAAAAAAAAAAAAAATCACATTTCCCCCCCAAAAAAAGTTATTTTGGCCCCAAATTTTGCATTTTCGTAAGGGTAAGGGCTCATTTCCACTGGCGAGGAAAACGGACGAGTGCAATCCGATAAAAAATCGGATTGCACTCGGACCAATGTTATTCAATAGGTGTCTTTTCATTTGCGATTTTTTTCTCAGCCGAAATCGGACTGAGAAAAAAATCGCAGCATGCTGCGATTTGCTGCGAGTCTCGGACGAGACTCGCCAATGCAAGTCAATGAGTGCGAGAAAAAAAATCGCACAGCACTCGCACCATGCGAGTTCTGTCCGATTTTTATGCACCGGTGTCCTTTGAAAAGCAGGTAATTCAGCGCGGTGTACAGTAAAATCACACTGACAGGTTAGAATAGAGTAGATATATACACATAGAATACAGGTATATATACATATATAATGCAGCGCAAGATAGCATTAAAGCCGCTAATTCATTTACCGGCTTTTCATTTCTCCTTCCCAAACCCGACAGGATATGAGACATGGTTTACATACAGTAAATTTCAGCATGTATATAAATATACATATATAGGTGTCTCACTGACATATATATATGTATATATACCTATTCTATGTGTATATATCTACTCTATTCTAACCTGTCAGTGTGATTTTACTGTACACAGCACTGATTTGCCGGCTTTTCAAAGGACACCGGTGCGTACAAATCGGACAGTAATACGGATGTCATACGGATGATGCGATTAAAAATCGCATTGCACTCGCATTGCACTCGCATGACACTCGCATGACAATCGCATACGTTACATCCGTTTTTTCGGTCCAGATTACGGACCGATTTGTCTCTCGCCAGTGGAAATGAGCCCTATCAGGAGAAATTTTTACTCCATGGGCGTTTCCAGAAACAAGCAGCAATGAATGTTGCCGAGTGAAAACTGCAAACTGCCGTTGTAGTGACCAGTATGGTGCAGTCACCAGTACGTTATGCGCAGCTCATGCTTCTTGAGACATGCACCTGTAAGTTAGGCAGGCTCTCATTGCTTCAGAAATGCCAATTGTGGAGGCAAAATGCAGTTTAGATACTCCGTGGGGCTCAGAAGGGAGGGGGATTTGAATTTGGAAGTGGAGAATTTGCTGAATTTCTTTTGGCGGGTGAGAAGCCATTTCGCTTTTCCAGAACCTTTGTGCTACCAGTAACATGGAAGCCCCCTATATTTCCATTGACTGATAACAGACCTGAGTGAGGACTTGCTTTTTTTGTGGATTGAAACTTTTATTGAGAAAATTTTACATAACGTTTGGGATCACATTTGTCCGCCGCTCTACGCTGACCACTTACCATCTACGGCCGGTTTCACACGTCAGTGGCTCCGGTACGTGAGGTGACAGTTTCCTCACGTACCGGAGACACTGACACACGTAGACCCATAAAAATCAATGCATCTGTTCAGATGTCATTGATTTTTTGCGGACTGTGTCTCCGTGTGCCAAACACGGAGACATGTCAGTGTTCGTGGGAGCGCACGTATTACACGGACCCATTAAAGTCAATGGGTCCGTGTAAAACACGGACCTCACATGGACGTTCTCCGTCTGGGGTCCGTGTGCGTGCAGGAGACAGCGCTACAGTAAGCGCTGTCCCCCCCACATGGTGCTGAAGCCGCGATTCATATGTTCCCTGCAGCAGCGTTTGCTGCAGAGAAAATATGAATAATAGTGTTTAAAATAAAGATCTATGTGTCCGCCGCCCTCCCACCCCCTGTGCGCCCCCCCGCTGTTCAGAAAATACTCACCCACTCCCACGTTGGCTGTCACTCCTTCCTCTCTGCCCCGCGCCTCCTACTGTATGCGGTCACGTGGGGCCGCTCATTTACAATCAAGAATAGTCGGCTCTGCCCCTATGGGAGGTGGAGCCACATATTCATGACTGTAAATGATCGGCCCCACGTGACCGCATACAGGAGAAGATGGGGCCAGACCAGGAAGGAGCGACAGCCAACGAGGGAGCGGGTGAGTATTTTCTGAACAGTGGGGGGCGCACAGGGGGTGGGGGGGCGGCGGACACATAGATCTTTATTTTAAACACTATTATTCATATTTTCTCTGCAGCAAACGCTGCTGCAGGGAACATATGAATCGCGGCTTCAGCACGATGCAGGGTACCACACGCGTGGGTACCACACGCTCCGTGTGGTACCCACTCGCCATACGGGCGGCACACGTGTGCCGCACGTATGGCCTACGTGAGTTCCCAGGCACACGGACACGGATAACTCCGGTACCGATTTATTCCGGTACCGGAATTATCTGGACGTGTGGGACAGCCCTACATCTGAGTGACTTGATAAAGCTGAAACCCCCAAGGGTCCATTCACTATAATGAAGCAGCAGAGTTAGGGTATGTGTCCACGTTCAGGAAACGCTGCGTTTTTGACGCTGCGTTTTTCCGCAGCGTCAAAAACGTAGCGTCCAGATGTTACAGCATAGTGGAGGGGATTTCATGAAATCCCGACTCCACTATGCGTTAAAAAACGCATGCGTTTTTGCCGCGAAAACGCATGCGCGGTGCGTTTTTTCAAAACGCAGCATGTTGCTACAATGAGCAAAACACGCAGGAACACCGCAGGTGACCTGCCAGTGACCTCAGGTGCAGTTTTGGTCAGGATTTTACTTTCATAAAATCCTGACCAAAGCCTGAAGCAAGCCTGAACGTGGACACATACCCTTACCTTGGACTTCATTTGGCCTCTCTTCAGCTGTGTCCTTTTCAGAAGTGGACAAAACTCTAAGGGTATGTTTCCACGGTAAGTAAACGCTGCTTGTTTGACGCTGCAGCGTCAAACAAGCAGCGTCCAGATGTTCCTGCATAGTGGAGGGGATTTTATGAAATCCCGTCTCCACTATGCGTGGAAACCCGCACGCGGCGGCCCTGTGACTCCGGACATGCTGCGCGTCTTTTCAGATCGCAGCATGTCCGTACACCTTGCGGGGACGCAGCGTCCCCACAAGGCATATCACAGGGCCCTATGGCGAGGGGTGCGATGATCCCGGATGTGTACTGTACACATCCGGCACCATCGCGTCCCAGAAAGGGGGCGGGGCTTAGTGCCGGGCGGCTTCGCCGCTGCAGCGATACCGCCGCCCCTCCGGACCGTGGAGCCATACCCTAAGGGTATGTGTCCACGTTCAGGTTTGCTTCAGGCTTTGGTCAGGATTTTATGCAAGTAAAATCCTGACCAAAACTGCACCTGAGGTCACTGGCAGGTCACCTGCGGTGTGCCTGCGTGTTTTGCTCATTGTAGCAACATGCTGCGTTTTGAAAAACGCACCACATGTGCGTTTTCGCGGCAAAAACGCATGCGTTTTTTAACGCATAGTGGAGTCGGGATTTCATGAAATCCCCTCCACTATCATCTGGACGCTGCGTTTTTGACGCTGCGGAAAAACGCAGCGTCAAAAACGCAGCGTTTCCTGAACGTGGACACATACCCTTATAGTTTGGGTCATTGCGAATTGTTTATATTTTTTCATGCAAATGTTTATTTATAGATACAATATCTTAATTTTCTTATTATTATCTTTAATTTTTAAAAAAATATTTTTACATTTAAAACATTTTTTTTTTACTTTTTTTAACCCTTTTACTTTGTCGCGCTGTGGGACTATCATTTTTTGCATGCTGATCGCTTGTATAGCATGAGGATGCAGCACCATCCCCATATTATGCAAACTGTCAGTTCTGCACTGGCAGAGAAAGTTGCTAATCATCCACTGCGCATGATTAGCAACTTTGCTAACTCTGGTGACCCGGATGTCATCATGACGGCTTCGGGTCACCATGGCAATGATCGTGACTCTGCCTCACTTCGTGGGGTCTCTGATGCAAAGGCAGAGGGGCTGTCAGCCCTCTGCCAACACCCAGAATGTTGCGATTGCAGCATATAGGGGGTTAAAATGCTGGGAGTGGTGTATGACGATCGCCTGAACATAGCGGGCGGGCGATCGCGATGACATAATAATCCATCCCTGGTCAGATAGACCCAGGGCACATGGGCGTATTATTACTTCAAATGTCAGAAAGGGGTTAAATTGACATAGGTAAATACAGTTTCCTATGTTAAGAATTGCAATGTATCTGTAAAAATGGGTGCTATGCAGCTGATCTGTGTGGGATCTGATTTTTTTTCTTTTGCGCACACAGGCAAGTCTCATCTGAAATACAGAAGTGACTAGTGCATATTGCAATAGTTTTCATGGACACATTCGATATGTGTGAAAATTGGTCATCTGACCAGCACTATTGCTTTAACATTGGTCTGAGCACGGTCAGTGATTTTCCACTAACGGCACTTTATTTGTATGAATATAGCCTAAGGCTGCCTTCACACTAGCAGTATTAGGTCAGTATTTTACATCAGTATTTGTAAGCCAAATCCAGGAGTGGGTGATAAATGCAGAACTGGTGCATATGTTTCTATTATACTTTTCCTCTGATTGTTCCACTCCTGATTTTGGCTTACAAATACTGAGGTAAAATACTGACCAAATACTGCTAGTGTGACGGCAGCCTAAGGCTAGGTTCACATTGCGTTAATGGGTGTCCGTTAGCGGACTCCGTTACATGGCGCAATTGTCGCAATTAACGCTATGTAACGGGTCCGTTAGCACACCCATTGACCGCAATGTGCTAACTACTCTCCAACGCATCGCTGACGCATGCCATTTTTGGCATGCGCTAGCGATGTCCCATTATTTTCGGACGGACCTCGAACGCTGCTTGCAGCGTCCGAGGTCCTTTCCTCGCTAGCGCAGATCGGGCATCTGCGCTAGCGGGATCGCCAAACGCGATCCCTTTTGGGACATTGCGTTAGAGCAATCCGCTAGCGTATGCGCTAAACGGATTGCCCTAACGCAATGTGAACCTAGCCTAAAAGTAATAAAAAGCATAGTGAGCTTTCAAGGTGACCAGCTAGTTGCATACGTATTAATAAGGGATGGCATCATTTGTAATGATTTGTAGTAGGCAAAATCAGAGGTACAGAAGGGAAAATAAGTATTTGACATATTGCAAGTTTTCCCACCAGGTCTGTAATTTTTATCATAGGTACATTGCAACTATAAGAGACAGAATCTAACAATAAAAAACAGAAAATCATATTGAATGATTTTTACAAATTAATTTGCATTTTATTGCATGAAATAAGTATTTGATACAATAGAAAAACAGAACTTAATATTTGGTAGAGAAACCTTTGTTTGCAATTACAGAGATCAGACTGGCTAGGCCACTCCAGGTCCTTGAAAAGCTTCTTACTTGCCCTAGCTGTGTGCTTTCGGTCATTGTCATGCTGGAAGACCGAGCCACAGCCAGTCTTCAATGCTCTTACTGAGGGGTGAAGGTTTTTGGTAAAAAGTCTCGAGATACATGACCCCATCCTCCCTTCAATACAGTGCAGTCATCCTGTCCCCTTTGCAGAAAATCAGCCTTAAAGTATGATGTTTCCCCCACCATTCTTCATGGTTGGGACGGTGTTCTTGGGGTTTTGCTCATCTTTCTTCTTCCTCCAAACACTGCCAGTGGAGTTGAGACCAAAAAGTTCTATTTTGGTCTCATCTGAGCACATGACCTTCACCCATGCCTCCTCTGGATCATCCATATCAGAGGTGTCAAACTGCATTCCTCGAGGGCCGCAAACAGGTCATGTTTTCAGGATTTCCTTGTATTGCACAGGTGATAATTTAATCACCTGCACAGAATGATTCCAGCACCTTGTGGAATGCTAAGGAAATCTTGAAAACACTCATGGTTTGAGGCCCTCGAGGAATGCAGTTTGACACCCCTGATCCATATGGTTATAGCCGAACTTCAAATGGGCCTGGATATGTGCTGACGTGAGCAGGGGGACCTTGCGTGCCCTGAAGGATTTAAATCCATGATGGCGTGTGTTCTGTTAATGCTTGAGACTGTGGTCCCAGCTTTCTTCAGGCCATTGACCAGGACCTGCCATGTAGTTCCTGACCTTTCTAAGAAACATCCTTACCCCATGAGGCAAGATCTTGCATGGAGCCCCAGACCAAGGAAGGTTGACAGTCATCTTGTGTTTCTTCCATTTTCCATTAATTGCACCAACAGTTCTTACCTTCTCGCCAAGTTGCTTGCCTATTGTCCTGTAGCCCATCCCAGGCTTGTGCAGGTCTACAATTTTGTCCCTGGTGTCTGTAGACAGCTGTTTGGTTTTGGTCATGGTGCAGAGGTTAGAGTGTGACTGAGTGTGTGGACAGTTGTCTTTTATACATGTAATGAGTGCAGAGTAGGAGGGCTTCTTGAAGAAAAACTAACAGGTCTGTGAGAGTCAGAATTCTTGCTGGTTGGTAGGTGATCAAATACTTATTTCATGCAATAAAATGCAAAAATAATTTTGTATAAAATCATACAATGTGATTTTCTGTTTTTTAATTTTATATTCTGTCTCACAGTTGAAATGAACCTACGATAAAAATTACAGACCTCTCCATTTCCATTCTTTGTAGGAGGGAAAACTTGCAAAATCGGAAGTGTATCAAATACTTATTTTCCCCACTGTATATGCAGCACAGAATAGAGCCATGGATAATACAGGGATGCATACACCAACCATAATATTCATGGATGACAAATGAGATCTTTCATCGCAGTATACCCAGACTGAAAAGTAACATGATGCTATGTCTTTATTATTGCAAGGTCATCATCATCATCAATTAAAAAGCTATTCATGGAGAGTGCTGAGAGCAATTTGAGACTTCCTGTGTTTGCTGCAAGTGACGTGGGGGTAGTCATAGACATAAGAGACTGACAAGCTAATTACTGGATTTCCAAACATTCTGGCATTTAGAATGCTTGTTAGTTAGGGTCACCTGTAATTACAGTCTCATTGTGCTCTATAAGAGATCTGCCACTAATAGCATGTAATTAAATGCAGAATAATAAGAAATAATAACTACCCAGTAACAAAAAATAAGTGCTATTGTCAATCCAGTAGCTGGTATTTATATTTATCAGCACAGGTCTTAAATGCGATTAGTGCTGAATGGTTCGGGGAGCAATTCTGCAACAATTGAGGTAGAAAATAAAGAGGTTTTCCCAAGGGAAACAAATAATTCAAGATCATAATAAAATGGAGCATAACAATTACAGTAAAATACAAAATATCACAGACAGATTAAGGAGACATGTGTGTGTATATATATATATATATATATATATATATATATATATATATATTATTGAAAAGGGAACATGTCAGAAACTTTTACCCTCAAAACCATTAACATTAGCATTAAGCATTAACATTAGCATTAAGTGTGCAACTTTTAAGAGATCAACCAGTAGATTGTTTTCTGATCTCAAAGCATTGCTCCAGCAGCAAGAAATCACATTTTGAAGTTCTGTATATATGTGTCTGGAAGTGCATTTGGGCGTGACGATGCACTTTTAGCTTCTCAGCCTCCCGCAGTATTCCCTACCTAGCAGCTGGCTGAATAACAGATCATTTGCTCTGGTACATGGCCTCTGACCTGTCAGTCAGCCAAAAGAGTGTGCTGCTAGTAGGAAATGTTGTGGGAGGTTGAGAAGCTAAAAGAGCATCGTCATGCCCAAATGCACTTCCAGACATCGCTTCAAAACATGATTTTGTGCTGGGGAAGCAGAACTGTGACATCATAAAGGGATCAACTGGCTATATTTTCAAGGGCTACACAGTCATATAAATAACTAGGGGGTGGGTGATTGACAGTTTATATATTCATCTATCTTAGTACCTTATTATTTTCTAATTGTAGATTATTTTATTATATTTTCTGCATATGATCATGGGGGCAGACTATTGCCCATGAGCTGCTGATTCGGTCTGTTGAAGGGAAGTTTCATTGGACAATTATCTACTGTTTAAATGTATTTTACTAAAAAAAAAGTTAATGTTTTTTCATAATCTGTGTTAAAATATTTTTTAGTAATTCAGCAATTTTCAAATTGGGGTATTTGTAGGCTCATGCTTCCTGTTCTTTCAGAAAAGCCAATTGTACATTAGCCGCAATAGACTACGCCACTGGGCCAATTCATCAATGCTTTTACTCCAGAAAACTGGCATAAAAACTTAAAAAAGTCACAAAATTTGTAAACATTTCCCCATTCCGCAAAAATGTTGTGACTTTTAGGCTGCCGTCACACTAGCAGTATTTGGTCAGAATTTTACATCAGTATTTGTAAGCTAAAACCAGGAGTGGGTGATAAATGCAGAAGTGGTGCATATGTTTCTATTATACTTTTCCTCTGATTGTTCCACTCCTGATTTTGGCTTACACATACTGAGGTAAAATACTGACCAAATACTGCTAGTGTGATGGCAGCCTTACTGGTGTTTTCTGGCCAGTTTGAATCAGCTCCGCCAAAATGGGCAGGGCTGGGGAAGAGCCGGGTGGGACAGGGTAGGTCCACGCCCAGCTGTCACATTCATCAAAAGTACTGGCGTTTTGTATGCAAGAAATGCTATTCCAGTCATTGACTGGAGTAGATTTTTGGTCATGGCGCATGGAGAGCGTGCCACGCAGAAGAGTTGCTAAATAAGTACGTATTTATTGAGCATGCACAAAGATCATTGTGATCGCAGGTTGGGCTGTGACATCACCTATTGGGAACGATAGATCCTGTGATTTATAAGCCGTGTATAATTATCTGTCATTGTAATCCTGAATGTGATGACAATGAGGCTGCTGAAAAGTCCCACTTCCCACTGAGAGAGATTGTACATGTGAATGCAAGCTTCTGATTCACATGGAAAAAACCGTAAATAAATCATTGTCTCTTATATTACTCTGAAATGTCGTATTCTTGAAATATAGTCATGATCCTAACTGACCAAAGAGAGGGAATGTGTACTAGGATTAAATATCAGGAATTGTGAGTTTAACTGAAGGTGGCCATTGTGCACTTAAAGGGAACCTGTCATGTCCCCAAGTGCTATTAATCTGCAGATCTGGGGATATTCTGCAAGTTAATAGTGTACCAAAGCTGTGCTGCTGCCACACTGAAAGCCCAGCAACTGTGAGGAAATGAGCACAGTCTTTCAGACAGAGAGCCATGCCATCGCGGCTTCAGTCGCAGCTCAGTACACAGTAAGCGGCTGTTTGCACGCCGTGGCACGTTGACTGACAGCCGTCTCTGCACTGATACGCCACAAAGATGGCTGTCAGTCAAAGTGCCATGGCATGCAAACAGCAGCCTTTTTCTATGTACTGCCTCTATGACTGAAAGCTGGCAACTTCCGTGAGGACTAAATTTAGTTCAATATTCTACGATAATTGGGCTTTCAGTGCGGCAGCCACACAGTCTTGGAATACTATTAACCTGCACATTAACCTCTTATCTGCAGGTTAATAGTGTTTGGAGACATGATAGGTTTTGTTTAAATCTATAATTTCAACTGTATATAAAGGAAACTGGAGAAGGAAGAGGTAACCTGTAACCAACACCTACTAACAGTAGTAGATGCCATGTTATCTGCCACAAAACCTATCATAGTGGCACGAGCTTTCATTGTAACTCTGCCTGAATTTTGGGACTGTTAACCTATTGTGAGGCTCAGTGGTCAGCATCAACACTAAGATTTTGGAATTACTTTAATTACTGCTAACTATGCTATAAAACTTGAAAAAGGGTTTCTATTAAGGGTTTCTGCATGCAGGAGAATGCTGGGAGTGGAATTACTATAGACTTGTCGGGACTTGCGCAGTAGGAATGTGAAGGCAATGCCCAGATAAGGGTGGAATAATGAAGAGGCGAAATGGCACTGGGACTACACAGGTGCCAGATTACAGGACGAAAACCTGATGTCACACGCACAAAGTTTTTCTCTGCAGCCACTATTATATCGTGTAACCAGTTCAACGAGGAAAATTGGGTGAAAAGTCCCCTTTAATTGTTTGAAACTAACTTTGAATGTACTGACCTGTCTCGATGTTTTAGGAAATTCACCTTGGGACAAGCAAGAAGATCGAGTCGAGCATCTCTGGATGAAAAGACCTGAGTATCACACATTATGAATCTGTAAAGAAATAAGTCTTTGTAAAAATGCTCTGAATGCAACAGGTTATTAACCCCTTTACCCCCGAAGGTGGTTTGCACGTTAATGACCAGGCCAATTTTTACAATTCTGACCACTGTCCCTTTATGAAGTTATAACTCTGGAAAGCTTTAACAGATTTATCTGATTCAGAGAATGTTTTTTCGAG
The DNA here is from genome assembly GCF_051348905.1 of Ranitomeya variabilis. NCBI lineage: Eukaryota > Metazoa > Chordata > Amphibia > Anura > Dendrobatidae > Ranitomeya > Ranitomeya variabilis. The sequence goes on from NC_135232.1 coordinate 519,277,930, forward strand.
ACATATTGTACTTCATGTTAGTGATAACTTATCTTCTACATGACTTGTGTTTATTTGTGAAAAAAACTTAAATTTGGCAAAAATGTTGAAAATTTCACAATTTTCAAACTTTGAATTTTCATACCCTTAAATCACAGAGATATGTCACACAAAATACTTAATAAATAACATTGCCCACATGTCTACTTTACATCCGCACAATTTTAGAACACTATTTTTTTTGTTAGGAAGTTATAAGTAGGGTTGAGCGACTTTTATTTTTATAGGATCAGGTCGGGTTTCACGAAACCCGACTTTCTCAAAAGTCGGGTCGAGTGAAATCGGCCGATCCTATAAAAAAGTCGGGGTCGGGGTCGGCCGAAACACGAAACCCAATGCAGTGCAATGGGATACTATGGTTCCCAGGGTCTGAAGGAGAGGAAACTCTCCTTCAGGCCCTGAGATCCATATTAATGTGTAAAATAAAGAATCAAAATAAAAAATATTGATATACTCACCCTCGGATGCGCCCTGGTACTAACTGGCAGCCTTCCTTCCTAAGAATGAGCGCGTGAATGACCTGCGGTGACGTCGCGGCTTGTGATTGGTCGCGAGCGGTCACATGGGCGGTCACGCGACCAATCACAAGCCGCGACGTCATCTAAGGTCCTTCACGCGCTCATTCTTAGGAAGGAAGGCTGCCGGAAAGAAGCAGGGCGCGTCCGAGGGTGAGTATATTCCTATTAGGTATATACTCACCCTCGGACGCACCCTGCTTCTTTCCGGCAGCCTTCCTTCTTAAGAATGAGCGCGTGAAGGACCTTAGATGACATCGCGGCTTGTGATTGGTCGCGTGACCGCCCATGTGACCGCTCGCGACCAATCACAAGCCGCGACGTCACCGCAGGTCATTCACGTGCTCATTCTTAGGAAGGAAGGCTGCCGGTTAGTACCAGGGCGCGTCCGAGGGTGAGTATATCAATATTATTTATTTTGATTCTTTATTTAACACTTAAATATGGATTCCGCTACCGATTCCCGATATCGCAAACATATCGGAACTCGGTATCGGAATTCCGATACCAGATTCAGAAGATCGCCGACCTCATGGCCGACCCCACACAGGGGTCGGTTTCATGAAACCCGACTTTGCCAAAAGTCGGCGACTTCTGAAAATGGCCGACCCGTTTCGCTCAACCCTAGTTATAAGGATTAAAAGTTGACCAGTGAATTTTCATTTTTCCAAAAAAATTATCAAAATCATTTTTTAAGGACCACCTCACATTTGAAGTCACTTTGAGGGGTCTATATGATAGAAAATACCCAAAAGTCACCATTCTAAAAACTGCACTCCTCAAGGTGCTCAAAACCACTTTCAGGAAGAGTTTATTAACCCTTTAGGTGCTTCACAGGAATTTTTGGAATGTGGAAAAAAAGAACATTTAACTTTTTTTTCACAAAAAATTTACTTTAGATCCGAATGTTATTTTGACAAGGGTAACTGGATCGCCCCCCAGAGTAGGCAATGGGGTACTCGGCACCGGGTCCTTCTTGGTTCTGGGAATGTCACGGTGGCCTGACCCAGTCCGTGGCCCTTTTGAGGGGAGTCCAATTAAAGGTGTAGCTTGTCTAGTGTTCGTGGCGCCACCTGTGGTGTTCGGTCAGGGTGACCGACGCGGCTTAGGGGTTCGCTGGGGTGATCGAGTGGCAGCTAGATGGTATACCTTCCCACAGGTGAAGTATGTCCCCAGGGCTTCCCAGATGTGATGGTGGACGATGTAAGGCGCAATGAATAACAAGGACACAAGGTTGCAGTCTCTTTACCTTTTACTGAAGACTTCAGCATCCACAGCCCAAAGCACCGATCACAGGGCAGGCAAAGTCCGGCCGGTCTGAAGGCAAATCCAGAGCTCTCTTATCCAGGTGGAAATCAGTAGCCTTCCTACTAGCGCCTGTGTGTTGTAGTACTTCCCTGCTGAGCACCACAGGATAGTCCTCACAACCTTTGTAGATCTTCTAGATGTTATTTCTTCCTCTCTGTCCCCCAGATGGTATGGATAGGACAAACCCGTTTGACTGGGATGGCCTGAGGCTTGTTTATAGGGACGTTAGAGATGCCCAGACCCCCACAATTTGCCACTGTGTCTTCTTAGGTATTAAGGTCGGGCAGCCAACTTGGAATTGACTGTCCTGCCGGTCTCTGAAGTAATGCGTAGAGTCAATTACTCCCTCGGTGTTCCGGCCACCGGCTACGCGCCTCAGAAGGAGGCTGCCTGTCTCGGGGCAGAACTCCTCCTGGTGTTTTCTCCTTGTGCTGTGACTTCGTTTCTCACTCTCTACAATACACTTCTCTTCGTGTCCTTTCTTAGGATGCTGCCGCACGTGGGGCAGGCGCAGCTCCGTATCTTTCTGTCTCGTGCTAGGCCTCTGTCAGGATCCCACCCCTGACAGGGACCCTCTGTCTGCAGCTCAGATGTTCCTCCTTTCCCCCTGTCTGCCTGACAGGTGTTGCCTGGGCAAAGCCCAGCCAGCTTCTCCCTAACTTTCTATCCAAACCACCAGTTTTACCCGTCTGTGAGGAGTGCCCTACTAGATAGGAGCATGGCTCCCCCTGGTGGTCTGGAGTGTGAAGTGTGTTGTGATGCTGTGATACCTGGAAAGAAGAACTCCTTTAGTGCCATCAGACGTAATATCACTCCTCCTGGTGGAAGAATGACATTACTGCAGCAACCAGGACTCTGGGGCGCTGCATAACAAGAAAAGATGGACCCCAAAATCTGTTGTGTAATTTCTCCTCAGCATGCTGATACCCTATATGAGGGAGAAAACAACTGTTTGGGTGCACGGCAGAGTTCGGAAGGGAAGGAGCGCCATGTGACTTTTTAAATATAAAATTTGCTGGAAAAATTGGCGGATGCCATGTCGCGTTTAGAGAGCCTCTGATGTGCCTAAACAGGGAAAATCCCCCATATTTGACACCATTTTGGAAACTAGACCCTCAAGGAATGTATTTAGATGTGTGGTGGGCACCTTGAACCCTCAGATGCTTCACAGAAGTTAATAATGTAATAATTAGTGTTGAGCATTCCGATACCGCAAGTATCGGGTATCGGCCGATACTTAGCGGTATCGGAATTCCGATACCGAGATCCGATACTTGCCGCGTATCGGATACCGGAATCGGAAGTTCCCAGGATTCAAACTGCACAACTTTGTACGAAATCAGCCAATGAGACTGATTCCAAGTGTGGGCACATCCTGTTCAGCATGGAGGGCCTGAAACTACTGGCAAGGCTGTGATTGGCTGCTGAAATGATGTCATGATGCAGTTTAAAAGTCGCTGGCGCCATTTTGCGCTCACTCTGCTGTGAATTCAGTTAGTGACAGGAAGCTGTTTGCTGACTGAGGGCCAGTTTAGAGATAGCGATTTGCTTCTTTGTGCTTTTCCTAGGCTAATTTAGCAACCGCTGTGTTCACCTACTAATCACCTTGCTTTTGCCTTGTAGCGCTGTTTTCACAGCGATCTGCAAGGTCTGTGTGTGTGTGTGTGTGAGCGCAGCCCACTCTCTAGTCTGAGTGCAGCCACATAGGCCATCCATAGCTGGTTGTATTCAGTTCAGGGAGGGTGGTTCACTGCCTCATACTGGTTTTTTTTTTTCCAAGTAGTGTAGTCTGCTGCTAATTTTTTCAAAAAAATCCTATTAGTGTCTTTCCACCCGTCTCCAGCTAATTTGTGGAAAAACACTACATAGGATAACGTAGAGGAGGGTTTTTGGGCCTTGCAGCGCCGTTTACGGCTGTCTGCACGGTCTCCGTGTGACTGCAGCTCGCCCTGTAGTCTGTGAGCAGCCATAGCCTGGTTGTCTCCAGCTCAGGGTTCTTCACTGCGTCATACCGTAAAATCAATTTTCCTTTTCTTTTAAGTAGTGCAGGCTGCTGCACATTTTTTCAAAAAATTCCTATTAGTGTCTTTCCACCCGTCTCCAGCTAATTTGTGGAAAAACACTACATAGGATAACGTAGAGGAGGGTTTTTGGGCCTTGCAGCGCCGTTTACGGCTGTCTGCACGGTCTCCGTGTGACTGCAGCTCGCCCTGTAGTCTGTGAGCAGCCATAGCCTGGTTGTCTCCAGCTCAGGGTTCTTCACTGCATCATACCGTAAAATCAATTTTCCTTTTCTTTTAAGTAGTGCAGGCTGCTGCACATTTTTTCAAAAAATTCCTATTAGTGTCTTTCCACCCGTCTCCAGCTAATTTGTGGAAAAACACTACATAAGATAACGTAGAGGAGGGTATTTGGGCCTTGCAGCGCCATTTACGGCTGTCTGCACGGTCTCCGTGTGACTGCAGCTCACCCTGTAGTCTGTGAGCAGCCATAGCCTGGTTGTCTCCAGCTCAGGGTTCTTCACTGCGTCATACCGCAAAATCAATATTCCTTTTCTGTTAAGTAGTGCAGGCTGCTGCACATTTTTTCAAAAAATTCCTATTAGTGTCTTTCCACCCGTCTCCAGCTAACTTGTGGAAAAACACTACATAGGATAACGTAGAGGAGGGTTTTTGGGCCTTGCAGCGCCCTTTACGGCTGTCTGCACGGTCTCCGTGTGACTGCAGCTCTCTCTGTTGTCAGTTCAGCCCCCAAAAAATAAATAAATAATAAAGTTCACCAAACACACCAGTGACACCACTTTACATTTGTAGCCACAAAGAGAAAAAAGGGAGTATTTTAGGTATCAAAATTTATTATATATATACTGTGGAAGTACAAACATTAATCACATAGATACAATGCCTTAATTAGAAACGACGTATAAAGTGCATGCAGGATGTGGACAGAAAGTGGGGGTCGTCTCTCCTTCCAGGTCCCACTCTGGTGTCTTGTGCCCATACTACCCAGCGGTAAGCATGCCTGCGGTACTTATGGTTGGTGACTTTGGTCACCGTATTGTACTTATGTAGCTGATCGGCTTAGCTGTGTCCGCAATTACTCTTTCGCTGCACCTCTGTGCAGCGTATCGGATTATTTGGGCCCCATTCACCAGTGGGACTTTCTGTCCACATCCTGCATGCACTTTATACGTCGTTTCTAATTAAGGCATTGTATCTATGTGATTAATGTTTGTACTTCCACAGTATATATATAATAAATTTTGATACCTAAAATACTCCCTTTTTTCTCTTTGTGGCTATATTTATATGGAGTGGGTGGCCTTTTTTGTAGGCCTGGGGTTACTTGACACTATTATGTGTTAATTTGCCCCTCTTTTGCCGTTTCTGCTGGCAACATGTTTTCTGGTTACACTTTACATTTGTGTAGGCCACATTAGCTCCTAGTCCACACTTTAGAAAATTAGTGTTTCTTATACCTGTTAGGAGTTGTTCAGGAATAAGCACACAAAGCCGTTAGTACTTTTCTGCTTATCTTTATCAGTCAACCAAGATGAAGAAGGCAGTGAGTAAGGCACGTGGGCGTGGGCGCGGAGCAGGGAGGGGACGTGGGGATTCTGTGCCTGCTGCGGGCACCGGTGACTCATCAGCACCCACTTTCACCAGGGAACAGTCATTCATGCGCAGCTTTGTCGCAGAGCGCCGTACACCGCTGCTGCGTGAAGACCAAATTGAAGCCATTGTCGGATGGATGGCAGCTAATGCATCAACTTCAATTAGTGCCACATCCTCTCAGACACAGAGCACTGGAGAGCAGCCATCTGTCTCTTCACCACCTGCCAAATTGCCCAGGCAGACAGAGAGCCCAGGACAGGAGCCGTCTCTACTTCTGTTCTCTGAATCTCTTGGCTTGGAAACAGGGGGCCAGCCAAGCAGCATTCGAGAAATGGAAGAAGAGGCAGGGTGCAGTGATGCCCAACAGCTTTTTCTCTCTTCCTCTGAAGAGGCGGGTGGGCCAGTGCCTCCAGTCACCACATCGCAGGCCGCATCAGCTGATGATGACACTCAGGAGCCACTTACTGGTGCGTGCTCTGCTGCTGAGACTACCCAGGAGGAGCAGTTGGGGGCAGAGGGTAGTGTAGATGATGAGGTCCTTGACCCATCTTGGCGTGAGGGACAGGAAGGTGGTGGGAGCAGCTCTGAGGAAGAGATTCCCCGTACAGCCCAAAGAGGGAAAGGGAGGGGGAAGACTGCGGATCCTGCAGCCTCCGCTTTGGCACCCGTTAGGAGCATGTCTCTTCCAAAAGCCAAAAAGGGCGCTCCCAAGACTTGCAGTGCCTGGTCCTTTTTTGACACAGTTGCAGATGACATTTGCTATGTCAAATGCAAGGTGTGTCATCACAAAGTCAAAAGAGGTCGAAATGTTAGCAACCTCAATACCTCCAACATGTGGAAACATGTGCGCACCAGGCACGCGGCGGAGTTAGAAAGACACACTGAAGAGCTAGGCCAACCAACAGCGGCAGCTACCACCTCTTCAGCTCGTGTTGCCTCTTCCTCCAGCTCACACGCAGCTGGTTCGGCTTCCTCCCAGGATCGCCGTGGAAGAACCTCTGGCCTTGTTGTCCAGAGACCCGCTGTAATTCCACCCGCAGCACCACTTTCTCAGTCATCCACACACTCCCAGCCCAGTCTACAGCCATCGGTAGTACAGGCATGGGAGAAAAGGCGGCCTTTCTCGTCAAACCACCCACGAGCACAGGCTCTGACTGCAGGCATTGCCAAACTTCTGTCACTGGAAATGCTGTCATTCAGGCTGGTGGAGACTGACAGCTTCCGTGACTTGATGTCATTTGCAGTCCCACAGTACAATGTGCCCAGCCGCTTTTACTTCAGCAGGCAAGCCGTCCCTGCCCTGCACAAGCATGTGGAGGGACACATAAAACACGCGCTACTGAATGCCGTCAGTAGCAAGGTCCACCTCACCACCGATGCGTGGACCAGTCAACATGGACAGGGGCGATAACTTTCCCTCACTGCCCATTGGGTTAATGTCGTTGAGCCGGGTACAGACCGTGCGAGTGGCGCAGGACGTGTCCTGCCCACTCCAAGGATTGCAGGAATCCATTCTGTACGCATTGACTCCTCTTCTTACACCAGTTCCTCAGAATCATCGCTAAAGGAGCCGTCACAGTCCACCTCCACATGGACCCGTGATGAACGTTTACCTGTTACGACCGACATGAGCACAGCCGTGGCCAAACGTCAACAGGCCGTCTTGAAATTAATTTCTTTGGGGAATCGACGCCACACAGCGCAGGAGCTCTGGAATGCCATCAAGCAGGAGAGCGATGTGTGGTTTGTGCCAGCGAATCTCCAGCCAGGCATGGTAGTGTGTGATAATGGCCGAAATCTGGTGGCAGCTCTGGGCCTCGGCAACCTCACTCACATCCCATGTCTGGCACATGTGCTCAATTTGGTCGTGCAGAGTTTTTTGAGGCACTATCCGGATCTTGATGCACTGCTGCACAAGGTCCGCCTAGAGTGTGCTCACTTGCGGCGTTCCAGCACGGCAAAAGCGCGCATTGCGGCTCTGCAGCGCCGACACCACCGGCCGGAACATCGCATCATATGTGACCTACCTACCAGGTGGAATTCCACGTTACATATGTTGGAGCGGTTGTGTGAGCAGCAGCAAGCTGTAATGGAGTACCAGCTGCATCAGGCGCAAAGAAGTCGCACTCCGCGCCGTTCAGACTTCACAACCACAGAGTGTGCCACTATGAAGGACGTCTGCCAGGTTTTGCGTCCCTTCGATTGTTCCACGCGGATGGCGAGTGCAGATGATGCACTAGTCAGCATGACTGTCCCCCTTATCTGCCTGCTTGAAAAATCACTGCAAGCGCTAAGGGATGATGTTGTGGAAGAGGTGGAGGATGAGGATTCACCATTTCCATCATCTTCTGGACAGTCAGCGCCACGTGGTTCCTCACAAACGCGTAGGCAGGGGACAGTTTGTGAGGAGGATGAGGAGGAGTCAATGGAGGAGGAAGACATCCGTCCAGAGGAGGGAGTTACACAATTGTCCAGCACTCAGTGTGTACAGCGAGGGTGGGGTGATGACGAGCGGGCAGAGATCACGCCTCCAGCAGGGGACAGCGTTTCTTGGGCAGTTGGCAGTCTGTAGCACATGGTGGATTACATGCTGCAGTGCCTGAGAAATGACCGCCGCATCGCCCACATTCTCAACATGTCTGATTATTGGGTGTTCACCCTCCTCGATCCTCGCTACCGGGACAACGTAGAAAACCTCATCACACCGTTGAACCGGGAGCGAAAAATGCGGGAGTACCAAGACACACTGGTGAATTCCATCATCTTCTCCATTCCAACTGAGAGAAGTGCTGCTAGTGCATTACAAAGCAGCTCAGTGCGTCCAGGCAGTGGTGGAGGCTCTGCACAAAGAGGGAGCAGAAGCAGTGCCTCTGCCCAAGGCAAGACCAGTATGGCTGAACTGTGGCACAGTTTTCTGTGCCCGCCACAAAAGTCTACACCATCACAGACGGCTCCAGTCAGCAGGAGGCAACGGTTCCGTCAGATGGTGACAGACTACATGTCTTGCCCTCTTGCTGTACTCCCAGACGGCTCTTCCCCTTTCAAGTTTTGGGTCTCAAAGCTGGATACATGGCCAGAGCTAAGCCAGTATGTATTGGAGGTGCTGGCTTGCCCTGCGGCTAGTGTATTATCGGAACGTGTCTTTAGTGCTGCAGGTGGTGTACTAACTGACCGTCGCATGCGACTATCCTCCGATAACGTTGACCGGCTTACTTTCCTGAAAATGAACAAAGCCTGGATCTCGCAGGAATTTGCCACTCCTCTTCCTGATTAAATAATTAGGTCACTGTCTACGTTATCCAGGTCTCCTGTTGTGTTCATCTTTCTACCACCTGAACTTAAATTCCTGGGCTCCAACACCGCCAGTTGAGGCTCAGAAGTGCCGTCTGCACTGTCAAAACATACGACCCAGTGTTATTGGGTTTCAGTAACGTCAGCTGATCCCCAGCTGTGTAGCCGGCAATGTGTCCTGCGACCGCCACGCTGACACAACAACTGAAATGTAAGGGAACCTGTCCCCCCCCACAAGGCGTTTGTTACTGAAAGAGCCACCTTGTGCAGCAGTAATGCTGCACAAGGAAAAGGTAGCTATTTTTGTTTAGCTCCTTGCACACGCAGAACTTAACACTTATAAAATGTGTCCACTGATACCGTAAAACCGTCCCGGAGGTGGGACTTTCCTTCGTAATATGACGCAGCACAGCCGTCATTCCTACCCCTTGGCGCCGTGCCCCGGCTCCTCAGCGTTGTTTGATTCCGTCCCGGAGCCTGCGCTGTTATGTTATCCTTTGGCCAGGCACATTTAGCGCTGCCCGTCTTCTGACATCATTTGGTGTCAGGATGGCTGCGCCTGTGCGGCCGCGCTGGCCGAGATCCCGCCTCGCAGTGTCTTCTGATTTAATCCCACTGGGGGCCTGAGATCCATGGACATGCGCAGTGCATATCTGAACCTCCACTTCTCACTCATCTCCCTACGGCTTCTTCAGACTGTGCGGTGTCAGCTGGTCCCTAATAGCATGCCACGGCCGTGACACCGCACAGTCTTTAGAAGCCGTAGGGAGGGGAGTGAGAGGCGAGGATATGCACTGCGCATGGCCATGGATCCCAGGCCCGCGGTGGGATTACATTAGACGACACTGCGAGGCAGGCTCTCGGCCAGCGCGTCCGCACAGGCGCAGCCAGCCTGACACCAAATGATGTCAGAAGATGGGCAGCGCTAAGTGTGCCTGGCCAAGGGATAACATAACAGCGCAGGCTCCGGGATGGAATCAAACAACGCTGAGGAGCCGTGGCACGGCGCCGGGGGGGTAAGAATGACGGCTGTGCTGCGTCATATTACGAAGGAAAGTCCCACCTCCGGGACGGTCTCATGGTTTCAGGGGACACATTTTATAAGTGTTTAGTTCTGTGTTTGCAAGGAGCATAATGAAAAGAGCCACCTTTTCCTTTTGCATCTTTTGTGCTGCACAAGCTGGCTCTTTCAGCTACAAACGCCTTGGGGGGGGGTTAAAGGTTCCCTTTCGACTTTCTCCAATCAGGCTTCGGCCTACATTGTGTTCCTCTGCTTTTCCTGCTGTCCCTGGGCTCCAACACCGCTAGTTGCCGTCCAGAAGTGCTGTCCGCACAGTCCCAACAGTCCCTCCTCTGTTATTGGGGTTCAGTAACGTCAGCTGTTCCCCAGCTGTGTGTGTGGCAATCCCTCCTATCTCCTCCACCTCCTCCTCCTCCTCCTGTCCCTGGGCTCCAACACCGCTAGTTGCCGTCCAGAAGTGCTGTCCGCACAGTCCCAACAGTCCCTCCTCTGTTATTGGGGTTCAGTAACGTCAGCTGTTCCCCAGCTGTGTGTGTGGCAATCCCTCCTATCTCCTCCACCTCCTCCTCCTCCTCCTGTCCCTGGGCTCCAACACCGCTAGTTGCCGTCCAGAAGTGCTGTCCGCACAGTCCCAACAGTCGCTCCTCTGTTATTGGGGTTCAGTAACGTCAGCTGTTCCCCAGCTGTGTGTGTGGCAATCCCTCCTATCTCCTCCACCTCCTCCTCCTCCTCCTGTCCCTGGGCTCCAACACCGCTAGTTGCCGTCCAGAAGTGCTGTCCGCACAGTCCCAACAGTCGCTCCTCTGTTATTGGGGTTCAGTAACGTCAGCTGTTCCCCAGCTGTGTGTGTGGCAATCCCTCCTATCTCCTCCACCTCATCCTCCTGTCCCTGGGCTCCAACACCGCTAGTTGCCGTCCAGAAGTGCTGTCCGCACAGTCCCAACAGTCCCTCCTCTGTTATTGGGGTTCAGTAACGTCAGCTGTTCCCCAGCTGTGTGTGTGGCAATCCCTCCTATCTCCTCCACCTCCTCCTCCTCCTCCTGTCCCTGGGCTCCAACACCGCTAGTTGCCGTCCAGAAGTGCTGTCCGCACAGTCCCAACAGTCCCTCCTCTGTTATTGGGGTTCAGTAACGTCAGCTGTTCTCCAGCTGTGTGTGTGGCAATCCCTCCTATCTCCTCCACCTCCTCCTCCTCCTCCTGTCCCTGGGCTCCAACACCGCTAGTTGCCGTCCAGAAGTGCTGTCCGCACAGTCCCAACAGTCGCTCCTCTGTTATTGGGGTTCAGTAACGTCAGCTGTTCCCCAGCTGTGTGTGTGGCAATCCCTCCTATCTCCTCCACCTCCTCCTCCTCCTCCTGTCCCTGGGCTCCAACACCGCTAGTTGCCGTCCAGAAGTGCTGTCCGCACAGTCCCAACAGTCGCTCCTCTGTTATTGGGGTTCAGTAACGTCAGCTGTTCCCCAGCTGTGTGTGTGGCAATCCCTCCTATCTCCTCCACCTCATCCTCCTGTCCCTGGGCTCCAACACCGCTAGTTGCCGTCCAGAAGTGCTGTCCGCACAGTCCCAACAGTCCCTCCTCTGTTATTGGGGTTCAGTAACGTCAGCTGTTCCCCAGCTGTGTGTGTGGCAATCCCTCCTATCTCCTCCACCTCCTCCTCCTCCTCCTGTCCCTGGGCTCCAACACCGCTAGTTGCCGTCCAGAAGTGCTGTCCGCACAGTCCCAACAGTCGCTCCTCTGTTATTGGGGTTCAGTAACGTCAGCTGTTCCCCAGCTGTGTGTGTGGCAATCCCTCCTATCTCCTCCACCTCCTCCTCCTGTCCCTGGGCTCCAACACCGCTAGTTGCCATCCAGAAGTGCTGTCTGCACTGTCCCAACAGTCGCTCCTCTGTTATTGGGGTTCAGTAACGTCAGCTGTTCCCCAGCTGTGTGTGTGGCAATCCCTCCTATCTCCTCCACCTCCTCCTCCTCCTCCTGTCCCTGGGCTCCAACACCGCTAGTTGCCGTCCAGAAGTGCTGTCCGCACAGTCCCAACAGTCCCTCCTCTGTTATTGGGGTTCAGTAACGTCAGCTGTTCCCCAGCTGTGTGTGTGGCAATCCCTCCTATCTCCTCCTCCTCCTCCTGTCCCTGGGCTCCAACACCGCTAGTTGCCGTCCAGAAGTGCTGTCCACACAGTCCCAACAGTCCCTCCTCTGTTATTGGGGTTCAGTAACGTCAGCTGTTCCCCAGCTGTGTGTGTGGCAATCCCTCCTATCTCCTCCACCTCCTCCTCCTCCTCCTGTCCCTGGGCTCCAACACCACTAGTTGCCGTCCAGAAGTGCTGTCCGCACAGTCCCAACAGTCCCTCCTCTGTTATTGGGGTTCAGTAACGTCAGCTGTTCCCCAGCTGTGTGTGTGGCAATCCCTCCTATCTCCTCCTCCTCCTCCTGTCCCTGGGCTCCAACACCGCTAGTTGCCGTCCAGAAGTGCTGTCTGCACAGTCCCAACAGTCCCTCCTCTGTTATTGGGGTTCAGTAACGTCAGCTGTTCCCCAGCTGTGTGTGTGGCAATCCCTCCTATCTCCTCCTCCTCCTCCTGTCCCTGGGCTCCAACACCGCTAGTTGCCGTCCAGAAGTGCTGTCCGCACAGTCCCAACAGTCCCTCCTCTGTTATTGGGGTTCAGTAACGTCAGCTGTTCCCCAGCTGTGTGTGTGGCAATCCCTCCTATCTCCTCCACCTCCTCCTCCTCCTCCTGTCCCTGGGCTCCAACACCGCTAGTTGCCGTCCAGAAGTGCTGTCCGCACAGAGCCAAACACCTCGCCAATGTGTTAGTGGGGTTCAGTAATGCCTGCTGCTCCCCTGCTGTGTATACAGCAACGTGTCCTGCGACCGCCACGCAGGCACAACAAGTTAAATTTAAGGGAACCTGTCCCCCCCCCCCCAGGCGTTTGTTACTGAAGGAGACACCTTGTGCAGCAGTAATGATGCAAAGGGAAAAAGTGCCTCTTTTCGTCGTGCTCCTTGCACATGCTGAACCTAACACTTTTGAAATGTGTCCCCTCTCACGGTTAAACCGTCCGGTCGGTGGAACTTTCCTTTGTCATGTGACGCAGCACAGCCGTCATTCTTACCCCCTTGGCGCCGTGCGCCTCCTCCTCAGCGTTGTTTGAATCTGTCCCGGAGTCTGTGCTGTTATGTTATCCCTTGGCCAGGCACACTTAGCGCTGCCCGTCTTCTGACATCATTTGGTGTCAGGATGGCTGCACCTGTGCGGCCGCGCTGGACGAGATCCCGCCTCGTAGTGTCTTCTGATTTAATCCCACTGCGGACCTGTGATCCATGGACATTAGCAGTGCATATCTGAACCTCCGCCTCTCACTCATCTCCCTACGCCTTCTTCAGACTGTGCGCTGTCAGCTGATCCCTAATAGCATGCCACGGCCGTGACGCCGCACAGTCTGAAGAAGCCGTAGGGAGGGGAGTGAGAGGTGAGGATATGCACTGCTCATGCCCATGGATCACAGGTCCGCAGAGTGATTACATTAGATGACACAGCGAGGCGGGATCTCGTCTAGCGCGGCCGCACAGGCGCAGCCATCCTGACACCAAATGATGTCAGAAGACGGGCAGCGCTAAGTGTGCCTGGCCAAGGGATAACATAACAGCACAGACTCCGGGACAGATTCAAACAACGCTGAGGAGGAGGCGCACGGCGCCAAGGGGGTAAGAATGACGGCTGTGCTGCGTCACATGACAAAGGAAAGTTCCACCGACTGGACGGTTTAACCCTGTGAGGGGACACATTTCAAAAGTGTTAGGTTCAGCATGTGCAAGGACCATAATTAAAAGAGCTAAGTTTACCTTTTCCAGCATTAGTGCTGTACAAGATGGCTCTTTCAGCTACAAACCCCTGGGGGGGGTTAAAGGTTCCCTTTCAACTTGCTCCAGTGCAGGCTGCGGCCTACACTCTGCTCCCCCTGCAGAGCCTGGGCTCTAACACCGCCAGTTGGGGCCTGGTACTGCTAGCTGCACAGAGAAAAACACCAGCCAATGTGTCAGTGGGGTTCAGCACCGCCAGCTGTTCCCCTGCTGTGCAGCCGGCAACGTGTCCTGCAACTGCCACGCAGACACAACAGACCCAAAGCTGCCGCCACTGCAGGCTTCGGCCTACACTCTGCTCCCTCTCCTCCTCCTGCTGACCCTGGGCTCCAACACCACCAGTTGGGGCCCGGTACTGCTAGCTGCACAGAGAAAAACACCAGCCAATGTGTCAGTGGGGTTCAGCACCGCCAGCTGTTCCCCTGCTGTGCAGCCGGCAACGTGTCCTGCAACAGCCACGCAGACACAAGAACTGAAATTGAAGGGAACCTGTCCCCCCTCCCCCAGGCGTTTGTATGTTTTCCAGCCACCTTGTACAGCAGTAATGCTGCATGTGTGCAAGGTGGCTCATAAACGTATTCTCCTCGCACATGTGGAACTGAAAACACGTCTAAAATGTGTCCTCTGTGTGACCATTTAACCGTCCCGGAGGTGTGACTTTCCTTTGTAATGATACGCTGCAACCCCCTTGGTAGCGCTGCCCGTCTTCTGGCATCATTGTTTGGCTGCCTGCGACTCTGCGGCCGCCCTGACCCACACAACGCCCCTCGGTGTCTTATTTATTTGGACTGCGAGGGTGTGATTGATGGGCATGAGCAGTGCATAAGTTTGCCTGTCCCTCATCTCCTTCCGCCTTCTTCAGACTGTGCGGCTTCATGGCCATGGCATGCGATAAGGGATCAGCTGACGCCGCACAGTCTGAAGCGGGTGTAAGGACCCGAGTGTGAGAGGCAAACATATGTACTGCGCCAGGCCATGAATCCCAGCCCCGCAGTGTTTTAACAATGTTAAGACACTGCGGGGCTGGGATTCATGGTCATCGCGAACCGCACCGGCCGACATTAAATGATGTCAGAAGATGGGCAGCGCTAACAGCGCTAGGCCAAGGGATAACACGACAGCGCAGACTCCTGTACAGCAAATAACAACGCTCAGGAGGCTGCACCCAGCACCAAGGTGGGATTCTTGACATCTGTGCTGCGTCTCATTACGAAGGGAACTCGCGCCTCCAACACAGTTTGACTGTATAAAGGGCTAAATGTTATACGTGTTTCATTCAGCGTGTGCAAGGAGAAAAATTAAAAGAGCAACCTTTGACTTGTGCAGCACTACTGCTGCATAAGCTGTGGCTCTTCTAGTTTGGAACACCTGAGGGGGGGTTTAAGGTTACCTTTGAAATTGGTTCAATTAGGCTTCGGCCTACACTCCGCTCCCTCTCCTCCTCCTGCTGACCCTGGGCTCTAACACCGCCAGTTGGGGCCCAGATGTGCTGGCTGCACAGAGCCAAACACCTCGCCAATGTGTCAGTGGGGTTCAGCACCGCCAGCTGTTCCCCTGCTGTGTAGCCGGCAACGTGTCCTGCAACTGCCACGCAGACACAGACCCAAAGCTGCCGCCAGTGCAGGCTTCGGCCTACACTCTGCTCCCTCTCCTCCTCCTGCTGACCCTTTGCTCCAACACTGCTAGTTGGGGCTCTAGGAAGACAAGCTTGAATAGGTCCCCATCCTGGTTCCAGCACCGTCAGCTGGTTCCGGGCAGAGCCTTTGGCTTAGGTGCCTCCTTCTGGGTATCCGAGTTCCACCAACGTCAGGTGGTCCTTGGTAGTGCTTTCAGGCACGGGTACCTCCTGCTTAGTAACCGGGTTCCAGTAACGTCAGCTGGTCCTCGGTAGTTCCATTGGCTCTTGGACCTTCGGCTACCCATCCGGGTTCCAGCACCGTCAGCTGGTTCTCGGCAGTGTCTTTTGCTCTTGTACCTTCTGCTCCCCATCCTGGTTCCAGTACCGTCAGCTGGTTCCGGGCAGAGCCTTTGGCTTAGGTGCCTCCCTCTGGGTATCCGAGTTCCAACAACGTCAGGTGGTCCTTGGTAGTGCTTTCAGGCACGGGTACCTCCTGCTTAGTAACCGGGTTCCAGTAACGTCAGCTGGTCCTCGGTAGTTCCATTGGCTCTTGGACCTTCGGCTACCCATCCGGGTTCCAGCACCGTCAGCTGGTTCTCGGCAGTGTCTTTTGCTCTTGTACCTTCTGCTCCCCATCCTGGTTCCAGTACCGTCAGCTGGTTCCGGGCAGAGCCTTTGGCTTAGGTGCCTCCCTCTGGGTATCCGAGTTCCAACAACGTCAGGTGGTCCTTGGTAGTGCTTTCAGGCACGGGTACCTCCTGCTTAGTAACCGGGTTCCAGTAATGTCAGCTGGTCCTCGGTAGTTCCATTGGCTCTTGGACCTTCGGCTACCCATCCGGGTTCCAGCACCTTCAGCTGGTTCTCGGCAGTGTCTTTTGCTCTTGTACCTTCTGCTCCCCATCCTGGTTCCAGTACCGTCAGCTGGTTCCGGGCAGAGCCTTTAGCTTAGGTGCCTCCCTCTGGGTATCCGAGTTCCAACAACGTCAGGTGGTCCTTGGTAGTGCTTTCAGGCACGGGTACCTCCTGCTTAGTAACCGGGTTCCAGTAACGTCAGCTGGTCCTCGGTAGTTCCATTGGCTCTTGGACCTTCGGGTAGCCATCCGAGTTCCAGTTCCATCAGCTGTTTCTCGGCATTTTCTCAGCCTTCTTGTACCTTCTGCTACATTTCCAAGTTCAAGAGACTAAACACGATGACCCGGAAGACCACCCCTAAGATGACGATGACACCAGAGACGACAACCACCGTGATGACGATGACCCTGGAGACGATGACCCTGAAGACCACCCCGATGACGACGACCCCGGAGACGACGACCCTGGAGACGACGACGACCTGGAAGACTGAGAAGCAGAAGAACAAGAGGCTGCAGAACAAAGAGCAGAAGAACATTAAGCATAAGACAAAATATCAGAGCAAAAGATATTATCTAAATTATAAGCAGAAGAAGACTAAGCAGTGTATGGGGGTGAGTCCGTTCCTCCTCGTGGTGCCCCTGGATAAAGCCTGATGCTGCAGGCCAAACTGAACGCGGACAAATGTAACTCTTTTGTGACAGGCAGAACGGAAGGTGTAATCTTCAAACTTTTATAGATAACAACTACGGGAATGCCTGTCACAAATAAGAATATGATGAAGAAGTAGAATATGAAGAAGATAATAGTTAAATAAAAAGAATATGAACAATGTAACAAAAAAAATAATAGGTAGAAGATGAAGAAGAAGATGAATAAGGTTAGTTGATGTCAAAGAAGCTGATGATAAGGATAATGAAGAAGAAAGTGTGGGAGAAGTAAAAAAGAAGGTGAAGGGCGTGGAAGTAGTGAAACATCAATATCTGACAAAATAAATAAAAAATTAACATAGTCAAAATCTTTCTAACGCCGAACGTCATAAAAAAAAATAAAAATCCTGCTATTCTATTTGATTGGGCTAAACCTCTGTGCCTTTAATGTCTCCGCCACCTCCCCCAATACATCCTACATTATTCTTAGTTGTTTTCCTTCATGTAGAATTAACCTACAAGGAAAGAAAGGGTTTATTTTAATTCCGATATTTTCATCCCATTGACTTGCATTGGGATCGGGTATCGGTATCGGATTAGATCCGATACTTTGACGGTATCGGCCGATACTTTCCGATACCGATACTTTCCGATATCAGAAGGTATCGCTCAACACTAGTAATAATGTTATAATGTTGAGCTGTGAAAATAATAAAATCACATTTTTTCCACAAAAATGTTATGTTATCCCCAAATTTTGGATTTTCATGAGGGTAACAGAAGTTGCATCATACAGTTTGTAGTGCAATTTCTCCTGAGTACGCCGATTTCCCATATGTAGGGGAATACTGCTTTTGAGCCACGGTGCAAAGCTCAGAAGGGAAGAGGCGCCATATTGGAGTTCAGATTTTGCTGGAATGGTTTGAGGGTGCCATATCACATTGGCAGAGCCCCTGAGGTGCCAGAACAGAACCCCCCTATATGTGAACTCATTTTACAAGCTACACTCCCCAATGAATTGATCTAGGGGTACAGTGATCATATTGACACCACATGTGTCAGAGATAATTTTATACCATTGATGGTTGAAGGAAGAATGAATTACATTTTTACCACTAAAATGTTGTTTTAGCCCCAAGTTTTTAATTTTTCTAAGGGCTAATACAATTTTTTTTTACAGCAAACCAAGGTCCATTTTTTTCTGAGTGCGCCAATACCCTACATGAAATCAGGAAATATTTTTCAGGAACAGTGCAAAGCTCAGAAGGGTAGGAGCGACCGATTTTACTGTTATGGTTTTCAGGTGCCATGACCGACTGGGATAGCCCATGAGGCGCAAGAACAGCAGGACCCCCCCATATGTGACCACATTTTACAAACTACACTTCTCAATGAATTAATCTAGGGGTGCAGTGATCATATTGACACCAAGGGTGTGTCACAGAATTTTATACCATTGGGCAGTGAAGAAAAAAATAACTACAATTTTCCTATAAACCCCAGATTTTACGTTTTCACACAATAAGTGGGTATAAATGGCACCATAACGTGTTCAAAATTTTTTACTGAATGTGGCAATACCCCATATGTGGCCGTACAGTACTACTTAGCCATTCAGAGATATTTGCCTCCTGGAGCACAGGTTTTCCTAGAACAGTTTGCAGACTCCATATGTTAGGGGTTGAGTTCCCGCCTCTGCACAGGGGGAATCTCGGGCCATCTCCACTGCGGTCTCCCATTCTTCTCCTGCCACAGTGGAGCCTGCTAAGCAGAGATGTCGGTCCCAGTGTCTTGCTCAGTCCCACTCTGTACAAAGAGTTACTGCTGCTTTTCCTGCTTCTGCCATTTTAGTCAGTGCTGGGCAGCGGCGAGCAGACGCTTCTGGGACTAAGTCCTGCTTTTCTCATTCTGAGCATGCCCTGAGTAAGATCTCTCAGTGGAGATCGAGGGTCACATGGTCAGATACTGCAGCTAAGTCCATTGGTCCTTTCAGGAAGGTCCTGTAGGTGCTAGGACTAAGTCCTGCTCTGCACACACAGAGCATGCCCAGGGCAAGATCTCTCAGTGGAGATCTAGGGTCAAATGCTCAGGTATGGCAGTCTCTCATTGGTCCTTCTAGGAAGGTCTTTTACTTGCTGCAGCTATATAAGGCTCGCATGGCCGGACGGCCCTGCGCTAGTATCAAATCTGTTATGTTCATGCGCCAGTGTGGTCACATTTATGTGTGTTCAGGGACTCGGCTGAAATAAGCCCCTAGAATGCCGGCACCTCCGGCGAGGAGATTGTATGCGTGGATTTAGGGCCCCGGCTGAAATAAGCCCCTAGAATACCTGCTTCTCCGGTGATGAGATTGTATGTTTGCGTGACCACAGACTGCCTTCAGCTCGGCAGTTAGCTGGGAACTCCTGTGGGGTTAACAGGGCACAGCGTCTTGTTTCCGTGCGACTCTGTGAAGTAACAGAGTTCGCTTAAACCGCCATATAGTGCCGTCATTTGCTAGCAGCAGGTTCCTCCTGCACGGTGGACCCCGGGCTGCGAACGCACCAATAAAAACATCTATATTTAATCAGTGCGTTCCGCTAGCCCTAACACCATATACGGAGCCCCTAATTGCTAGAAGAGCAGAATCCCCTCTAGTGACCAGATTTGGGAAATTATACCCCTTTGAGAATTCATCTAGAGGTGTAGTGACGATTTTGACTCCATGGGTATTTTACACAAACAAGCAGCACTGGATGTTGCCGAGTGAAAATTGTAAACTGCCATTGTAGTGACCAGTACGCTGTAGTAAACAGTACATTGCAGTCACCAGTACGTTGCATTCACCAGTACGTTATGCCCAGCTCATGCTTCTGGAGAGATGCACCCGTAAATTAGGTGGGCTCTCATCGCTTCAGAAATGCCAAACATGTGGAAGCTATATGTGGTTTAGGTACACTATGGGGCTCAGAAGGGAGGGGGGATCTGGATTTGGGAGCAGATAATTTGCTGAATTTCTTTTGGAGGGTGAGAAGCCATTTCGCTGCAATCTTTCGAAAGCAGAATGAAAAAATCAACAGCAGGTGAAGAATTGGTTTGATTTTTTTTTACGCCACTCCTCGTGCAGTATAAGTGATATGGCGACTTTATTTTTTGGGTCACTGCGATTACAGCGATATCAGATTTATATTGGATTTTTGTGTTTTGCTGTTGTCACAGACTAAAAGACGCTTTTTATTGCAAAAACTAGTTTTTTGCATCATATTTTGAGAGCTATAATTTTTCCACATTTAGGCCGACAGAGTCTTGGGAGGGTTTCTTTTTTGCGCAAGTTGACGTTTTTATTGGTACCATTTTCAGACATGACAATTTTGGATCGCTTTCTATTCTGATTTTTGGGAGGCAGAATTAACAAATACCAGCAATTCAGGATTTTTTTGGGGGGAGGAGCTTATGTCATTCTGCGTGAGGTAAAATTGATAAGGCAGTTTTATTCTTTGGGTCAGTAGTATACGATACCTCATTTATATAGTTTGTTTGGCACTTTTACCTAATAAAAACTATTTTATAAATTAAAAATAATTATTTTTCTATCGCTTTATTCGGAGAGCTATAACTTTTTTTATTTACCACTGATGGAGATGAATGGCTGCTTGTTTTTTGTGGGACAAGTTGATGTTTTCAGCGGTACCATGTTTATATTCTTTTTCATCTCATTTTATTCCTCTTTTTGTTCGGCGGTACGATGATAAAGCATAGTTTTTTGCCTGTTTTTTTATTTATTTCTTATAGTGTTCACTAAAGGAGATACCAAATATGTGTACTTTTATAGTTTATATACACTGCTATATAAAGGGAACACTAAAATCCCACATCCTAGATAGCACTGAATGTAATTTTCCAGTTGTAAACCTTTATTCATTACATAGTGTAATGTGTTGAGAACAAGAAAACCTAAAAATGATCAGCGTAAATCAAAACCAATATCCCACGGAGGTCTGGAGTTGGAATGATGCTCAAAATCAAAGTGGAAAATGAAGTTACAGGCTGATCCAACTTCAGTGGAAATGCCTCAAGACAAGGAAATGATGCTCAGTAGTGTGATTGGCCTCCACGTGCCTGTATGACTTCCCTACGATGCCTGGGAATGCTCCTGATGAGGCGGCGAATGGATCTCTTCCCAGACCTGAACTAAAGCATCCACCAACTCCTAGACAGTCTGTGGTGCAATGTGACATTGGTGGATGGTGCGAGACATGATGTCCCAGATGTGTTCATTCGGATTCAGGTTTGGGGAATGGGCGAGCCAGTCCACAGCTTCAATGCCTTCATCTTGCAGGAACTGCTGACACACTCCAACCACATGAGGTCTGGCATTGTCCTGCATTAGGAGGAATCCACGGCCAACCGCACCAGCATATGGGCTCACAAGGGGTCTGAGGATCTCATCTCGGTACCTAATGGCAGTCAGGCTACCTCTGGCAAGCACATGGGGGGCTGTGCGGCCCTCCAAAGAAATGCCAACCCACACCATTACTGGCCCACTGCCAAACCGGGCATGCTGAAGGATGTTGCAGGCAGCAGATCACTCTGCACAGCATCTCCAGACTCTGTCACTTCTGTCACATGTGCTCAGTGTGAACCTGCTTTCATCTGTGTAGAGCACAGGGCACCACTGGTGAATTTGCCAATCCTGGTGTTCTGTGGCAAATGCCAACCATCCTGCACGGTGTTGGGCTGTGAGCACAACCCCCATCTGTGGACGTCAGGCACTCAGACCATCTTCATAGAGTCGATTTCTAACCATCATGGAGGTCATTTTGCAGTGTTTTGGTAGTGCTCCTCCTTTTCCTCCTTGCACAAAGGCTGAGGTAGCGGTTGTGCTGCTAAATTGTTGCCCTCCTACAGCCTCCTCCACATCTCCTGATGTACTGGCCTGTCTCCTGGTAGTGCCTCCAGCCTCTGGACACTACTGTCATGATTCCCAATGGCAGGGACATGGGCAAAAACAGGACTAGCTCTAGGAAGATGGAATCTAAGCTGACCGCGATGCTGAACCTAACGCACAACTACCAGTGGCCGGGGAACGTACCTGCGTTTTATCCCTAGACGTCTCGCACCAGCCAAAGATCTAGCTACCCCTAATAGAGGAAACACAGACCTGGCTTGCCTCCAGAGAAAACCCCAAAGTAATAGTAGTCCCCAACATATAATGACGGTTAGTTAAGAAGAAAACACATACGCAGTATGAATACAGGTTCAGCAAAGAGAGGCCCACTAACTAGATAGCAGAAAATACAAAAGTGGACTTCGCGGTCAACTCAAAACCCTACAAAATACCATCCTGAAATGACTTTAAACTCCGGTATCAACTCATGACACCGGAGTGGCCATTTCAGTACACTAGAGCTTCCAGCAGCAAGATTCATATAAATGCACGCTGGACAAAAGGTACAAATGATCAAACTTATCTGACTCAGCAGACTTGGAGCAGGTAGCAAGTAACAGAGGAGCTCTGGTAACATTGATAGCCGGCAAGTAAATGAGTGAAAAGCCAGACTATATAGGAAACTCCCATTTCCTGATGGGAACAGGTGCACTGGAGATAGAAGACAGAAGTCAACCAGTACCACCAGTAGCCACCAGAGGGAGCCCACAAACAGAATTCACAACAGTACCCCCCCCCTTGAGGAGGGGGCACCGAACCCTCATGAGAACCACCAGGGCGATCTGGACGAGCCCTATGAAAGGCGCGAACCAAATCAGAGGCATGAACATCAGAGGCAGTCACCCAAGAATTATCCTCCTGACCGTATCCCTTCCATTTGACCAAATATTGAAGTCTCCATCTGGAAATGCGAGAGTCCAAAATCTTCTCCACAACATACTCCAATTCACCCTGCACCAGCACAGGAGCAGGAGGCTCAACAGAAGGAACAACTGGTATCTCGTACCTCCGCAACAAAGACCGATGGAAGACATTATGAATAGTGAAAGATGCTGGTAGGTCCAAACGAAACGATACAGGATTAAGAATCTCCAAAATCTTATAAGGACCTATGAACCGAGGTTTAAACTTAGGAGAAGAGACCTTCATAGGGACAAAACGAGAAGATAACCACACCAAGTCCCCAACGCGAAGACGATTACCAGCACGACGATGACGATTAGCAAACTGCTGAGTCTTCTCCTGGGACAACTTCAAGTTGTCCACCACATGACTCCAAATCTGGTGCAATCTATCCACCATAGTGTCCACTCCAGGACAATCCGAAGATTCCACCTGACCAGATGAAAAACGAGGGTGAAACCCCGAATTGCAGAAGAAAGGAGAAACCAGAGTGGCAGAACTAGCCCGATTATTAAGGGCAAACTCCGCCAACGGCAAAAAGGCGACCCAGTCATCCTGATCAGCAGACACAAAACACCTCAAATAAGTCTCCAAGGTCTGATTAGTTCGCTCTGTCTGGCCATTCGTCTGAGGATGAAAAGCAGACGAAAAAGACAAATCAATGCCCATCCTGGCACAGAACGCCCGCCAAAATCTAGACACAAATTGGGATCCCCTGTCAGAAACGATGTTTTCCGGGATACCATGTAGATGAACCACATTCTGAAAAAATAGAGGAACCAACTCCGATGAAGAAGGCAACTTGGGCAAGGGTACCAAATGAACCATTTTAGAAAAACGGTCACACACCACCCAGATGACGGTCATTTTCTGAGAAACCGGGAGATCCGAAATAAAGTCCATAGAGATGTGCGTCCAAGGCCTCTTCGGAATAGGCAAGGGCAACAACAATCCACTAGCCCGAGAACAACAAGGCTTGGCCCGAGCACAAACATCACAAGACTGTACAAAAGTACGCACATCCCGAGACAGGGAAGGCCACCAGAAGGACCTGGCCACCAAATCTCTGGTACCAAAGATTCCAGGGTGGCCTGCCAACACAGAAGAATGAACTTCCAAGATGACTCTACTGGTCCACTCATCTGGAACAAACAGTCTCCCAGGCGGACAACGATCAGGCCTATCCACTTGAAACTCCTGCAAAGCACGTCGCAAGTCTGGAGAGACAGCAGACAATATCACCCCATCCTTAAGGATACCCGTAGGCTCAGAATCACCAGGGGAGTCAGGCTCAAAACTCCTAGAAAGGGCATCTGCCTTCACATTTTTTGAACCTGGTAGATATGAGACCACAAAATTAAACCGGGAGAAAAACAACGACCAGCGCGCCTGTCTAGGATTCAGACGCCTGGCTGACTCAAGGTAAATCAGATTCTTGTGATCAGTCAAGACCACCACCTGATGCCTAGCACCCTCAAGCCAATGACGCCACTCCTCAAAGGCCCACTTCATAGCCAAGAGTTCCCGATTACCAACATCATAATTTCGCTCGGCGGGCGAAAATTTTCGAGAAAAGAACGCACATGGTCTCATCACCGAGCAATCGGAACTTCTCTGCGACAAAACCGCCCCCGCTCCGATCTCTGAAGCATCAACTTCGACCTGAAAAGGAAGTGAAACATCAGGTCGGCGCAACACAGGAGCAGAAGAAAAGCGGTGCTTAAGCTCCCGAAAGGCCTCCACAGCCGCCGAGGACCAATTGGAAACATCAGCACCCTTCTTAGTCAAATCCGTTAGAGGCTTAACGACACTTGAAAAACCAGTTATAAATTGACGATAGAAATTAGCAAAGCCCAAGAATTTCTGAAGGCTCTTAAGGGAAGTCGGTTGCGTCCAATCACAAATAGCCCGAACCTTGACAGGATCCATCTCAATAGAAGAAGGGGAAAAAATATACCCCAAAAAAGAGATCTTCTGAACCCCAAAAATACACTTTGAACCCTTTACAAACAAAGAATTGGCCCGCAAAACCTGAAAAACCTTCCTGACCTGTTGAACATGCGACTCCCAGTCATCGGAAAAAATCAAAATATCATCCAGATACACAATCATAAATTTATCCAGATATTCACGGAAAATATTGTGCATAAAGGACTGAAAGACTGAAGGGGCATTAGAAAGACCAAAAGGCATTACCAGATACTCAAAATGGCCCTCGGGCGTATTAAATACAGTTTTCCACTCATCTCCCTGCTTAATCCGCACCAAATTATACGCACCCCGAAGGTCAATCTTAGAGAACCACCTTGCCCCCTTAATACGAGCAAACAAATCAGTCAACAGTGGCAAAGGATACTGATATTTGACTGTAATCTTATTCAACAGCCGATAATCAATACAAGGCCTCAGGGAACCATCTTTTTTACCCACGAAAAAAAAACCTGCTCCTAAAGGGGATGAGGATGGACGAATATGTCCCTTTTCCAAGGACTCCTTAATATACTCTCGCATAGCAGCATGCTCTGGCACAGACAGATTGAACAAACGACCTTTAGGAAATTTGCTGCCAGGAATCAAATCTATAGCACAATCGCAATCCCTGTGAGGAGGGAGCGAACTAAGTTTAGGCTCCTCAAAAACATCACAATAGTCAGACAAAAATGCCGGAACCTCAGAGGGAGT
Source organism: Ranitomeya variabilis (assembly GCF_051348905.1). NCBI lineage: Eukaryota > Metazoa > Chordata > Amphibia > Anura > Dendrobatidae > Ranitomeya > Ranitomeya variabilis. The sequence goes on from NC_135232.1 coordinate 519,303,205, forward strand.
AGATGAAGCAATGGAAACCAAAGGTACTCCCCCATGAACCCCCTGACATCCCCAGCTTAATACAGACATTGTTTTCCAGTCAAGAACTGGGTTGTGAGTTTGTAACCATGGCAATCCAAGCACTAAGACATCATGCAAATTATGCAACACAAGGAATCGAATCACCTCCTGATGGTCTGGAGTCATACACATAGTCACTTGTGTCCAGTATTGAGGCTTATTCCTAGCCAATGGTGTGGAGTCGATACCCTTCAAAGGAATAGGGACTTCCAGAGACTCTAGACTAAACCCACAGCGCCTGGCAAAGGACCAATCCATAAGACTCAGGGCGGCGCCAGAGTCCACATAGGCATTCACATTAATAGATGATAAGGAACAAATCAAAGTTACAGACAAAAGAAACTTAGACTGCAAGTTGCTAACTGCAAAAGACTTATCAACCCTTTTAGTGTGTTTAGAGCATGCTGATATAACATGAGCAGAATCGCCACAATAGAAACACAACCCATTTTTACGCCTATAATTCTGCCGTTCACTTCTGGACAGAATTCTATCACATTGCATATTCTCCGGTGCCTGCTCAGAAGACACCGCCAAATGGTGCACAGGTTTGCGCTCCCGCAAACGCCGGTCAATCTGAATAGCCATTGTCATGGACTCATTCAGACCTGTGGGCATAGGAAACCCCACCATGACATCTTTAACGGCGTCAGAGAGACCCTCTCTGAAATTCGCCACCAGGGCGCACTCATTCCACTGAGTAAGCACAGACCATTTACGAAACTTTTGACAATATATTTCAGCTTCATCATGCCCTTGAGAGAGGGCTATCAAGGCCTTTTCAGCTTGAATCTCCAAATTCGGTTCCTCATAGAGCAACCCCAGCGCCAGAAAAAACGCATCCACATTGAGCAGCGCAGGATCCCCTGGCGCCAATGCAAATGCCCAATTCTGGGGGTCACCCCGCAGCAAGAAAATAACAATCTTAACCTGCTGAGCAGGGTTTCCAGCGGAGTGAGGTCTCAGAGAAAGATACAATTTACAATTGTGCTTAAAATTCAAAAAACGAGATCTATCTCCAGAAAAAAACTCTGGTATAGGAATTTTAGGTTCAGACATAGGAGCATGTATGACGAAATCTTGTATATTTTGAACCTTAGAAGCAAGATTATTCAGATTTGAAGCTAAACTCTGGATATCCATTTCTCAGCAGCTGAGATCTGAGCCATTCAGGGATTAAGAGGAGGGGAAAGAAGCAGACTGCAATTATGGCTAAACAGACTTCAGAGTAAAAAAAAAAAAAAAAAAAAAGGTGTCAGAGACTTCTTTTCTCTCCTTCTTCAGCCAATACTTAACACATCTGGCTGGCTATACTGTCATGATTCCCAATGGCAGGGACATGGGCAAAAACAGGACTAGCTCTAGGAAGATGGAATCTAAGCTGACCGCGATGCTGAACCTAACGCACAACTACCAGTGGCCGGGGAACGTACCTGCGTTTTATCCCTAGACGTCTCGCACCAGCCGGAGATCTAGCTACCCCTAATAGAGGAAACACAGACCTGGCTTGCCTCCAGAGAAAACCCCAAAGTAATAGTAGCCCCCAACATATAATGACGGTTAGTTAAGAAGAAAACACATACGCAGTATGAATACAGGTTCAGCAAAGAGAGGCCCACTAACTAGATAGCAGAAAATACAAAAGTGGACTTCGCGGTCAACTCAAAACCCTACAAAATACCATCCTGAAATGACTTTAAACTCCGGTATCAACTCATGACACCGGAGTGGCCATTTCAGTACACTAGAGCTTCCAGCAGCAAGATTCATATAAATGCACGCTGGACAAAAGGTACAAATGATCAAACTTATCTGACTCAGCAGACTTGGAGCAGGTAGCAAGTAACAGAGGAGCTCTGGTAACATTGATAGCCGGCAAGTAAATGAGTGAAAAGCCAGACTATATAGGAAACTCCCATTTCCTGATGGGAACAGGTGCACTGGAGATAGAAGACAGAAGTCAACCAGTACCACCAGTAGCCACCAGAGGGAGCCCACAAACAGAATTCACAACACACTACGCTGACAGACACAGCAAACCTTGCCACAGCTGGCATTGATGTGCCATCCTGGATGAACTGCACTACCTGAGCCACTTGTGTGGGTTGTAGAGTCCATCTCATGTTACCACGGGTGTAAAAGCACAACAGTCATTCAAAGGTGACCAAAACATCAGCCAGAAAGCATACTGAGATGTGGTCTGTGGTCCCCACCTACAGAACCACTCCTTTATTGAGTATATCTTGATAATTGCCAATAATTTCCATATGTTTTCTATTCCATTTGCACAACAGCATGTGAAATTGATTGTCAAACAGTGTTGCTTCCTAAGTGGACAGTTTGATTTACTTGGAGTTATATTCTGTTGTGTAAGTGCTCCCTTTATTTTTTTGAGCAGTGTATTATTTTTCATCCAGATATTTATTTATGGGTACAATATCGTTTGATTTTAATTATTATTATTATTACTATTATTATTTTTTTTTTATATTTTTAAAATTACTTAAAAAAGTTAACTTTTTTTAACTTTTTTTACTTTGTCTCACTAAGGGGCTATCATTTTTTGCAGGCTGATCGCTTGTATAGCAGGAGGATGCAGCAGCATCCCCATACTATGCAAACTGTCAGCGGTGCACTGACAGATAAACTTTCTGATCACGCACTGCACATAATCTTGCAACTTTACTAGCTCTGGTGACCCTGGATGTCGTCATGACAACTTCGGGTCACCATGGCAATGATTGAGATCCCGCATCACGCCGCGAGTTCAATCGTAACATTTAGGGGGTTAAAGTAACGTGAGCGGTGCGGGACCGCTTCTGGCACTTAGTGCCGGGTGTCAGCTGTTAAAATCAGTTGACACCTGGCGGCGATCGTGTACGCATACGATCGCCTGGACGTATTAATCTGTCCAGCATCAATAAGGCCCAGAGCATGTGGATGTAGTATTACTGACAAAGTCGGAAAGGAGTTAATATTATTGCATTAGTTACATAGTGCAAAATATTCTATGTGCCCCAAAATGCAACAAGCCCTTACACAGGTCCAGACAATGGCGAGACACTCATTTTTCTTTTAACAAGTTTCAGAATTTATTTAACCACTAAAATGTGTATTAAGAAAACCTTACAGGTTTGGTATCACGTCATCATTGTCCACATGGAATTTTTCCCCATTTTCCAGTACGTTATATCATAAAATAAATAGTGTCATTCAAAACTACAACTAAAACAAGCCCTTATATGATTATGTCAATGGAAAGACAAAAAAGTTATGGCTCTTGGAACAAAGGGAAGAAAAAAAATGTCTTGGTCCTGAAAGAGTTAATCAATTTGGTTCCGCTGTTACATCTATGCTTATATTATTATAACCTAATGTATTATAAGGTAATTACTTTACTAGGTGATAATTATTTTCGCCTTCCGATTTCTCAGCATATGCTAGTTTGTTTGCTCAGCTGTCTGAGACAGAAAGACATAATATTGGTGTTTGTGCAGTGGCGTCCTTATCTCTCTGAGCCTTCAGCTGAGTAGTCCATGACAGTGTGTGGTGCAGTGGCAGCCATATCGCATCCAATAAAATGATTTCTGAAATACACGTAAACCCAGACTTACCTCATGCATCCGTGCTGGGCTCTGTGTCATGTCCCGGCCCTCTCTCTGCTGTCTGTGTTGCTGGGAGACTCAGCATGCTCTGGTTTCCAGGAGAATCAAAGAATGTCATGTGGCATGAACAAGAGTCATGTGAGGAATAGGTGATATCTGAGAATGGCCTCCTCTACTTTGTATTTCCTCACGTTTATATTACTAGCAGATTGTAAATCATTTCCATTTTCCACAGTGCTGAAGAAGTGCAAATTAATGTGTGCAGGATTTGACTTTACATAATGTGCACATATATTAAAGCGGTTTTCCCATGAACAAAGTTGATTTTAATCAATACATCTTGGAATAATAATAAATTCCACAATTGGATATGTTTAAATAAAATGTTCCTGTGCTGTGTACTGTGTAATGGCTGTTTCTTACCATGCAGGGACATGGTCTGATCATACCACATCTTCTGTGCAGGTGGGACAAAAAAAAAGCATACATACATTACAGCAGGGGATTGCAAAGTATTCTTTCTTTGAGACTCAGTTGTGATCCCCTGCTGTAATTTCTGTATACTTTATTTTGCTACCCCCTTGCCCATAGGCCAAACCAAATGTAAACAAGATTTTAAGGGGTGACAGCTTCCCAAACAGCTAAAATTAGGGGTAAACACCATGAAATGTTTCATCAATTGACCCACAGTAGAAATTTGAAATGGCACAGCAGCAGTCAGCCATGGGCCATGCATGGGGTATCAGGATCTGGGCCAGCATTTACAGCTTGGAATTGAGGACCTGATGGTTAAGGGAGTGGTGTAAGCCTTCTTTGCTGAGATCCCGATACCTCATGCAACACCTCCAAATGTTTTTTTCCAGCCACACTCACATGGCACAACCACCAGTTTAATACAGTACTATTGGTAGAAAAATGTAAGGAAAGTGACACATGTGGTTGACTGATCAATTGACCCACAGTAAAACCTTTTACAATGACACACAAGCAGTCAGCCATGAGCCATGCTTGAGGTATCAGGGTCTGGGTCAGCATTTACAGCTTTTGAATTTAAGTTTCAATGAGAACCTGGTGGTTCAAGTAGCCATGTAAGCCTTCCTAGCTGGGAGCGCTGATACCTCATGCAACACTTCCAATTTTTTTTTCTAGCCACACTCAGATGGCACAAACATCAGTTTCATACAGTACTATTAGTAGAAAAATGTAAGGAAAGTAACACATTTAGTTGACTGAAAGTGCCAGCCTGCCTGTCTGTGAGCCCACAGGCAACCCACCAGATGGAGACCCAGCTTGGACAGTCCACATTTCAAAAAATTATTGTCACACACCACTAAAGTGGCATCAATTTCCACCGAGTAGAAATAGTATAATAGGCAGTGGTTGTCTGGCACTTTTCAGCCTGGGGGGCAAACACAAGGCAGTGGCCCTTGAGTTGCTGTGGCCTGCTTATCTCTAGCCGCTGCATTAGGCCATGTGCACACGTTCAGTATTTTTCGCGGGTTTTTTTGCATTTTTTCGCTATAAAAACGTGATAAAAACGCGAAAAAAACGTGAAAAAAAACGCTAACATATGCCTCCCATTATTTTCAGGGTATTCCGCATTTTTTGTGCAAATGTTGCATTTTTTTCCGCGAAAAAATCGCATCGCGGTAAAAAAAGCAACATGTTCATTAAATTTGCGGAATTGCGGGGATTCCGCACACCTAGGAGTGCATTGATCTGCTTACTTCCCGCACGGGGCTGTGCACACCATGCGGGAAGTAAGCAGATTATGTGCGGTTGGTACCCAGGGTGGAGGAGAGGAGACTCTCCTCCACGGACTGGGCACCATATAATTGGTAAAAAAAAATAATTAAAATAAAAAATAGTCATATACTCACCTTCGATGGCCCCCGCAGTCTTCCCGCCTCTCAGGTGCATGCTGCCGCTTCCATTCCTATAGATGGTGTGGTGAAGGACCTGCGATGACATCGCGGCCTTGTGATTGGTCGCATGACCGCTCATGTGACCGCTCACGTGACCGCGACGTCATCGAAGGTCCTGCACACACACACCATCTATAGGAACGGACGCCGCTGAGGAGATCGGCTGTCTGCAGGTGAGTATAACCATTTTTTTTATTTTTTTTATTATTTTAAAACATTCTATCTTTTACTATTGATGCTGCATAGGCAGCATCTATAGTAAAAAGTTGATCACACTTGTCAAACACTATGTTTGACAAGTGTGTCCAACCTGTCAGTCAGTTTTCCAAGCGATGCTACAGATCGCTTGGAAAACTTTAGCATTCTGCAAGCTAATTTAGCTTGCAAAATGCTAAAAAAACCGCGAAAAAAACGGGGAAAAAACGCAATAAAAAATGCGGATTTCTTGCAGAAAATTTCCGGTTTTCTTCAGGAAATTTCTGCAAGAAATCCTGACGTGTGCACATACCTTTAAAGCAGCAGACTTAACAGGCTTTAAAAACAGGCTGGTACTTAGAAATGCTAACAGAACGGAACTTGCTGCATAGATATGGGAGCAGAACCAAGCTTATTACCTACATAGATACTGCAACAGATGTAAGCTGTCTACATAGACATGAGAATGGAACCAAGGTTACTACATAGATATGGGAATTAAATGAGCTTATTGGAGACATCGAGGAGCAGAACTAAGCTGTCATGTCGGACGCTGTTCAGACCAGGTCGTCCGACAGACAGTGGTAATTCCGCTTTTGTCCACTATGCGCTCATTGGCGTCGGCTAGATTTTATCTAGCTGGTCCGGGGTTAATTTACCTGGTGCTCGGATTGGAAGCTGGGCCATGCCTGTTGTGAAATTGGATTTTGGGCTCCCCCGGTGGCCACTGGTGGAATTGAACTGGTGTGCATCATCCCCTCTGTTCACCTGTTTCCATCAGGATGTGGGAGTCGCTATTTAACCTTGCTCCTCTGTCACTTCCATGCCGGTCAACATTGTAATCAGAAGCCTTTCTGTGCATGTTCCTGCTGCTAGACAACTCCCAGCTAAGTTGGACTTTAGTCCTCGTTTGTTTTTGCATTTTGTTCCAGTTCACAGCTGTAGTTTCGTTTCTGTGTCTGGAAAGCTCTTGTGATCTGAAATTGCCACTCTGATGTTATGAGTTAATACTAGAGTCTTAAAGTAATTTCAGGATGGTATTTTGATAGGGTTTTCAGCTGACCATGAAAGTGCCCTTTCTGTCTTCCTGCTATCTAGTAAGCGGACCTCAATTTTGCTAAACCTATTTTCATACTACGTTTGTCATTTCATCTAAAATCACCGCCAATATATGTGGGGGCCTCTGTCTGCCTATCGGGGAAATTTCTCTAGAGGTGAGCCAGGACTATATTTTCCTCTGCCAGGATTAGTTAGTCCTCCGGCCGGCGCTGGGCGTCTAGGGATAAAAAAACGTAGGCAACGCTACCCGGCTACTGTTAGTTGTGCGGCAGGTTTAGTTCATGGTCAGTTTAGTTTCCATCCTTCCAAGAGCTAGTACTTATGTTTGCTGGGCTATGTTCTCTTGCCATTGAGAACCATAACAGTTTGACCGGCCAGAAAGGGTTAAATTAATTGACAGAGAAAGGAGAGAAAAGAGTAGTCTGCTGAAGATTTTTTTTTTTTTTTTTTTTTTCCCTTCCCTTCAGTTCTGAGTGTGCTTGTAATTGAATCTCTTGCAAGCCTGCCTATATTGCAGCCTTTCTCTCTCTCTCTCTCCTTCTAATCCTGGAATGGCTCTGTGTTCACCTGTTTAAAATGGATATTCAGAGTTTAGCTGCAGGTTTGAATAATCTCACCACGAAAGTTCAAAATTTACAAGATTTTGTTGTTCATGTTCCTATATCTGAACCTAGAATTCCTTTGCCTGAATTTTTCTCGGGGAATAGATCTTGCTTTCAAAATTTCAAAAATAATTGCAAGTTGTTTTTGTCCCTGAAATCTCGCTCTGCTGGAGATCCTGCTCAGCAGGTCAGGATTGTGATTTCCTTGCTCCGGGGCGACCCTCAGGATTGGGCTTTTGCATTGGCTCCAGGGGATCCTGCGTTGCTCAATGTGGATGCGTTTTTTCTGGCCTTGGGGTTGCTTTATGAGGAACCTCAGTTAGAGCTTCAGGCGGAAAAGGCCTTGATGTCCCTATCTCAGGGGCAAGACGAAGCTGAAATATACTGCCAGAAATTCCGTAAATGGGCTGTGCTTACTCAGTGGAATGAGTGCGCCCTGGCGGCGAATTTCAGAGAGGGTCTCTCTGATGCCATTAAGGATGTTATGGTGGGGTTCCCTGTGCCTGCGGGTCTGAATGAGTCCATGACAATGGCTATCCAGATCGATAGGCGTCTGCGGGAGCGCAAACCTGTGCACCATTTGGCGGTGTCTACTGAGAAGACGCCAGAGAATATGCAATGTGATAGAATTCTGTCCAGAAGTGAACGGCAGAATTTAAGACGAAAAAATGGGTTGTGCTTCTATTGCGGTGATCCAACTCATGTTATATCAGCATGCTCTAAGCGTACTAAGAAGCTTGATAAGTCTGTTTCAATTGGCACTTTACAGTCTAAGTTTATTCTATCTGTGACCCTGATTTGTTCTTTATCATCTATTACCGCGGATGCCTATGTCGACTCTGGCGCCGCTTTGAGTCTTATGGATTGGTCCTTTGCCAAACGCTGTGGGTATGATTTGGAGCCTCTTGAAACTCCTATACCCCTGAAGGGGATTGACTCCACCCCATTGGCTAGTAATAAACCACAATACTGGACACAAGTAACTATGCGGATTAATCCGGATCATCAGGAGATTATTCGCTTTCTTGTGCTGTATAACCTACATGATGTGTTGGTGCTTGGATTGCCATGGCTGCAATCTCATAACCCAGTCCTTGACTGGAAAGCTATGTCTGTGTTAAGCTGGGGATGTAAAGGGACGCATGGGGACGTACCTGTGGTTTCCATTTCATCATCTATTCCCTCTGAGATTCCTGAATTCTTGACTGAATATCGTGACGTTTTTGAAGAACCTAAGCTTGGTTCATTACCTCCGCACCGGGAGTGCGATTGTGCCATAGATTTGATTCCGGGTAGTAAATACCCTAAGGGTCGTTTATTTAATCTGTCTGTGCCTGAACATGCTGCTATGCGAGAATATATAAAGGAGTCCTTGGAAAAGGGACATATTCGTCCTTCGTCATCTCCCTTAGGAGCCGGTTTTTTCTTTGTGGCTAAGAAAGATGGCTCTTTAAGACCGTGTATTGATTATCGGCTTTTGAATAAAATCACGGTTAAATATCAATATCCGTTGCCACTGCTGACTGATTTGTTTGCTCGCATAAAGGGGGCCAAGTGGTTCTCTAAGATAGATCTCCGTGGGGCGTATAATTTGGTGCGAATTAAGCAGGGGGATGAGTGGAAGACCGCATTTAATACGCCCGAGGGCCACTTTGAGTATTTGGTGATGCCTTTTGGTCTTTCAAATGCCCCTTCAGTCTTTCAGTCCTTTATGCATGACATTTTCCGTGATTATTTGGATAAATTTATGATTGTGTATCTGGATGATATTTTGATTTTTTCGGATGACTGGGACTCTCATGTCCAGCAGGTCAGGAGGGTTTTTCAGGTTTTGCGGTCTAATTCCTTGTGTGTGAAGGGTTCTAAGTGCGTTTTTGGGGTACAAAAGATTTCCTTTTTGGGATATATTTTTTCCCCCTCTTCCATCGAGATGGATCCTGTCAAGGTTCAGGCTATTTGTGATTGGACGCAACCCTCTTCTCTTAAGAGTCTTCAGAAATTTTTGGGCTTTGCTAACTTTTATCGTCGATTTATTGCTGGTTTTTCTGATGTTGTTAAACCATTGACTGATTTGACTAAGAAGGGTGCTGATGTTGCTGATTGGTCCCCTGCTGCTGTGGAGGCCTTTCGGGAGCTTAAGCGCCGCTTTTCTTCCGCCCCTGTGTTTCGTCAGCCTGATGTTGCTCTTCCTTTTCAGGTTGAGGTCGACGCTTCTGAAATCGGAGCTGGGGCAGTTTTGTCGCAGAGAAGTTCCGATTGTTCCGTGATGAGACCTTGTGCCTTTTTCTCGCGTAAATTTTCGCCCGCCGAGCGGAATTATGATGTTGGGAATCGGGAGCTTTTGGCCATGAAGTGGGCTTTTGAGGAGTGGCGTCATTGGCTTGAGGGGGCTAGACATCAGGTGGTGGTATTGACTGACCACAAAAATCTAATTTATCTTGAGTCCGCCAGACGCCTGAATCCTAGACAGGCGCGCTGGTCGTTGTTTTTCTCTCGGTTTAATTTTGTGGTGTCCTACCTGCCGGGTTCTAAGAATGTTAAGGCGGATGCCCTTTCTAGGAGTTTTGAGCCTGACTCCCCTGGTAACTCTGAACCTACAGGTATCCTTAAGGATGGAGTGATATTGTCTGCCGTTTCTCCAGACCTGCGGCGGGCCTTGCAGGAGTTTCAGGCGGATAGACCTGATCGTTGCCCACCTGGTAGACTGTTTGTTCCTGATGATTGGACCAGTAAAGTCATTTCTGAGGTTCATTCTTCTGCGTTGACAGGTCATCCTGGAATCTTTGGTACCAGGGATTTGGTGGCAAGGTCCTTCTGGTGGCCTTCCCTGTCTCGAGATGTGCGAGGCTTTGTGCAGTCTTGTGACGTTTGTGCTCGGGCCAAGCCTTGTTGTTCTCGGGCTAGTGGATTGTTGTTGCCCTTGCCTATCCCGAAGAGGCCCTGGACGCACATCTCTATGGATTTTATTTCGGATCTTCCTGTTTCTCAGAAGATGTCTGTCATCTGGGTGGTGTGTGACCGTTTCTCTAAGATGGTCCATTTGGTTCCCCTGCCTAAGTTGCCTTCTTCCGAGTTGGTTCCTCTGTTTTTTCAAAATGTGGTCCGTTTGCATGGTATTCCGGAGAATATCGTTTCTGACAGAGGAACCCAGTTCGTGTCTAGATTTTGGCGAGCATTCTGTGCTAGGATGGGCATAGATTTGTCTTTCTCGTCTGCTTTCCATCCTCAGACTAATGGCCAGACCGAGCGGACGAATCAGACCTTGGAGACATATTTGAGGTGTTTTGTGTCTGCAGATCAGGATGATTGGGTTGCTTTTTTGCCTTTAGCGGAGTTTGCCCTCAATAATCGGGCCAGCTCTGCCACCTTGGTGTCTCCTTTTTTCTGTAATTCGGGGTTTCATCCTCGATTTTCTTCTGGTCAGGTGAAATCTTCGGATTGTCCTGGAGTGGATGCTGTGGTGGAGAGGTTGCATCAGATTTGGGGGCAGGTAGTGGACAATTTGAAGTTGTCCCAGGAGAAGACTCAGCTTTTTGCCAACCGCCGGCGTCGGGTTGGTCCTCGGCTTTGTGTTGGGGACTTGGTGTGGTTGTCTTCTCGTTTTGTCCCTATGAGGGTTTCTTCTCCTAAGTTTAAGCCTCGGTTCATCGGCCCGTACAAGATATTGGAGATTCTTAACCCTGTGTCCTTCCGTTTGGACCTCCCTGCATCTTTTTCTATTCATAATGTTTTTCATCGGTCATTGTTGCGCAGGTATGAGGTACCGGTTGTGCCTTCTGTTGAGCCTCCTGCTCCGGTGTTGGTTGAGGGCGAGTTGGAGTACGTTGTGGAAAAAATCTTGGACTCCCGTGTTTCCAGACGGAAACTCCAGTATCTGGTCAAATGGAAGGGATACGGTCAGGAGGATAATTCTTGGGTGACTGCCTCTGATGTTCATGCCTCCGATCTGGTCCGTGCCTTTCATAGGGCTCATCCTGATCGCCCTGGTGGTTCTGGTGAGGGTTCGGTGCCCCCTCCTTGAGGGGGGTGTACTGTTGTGAAATTGGATTTTGGGCTCCCCCGGTGGCCACTGGTGGAATTGAACTGGTGTGCATCATCCCCTCTGTTCACCTGTTTCCATCAGGATGTGGGAGTCGCTATTTAACCTTGCTCCTCTGTCACTTCCATGCCGGTCAACATTGTAATCAGAAGCCTTTCTGTGCATGTTCCTGCTGCTAGACAACTCCCAGCTAAGTTGGACTTTAGTCCTCGTTTGTTTTTGCATTTTGTTCCAGTTCACAGCTGTAGTTTCGTTTCTGTGTCTGGAAAGCTCTTGTGATCTGAAATTGCCACTCTGATGTTATGAGTTAATACTAGAGTCTTAAAGTAATTTCAGGATGGTATTTTGATAGGGTTTTCAGCTGACCATGAAAGTGCCCTTTCTGTCTTCCTGCTATCTAGTAAGCGGACCTCAATTTTGCTAAACCTATTTTCATACTACGTTTGTCATTTCATCTAAAATCACCGCCAATATATGTGGGGGCCTCTGTCTGCCTATCGGGGAAATTTCTCTAGAGGTGAGCCAGGACTATATTTTCCTCTGCCAGGATTAGTTAGTCCTCCGGCCGGCGCTGGGCGTCTAGGGATAAAAAACGTAGGCAACGCTACCCGGCTACTGTTAGTTGTGCGGAAGGTTTAGTTCATGGTCAGTTTAGTTTCCATCCTTCCAAGAGCTAGTACTTATGTTTGCTGGGCTATGTTCTCTTGCCATTGAGAACCATAACACATGCCCACTGCCTTTAAATAGTTCTCCTGAACATTGGGCGTCGCCGATTATAGCTTCTGTCTTGTGCATGGTTATCTCGGTCTGGAGTGGTGAGCTAAGTAGTTGGAGTATCGTTGCTGGTGGTGTATTTCCCTTTGTCTTATTTTCTCCTTCCCATATTTGTATTTGTTTTGCCCTTTGCATTTATAGTGTATTCCTGAGTGACTGCGGCGTGGTGCTTATTTTTCCATTATCCTTGTCTGTGCTAACTGTCGGTATTGGAGTGTGGTCTCTTCACTGGTGGGGGGGTGGTGGTTCCAGCCTAGGGTTGAAACAGGAGATAGGGCGAGGGTGGAGGCCCAGACATGCACACCATCAGTGTAAACTCTGGGAGAGGGTCAGTCAGGGTTTCCCTAGTCTGAGGGAAATCGCAGGGGCCCGGGTTATTAACTCTTTCCTACCTAGGTCTCCCGTGACATAAGCTTAGTAAAGAACTATGGAAGAAGAACCAAGCTTACTACAGAGCTATGGGAACAGAACCGAGCTTACTACAGAGATAAGGGAGCAGAACCGAGCTTGCTACAGATATAAGGGAGCAGAACTGAGCTTACTACAGAGATAATGGAGCAGAACAGAACTTAGTACAAAGATAAGGGAGCAGAATTGAGCTTACTACAGAGATATGGAAGCGTAACAGAGCTTATTACAGAGATGAAGGAGCAGAACTGAGCTTTCTACAGAGATATGGGAGCAGAACCGAGCTTATTACAGAGATAAGGGAGCAGAACCGAGCATACTCCAGAGATATGGGAGCAGAACAGAGCTTACTACAGAGATAACGCAGCAAAATCAAGCATACTACAGAGATATGGGATCAGAACGCAGTAGAACCAAGCATACTACAGATATATGGGATCAGAACTGAGCTTACTACATAGATACAGGAACAGAACCAAGCTTACGACATACATATGGTACACATGGTGCCCTGGATCAATGTCGATTGACAGTCATTTTGTATTTTTTCCATTTTCTTACTATTGCACCAACAGTTGTCTCCTTCTCATCCAGTGTCTTAATTATGGTTTTATAGTCCATTCCAGCTTTGAGGAGGTCTATGATCTTGTCCCTGACATCCTTATAAAGCTCTTTGGTCTTGCCCATGTTGTAGAGGTTAGAGTCTGACTGATTAATTGAGTCTGGGGACAGTAGTCTTTTATAAAGGTGACTATATAAGACAGCTGTCTTTTAATGCAGGTAACGAGTTGATTAGGAGCTTCTAACTGGTCTGTAGGAGCCAGAACTCTTGGTTGGTAGGGGATTAAATACTTATTTCTCACTGCAAAATGCAAAAAAATTGATATAATTTATACAATGTGATTTTTTTAATTTTACTTTTTATATTCTATCTCTCAATGTTAAAATTAACCTACCCTTAAAATTATAGACTGTTCATGTCTTTGTCAGTGGACAAACTTACAAAATGAGCAAGGGATCAAATACTTATTTCCCCGACTGTGCAAGTGTACGTACACTACAGTGTGTTCGTAAAGTCATGGTACACTTTTGACCAGTCACTGGAAAGCAACAAAAAAACAATAGAAATGTGAAATATACTCCAAATACAAAGAAAAACTCAGAGGTTCATACTTATTCAGTGCAGTTCGATGTGGGCTCCATTTGTTGCCCTATGCACATCCAAATCATAGTTATGTTCTTGCCACACACGGGTAAGGACGTCTGGTGAATAACGACTGTGATTCTCTGTTTTAAGTGATTAATGTCGTTGATAAGTTCAATGTACACATGCTGCTTCACATAACCCCAAAAGTAAAAGTCTAAGGGCATCACATCTGGGGAAACTCACAGACAATGGTGGCATAGTGTGGAGGAGCGCTGTCCTGTTGAAAGATGACACTTTCTGGAAATTGTGGCACTGCATACAATTCCAACTTGTCAAGATACGTGTTTGCCGTCACAGACCGCTCTGCGAAAAAAAATGGGCCTATCACCTTATCATGCATCAAGCCACACTACACGTTCACTTTAGTGGTGTTACGTTCATACTCAACGTAGGCATGAGGATGTTCAGCAGCCCATATTCGGACGTTATGGTGATGAACATGTCCACAGATATGGAAGGTTGTTTCATCGCTAAACACAATCTTCTACAAAAATCTTGCATCACTGTCGATCTCATGAAGCATATCTTTAGCAAATGTGCATCGTTTGGGTCTATCCGCCGGTTTGATAGCATGCAACAGACGCAATTTGTACCCCATAAAACAGAGACATTTCTTTAACACCTTATGAACTGTAGTCTTGCTTAGGTGTAATTGCCGAGCACACGCACGCACAGATTTTTTATGGTTCCTTAGGTAGCTATTCCGTATAGCCTCTACAGACTGGTCACTGACTGATGGCCTACCAGAACGGGGTTTCTCCACCAAACTACCGGTTTCCTTCAACTGCTTATCCCACCGAGCAATGTTATTCCTATGGGGTGGCACTTCGTTATAAATGCGCGGATATTCACGCAGCACTTTAGTCATGGATTTTAATTTAGCAAGCCACAGAACACACTGAACTTTCCTCTGTACCTTTCACATCTCGACTGGCATGGAAAACCACACAGCTGGCATGAGCTTGTGGTTGCATGATGTCACCGACCTGGCAATGTATTAATCAGTTTCATCAGACCACAGGACATGTCTCCAAAAATTAAAATATTTGTTCCTGTTTGCATTTGCAAACATTAGTCTGACTTTTTTATGTTTCTTTTTGAGTAATGGCTTCTTCTTGTCATTGTGGTCTTTCAGACCATGTTGATACAGTATTCGTTTCACTGTGGATACTGATACAATCTTACCAGTTAACGAAATCATCTTTGCAAATGTCTTTTGCTTTTGTCCTTTTGTTGATATTTACATGTCGGATGTCAAGAAACGTAGCGACTCAATTGGAGGTCGGTCAGCGGACGGCACAACACACTCAGCGGGATGGAAATGGGGAGAGGAATGCCCTACCGATAGGGAATGAGGGATGGACAACTCCTTAACTCCAACTTGAACCTGTCCCTAAACTGCCCTAACACCCTTAGCGGGTCCTTCCCCACCACTGTCAAGAGCCTCATCCCTCACTGTGACCTCATACTGCCCTGGTTATTGCACTGGCCTGCGAGGGCGCTAGCCTTACCACTGCAGATGGTACAACACAGGGGACAGTGAAAAACACATGACAGACGAGGTAAAAATACAAAACTTAGCTTAACTACTTACTCTGCTGCAAAGAACCTCACAGCAGAAGAAAGACACTCGAACCACGAACTCCACGAAACCAGCATATCCACAACTATAGCCAGAGAGCTCCATACTCCAGGCTTGATAGATTGCTCTATTACTGACAGTCAGCTGATGCATCAGGTGACTATTTAAAGGATGGTGTAAGTGGTCAACACCCACATCAGCTGACCGAGCAACTCTGCAATTGCAGCACATTGCCAGCAAGGGAAACTGACATTATCCCCTCTTGGCCTGAAAGGAAAAAAGCTACATTTAAATCATAGTGGAACCAGAGCAGACACACATCCAAAAATGGATTGTGGCACTGTACCAAGGCACGTTCATTTCTGGGACACAGAACCCATCTCCTGCCTGAGCGGTGTGATGGCTGGACATTCCCATCTTGTTTGTGCTTGTGTATAATTGTTTTTACAAATGAACAGAGGCACCTTCAAGTATCTTGAACTTGTACCCAATGATAAGACAGACTTGTGCAAGTCCACAATTCTCTTCCTGATATCTTTGTTGATTTCTTCAGACTTTCCCATGATGCTACACAAAGAAGCAGTGTGCATTAAAATACTCCACAGGTGTGTCTCTAATTCAGAATCATAGTAAATATAAGAAAACTGACTGAACAGCAATATAGTCTGAACTGGTGCATAACCAGAAAAGTCATATAGCAAGAAAAGTCATATAGCAAATAGATCAATGGCTGCACTCAAAATTTACTGTGCTAAGGCAAGGAAATGTGCGATACATGAAATGTGAATAGCATAATGCTTGTGAAATTTATGAAAAAACACATGAGATTCTTAGCACAAGATTTGGCCAAAAGTTGTGAGCCCATCCACCAAACGTCAAGGTAATCTCAAAACGGATGGGTACCTGAGCTGACTGCCTAGTGTGAACACTTACCTATGGCTAATAACATGGTAAAGCCTGCTTTTATAGGAAGCTCAGAACCAACTGTGTTTGGATGTAACTAAAATCACAGCATGGTGAAGGGCGAGGCATTCAAGTCAGAAAAAATAGTACATAGTAAATATAAGAAAACTGACTGAACAGCAATATAGTCTGAACTGGTGCATAACCAGAAAAGTCATATAGCAAATAGATCAATGGCTGCACTCAAAATTTACTGTGCTAAGGCAAGGAAATGTGTGATACATGAAATGTGAATAGCATAATGGCTAGGGAAATTTATAAAAAAAACACATGAGATTCTTAGCACAAGATTTGGCCAAAAGTTGTGAGCCCAGCTACCAAACATCAAGGTAATCTCAAAACGGATGGGTACCTGAGCTGACTGCCTAGTGTGAACACTTACCTATGGCTAATAACATGGTAAATCCTGCTTTTATAGGAAGCTCAGAACCAACTGTGTTTGGATGTAATTAAAATCACAGCATGGTGAAGGGCGGGGCGTTCAAGTCAGAAAAAATAGTACATAGTAAATATAAGAAAACTGACTGAACAGCAATCTAGTCTGAACTGGTGCATAACCAGAAAAGTCATATAGCAAATAGATTAATGGCTGCACTCAAAATGTACTGTGCTAAGGCAAGGAAATGTGCGATACATGAAATGTGAATAGCATAATGGCTTGTGAAATTTATGAAAAAACACATGAGATTCTTAGCACAAGATTTGGCCAAAAGTTGTGAGCCCATCCACCAAATGTCAAGGTAATCTCAAAACGGATTGGTACCTGAGCTGACTGCCTAGTGTGAACACTTACCTATGGCTAATAACATGGTAAAGCCTGCTTTTATAGGAAGCTCAGAACCAACTGTGTTTGGATGTAATTAAAATCACAGCATGGTGAAGGGCGGGACGTTCAAGTCAGAAAAAATAGTACATAGTAAATATAAGAAAACTGACTGAACAACCATATAGTCTGAACTGGTGCATAACCAGAAAAGTCATATAGCAAATAGATCAATGGCTGCACTCAAAGTTTACTGTGCTAAGGCAAGGAAATGTGCGATACATGAAATGTAAATAGCATAATGGCTTGTGAAATTTATGAAAAAACACATGAGATTCTTAGCACAAGATTTGGCCAAAAGTTGTGAGCCCATCCACCAAACGTCAAGGTAATTTCAAAACGGATGGGTACCTGAGCTGACTGCCTAGTGTGAACACTTACCTATGGCCGTTTTGAGATCACCTTGACGTTTGGTGGATGGGCTCACAACTTTTGGCCAAATCTTGTGCTAGGAATCTCATGTGTTTTTTCATAAATTTCACAAGCCATTATGCTATTTACATTTCATGTATCGCACATTTCCTTGCCTTAGCACAGTAAATTTTGAGTGCAGCCATTTATCTAATTCAGAATCAGACACTTCCAAACACATAACATCATTATATGTGCAGTCCAGAATTGTTTAAAGGCATAGTATGGGCAGCATGGTGGCTAAGTGGTTAGCCTTGCAGCGCTAGGGTCCTAGGTTCAAATCCCACCAAGGACAATATCTGCAAGGAGTTTGAATGTTCTCCCCATTCTTGCGTGGGTTTAATCCGGTTTCCTCCCACACTCCAAAGACATACTGATATAGAATCTAGATTGTGTGCCCCAATGGAGACAGTGCCAATAATGTCTGTAAAGTGCTGTGGAATTAATGGCGCTATATAAGTTAGTAAAATAAATTAAAAAAATAGTAATCTTAGTGTATGTAAACTTTTGACTTAATGCCTTAAAACAATAATTATTCTGCCATTTGGCAAATATTAATAATTATGGTAATCCTAATCGACCTAAAACCGGATGGGTTTATTCTGATTTCACGTGAGATATTGAGAAAAACATGCATATGTGTCTTTTTAAATAGTGTATGTAAACTTCTGGTTTCAGCTGAGTATACACATACATACAGTATAATGCAGACACACACACACAATACTCACATCACAACGTTCCTCCACTGCTCTGGATTCTGCAGAGCGTCTCATCAGCAATACTGCTGGCACAGTGTGGTGCACGATGAAGTGACGTCATGGCCCCACAGCCCCCTTTTGATGGTCCCCACAGTTACATTATATATATATATATATATATATATATATATATATATATATATATATATATATAGTACAGACCAAAAGTTTGGACACACCTTCTCATTTAAAAAATGTTCTGCATTTTCATGACTATGAAAATTGTACATTCACACTGAAGGCATCAAAATTATGAATTAACACATGTGGAATTATATACTTAATAAAAAAGTGTGAAACAACTGAAAATATGTCTTATATTCTAGGTTCCTCAAAGTAGCCACCTTTTGCTTTGATGACTGCTTTGTACACTCTTGGCATTCTCTTGATGAGCTTCAAGAGGTAGTCACCGGGAATGGTTTTCACTTCACAGGTGTGTCCTGTCAGGTTTAATAAGTGGGATTTCTTGCCTTATAAATCGGGTTGGGACCATTAGTTGTGTTGTGCAGAAGTCTGGTGGATACACAGCTGATAGTCCTACTGAATAGACTGTTAGAATTTGTATTATGGCAAGAAAAAAGCAGCTAAGTAAAGAATACTTTCTATACCCACTATATATATATATATATATATATATATATATATATATATATATATATATATATATATATATATATATATATATATATATATATGTATACATATATATATATATATGTATATATATATATATATATATATATATATATATATATATATATATATATATATATATATATATATATATATATACAGTGGGTATGGAAAGCATTCAGACCCCTTTACATTTTTTACTCTTTGTTTCATTGCAGCCATTCGGCAAATTCAAAAAAGTTCATTTTTGTTCTCATTAACACAGTGTCTGCAAATTGAGATTCTGGTTTGGCTATTATCCTAAGTCATGTGACAAGGCTCGTTAAAGGGTCAACATTGACTGTTAGGATGCTACTTTCAATAGGTGGCACTAGAGTTCTAGTCCTCGTCCTCTCTGAAGAGACAATTTGCATATTTCCCAGAGGAGCATTGCGGCTTTAAGTCTCCTCACCTCGACATGCTTATCATGTCACTCTCCGCAAGGAGAAACAATACTTCTTGGATCTTGTTCTCATTAACATACACTCTGCACCCCATCTTGACTGAAAAAAAAGGAAAGGTAGACATTTTTGCAAATTTATTAAAAAAGAAAAACTGAAATATCACATGGTCATAAATATTCAGACCCTTTGCTAAGTATTGAGTAGAAGCACCCTTTTGAATTAGTACAGCCATGAGTCTTCTTGGGAATGATGCAACAAGTTTTTCACACCTGGATTTGGGGATCCTCTCCCATTCTTCCTTGCAGATCCTCTCCAGTTCCATCAGGTTGGATAGTGAATGTTGATGGACAGCCATTTTCAGGTCTCTCCAGAGATGCTCAATTAAATTTAGGTCTGCGCTCTGGCTGGGTCAGTCAAGAATGGTCACAGAGTTGTTCTGAAGCCACTCCTTTGTTATTTTAGCTGTGTGCTTAGGGTCATTGTCTTGTTGGAAGGTGAACCTTCAGCCAGGTCTGAGGTCCAGAGCACTCTGGAAGAGGTTTTCATCCAGGATATCTCTGTACTTAGCTGCATTCATGTTTCCTTCAATGAAAAGCAGTCATTCTGTCCCTGCAGCTGAAAACACCCCCATAGCATGATGCTGCCACTACCATGTTTCACTGTTGGGATTGTATTGGGCAGGTGATGAGCAGTGCCTGGTTTTCTCCACACATACTACTTACAATTATCACCAAAAAGAGCTATCTTCATCTCATCAGACCAGATAATCTTATTTCTCATAGTCTGGGAGTCCTTCATGTGTTTTTTTTTTAGCAAACTTTATGCAGGCTTTCATATGTCTTGCACTGAGGAGAGGCTTCCATTGAGCCATTCTGCCATAAAGGCCCGACTGATGGAGGGCTGCAGTGACACTTGACATTGTGGAAATTTCTCCCATCTCCCTAATGCATCTCTGGAGCTCAGGCACAATGATCTTGGGGTTCTTCTTTACCAGTCTCACACATTGTGGAAATTTCTCCCATCTCCCTAATGCATCTCTGGAGCTCAGGCACAATGATCTTGGGGTTCTTCTTTACCAGTCTCACCAAGGCTCTTCTCACACGATTGCTCAGTTTGACTGGATGTCCAGGTCTGGGAAGACTTCGGGTGGTCCCAGACGTCTCACATTTAAGGATTATGGAGGCCACTGTGCTCTTAGGAACCTTGAGTACTTGGCCAGATCCTTTGACCTCATGATTCTCATTTGGTCTGACATGCACTGTGAGCTGTGAGGTCTTATATAGACAGCTGTGTGCCATTTCAAATCAAGTTCTATCAGTTTAATTAACACAGCTGGCCTCCAATGAAGGAGTAGAACCATCTCAAGGAGGATCACAAGGAAATGAACAGCATGTGACTTAAATATGAGTGTCTGAGCAAAGGATCTGAAAACTTATGACCATGTGATATTTCAGTTTTTCTTTTTTATTATATTTGCAAAAATTTCTAGATTTCTGTTTTTTTTTTTTAGTCAAGATATGGTGCAGAGTGTACATTAATGTGAATAAAAAAAATGAACTTTTTTGAATTTACCAAATGGCTGCAATGAAACAAAGAGTGAAAAATTTAAAGGGGTCTGAATACTCTCCGTACCCACTGTATATAATATGATGTACTCAGTTCCTCCTGCATACATAGTATGATGGCCCCAGTTCTCCCCATATATAGAATATTATGGCCCCAGTTCTTCCCATATATATAGTATGATGGTCCCACAGCGGTTCATATAAAAAATAATGAAGCTTATACTCACCTCATCCTGATTCCCGGCACCGTAGCCTTCGTCTTCACTTCTGGCTTGCAGACTGGCACGAGACAGTGACGCCATCGCGCAGCCTTGCGTGACTACACTGATGTCTCAAAAGCCGTGGTCTGTGGTTTATGAGACAGACTGTGATATGCCCGGCCATGTCTGCTACCTGCCGCATCACAGTACAGTACAGCAGACACGGCTGTGTGCAGTTTGCTATGCGTGGTCATCAGGCGGCAGGACCTGTACAGCTGCTGGGTGAGCGGCCCGGGGGGGCATTTGGCCGCCCCTGATAATAGGCCTCTGAGACACCTTCTACTACAGGCAACCCACCTGATGGATACCCATCTTGGAGTCTCCACATTTCAAAAAATTATTGTCACACACCACTAAAATGGCATCAATTTCCACAGAATAGAAACAGTAACATAGGCTTCTGACCGGGACCGGCGTCAGCATCCCGTGCTCCCAGGCAAGTGTCAGGGCCCTGAGCAGGTGGACCCACTCACCGTCGGGGACAACGGTGCACTGTGGGGGGCAAGTGCCAGCGCATGCAAACGTGCCCCCCCACTTGCTCAGGGCCTTGGTACTTGCAATGCTTACGTCTCCCCGTCCCTGCGCTGCGGCATCTTCCGCATCTTCTGACTGATGTTTTAGGTCAGAGGGTGCGATGTCACGCCTGTGCGCCCTCTGCCTGAACAGTCACCGTTAAAAGAGCCGGAAGACGGTGACGCTGAGGAGCCGGGGTAGAGCAGCGGCCAGTGAGGAGATTATTTCATTTTTTTAAATTTTTTTTTTATATTTGAAGCAATATACGAGTCCCATTCTGTATGGAGCACTATATGGGGCCCATCATATTCTCAAGCATTATATGGGGCCCATTATATACAGTGGGGAAAAAAAGTATTTAGTCAGCGACCAATTGTGCAAGTTCTCCCACTTAAAAAGATGAGAGAGCCTGTAATTGACATCAAAGGTAGACCACAACTATGAGAGTCAAAATGAGAAAACAAATCCAGAAAATCACCTTGTCTAATTTGACAAGATTTATTTTGCAAAATATGGTGGAAAATAAGTATTTGGTCACCTAAAAACATGCAAGATTTCTGGCTAACAAGGCCAGACAAGGCAAACAAGGCTGCAGCACAACCAGGGTCTCCCGTGGGCCGGAAACTATATGCTGGTAAGGTGGGTTACAAAAGTCTATCCAGTGCTCGGTTATCTCTTTGCAGCACGTGTGCTGTACTCACGGTCACGAAGCACACGGCACCTCGATCTCTGTCAGCTATGGGGCACGCCACACTTCTCTCTCCATGCTGCACGCTGCCTGTTCCTACCAAGACTGCAGCATCGACAACCACTGACGTGCTGCTTCTCCAGTGAGGTCCTGCAGACCACATTCTGACAACGAGCAGGCAGCGAACAGTCCTGAACTCTGCCCTGGCTCTTAGGCTGGGCTCCTGGATCTTTCCATATTACTGCAGGGGGCTCCGGCAGTGTCCCGGCATTGGAATGCTTTCTTTTTTAACCGTGCCCCGATCTTTAAGGTCAGAGCCCCGGTCCAGTCCTTTTTGCCTTCTCCCAGGAAACAAGGGATGCAGCCTCAGCAGTTTCAGACCCTGCTCAATACAAGTACTTGCAGCCTAGTCTTCCTTCTTACACTCCTCCTCTCCTGTAGCTCACCATTCCACGGGCGATACCTCTTCGTGCTCCATTATGTTCTTCAGAGGTGGGTTAGATGCCCACAGTTTTCACATCCATCTCTGCCTCTCTTTTGTTAGGAGTACTCAGAACTTCAGCTTGAGTGGTAGAGTCAGATTGGGTCATAGAGGACAGGAGTACGTCCAAGTTCAATGGAGCAGCTATTTTTGGAGCTTCAGACCTACGTTCTTCACTTGGGCTGGTGGGCAGTGAACTTTCCATCTCAGGGAATGAGGCAAGAGATTCTTCCTCATCTCCATTGGGAACCATGGGAGTGAGTGTTAGGCGCAGGGATTCTTCCTCTGCACAGGATGGATCCCAAGCCTTGTCTTCTCCTGCGGTCTTCCACTCAGTCTCGACTGCAGTGAATGCTGCTGAGCAAAGACATCGGTCTCAGCATCTTGCTCAGACTTGGGCTGTGCACTTGGTTACAGCTATAGTAACTGGCAATACTCAGCAGCGAGCAGTCACTCCTGAGAATAAGTCCAGGTTTCACTCTACTGAGCATGCTTCTGGGTCAACTTTTCGTTGGTGGTCACCCGACACATGCTCAGGTCCTGGTCTGGCTCTGGATTGGCCAGTGAGCAAGGTCCTGTTAGATTGACAGAAATGATAAAACGATCTTTGGCTTGCCCGTCGGTGCGCTAAGATCATTTGTGTTATGTGTGTGGAACTCTGGTGTGGACTAGTTTGCATGTGTCCAGAGCAGGCTTATCGCCGATTAGCATTCCGGCTGCTCTAGAGAGGAATTTGTGTGTGTGCACAGGGCAGGTGTTCAGCCCTTAGAATTCCAACACCTCTGGAGAGGAGTTTGTGTGTATGCACTTGCTGTGTCTGAGTCCACCAATTGTTCCCTTGCCCCAGTGGTGCTTGCGTACGCCTGTGATGCTAACAGGGTATGTGATTAACACCATATTCACTATGCGTCTGTGTGATCGGGTGTAAAAAGTATGAGAAAGGTGCCTTTTTATAGGGGAGAGGACTGTGACGCCGTGTATATGTATCATCAGGACATATGCAGGTAGTGTGGCAGGACGCTTGTAATATCATAGATGAAAGGGCTCATCGCGCATGCTTCAGGATTCGAAGTGACACATACTTTTACACCAGAGCATACTTTTACACCCGACGCATACTTTTACACCCGATCACCACAGCAGTTTATCCCTGCTCCATGTCTATGCTCCATGTCTATGCTAGATTAATATAACTCTTCTTGTTTTTTCTTCTTCTAGGTCACATTTAACACCATATTGACCACTTCCCGTTGATTTTGTTAGGGTGCGTGTCCATGGTCCATAATGACGGCGCTTTGGATGGAGCGGAAAACCCACAACGCCCCCTTCTGTACGCGCGGTGATTCCGGATGTGTTCATTGCACACATCCGGAATCACCGCACCCTCTACATAGGACTCTGTTATTTACCTTGTAAACAGACATGCTGCATTCTAAAAAGATGCGCCGCATGTCCAGAAACGCAGGGCCACCGGATGCGTGTTCGCATGCATTGTGGAGACGGGATTTTATAAAATCCCCTCCACTATGCTGTAACATCTAGATGCTGCAGATTGAATGCTGTGGCTGTATGCAGCGTTTAATCCACAGCTAATCCGGATGTAATCCGGCATGTGGAAACTTACCCTTACAGTGCATGTTCATTTGCATCTAGTCATCCAGGTATTTTTCTTGACTTTTATCTTAGTCTATTAGTCTATCACTTAAGGCCCCGTCACACACAGCAATGCTGCAGCGATACAGACAACGATGCTGATCGCTGCAGCATCTCTGTTTTGTCGCTGTGTGGTCGCTGGGGAGCTGTCACACAGACCGCTCTCCAGCGACCAACGATGCCGAGGTCCCCGGGTAACCAGGGTAAACATCGGGTTACTAAGTGCAGGGCCGCGCTTAGGAACCCGATGTTTACCCTGGTTACCAGCGTAAAAGTAAAAAAAAAAAAACAGTACATACTTACATTCCGGTGTCTGTCCCCCGGCGTTCTGCTTCTCTGCACTGTGTAAGCACAGCGGCCGGAAAGCAGAGCGGTGACGTCACCGCTTGGCTGTGTTTTCCGGCTGGCCGGCGCTCACAGTGCAGAGAAGCACAGCGCCGGGGGACAGACACCGGAATGTAAGTATGTACTGTTTGTTTTTTTTTACTTTTACGCTGGTAACCAGGGTAAACATCGGGTTACTAAGCGCGGCCCTGCGCTTAGTAACCCGATGTTTACCCTGGTTACCAGTGAAGACATCGCTGAATCCGTGTCACACACACCGATTCAGCGATGTCAGCGGGACCTCAATGACCAAAAAAAGGTCCAGGCCATTCCGACATGACCAGCGATCTCGCAGCAGGGGCCGGGTCGCTGGTACGTGTCACACATAGCGAGATCGCTACTGAGGTCGCTGTTGCGTCACAAAACTTGTGACTCAGCAGCGATCTCGCTAGCGATCTCGCTATGTGAGACGGGGCCTTTAGATGTTTTCTAGTGGGACTTGGGACTTCTCCCTTAGTCACTTCTACTATATTTGACTACCGCCTTGAATCTCTTCCTAGATAATGTATATTACGAAAGGATATGGTTATGTCTTACAAATTACGTTTTGTTATATGACACCTCACTGAAGTTATGCCTTTTGTCTTTTCAGTTTGTAAAAATTCCTCTTATTTCATATGATGAAGATGCCAAATGACTATTCTTCTTTTTGCAATCTTATGTGATTTCTCTTTTTGTCTTTTCTTTTCTGCTCTTTCTTTGATGTCGATAGTGATCATATAATGCGACCAGTATTGTAATTGGTCTTTGACTATATTTTTTTCTTTTCGTTTTTTTATCTGTTGTATTCTATAGATACTCAGACAAAAAAGGCAGCACTCTGTAGCGTCAAAACTTGCAAACATGAAATATGAAAATTTAATTGCATTACTGCACTAGAAATATGTAAAATTGAGAAAGCAGGACCACTACCCCTCCACAGAAATAAAGATTTTAGTCTAACAGAGGATTCATGTTCCCATACAGATGAAGACATTATTCTAAGAGAGTAAAGGCAATGTTAGGTCCTGGTAAACAAGAAATGTCTTATTGTAGCTACCAAGTACACATGAGTTGGCCAATTTATGCGCTAAACTTTCTCAATTTTTCATATTTCTTGTGCAGTAATGCAATTCAATTTTCATATTTCATGTTTGCAAGTTTTGACGCTACAGAGTGCTGCCTTTTTTGTTTGAGTGTTTATGAGTTGGTGACTCTAGGTTCAGCACCTGTTCACACTTAGTCTATGTTTGGATGTGGCTGTCAGTTTTTTGAAATTTGTATTCTACTGATAGCTACCTTGATAAAGGCCACAAGGCCGAAACGTCGGTACTGTATGACTGGTCATGTAAATAAAATTCTGATCAAGTTGGATCAACATCTCATTTGTTTGCCCCAGGTTTATCTTCTTATATAGTACTGCTTTTTCCTGTGGGCACCTCTTTATTGGACTGCTATCCCCTTTGACTGCTACCACCAAGCACACCACCATGGAAATGAAGGAGTGGCATATGAAGTTCCTGGAGTGGCCTATCCAGTCTCCAGATCTCAACCCCATAGAAAACCTTTGAAGGGAATTGAAAGTCCGTGTTGCCCAGCGTCAGGCCCAAAACATCACTGCTTTAGAGGAAATCTGCAAGGAAGAATGGGCCAACATACCACAAACAGTGTGTGCCTACCTTGTGAAGACTTACAGAAAACGTTTGACATCTGCCATTGCCAACAAAGGATATATAACAAAATATTGAGATGAACTTTTGTTAATGACTAAATACTTATTTTCTACCATAATTTGCAAAATAACTCTTGCCAAATCAGACAAGGTGATTTTCTGGATTTGTTTTCTCATTTTGACTCTCATAGTTGTGGTCTACCTATGTTGTCAATTACAGGCCTCTCTCTTCTTTTTAAGTGGGAAAACTTGCACAATTGGTGGCTGGCTAAATACTTTTTTTCCCCACTGTAGGTAGCAATATATAGGTCCCATCATATACTGGAGCATTATATGGGCCCATCATATACTATATGGAGGATTATATGTGGCTCATTATCTATGGAGCATTATATGGGCCTCATTATGAAGGGAGCAATATATGGGACTCATTATACTGTTTGGAACATGACCTAGAAATACACAAAGGAAAAAAAAGTAAGAAACTTGCAAAAAGTTTTTTTTTCTTTTATAAAATACACCTATTCACACAATGAACGTAAGCCAAACAAGTATTTCATTAACCCTATGGTCAGCTCGGTCAAGCATGGTTATCCCCAGGTGTTTTCCATAACTTTCATTGAATTTGCTTCATTGTGATTGGCTTGTTACCTACATGTGATTTTAAATGTTTTGTACATATTTATAGCTAACCATAAGTAAGGTTTTCATTAGCTGAAACACGTAGATCTAATTCTGTGCGTTGCATGATGATATGCACACTGTCTACAATTGTCTTTAGATGAACAAATAAATGTGGATTTTACTCATTTCAGTCGACTTGGTCTTGCTGGATTCATCTTTCCTGCTTTGTCTTCAAGCTGCACCCTGGGCTGTTTGGTGTGGGACAATTAACTGCATCCATCCATCATTCTAATGGTGAGCTAACTCTCCCCTACATCCCCTCAACTCCCTTGTCCTCCACACAGTAGGTGTTTCTGTCATGCTCCTGTTTCAACATTTAATTATTAACTTACTTTACTCTGCTCTACAACATGGATGCCGATTTTGAAAACAATAGAATGGATTTATTTTCCAACATATTCAATACAAAAGACGCCACAAGTGCTAATCCCTCTTCCATCAGCGCCGATGGAGTTTTTGATAATGATATTAATACTCTCATGAAGCAATTAGAGCAAAAAATGCTCACGGAAACCAAGATATGGTGGGATGCAACCACACTTAAGTCATAAACATAGATACCCTGAGATCTAAGACTACGTAAAAATTGCACATATACTCACTCAGATGAATTCCAAAAAGAATGGAATGAGATTCTGTCAACTTGCTCTTTAAAACTGATGATGTTAATTGTTAAATATAAGGAGAAAAAACTAGATAAACTACAAAACGAAATTAAAAGCGTACAGAATTCGCTTTTGAAACAAGAAAATACTTCACAATATACAACATTGAAAGACAAAATCCTGCATAGTGTAGACAAATTACAAAAAACTATTGCAACCAGCAAGAAAATCTAATTTGTCTGAGACATGTCTGATTATACCAGCAACCAGGTATATACCTGGCATTTTAACAAATCTATCCTCAAGCATGAGAGGGGAGGTCGACCCAAATGGAAGCAAAGGAGAGTCAGCTTTGCTAGAACTAACACCTCTGCTGGATCATCATCCTCCTGCACAGGGGATGACTATGAAGAAACCCCTGAGAGTACTAATAAATGCACATTCCCTTTCGTTTCGACATTTTACAAGACTCAGTCAAAAAACGGAGAAAGAGATCAGGGCGAAAACATCACAATAAAAACAAAAAGATACTCACCTCGGCTGAGGAATCAACATTAGCATGCCCAGTATGGAACTTATCAAGCTATACACTCTCGGAATCCCAGCTATCTCTTCTTTCCAGGAGTCTGAATTTTTCTGCCACCAACAAATTTGAAGTATTCAAGACTATTCTTGACATTAACAAATTTGCCAGAAATATGACATTAAAATGCCACTTTGCAGAAGAATTTATTGATTTTTTTTAAAAAATGACGACAATACTGTACAGGACACTGTTTTTCTCTACCAATTTTTCATTTGAAGAACTTTCTTTATTATCTGTATTGAGATCGCTACATGCAGACTCCTCACTCTCTACTGATTCATTAGATTCTACCTTTTTGACATCTAACCCGTACTTTTATCCAGTACAATCTCGACCTAGTGCACTAGAGTAGTTTCAAGAGTTAATAGAAAAAGATCTCATTGCCCTGGATAGGAATTGCAACGTAGGCTATAACAATCTCACCTCCCAAGAAATTGAGGATATCAAAATATTGAAAAATAATGAGGATCTTGTTAGAATTTGTTTTGTTTTTGACCATCCGCCATCTTGTTGTGGTTTTCTGGCTGCTGGTCTTTTTCCCCTGGGTGCCTTAGGTCAGGTGATTGTATCACCCTTTATTACCCAGCACCTGCCTCCCATTCCTTGCTGGACAACAGTGTTAATCCGCTAGAGTTCTGGCTAGGTGCTTTGATAGCTTTCTGTGTTTGATATTGTGCAGTTCAGGGATCTCTGGTTCTGCTATCTATAGTTTCTGTTTTTCAGTTGGTTTCTGCAGCCATCTCTGTGTTTTCTATTAGGAGGTGACCTGTTTTTACACCCAGTCCTTAGATCATTGAGGGACTTCCTTCCCCCTATCTATAGGTCTTCACTGAGATTAACCTAGGATCATCAGTGGGTCTATTCGCAAGGAATGGGTCGCCCACTCCATCGTAGGGTATCAGCCTAGTCTCTGTGCAGGGTCAGTTTCCCCCCTTCTATCCTAGTTCTGTGTTGCAATTCCATAACAGTTTGTCCAGCCATACAAAAAAAAGTCCTCTCCCGGATTCCTTCAATATGTGCAGCGTCCGAGAACTTGCTCAACACTTGCAAGGGTTAACTTTGGAAGTAGCCGACCTGCAACTGCATGTGAGTAATTACTCTGGAGCACGCTCTGAAGAACCTAAGGTAGGATTACCTGAGTTTTTTCTGGTAAACGGCAGGAATTTTTTATGTTTAAAAATGCATGTTTACTATATTTTCGGCTTAGACCCAGATCCTCAGGGAGTGAATTACAGCGTGTGGGGATTATTATGTCTTTATTGTGAAATGAACCCCAAATCTGGGCATTTTCATTACATCTCGATGATCCTTGTTTGACATCAGTAGAAGCATTTTTTTTCTGCAATGGGGTTGCTGTATGATGATCCTGATCGAGTCACATCAGCTGAGGCAGAGCTCAGACGGCTTAAACAGGGTTCTGTTGATGCTGAGATGTATTGTACCCAGTTCAGACAATGGCCCACAGAGGTCAGGTGGAATGACCCAGATCTCAAGAGTTAGTTTTTAGCAGGTTTAAGTGAAAGAGTTAAAGATTTGCTCATTGCATATCCTGCACCTGATACTTTGGAAACTGCTATGCAGTTAGCTATCCTTGTGGATAAAAGATTGAGAGACAGACAGAATGAAGAGAAGGCTCTTATAATGCTGAACCCCGTCTCTCAGGATAACCCTGTCAACAGCAGGGAACCAATGCAACTTGGGGCAGTGTCCTCTTGTTTCCAGGAGAGGGAGAAGAGGTTTTCTGAAGGGCTATGCTTGTATTGTGGTAAGGCTGACCATTTTATTAAGCAATGTGAGGTTCGCATAAGGAAAGAAAAAAAAACGGTCAGTAGGAGTAACACTCCAGTTCGTATTGTGTTTTTACAATCTGCAGGAGTTTTTTTTTCTGGTATTACCACATATCATGGTCATTCCACTGATTTTCAGGTAATGGTGGATTGTGGTTCTGCACTTAATTTGATTGATCAACAATTCCTAGACAAATATAAGTTTGATACTGAACCATTGTCATCTCCTATTCCTGTTGTGGCTATTGATAACACTCCTCTGGAACATGGGTGTATTTCTCGAAAGGTTACCCGGTTCCCACTTACTGTGAATATGGAACATCAGGAGTGTATAGACTTGTTTGTCCTTGCTAAATTACCTTGCCCAGTCATCCTGGGTTTACCCTGGTTAAAAATGTACAATCCTTTGCTGGACTGGTCGTCTAGTAATATAAGGTCCTGGGGTCAGGGGTGTTATGGTATTTGTTGTGATGTTCACATTGCTGCTGTTGTGAAGAAGGAAATACCTGAAGCCATTCAGGATTTCTGGAGGGTATTTTCGGTGGTTGAGTCGCAAGCTCTAGCACCCCATAGAGATTACAACTGCGCTATTGAGTTCGTCCCAGGTGCCACACTTCCTAAGAGTCGTTTATTTAATCTGACGATTCCCAAGAGGGAGGCCTTAAAGGAATACTGACTAGTTTAGCTGCAGGTCTTATAAGACCCTCTATGTCCCCTGTGGCTGCAGGATTCTTTTTTGTCAAAAAGAAGGATGGGGGCCTGAGGCCGTGTCTGGACTTTCGGGAGATTAATAAGATCACTGTGCACAATCCTTATCCGTTGCCGCTGATTCCGGATTTGTTTAACCAACTAACCGGAGCGAAGTGGTTCTCTAAGGTTAACCTTCGTGGGGCATATAATTTGCTGCGGGTGAAGGAGGGCAATGAATAGAAGACAGCCTTTAATACCCCAGAAGATCATTTTGAGTGTCTGGTGATGCCTTTTGGCCTTATTAATGTGCCTATTTTTAAAAAAAATTTCATTAATGACATTCTGAGGTCATTGATCAGTAGGAGTGTTATTGTTTATTTGGATGATATTTTGAGCGAAAACTCACCCTTTGCTATATTGGAGAAGTGCAAGTTGGCGGGACAGAAAATGAGTTTTTTTGGGGTACCTTGTCTCCAGGGCTAGACTGGGACTAAAACTCAGCCCTGGCATTTGAAGTTACACAGGCCCACTTGTCACATGATGACTGTATAATATCTTTGTACACTTGTAGGGTACAAGAAGTGAGGGAAGTGTAACATGACTATATAACATATAATTACAGCTGTATCCAGCATTACAGCTCAGTCCTATTTATTGCTTTTAGTTGCAGTACCAAGAAATGCTGCTACTTTACCTACATAACTAAATCTCGTAGATAAAGAAGGGATTGAGATGACCAAAGGCTATGAAACCTCATTCTGATGCTCCATAAACTTTTCCTACAGCCACTTTTGGTTCCGCTGTGCAGCACGAGACCCGGTGACTCTGAAGAGCGGTGACATCAGTAACGTCACCGCTCTTCAGATATTGCGGGTCTTGCGCTGAGCTCGGCGACTGTGAAGAGCAGTATTGTTACTACCGTCACCGATCTTCAGAGTCGCTGGATCTCGCCAGGTCTGGGCTAGTAGTGGGGGTGTCTGATAGACACCTCTCCATTACTTACACCAGGGATTAATAGCAGCTGACATTATGCAGCTGACATCAACCCTAAAAATCATTACACATACCAGAATTAACTTTTCTGGCGGCTTGGAAAAGCAGTAGAGTTAGCGCTAATTCCAGGCGCCGGGTGCTAACTACAACTGTTATCATCCTTGCCTGGTCTCCCTGCAAAGCATTTTTGCTGTATTTACATGCGGTGATCTCAGGCCGTTAAACGAGTGTGATTGACAATACTGAAGTCGTTCGCTTGTTTCCCGGCCTCTTTACAGCAACTGAGAAAGAATGAAGGCAACAGAACATTCACAATTAAGGTACCTTAACACGAAGCGACGCTGCAGCAATAGCGACAACGATGCCGATCGCTGCAGCGTCGCTGTTTGATCGCTGGGGAGCTGTCACACAGACCGCTCTCCAGCGACCAACGATGCCGAGGTCCCCGGGTAACCAGGGTAAACATCGGGTTGCTAAGCGCAGGGCCGCGCTTAGTAACCCGATGTTTACCCTGGTTACCAGCGTAAAAGTAAAAAAAACAAACAGTACATACTCACCTGCGCGTCCCCCGGCGTCTGCTTCCTGACACTGACTGAGCTCCGGCCCTAACAGCACAGCGGTGACGTCACCGCTGTGCTTTCACTTTCACTTTCGGGCCGGCACTCAGTAAGTGTCAGGAAGCAGACGCTGGGGGACGCGCAGGTGAGCATGTACTGTTTGTTTTTTTTACTTTTACGCTGGTAACCAGGGTAATCATCGGGTTACTAAGCGCGGCCCTGCGCTTGGTAACCCGATGTTTACCCTGGTTACCAGTGTAAAATATCGCTGGTATCGTTGCTTTTGCTTTCAAACACAACGATACACGGCGATCGGACGACCAAATAAAGTTCTGGACTTTATTCAGCGACCAGCGACATCACAGCAGGATCCTGATCGCTGCTGCGTGTCAAACTAAACGATATCGCTAGCGAGGACGCTGCAACGTCACGGATCGCTAGCGATATCGTTACAAAGTCGTTTTGTGTGAAGGTACCTTTAGATCAATCTGTCCCCATACAGTATCATGTTATCAGCAGCACATCTATAGTTTACACTGGTGATGTCCTGCTGAGAACAAACATTTCTGTTCCCACATAAACAATCCAATCACTCGATGAATAAGCCGAATTTTGCTTGTTTAGTATAATACACCCCATAGTCCTCCATATATTATAATGTGCACCTCAGTCCTTCATATAGTATAATACACTCCTCAGTCCTCCATATAGCAGAATACACTCCTCCATATAGTATAATACACTCGTCATAGTCCTTCATGTAGTATAATACACTCCTCAGTCTCCATATAGTATAATACACTCCTCAGTCCTCCATATAGTATAATACACTCCTCATATTCCTCCATATAGTATAATACACTCCTCAGTCCTCCATATAGTATAATACACTACTCAGTCCTCCATATAGTATAATACACTCCTCATAGTCCTCCATATATTAAAATACACTGCAATTTCTTCATATAGTATAATAAACTCTTCAGACCTCTGTTGTGAAATTGGATTTTGGGCTCCCCCGGTGGCCACTGGTGGAATTGAACTGGTGTGCATCATCCTCTCTGTTCACCTGTTTCCATCAGGATGTGGGAGTCGCTATTTAGCCTTGCTCCTCTGTCACTTCCATGCCGGTCAACATTGTAATCAGAAGCCTTTCTGTGCATGTTCCTGCTGCTAGACAACTCCCAGCTAAGTTGGACTTAGTCCTTGTTTGTTTTTGCATTTTGTTCCAGTTCACAGCTGTAGTTTCGTTTCTGTGTCTGGAAAGCTCTTGTGATCTGAAATTGCCACTCTGATGTTATGAGTTAATACTAGAGTCTTAAAGTAATTTCAGGATGGTATTTTGATAGGGTTTTCAGCTGACCATGAAAGTGCCCTTTCTGTCTTCCTGCTATCTAGTAAGCGGACCTCAATTTTGCTAAACCTATTTTCATACTACGTTTGTCATTTCATCTTAAATCACCGCCAATATTTGTGGGGGCCTCTGTCTGCCTTTCGGGGAAATTTCTCTAGAGGTGAGCCAGGACTATATTTTCCTCTGCCAGGATTAGTTAGTCCTCCGGCCGGCGCTGGGCGTCTAGGGATAAAACGCAGGCTACGCTACCCGGCTACTGTTAGTTGTGCGGCAGGTTTAGTTCATGGTCAGTTTAGTTTCCATCCTTCCAAGAGCTAGT
Organism: Ranitomeya variabilis; assembly: GCF_051348905.1. Classification (NCBI taxonomy): domain Eukaryota; kingdom Metazoa; phylum Chordata; class Amphibia; order Anura; family Dendrobatidae; genus Ranitomeya; species Ranitomeya variabilis. The sequence continues at coordinate 519,337,465 of NC_135232.1, forward strand.
TCTTATGTTTGCTGGGCTATGTTCTCTTGCCATTGAGAACCATAACAGTTTGACCGGCCTAAAAGGGTTAAATTAATTGACAGAGAAAGGAGAGAAAAGAGAAGTCTGCTGAAGATTTTTTTTTTTTTTTTTTCTCAGTTCAGAGTGTGCTTGTAATTGAATCTCTTGCAAGTCTGCCTATATTGCAGCCTTTCTCTCTCTCTCTCCTTCTAATCCTGGAATGGCTCTATGTTCACCTGTTTAAAATGGATATTCAGAGTTTAGCTGCAGGTTTGAATAATCTCACCACGAAAGTTCAAAACTTGCAAGATTTTGTTGTTCATGTTCCTATATCTGAACCTAGAATTCCTTTGCCTGAATTTTTCTCGGGGAATAGATCTTGCTTTCAAAATTTCAAAAATAATTGCAAGTTGTTTTTGTCCCTGAAATCTCGCTCTGCTGGAGATCCTGCTCAGCAGGTCAGGATTGTGATTTCTTTACTCCGGGGCGACCCTCAGGATTGGGCTTTTGCATTGGCTCCAGGGGATCCTGCGTTGCTCAATGTGGATGCGTTTTTTCTGGCCTTGGGGTTGCTTTATGAGGAACCTCAGTTAGAACTTCAGGCGGAAAAGGCCTTGATGTCCCTATCTCAGGGGCAAGACGAAGCTGAAATATACTGCCAGAAATTCCGTAAATGGGCTGTGCTTACTCAGTGGAATGAGTGCGCCCTGGCGGCGAATTTCAGAGAGGGTCTCTCTGATGCCATTAAGGATGTTATGGTGGGGTTCCCTGTGCCTGCGGGTCTGAATGAGTCCATGACAATGGCTATCCAGATCGATAGGCGTCTGCGGGAGCGCAAACCTGTGCACCATTTGGCGGTGTCTACTGAGAAGACGCCAGAGAATATGCAATGTGATAGAATTCTGTCCAGAAGTGAACGGCAGAATTTTAGACGAAAAAATGGGTTGTGCTTCTATTGCGGTGATTCAACTCATGTTATATCAGCATGCTCTAAGCGTACTAAGAAGCTTGATAAGTCTGTTTCAATTGGCACTTTACAGTCTAAGTTTATTCTATCTGTGACCCTGATTTGTTCTTTATCATCTATTACCGCGGATGCCTATGTCGACTCTGGCGCCGCTTTGAGTCTTATGGATTAGTCCTTTGCCAAACGCTGTGGGTATGATTTGGAGCCTCTTGAAACTCCTATACCCCTGAAGGGGATTGACTCCACCCCATTGGCTAGCAATAAACCACAATACTGGACACAAGTAACTATGCGGATTAATCCGGATCACCAGGAGATTATTCGCTTTCTTGTGCTGTATAACCTACATGATGTGTTGGTGCTTGGATTGCCATGGCTGCAATCTCATAACCCAGTCCTTGACTGGAAAGCTATGTCTGTGTTAAGCTGGGGATGTAAGGGGATGCATGGGGATGTACCTGTGGTTTCCATTTCATCATCTATTCCCTCTGAGATTCCTGAATTCTTGACTGAATATCGTGACGTTTTTGAAGAACCTAAGCTTGGTTCATTACCTCCGCACGGGGAGTGCGATTGTGCCATAGATTTGATTCCGGGTAGTAAATACCCTAAGGGTCGTTTATTTAATCTGTCTGTGCCTGAACATGCTGCTATGCGAGAATATATAAAGGAGTCCTTGGAAAAGGGACATATTCGTCCTTCGTCATCTCCCTTAGGAGCCGGTTTTTTCTTTGTGGCTAAGAAAGATGGCTCTTTGAGGCCGTGCATTGATTATCGGCTTTTGAATAAAATCACGGTTAAATATCAATATCCGTTGCCACTGCTGACTGATTTGTTTGCTCGCATAAAGGGGGCCAAGTGGTTCTCTAAGAGAGATCTTCGTGGGGCGTATAATTTGGTGCGAATTAAGCAGGGGGATGAGTGGAAAACCGCATTTAATACGCCCGAGGGCCACTTTGAGTATTTGGTGATGCCTTTTGGTCTTTCAAATGCCCCTTCAGTCTTTCAGTCCTTTATGCATGACATTTTCCGTGATTATTTGGATAAATTTATGATTGTGTATCTGGATGATATTTTGATTTTTTCGGATGACTGGGACTCTCATGTCCAGCAGGTCAGGAGGGTTTTTCAGGTTTTGCGGTCTAATTCCTTGTGTGTGAAGGGTTCTAAGTGCGTTTTTGGGGTTCAAAAGATTTCCTTTTTGGGATATATTTTTTCCCCCTCTTCCATCGAGATGGATCCTGTCAAGGTTCAGGCTATTTGTGATTGGACGCAACCCTCTTCTCTTAAGAGTCTTCAGAAATTTTTGGGCTTTGCTAACTTTTATCGTCGATTTATTGCTGGTTTTTCTGATGTTGTTAAACCATTGACTGATTTGACTAAGAAGGGTGCTGATGTTGCTGATTGGTCCCCTGCTGCTGTGGAGGCCTTTCGGGAGCTTAAGCGCCGCTTTTCTTCCGCCCCTGTGTTGCGTCAGCCTGATGTTGCTCTTCCTTTTCAGGTTGAGGTCGACGCTTCTGAAATCGGAGCTGGGGCGGTTTTGTCGCAGAGAAGTTCCGATTGCTCCGTGATGAGACCTTGTGCTTTTTTCTCGCGTAAATTTTCGCCCGCCGAGCGGAATTATGATGTTGGAAATCGGGAGCTTTTGGCCATGAAGTGGGCTTTTGAGGAGTGGCGTCATTGGCTTGAGGGGGCTAGACATCAGGTGGTGGTATTGACGGACCACAAAAATCTAATTTATCTTGAGTCCGCCAGACGCCTGAATCCTAGACAGGCGCGCTGGTCGTTGTTTTTCTCTCGGTTTAATTTTGTGGTGTCCTACCTGCCGGGTTCTAAGAATGTTAAGGCGGATGCCCTTTCTAGGAGTTTTGAGCCTGACTCCCCTGGTAATTCTGAACCTACAGGTATCCTTAAGGATGGAGTGATATTGTCTGCCGTTTCTCCAGACCTGCGGCGGGCCTTGCAGGAGTTTCAGGCGGATAGACCTGATCGTTGCCCACCTGGTAGACTGTTTGTTCCTGATGATTGGACCAGTAAAGTCATTTCTGAGGTTCATTCTTCTGCGTTGGCAGGTCATCCTGGAATCTTTGGTACCAGGGATTTGGTGGCAAGGTCCTTCTGGTGGCCTTCCCTGTCTCGAGATGTGCGAGGCTTCGTGCAGTCTTGTGACGTTTGTGCTCGGGCCAAGCCTTGTTGTTCTCGGGCTAGTGGATTGTTGTTGCCCTTGCCTATCCCGAAGAGGCCCTGGACGCACATCTCGATGGATTTTATTTCGGATCTTCCTGTTTCTCAGAAGATGTCTGTCATCTGGGTGGTGTGTGATCGTTTCTCTAAGATGGTCCATTTGGTTCCCCTGCCTAAGTTGCCTTCTTCTTCCGAGTTGGTTCCTCTGTTTTTTCAAAATGTGGTCCGTTTGCATGGTATTCCGGAGAATATCGTTTCTGACAGAGGTACCCAATTCGTGTCTAGATTTTGGCGAGCATTCTGTGCTAGGATGGGCATAGATTTGTCTTTCTCGTCTGCTTTCCATCCTCAGACTAATGGCCAGACCGAGCGGACGAATCAGACCTTGGAGACATATTTGAGGTGTTTTGTGTCTGCAGATCAGGATGATTGGGTTGCTTTTTTGCCTTTAGCGGAGTTTGCCCTCAATAATCGGGCCAGTTCTGCCACCTTGGTGTCTCCCTTTTTCTGTAATTCGGGGTTTCATCCTCGATTTTCTTCTGGTCAGGTGGAATCTTCGGATTGTCCTGGAGTGGATGCTGTGGTGGAGAGGTTGCATCAGATTTGGGGGCAGGTAGTGGACAATTTGAAGTTGTCCCAGGAGAAGACTCAGCTTTTTGCCAACCGCCGGCGTCGGGTTGGTCCTCGGCTTTGTGTTGGGGACTTGGTGTGGTTGTCTTCTCGTTTTGTCCCTATGAGGGTTTCTTCTCCCAAGTTTAAGCCTCGGTTCATCGGCCCGTACAAGATATTGGAGATTCTTAACCCTGTGTCCTTCCGTTTGGACCTCCCTGCATCTTTTTCTATTCATAATGTTTTTCATCGGTCATTATTGCGCAGGTATGAGGTACCGGTTGTGCCTCCCGTTGAGCCTCCTGCTCCGGTGTTGGTTGAGGGCGAGTTGGAGTACGTTGTGGAAAAAATCTTGGACTCCCGTGTTTCCAGACGGAAACTCCAGTATCTGGTCAAATGGAAGGGATACGGTCAGGAGGATAATTCTTGGGTGACTGCCTCTGATGTTCATGCCTCCGATTTGGTCCGTGCCTTTCATAGGGCTCATCCTGATCGCCCTGGTGGTTCTGGTGAGGGTTCGGTGCCCCCTCCTTGAGGGGGGGGTACTGTTGTGAAATTGGATTTTGGGCTCCCCCGGTGGCCACTGGTGGAATTGAACTGGTGTGCATCATCCTCTCTGTTCACCTGTTTCCATCAGGATGTGGGAGTCGCTATTTAGCCTTGCTCCTCTGTCACTTCCATGCCGGTCAACATTGTAATCAGAAGCCTTTCTGTGCATGTTCCTGCTGCTAGACAACTCCCAGCTAAGTTGGACTTAGTCCTTGTTTGTTTTTGCATTTTGTTCCAGTTCACAGCTGTAGTTTCGTTTCTGTGTCTGGAAAGCTCTTGTGATCTGAAATTGCCACTCTGATGTTATGAGTTAATACTAGAGTCTTAAAGTAATTTCAGGATGGTATTTTGATAGGGTTTTCAGCTGACCATGAAAGTGCCCTTTCTGTCTTCCTGCTATCTAGTAAGCGGACCTCAATTTTGCTAAACCTATTTTCATACTACGTTTGTCATTTCATCTTAAATCACCGCCAATATTTGTGGGGGCCTCTGTCTGCCTTTCGGGGAAATTTCTCTAGAGGTGAGCCAGGACTATATTTTCCTCTGCCAGGATTAGTTAGTCCTCCGGCCGGCGCTGGGCGTCTAGGGATAAAACGCAGGCTACGCTACCCGGCTACTGTTAGTTGTGCGGCAGGTTTAGTTCATGGTCAGTTTAGTTTCCATCCTTCCAAGAGCTAGTTCTTATGTTTGCTGGGCTATGTTCTCTTGCCATTGAGAACCATAACAGTCCTCCTTATAGTATAATGTACTGCTACAGTCCTCCATATAGTATAATACACTCCTCAGTCCTCCAAATAGTATAATACATTCCTTATAGTGCTCCATATAGTATAATGCCCAGCCATTGTCATCCATGTAGTACACTTCACTTCCCATAGTATAATGCACCCCATAGTTCTTCATATAGTATAATGTATTCCCCAAAGTCCTCGAAACAGTATAATGCAGCCCACATATAGTATAATGATGCTAACCCAGAGTATAATGCAGCCACCCCACAGAATATATTGTAGCCCCCTGAGTATAATGTAACCCCCCAGATAATATAATGCATCCCCCTCATATAGTATAATGCAGCCCCTGCTTATATAATATATGGTAGCCCCCTCATAGAGCATAATGCAGCCCCCCTAGAATATAATGTAGCCCCTCCATAGAATGTAATACAGCCCGGATAGAATGTAATACAGCTCTCCCCCCTTGAATGTAATACAGCCCCCGATAGAATGTAATGCACCCAGCCCCCATAGCATGTAATGCAGCCAGCCCCCATAGAATATAATGCAGCCAGCCCCCCATAGAATGTAATGCAGCCAGCCACCATAGAATGTAATGCACCCAGCCCCCATGGAATGTAATGCAGCCAGCCCCCATAGAATGTAATGCAGCCAGCCCCCATAGAATGTAATGCAGCCAGCCCCCCATAGAATGTAATGCAGCCAGCCACCATAGAATGTAATGCACCCAGCCCCCATGGAATGTAATGCAGCCAGCCCCCATAGAATGTAATGCAGCCAGCCCCCATAGAATGTAATGCAGCCAGCTCCCATAGAATGTAATAAATCCCCCCCATAGAATGTAATACAGCACAGCCCCCCCAATAGTCCCACAATCCAGTTATCACTCATTGATATATTTAAAAAAACAAAAAAAACCACTCTCCTCACCTCTCATCGTGCCCCGCGCTGCTCCCGGCTCTGGTCTCAGCAGCTGCAGTCTGCCCGGCCACACAGCAGGTGCGCGATGATATGACATCGCGCACCCGCAGTGTCAGAGGCAGAGCAGGAAATGATGGGAGAGGGAGTGACAGCAGACGCTCTCTCCTCCATCATTGCATTCAACTGTACCGGCATCTATGTCGGTATAGTTGAATGCAGCGGCTCTGGTGGGGGGGTGAGTCGGCGCTGGGGTGGAGTCGGCGCTGGTGAGCGGCCAACTACTGCCACCGGCCCTTCTAGCATTTGCCAGAAGTGCCCGATGGTCAGTCCGGCCCTGCTTGTTTCCCGTGATGGGTTTGAGATGGACCCGGTGAAGGTTCAGGCGGTATTGGAGTGGCCTAGGCCTGAATGTTTGAAGTCGGTTCAGAGATTTTTAGGGTTTGCTAATTATTACAGAAAATTCATAAAGAATTTTTCTGTGATCGCTAAACCTATAACTGATCTCACCAAGAAGGGTTGTAATACTGTTCAATTGTGCTCTGAGGCTGTTAAGGCTTTTGAGCATCTCAAGGAGAGGTTTAGCTCTGCTCCTGTTTTGATCCAGACAGATGAGACCAAGCCATTTCTGGTAGAGGTTGATGCCTCTTTAGTAGGGGTGGGGGCAGTTCTGTCCCAGGAGGGAGAGGATGGGGTGCATCCCTGTGCTTTCTTTTCTAAAACATTTTCGGAGACTGAGCTCAGCTATGATGTTGGGAACAGAGAATTGCTGGCCATTAAACTCGCGTTTGAGCATTGGCGACATTTTTTGGAGGGGGCTAAACATCCAATACAGGTTTTTACTGATCATAAGAATCTGATATATCTGGATGCTGCTAAACATTTGAATGCCCGTCAAGCTAGGTGGACACTGGTTTTTGTCCGGTTTCATTTCTCCGTAACATATATCCCTGGGACAAAGAATGTTAAAGCGGATGCTTTGTCTCGTAGTTTTTCTCCAGCAGGTAATACTGAGAAGGAGGAATGTATTTTGCATAGAGGGGTGGTGGTGGCAGCATTGGGTTCTGAGTTGGAGAGTAGAATCCTAGAGGCCCAGAATTCTGCACCTACTAATGCTCCGTATGCTAAATTATTTGTACTTAGAGCCTTGCGGAGAGCTTTGTTTGCTGAATGTCGTGAGTCTCGGTTGGCGGGTCATCCAGGGATTTTGGAAACTAGAAAGTCGATCGGTCGAAGTTTCTGGTGGCCAGGGTGGCAAAGAGAAATCATCAAGTGAGTGCGTCAGTGTACTGTGTGCGCTAGGTCGAAGGCCTCACATGCCCCGGCTGCAGGGCTGCTGTGCCCTTTGGAGGTTCCTTGTTCAACATGGTCACATCTTTTTTTTTAATCAGATAGATTTTTATTAGAAATGACAGGATATTGCAAGTAATTCTCATTGCATTATTTTAACTCAAGTAACATTTTTAAAAGTGAAACCCCCCCCACCCCCAATCCCCCCCTCCCCACCCTACCCAAATAGACTATAACGCAAACCGCCAATGTTCCTTGCATTGTATACTTAGTTAGAAATCGAGCATTCGTATTTCCATAGAGTCTCATATATCCACATACTTCCATTCAACACATTAGCTCCAGTCAATCCATGGTTGCCATAACTTGTAGAAGAGATCCAACTTACTTCTCTTAGTGTAAATACTTCTTTCCAGTAGAAGTATATGATCCATCTGTATAACAAAGTCTCATCTTGTCGGAGGTTCCACTCTGATCCAATCATCAATCAGCTTTCTTGCGATGAATAATAATCTTGCAATTACAATTTTGGTCATATTGTCCGTTGTAATTTCCTCCACGTATCTTAATATGCATATCAATGGGTTTCCAGGGACAATGCATCTATCCACCAATTCAATACGGTTTAATACCACAATCCAAAAGAAAGACAATCTGGGACAATGCCACAACATATGCAACATACCTGCCTGAGATTGTGAACACCTCGGGCATTCGGAATTAGGCCTTAATCCAGCTTTGAGTAACCTTTCAGGGGTTTTATAGGCCCTATGAATTACAAATAACTGCGATAACCTCCCGGACTCACTCATAGAAATCTTAGGCACATATTCTAAAATCAATTCCCATCTATCATTATCAATCTCTCCCAGTTCAGCTTCCCATTTCGCTCTAGCCTTAATAAGATGTTTAACAAGAAAAGCAAATAGAAGATATCCGTATACCTCCGTTATCGCCCCCTTCGTGCAACTGTTCTTAAGGATAAAATCCAGCAAAAGATCTACTTGCAACACTATGGGCCTCCTTCTACTTTGTGCCTGATAAGCATTGGAAATCCGGTTATATTGATAGAGTTCAAACTGTGATAACTGGAATTCCTCCTGCAGCACCTCAAATGTTTTAATGCTGCCCTGATCAACCAGCTGACCCATCCGTACAATACCTGCCTCTTTCCAGGAACGAAAACACTTCATCTGCCTAAATTCTTGCAAATACATATTGTCCCATATGAGTGAGAATCTAGTGAGGCCGTTCACCCCCCTGATATGCTTCACTTTTTCCCAAACCCTGTGGATTAAATTAATAGTGCAATACTGAGAACCTACCTTCCTAAAATGCCCGCCTTCCAGACTTCCACTCAATGCCTCCATCTTTAGCAAGAACCTCAGGCTATTAGGTGCATTTACCCTCTCTGACTCCTCCCCCCAACCTTTGAGATGTTGACACTGTGCCGCTAAAAAATATAGCCAGGGATTAGGGAGCGCCAACCCCCCCTCCATTTTGGGCCTCTGAAGTATTTCCTGTTTAAACCTGGCACTCTTTCCCCCCATTTAATCCTGCAAAATCTACACTGTGGAATTTGGGCCCAAACCCCAGGCATTCCAGCACCGACCACAAGTAATTCCACTCTACACAGTCAAAGGCTTTGTGGGCATCTAGAGACACCACTGCTCTCTTACCAGCATTATCAGCAGGAATTTGCATATTTAAATATAGCCTCCTTAAGTTGATTACCGTAGATTTATTGGGCATAAAGCCAGATTGGTCTGGATTAATCAATTTATCAATCACTTGGGTCAATCTGTTCTCCAAGGCTTTTGCCAATATCTTTATGTCTGCCGTTAGGAGTAAAATTGGCCTATAAGACTCTGGCAGCTGTGGGTCTTTGTCAGCTTTAGGGATGACCACAACAATGGCCTCTCTCATTGATGGAGGCAGCACTCCCCTCTCCAACGACTCATTAAATACCCGTTCCAATTTGGTCATTAATTCTGCATTAAGAATTTTATAAACCTCTGCCGGAATACCATCTGTCCCCGGAGCCCTGCCCCCCGCCACGTCTTCCAGAGCCACCTTCAATTCTTTCTCCCCAAGCGGTTTATCCATTCACTCACAATCCTCTTTACTAAGTCTAGGCAAATTGACCTCTTCCAAATATCTATTTAACTCCTCTTTTTCCTTTTTCACCCTAGAGGAATATAATTCACTATAAAATTTCTGGAAAACTTCTAAAATTTGTTCCCCCTGAGTAACCACTTCTCTCCTCTGATTTTATGGAATATACATGAGAGGAATCTCGCTGCGCAGAGGCCACTACTGATAGCAAATGTCCCACCTTCTCCCCCTCTGAGTAAAATGTTTCTTTTTGAAATACTCTCAACCTTTCTGCTTTGCGCATATGCAATTGATTGACCTCTGCCTGCGCCGCCTTCATTGGGTTTTGCATATCCCTTGTACATTGAGTGCTTAATGCTTCTACCGCTGCCTTCAATTCCCTCCATCACAGCTTTTTCTTGGTTTTTAGACCTGGTTTTATGCCTTGAAATATCCCGAAATAGGATTCCTCTTACGTAGGTACGCCTTCATAGTATCCCATACTACGTGACTCCCTGCAGTCCCTTCATTTAACCTAAAGAATTCCGCTAGTTCCTCCTCCACCTTTTCCATATCCAAAAGCTGTAACCAGGAAGGGTGAATTTTCCAACATATCCCCCCTAATTTACCCTGATCTGCCAATAGTAATGATACCAATACAGGGCTATGATTCGATAAAACTCTAGGCCTGTACTCCACCTCTTGTATTAAGTTGTTCATCCCTTCGTTTCCCAAAGCTACATCTATACGAGACAGAGAGCCATATGTCACCAAATAGCATGAATAAATATATTTATCAACATTACGAACCCGCCATAAATCTATCCATCCCATTTCCCTTAGAACATTCCCGTCCCCTCTCAACAAAGCATGCCTACCCTTGTCCCAGTGATCATTAGCTATATTGTTTACATCACCCATTAAAAGCAGAGGAACCCCATCCCATCTGCCTGATATTTCCAGAATCTCCTGCAGCTTTTTCCTGGAGTACGGCGGAGGAATATATAATGACACAATACACATTAATCTATTGAATATCTTACACACTATAAACACGTATTGACCATCTTTTATCAATTATAACCATTATCTCCTCAAACGGGACACTTGTATGAATCAGAATAGACACTCCTCTGGTGTAAGATGAGAACGTCGAGTGATACGCCTTTCTCACCCATCTCTTTTGCAACATAGCTACTTTTTCCTCCACCTGGTGAGTTTCCTTCAAGCATATCACTGAGGGTCTCTGTTTCAACACATATTGAAATATTGCAATACGCTTTGTAACATTTGCAAGTCCCCTGACGTTCCAACTTAAAATTTTAATTCTTCCTCCCATTATATATTACAGGGACAATAATTTGATTCAGGCCCGCTAGGGTCTCTAACCCTTCCCCCTCCCCTCTCCTCCCCTCCCCTCCCCCGCTTTACCAACCTATCTTTACCCATCCCTCAATCCCAACTGTAACAATCCCCTAAGTTCTCACCCTTGCCCCTTCAGGAACTTTATAAACTCTGTGAGTAAAAATCAAACTTACTCTCTCTATACGAGAACTGGGAACGCTGTTTTACAGCCTAGAAGTACAACCTTTTCCCTGCTATCTCTCTCCCTCCCACCTAAATTTTACTGACCTTTGCGCCGCCAAACACAACCAATTTAGAACAATAACAAAACATGTCATATCAAAAGTGACCAATACAGTCAAATTTAAACCAACTTAAAACTTTCCAGGAGTTAACATCTGTCCTATGGACATTTAAATCCAACATCAACGGGTCCGCTCCGCTCCAATATACTTAGTATTAAGGTCCAGCCATTGTGTGGCCTCCTCCGGATTTTGAAAAAAGTGCACCCGATCCATAGCCACCACCCTGAGTTTAGCCAGGTAAATCATTGAGTAAGTCAGGCCCAAGTCTTGCAGTCTCCTCTTGACCGCTCCAAACTTCATCCTAAGCTTTTGGACCGTAGCAGAGTAGTCAGGGTAGATGGAGATCCGGTTCCCATCAATGGTTAAGCCATCACACCTCCTGGCTTCCTCAGCAGGATATCCCAATCACAGTAATTCAGAATTTTAGCCAGGATAGCTCTCAGGGCAGACCCCGGGGGCAGAGGTCTGGTAGGGACCCGGTGTGTTCCCTTTCCACTGCAAATAATCTAGTGAGGCTATCGCCCCCTCACAGTATTTCTCGGCCATGACTCAATGTATTCAGTGGGATTACTCCCTTCCACTTTTTCTGGCACACCAATTATTATTATATCTTTCAGCATCGGTTCCTCCATTTCTGTTATCTCCACAGTCACAGCCGAGCCAGCCTGTGAAGTTATTTCTGCAGGTGATATGGCTCCCCTCTCATGAACTGCATCACTTCTCTCTGGGGACTCCTGCTCCACCAAACCACTCTGTGCTCTGTCTCTTCCTTATAACTGTTCCCCCAGGTCTCCCGGTCCCCCAGACCCCCAACCTTCCACCTCCGATCGCAGTTTATCAGCCTCCTCCGACATTGCGAACAGCTCCAGCTTGGCTAACACCTCCAGCTTCTTGCGGTACACAGCGCTTGCCTTTGCCGCCTCCTCTGCCAACTCGGCGCCATCTTGGATCCTCCTGCCAGTGCCGGATCCTTCTGTTTTCGGCGCGTCATTGCCAGGCACGGCTTGTCTCCACCCAGGCCCCGCTTGTTCCACTCTGCTAACCGGGTCCCCGGGCACTCCTGCACATGGTATAGGCATTCTAAAATGCTTTATGGAGGACGGTGCAGGGAGAGAGATCCAGCACACTTCTGCTCACATCGCCCGCTAGGCCACGCCCCACATCATGGTCACATCTTGGTATGGATTTTATCACCGATCTGCCGGTCTCTGAGGGTTTTTCTGTCATCTGGGTTGCTGTGGACCGGTTTAGTAAGATGTCTCATCTGGTCCCATTCAATAAATTACCCTGCGCCAAGACTTTAGCTAAGGCATTTGTGAAAGAGATTGTCAGGCTCCATGGGGTTCCCATGGACATTGTTTCCGATAGAGGACCACAGTTTGTGGCTCGCTTTTGGCGTGCTTTTTGTGACAAATTAAAGGTTCATTTGCCATTTTCGTCAGGTTATCATCCGGAGTCAAATGGACAGACCGAAAGGAAGAACCAGGTCGTCGAGCAGTTTTTGAGATGTTTTGTAGCAGACAATCAGGAGATGTGGTTGGAATATCTACCACTAGCTGAGTTTGCTCTTAATAATCATACGTCTTCCTCGGCTGGGTGTTCTCTTTTTTTTTTGCTGTAGAGGGAGGCATCCATCTTTCGGTCCATTTTCAAAGATTGGGGCAGCGGTGACTGAGGAGAAGAGTTTTTCTGGAAATTTGGACAGAGTTTGGACCAACGTACGCCATAATCTGAAGGAGGCAAATAGGAGGTCAAAGAAATATTTTGACAAGAAAAGAAGGGAGGCGTTGTTTGCAGTTGGGGACATGGTCTGGTTGTCCTCTGGGAATCTGCGTTTGAAGATCCATTCTAAAAAACTGGGGCCTAAGTTTGTAGGACCCTTCAAAGTGGTTCAGGTTGTCAACTCGGCAGCAGTGAGATTAGACATCCCCTCGTCCTGGAGAATTAATTCAGTTTTTCATGTATCTTTACTGAAGAAAGTTGACACACCAGATAAGGAGGCGATGCCTACTGGTCCCTTAGTTGATGAGGATGGCGAGTTTGAGATTTCACCCATTTTAGATTACAGGTGGCACAGAGGAAGGTGGCAGTATCTCATGTACTGGAAGAGTTTCAGTCCTGCAGATAATTCCTGGGTGAAAGCTGAGGACTAGTGTTGAGCATTCCGATACTGCAAATATCGGGTATCGGCCAATATTTGCTGTATTGGAATTCCGATACCGAGTTCCGATATTTTTGCGATATCGGAAATCGGAATCAGAAGTGTGCGGTGCGTATGGTTCTCAGGGTCTGGAGGAGAGGAGACTCTCCTTCAGGCCCTGGGATCCATATTCATGTAAAAAATAAATAATAAAAATAAAAAATATTGATATACTCACCCCTCCGGCGGACCCTGGACCTTAGCGGTGCCTCCGTTCCTAAGAATGCAGGGAGTGAAGGACCTTCGATGACGTCGCGGCTTGTGATTGGTCGCGTGAGCGGTCACATGAGTGGTCACGCGACCAATCACAAGCCGTGACGTCATCGAAGGTCCTAGTTCACTCTGCATTCTTACGAACGGAGGCAGACGCTTGGACCGGTGAGAGCCGGGGCCGTCAGAGGGGTGAGTATATCAATATTTTTTTTTTTTATTCTTTATTTTATACATGAATATGGATCTCAGGGCCTGAAGGAGAGTTTCCTCTCCTTCAGACCCCTGGAACCATTCCGATATTTTGTGTCCCATTGATATGCATTGGTATCGGGTATCGGTATCAGCGAGATCCGATATTTTGCCGGTATCGGCCGATTTAATCCGATACTGATACCTTTGCATATCGGAAGGTATCGCTCAACACTACTGAGGACGTCACGGCCTCAAGGCTGATTAAGGCTTTTCACAGGAGATTTCCGAATAAGGCTTGGCAAAAAGGATCCGGGAGATCCTCGTAAAAAGGGAGGTACTGTTAGAACCTGTTTTGTTTTTGACGATCCGCCATCTTGTTGTGGTTTTCTGGCTGCTGGTCTTTTTCCCCCTTTTTCTCTACCAATTTTTCATTTTAAGAACTTTCTTCATTATCTGTATTGAGATCGCTACATGCAGACTCGTCACTCTCTACTGATTCATTAAATTCTACCTTTTTGACATCTAATCCGTACTTTTATCCAGTACAATCTCGACCTAGTGCACTAGAGTAGTTTCAAGAGTTAATAGAAAAAGATCTCATTGCCCTGGATAGGAACTGCAACGTAGGATATAACAATCTCACCTCCCAAGTAATTGAGGATATCAAAATATTGAAAAATAATGAGGATCTTGTTAGAATTTGTTTTGTTTTTGACCATCCGCCATCTTGTTGTGGTATTCTGGCTGCTGGTCTTTTTCCCCTGGGTTGCCTTAGGTCAGGTGATTGTATCACCCTTTATTACCCAGCACCTGCCTCCCATTCCTTGCTGGGCAACAGTGTTAATCCGCTAGAGTTCTGGTTAGGTGCTTTGATAGCTTTCTGTGTTTGATATTGTGCAGTTCTGGGATCTCTGGTTCTGCTATCTTTAGTTTCTGTTTTTCAGTTTTTCAGTTCACTTCTGCAGCCGTCTCTGTGTTTTCTATTAGGAGGTGACCTGTTTTTATACCCAGTCCTTAGATCTTTCAGGGACCTAGGATCCTTGGTGGGTCTATTCGCAAGGAATGGGTCGCCCACTTCATCGTTGGGTATCATCCTAGTCTCAGTGCAGGGTCAGTTTTCCCCGTTCTATCCTAGTTCTGTGTTGCAGTTCCATAACAGATCTCCTAATACATTCAGCTGACAAGGGAGGAGCCTTAGTTTTGATTAATGCAGGTCTTTATTATGCCCTCAATATGGAAAATTTAAACAACCCCAAAGTATATATGAAATTGATGTCTGATCCCATGGAGAAATTTCAACAAGAATTCTTAGCTCTCCTCACAAAATGTGTACATATGGGAGCCATAGCCACCAGGATACAAGAATGTCTTCATGAGTTTTTCCAAATTTTCATGGGTAGATGGATATCAATGGTTAAGTTGTGATGTTATAGGTTTATACCCCAGCATACCATATAATGTGGCTATAAGTTGTCTAACTTCTTTTCTAAATAAACACAGTACATACACATCACAAATCCAATAATTTCTCATCATTGCAGTCCAATTTCTACTCAGTCACATTTTTTTTCTTTTGACAACAATTTTTTCTTACAAGAGCAGGGTGTCAGTATGGGTGGTAAATTTTCACCCTCCATTGCCATCATCGTGATGGAAACTGTGGAGGAGTTATACATGTTCAGTGAAAAAAATCCATTTAGAAGAGACATACAATGGATGAGCCATTTTATTGACAACCTCCTATTTATATGGAAAGATCAAAATGAGAATATTGCAGAGTTTGTGTCTTACATTAATGAAACCCTGTCACGGTTCCACTCCTCAGTATGTCTGGAATGCAGTTTTTGACAACTCAGCCATCCAGTCTGGTACAGGGGTTTGCTGAGCTGGCAGCGTGTTGATTGACAGCTCAACTATTCAATCTGAGACTGGGAGGCATTGGTTCTCTCCAAGTGTTTGTTATCCCAAGTGATTGCCAGGCTACTTAAAAGAGCTGTTTCTTTCAGACCTCTGCCAGACGTACATTCAGCTTGTGTGATTTGTTTCCTCTGTGCCTCAAGTTCTGTATGTTGATCTTTCATTGCCTGACCTTGGACCTCATTCTGACTAGACATCTGTTTAACCCCTTCTGTTCTGATCCACTATCCTTCTAGTATTCTGACCTCGGAATGTTATCTGACTATGCTTTTGTCTCTTCTTTCTGTTTATGATGTACCCTCCTGGATTCTGACTTTGGACTTAATTACTATCTTGATTCACAGCTTGGCCATGAAAAGTGAGTAGTGTAACACAACCCCTTTAATTTAAGATTTACCCATTGTCATAACAATTATACCATAAATTTTTTGAATATTACTTACATGGCGATACTTCTACTATATAATTGTCTAAGGGTCACTTCCGTCTTTCTGTCTGTCTGTCTGTCACGGAAATCCCAAGTCTCACAGTCCGGCCATGAAATGGCTGCTCCCTACTCCCCTGCCGTCTTTGCCCACTCCATATTCCCCCCCAGTCAGCGCCCGCCACCCACATAGCGTTGTAGCAGTCCGTTAAACCAACTGCGTTACACTGCAGCATAATTCGGCTTAACGCAGTCTGTTAACGCTGCTATTAACCCTGTGTGACGAACTTTTTACTATTGATGCTGCCTTTGCAGCATCAATAGTAAAAAGATCTAATGTTAAAAATAATAAAACAATTAAAAGTTGTGATATACTCACCTTCCGGGGCCTTTCCCGTGCCTTGCGACGCTCTGGGCCATGCATTGCGGTCTCGCAAGATAATGACGTAGCGCTCTTGCGAGACCGCTACGTCATCATCTCGCAAGACCGCAATGCATTCTTGGGACCGGAACGCCGTGAGGAGCATTGCTGAACGCCTCGCCTGTATCCTGGGGGCCGCCGGAGGGTGAATATATAACTATTTTTTATTTAATTTATTTTTTTTAACAGGGATATGGTGCCCACACTGCTACATAGTACTTGGGCTCTGTTATATACTGCGTGGGCGGTGCTATATATTATATGGGCTGTGTTATATACTACGTGGGCAGTGTTATATACTGCGTGGGCTATGCTATATATTATGTGTTCAGTGTTATATACTGCGTGGGCTGTGTTATATACTACATGGGCTGTGCTATATAGTACGTGGGCTGTGCTATAACCTACGTGGGCTGTGCTATATATTACGTGGCCTGTGTTATATACTACGTGGGCAGTGTTATATACTGCGTGGGCTGTGCTATATATTACATGGGCTGTCTTATATACTACGTGGGCTGTGCTATATATTATGTGGGCAGTGTTATATACTGCGTGGGCTGTGCTATATACTACGTGGGCAGTGTTATATACTATGTGGGCTGTGCTATATATTATGTGGGCAGTGTTATATACTACGTGGGCAGTGTTATATACTACGTGGGCAGTGTTATCTATTGCATGGGCAATGTTACATACTGTGTGGGCAGTGTTGTATACTACGTGCCTGTGTAATATACTGCGTGCGCTGTGTTATATACTACTTGGGCTGTGTTATATACTGCGTGGGTGGTGCTATATATTACATGGGCTGTGTTATATACTACGTGGGCAGTGTTATACACTGCGTGGGCTATGCTATATATTACGTGGGCAGTGTTATATACTGCATGGGCTGTGTTATATACTACATAGGCTGTGCTATATAGTACGTGGGCTGTGCTATAACCTACGTGGGCTGTGCTATATATTACGTGGCCTGTGTTATATACTACGTGGGCTGTGCTATATATTATGTGGGAAGTGTTATATACTGCGTGGGCTGTGCTACATACTACGTGGGCAGTGTTATATACTACATGGGCTGTGCTATATATTACGTGGGCAGTGTTATATACTACGTGGGCAGTGTTATATACTACGTGGGCAGTGTTATCTATTGCGTGGGCAATGTTACATACTGTGTGGGCAGTGTTGTATACTACGTGCCTGTGTTATATACTGCGTGTGCTGTGTTATATGCTACGTGGGCTGTGTTATATACTGCATGGGCTGTGTTATATACTGCATGGGCTGTGCTATATATTGCATGGGCAGTGTTATATACTGTGTGGGCAGTGTTATATACTACGTGCCTGTGTTATATACTACGTGGGCTGTGTTATATACTACGCGGCTGTGCTATATACTACGTGGGCAATGTTATATAATAAGTGGCTGCTATATACTAAGTGGCTATGCTATGTACTACGTGACTGTGCTATATACTACGTAGCTGTCTGTGTTATGTGGGCTGTTATATACTACGTGGCTGTGCTATATACTACGTGGCTCCTATATACTACATGGCTGCTATATATTATGTGGGCTATGTTATATACTACGTGGCTGTGCTATATACTGCATGGGTGGTGCTATATATTACATGGGCTGTGTTATATACTACGTGGGCAGTGTTATATACTGCGTGGGCTATGCTATATATTACGTGGGCAGTGTTATATACTGCATGGGCTGTGTTATATACTACATGGGCTGTGCTATATACTACGTGGGCTGTGCTATAACCTACGTGGGCTGTGCTATATATTACGTGGCCTGTGTTATATACTACGTGGGCAGTGTTATATACTACGTGGGCAGTGTTATATACTACATGGGCAGTGTTATCTATTGCGTGGGCAATGTTACATACTGTGTGGGCAGTGTTGTATACTACGTGCCTGTGTTATATACTGCGTGTGCTGTGTTATATACTATGTGGGCTGTGTTATATACTGCATGGGCTGTGTTATATACTGCATGGGCTGTGCTATATATTGCGTGGGCAGTGTTATATACTGTGTGGGCAGTGTTATATACTACGTGCCTGTGTTATATACTACGTGGGCTGTGTTATATACTACGCGGCTGTGCTATATACTACGTGGGCAGTGTTATATAATAAGTGGCTGCTATATACTAAGTGGCTATGCTATGTACTACGTGACTGTGCTATATACTATGTAGCTGTCTGTGTTATGTGGGCTGTTATATACTACGTGGCTGTGCTATATACTACGTGGCTCCTATATACTACATGGCTGCTATATATTATGTGGGTTATGTTATATACTACGTGGCTGTGCTATATACTGCGTGGGTGGTGCTATATATTACATGGGCTGTGTTATATACTACGTGGGCAGTGCTATATACTGCGTGGGCTATGCTATATATTACGTGGGCAGTGTTATATACTGCATGGGCTGTGTTATATACTACATGGGATGTGCTATATAGTACATGGGCTGTGCTATAACCTACGTGGGCTGTGCTATATATTACGTGGCCTGTGTTATATACTACGTGGGCAGTGTTATATACTGTGTGGGCTGTGCTATATATTACATGGGCTGTGTTATATACTACGTGGGCTGTGCTATATATTATGTGGGAAGTGTTATATACTGCGTGGGCTGTGCTATATACTACGTGGGCAGTGTTATATACTACGTGGGCTGTGCTATATATTACGTGGGCAGTGTTATATACTACGTGGGCAGTGTTATATACTACGTGGGCAG
Organism: Ranitomeya variabilis; assembly: GCF_051348905.1. NCBI lineage: Eukaryota > Metazoa > Chordata > Amphibia > Anura > Dendrobatidae > Ranitomeya > Ranitomeya variabilis. The sequence continues at coordinate 519,356,615 of NC_135232.1, forward strand.
TGTTATATACTACATGGGCAGTGTTATCTATTGCGTGGGCAATGTTACATACTGTGTGGGCAGTGTTATATACTACGTGCCTGTGTTATATACTACGTGGGCTGTGTTATGTACTACGTGGCTGTGCTATATACTACGTGGGCAGTGTTATATAATAAGTGGCTGCTATATACTAAGTGGCTATGCTATGTACTACGTGGCTGTGCTATATACTATGTAGCTGTCTGTGTTATGTGGGCTGTTATATACTACGTGGCTGTGCTATATACTACGTGGTCCTATATACTACATGGCTGCTATATATTACGTGGGCTATGTTATATACTACGTGGCTGTGCTATACACTACGTGGCTATACTATATACTATGTGGCTGTGTATGTGGCTGTGCTATATACTACGTAGCTGTCTGTGTTATGTGGGCTGTTATATACTACGTGGCTGTGCTATATACTACGTGGTCCTATATACTACATGGCTGCTATATATTACGTGGGCTATGTTATATACTACGTGGCTGTGCTATACACTACGTGGCTATACTATATACTATGTGGCTGTGTATGTGGCTGTGCTATATACTACGTAGCTGTCTGTGTTATGTGGGCTGTTATATACTACGTGGCTGTGCTATATACTACGTGGTCCTATATACTACATGGCTGCTATATATTACGTGGGCTATGTTATATACTACGTGGCTGTGCTATACACTACGTGGCTGTACTATATACTATGTGGCTGTGTATGTGGCTGTGCTATATACTACGTGGCTGTCTGTGTTACGTGTGCTGTTCTATATACTATGTGGCTGCTATATACATACATACATACATACATATTCTAGAATACCCGATGCGTTAGTATCGGGCCACCATCTAGTTCAATAATAATGTCATAATAACATCGTTTCGCAAATTGACAGATTTGATGGAGATTGGTGAGCTCCTGTTTAGCGAGACTCTGACAAAAACGTGAATGCCATAGAAGAGCTATATGAAATACTGCTGGGACTGATCTGAATCTTTACCTGCACTTGTATCAGAGGATTTGGTGACCTAGAAAGCTGACTAAATCCCGTGGCTGGACGTCAGAATAAAAAGTCCAGTTGTTTCCTGTTTAGTATATTCTGTCAGGGCGTCCGCTCTGAGCGCTCGCAAAGAGGACAGTGTACTGTGTATGTATTGTGTTGGTTTAAGTGATTTGTTGTGTAAATATACACTCCCTGACAGAAGTTATGTTGCTTATCCATGTTATGTACGGTAAGTAAAAGCTTATAACCTGACGTTAAATTCATCCATTGGTTGTATAAATTATTCTTTTGAAAGCTGAAACCCTCCGAACTGTGGTTTAGGTTAAGAAAATAAATTGGCATCAATGCAGCAATATTGATCAGTTAATGGACACAGAATGGTCAGATTTTGGCAAGACAAAAGTTTTGTCGACTGGTCATATAATGCACCCAGTCCTAGTTTACATCCTCCAGCAGATAAAATCCTCATATCTAATAATGGGATCCCTTCACCAATAAATACTATAAACCAATGGAGGACTATGAAGACTCCGGATCAAGAGATAGACTATAAAATCACAAACTTTATTATAAAAATGTCTAAAAAATACATATAAATCAAACGACATAATGGTGAGATATTACAATAAATATACACAAGGTAAACATCAGAACCAGAAGCTCCAGTTAAGTAGAACCCCTATAAATTATCATAAATCTAGTGGCTAATATTCATGACCACAATGGCCTTAGTGTGCATGCCACTTAATAGTGCAGCCTATATTATAATACCCCTAATTCCTGTGTCTACTCTCCATTACCAAACGTTACCAAACATTATGGGGAGGCCAAATGGTCCCTCACTCCATAGTGTGACACATGTGGGAAGGGTAATTACCTGTACTCATGTTGAACTAGGGGGTGTAGGGTCCTACGGACTGGGCGCACCTCGACGCGCGTTTCTCTGCAACAGCAGCTTCGTCAGGAGGTAGAGGGTACTAATATTTGAGTGTATATATAGCGGGCTTGATGTTCTAACTGCCCGCACCTGTTCAGCGGCGCGCCGCCGCCATGTTGCTACGTCATCACGCGGACCGCGCTCAACCTGTACGTCACTCGGTCACGTGCTCCGGTCACATGACCGGGCCCGTAACCAAAGCAACGCAACAGGACTACAGAGCGCCTCCCCATGACAGCGCAGCAGCGCATGCACGGCGTGCGCACACAGGTGACAATAGAATAGGTTATAAACAAATAATAACATAACAATGTGCCTCCCACCGAAATACCACCTTATAATGACCTATACCCCCATGTCTTAAAAGGTGACGCTTATATTAGTAACCTATATTCTATATATTGCACCCTGCATCCTTAGCCGCATAAATGTAACCAAGTGTACTATAATGTGTGAAACGTATCCCACATGGTAAATAATGCAGGTGTATTGTTGCTATTAAGCTACAACGATGATCCTAAGAAAAAGAAGAAGGACAATCCTACTTTAACAATCACTTATACATCATCATACATCAAAAAGACATATATAGCCTACATATAAAGTGTAACTAATATAGACAAAATTATAAAGTGCTACATATGTCTCTTTTCAGGGTATTTATATCCTCCTAGACTTTCCATCTTGCAGTCAACATTTTTTTTAGACGATTCTCTGTTCAGATAGGCCATATTCAATAACAGTGGGGTACATCAGAGGAATAACAGCAGGAAACATCCAGAAGGAACACTTCTAAGGTTTAGATCTATAACAAACGCTAGAAGAAGAATATTAATTAGTCACACATAATAGACAGTTAAGGATAGGGATAGAGGAAGTAAGGGGTAAGTAGGGATATGTTCGGGGGTGGGGCATGGAACAAACATAAACCACAAACGACCTAACCACTCAAATAAAACATATAAAATTACATCCTCACCTGTGCTCAGTAAATGATCAGTTAATTAGTGTGTGTGTATAAAAAGAAACCCAGCACCTCAGACCTTCACTTGAACTGCAACTTGAGCTCTGACAACATGCCAAAAATCCACCCTGCGACCAAAGCCTGGATTATCAAGAGGCTGAAGAGCAGATCCACTGCAGAGGTGGCTGGCACCTTTAATGTGTTTCAGCGTCAAGTACAAAGAATTAAAAAAAGATTTGAAGAGACTAGAGATGTGTTTGACAAGCCCAGGTCTGGCAGACCCCGCAAAACGACTGCTCAGTAGGAACATTTGTTGGTTAGAAAATCCAAAGCAAGCCCCTCTTCCACTGCAGCAGAGCTCAGACAGGCCTGGTCACCTCAAGTTCCTGTGTCAACTAGAACAGGGTTTATAGGATTCTGTCTTGAAATGGCCTCCATGGTCGAACCAGTGCCCAGAAGCCAGCACTAAACAAAAGGCAAATAAAAAATCGTGTAGCATTTACAAAGTCCCACAGCCTGCTAAACAGATGGACGTTGGAAAAGTGGCAGAAGGTGGATTTCTCTGATGAATCTTCAGTAGAATTACACCACAGCCGCCGCAAATACTGTAGAAGACCTACTGGAGGAGCCCGTATGGATCCAAAATACACCCAGAAAACAGTTACATTTGGTGGTGGAAAGACCATGGTCTGGGGTTACATTCGGTATAGGGGTGTACGAAACATTTGCAAGGTGGAAGGCAATATCAATAGCCTAAAATATCAAGAAGTATTAGCTACCTCTTATATTCCAAATCATAAAAGGGGTCAAATTCTGCAGCAGGATGGTGCTCCATCTTATACATCCATCTCTACAACAAAGTTCCTCCAGGCAAAAAAGATCAAGGTGCTGAAGGACTGGCCAGCCCCGTCACCAGACATGAACATCATTGAGCATGTTTGGGGTAGGATGAAAGAGGAAGCTTGGAAGACAAAACTAAAGGATCTAGATGAACTCTGGGAGGCATATAAGACTTCATTCTTTGCTATTCCTGATGACTTCATTAATAAATTGTATGAATCATTGTTGAACCGCATATGGATGCAGTCCTTCAAGCTCATGCAAGTCACACAAAATATTAAATATGACTCTAATAGCACCACAACTTCATTCACCAATGCTATGCAACATATATTTGTATTTTAAGTTAATTATTTGTTTGAATATCACATTACTTTCTTTGGGCGACAAAACTTTTGTCTTGCCAAAATCTGACCATTCTGTGTCCATTAACTGTTTAATATTTCTGCATTGATGCCAATTTATTTTCTTAACCTAAACCACATTTCGGAGGGTTTCAGCTTTCAAAAGAATAATTTATACAACCAATGGATGAATTTAACGTCAGGTTATAAGCTTTTATTTGCATAACATGGATAAGCGACATAACTTCTGTCAGGGAGTGTATATATATTTCAAGGGGAAAACAGGGTACCCGGAATCTATTGTAATTATGACGGGATGCGGGTGTAAGATTATATACCTGAGAGGACCACGTGTCACAGTCACGGTAGAACCCCGTATAGGCCCTGTAGGGAGTGACATAGTCTTGGGGTCGTCTTTCTCCTGTCTATAAATCTGGCACTTTGGATCTCTCAGACTGCATAATTTGTATTGTGTGGTTTGTGGCTCTTGTGGCCCATATTTTATTGAGAAGTAAAATCCTGTTATCTGTTTCGCAAGTTATAAAGAGAAGCTGATTTGGTAACAAATCGTGGTCAGAGTCGTTAATAGAAGCACCATATCCCTTTCTCAAACAATGACCGGCATACAGTGCCTGCAGGGAGTAAGCGCTGGCATCCCTTTTCTCCTGCCTGTCAGATCGCTGATTTGATAATCTGCAGTGCAGAGTGTCAGATCAGCGATCTGAAATAATACAGTGATGTCCCATCTTGGGACAATGTAAAAAAAAGTTACAAATTTTTTTTTAGAAAGTGTAAAAATATATTTTTTTAAATCCCTAAATAATTAAAAATAAATAAATATTTTTCATATAAATACATTTATTTATGTAAATAGAAACCCCCCAAACAATAAAAGTACACATATTTGGTATCGCCACATCCGTAACGACCAGTTCTATAAGGGTATGTGCACACATTGCGGATTTGAACCCCTTCAGTGAGCAATGTTTTAAAAAAAAACAATGGTTTATCATCATATCACCAAACAAAGTGCAATAAAATGCGATAAAAAAAGGATGTAAATAAAAATGGTACCACTGAAAACGTCAACTTGTCCCACAAAAAACAAGCCACCATACAGCTCAATCAGCAGAAAAATAAAAAAGTTATAGTGCTCAGAATAAAGCGATAAAAACTATAAAATTGTTTTTACTGTGTAAAAGCACCAAAACATAAAAAAGAAATATAAATGCGGTATCACTGTAATTGTACTGACCCGAAGAATAAGGTGGTCTTACCAATTTTCCCACACGCGGAACGGTATAAAAAACAAGAACAAAAAACAATGCCTGAATTGCTGGTTTTTGTTCATTCTGTCTCCCAAAAATCAGAATAGAAAGCGATCAAAAAATGTCATGTGCCCGAAAATGGTACCAATAAAAATGTCAGCTCGTCCCACAAAAAACAAGCCCTCACATGACCCTGTCGGCCGAAATATGAAAAAATTATAGCTCTCAAAATATGGTGATGCTAAAACTAGTTTTCGCAATAAAAAGCGTCTTTTAGGTCCTTTTTTGAATCTGCTGCGTTTTCCATGCGGATATTTACCATTACCATTTACCATTAGGACAGCCTTTTTTTTTTACCATTGATTTACATTGTACTGTAAATCAGTTGCTGATCTGCAGCATTTCTGCGCTGAAAAAAAGGCTGCAGATCCACTGGAAATCCGCAACGTGTGCACATACCCTTAGTGTGTGACAGCAGCCAAACATAAAAGCCCAATATAAATCTGGTATCGCTGTAATCGCACCGACCTGAAGAATAAAGTCGCCTAATCACTTTACCGCACGAGGAGCAGTGTAAAAAATAAATAAAACCAATTCTTCACTTGCTCTGGATTTTTTCATGCTGCCTCCCAAAAATCGCAGTAAGACTTGGCGCTTATTGATGCTGCGCTCTGCGCTGAGATCTTACACCGGGGTTTCCATGTAAATCTCTGAAATACGTGATTCAGACAGAACCCCAGCAGAAAATACCTTATAATGAGGCAGATGGAGGCACTGTAGACGCCATAGGACCTGTGATCCTGCGGTATCCATCTTTTTAGGATTGTATAAAAGTGCCGTCGGCCACAGTTTTGTGCACTTCTGAAAAGGACAATGCTGTACAGAGGCCAGACGGAGTCCAGAGTAACTCTGCTGGCTCATTATAGTGAATGGATCCCTCGGTGGTTTCATATGATTCACGTCACTCTGAGATTTAGATGGAAACCCCAAAGTAAGTGCTGAGAACTGAGCGCCAGATAAATGTCATCCCAAAGGTTATGTAAAATGTTCACAATAAAAGCTTCAACTTAATCCACAAAAAAGCAAGTCCCCAATTTGTAATCTGTTAATGGAAATATAGGGCAACCACATTAATGGTAGCACAAAGGCTCTGGAAAAGCGAAATGGCTCCTCGCTCCCCAAAAGAATTTCAGCAAATTCTCCGCTCCCAAACACAAATCCCCCCCCCTCTTTTGAGCCCCAGTGTGCCTTAACAACATTTGGTCACTACAGCATACAGGTCACTACAACGGCAGTTTGCAATTTTCACTCAGCAACAACCACTGCTGCCTCTTTCACCCAAGGAGTCAAAATCGTCACTATATCTCTAGATAAATTCATTTTGACTCTCATAGTTGTGGTCTACTTATGTCAATTACAGGCCTCTCTCATCTTTTAAAGTAGGAGAACATGCACAATTGGTGGCTGACCAAAATACTAAATACTTTTTTCCCCAATGTACATTAAGTTACTAAAGAAAAAAAAATGAAAAAAAAAACACAACAAATCAGACCAGAGTCACACTACTTTAGAATACGGCTTAGTGATATGCGAGAAAACATTGCATAGCACTCGGCCCATTGTTAATCTATGGGGCAGCTCACATCAGCATATAGTTTCTCAGCCATATTCGGCGTGCGTGTAAAATCACAGCATGCTACGATTGTCACCGACACTTGGCCGAGACTCGCCAAAGCAAGCCTATGGGTGTGAGAAAAAAATTGCACAACACTTGGACTATGCGAGTGCTGTCAGCTTTTTATGCATCGGTGTCCTTTGATAAGCTGGCAATTCATGTGCTGCATACAGTAAAATCACAGTGTGACAGGTTATAAAAGAATAGATAGAATAGATACAGTATAAGTGCAGCGCCCCAGAGTCCTGGTCATTGCAGTACTGATGCTCCGCCGCTAAGGGGAGTGATGGTACGTTTGATGGCACTGAAGGAGTTCATCTGACCAGGTATCACAGACACCAATACACTTCATAGTCTGGCCTCCAGGGGGAGCAAAGGGCACTATGTATTAGGCCACTCCTCACAATCTGGTAAAACTGGGGGTTAGATAGAAAGTTAGAACAGAAGCTGACTGGGTTGGAACCAGGAAACATCCTGTGGCAGAGGGTGTTGCAGGGAAAGATTCAGGGGGGTCCCTGTCAGGGGTGAGATCCTGAGAGAGGCCTAGCGAACAGGAAAGAACGTTAAGGAACCGCGCCTGCACTACATTGCATTGTATCTAAAGAAAGGACAAGAAGCGAGGTTTATTGTGGAGAGTGAGAAGCGAGATCAAAGCAAAAAGGAGATAACTCCAGTAGGAGTCGTGCTGTAAGATCGAGGCAACATCCTACTGAGACGCGTAGCTGGTGGCCGGAACGCCGAGGAAGTATTGGGCTCCAAGCATTACTTCAAACCAACGGCAGGATAGTTAATTATAGGTTGGCTGTCTCACCTAAATCACCTAAGCAGACATAGGGGGCAACTGTGGGAGAGGGGCGTCACTAGGGTCCCGGAAGAACTCCAGGCCTACCCATCATACGGGTGCGTCCTATCCATATCATCTGGGGGACGGAGAAGAACATCAGAATAGACATAAGTTGTGGGAAAGAACATCAGAAACAGACACAACAGTTGTGAGGACTATCCCGTGGTGCTCAGCAGGGAAGTACTACAACACATAGGCGCTAGAAGGAAGGCACAGATTTCCACCTGCAAAGGGAATTCTGGAGGTGCCATCGGACCGGCCGGTCTCGGCCAGCCCTGTTAACCGTACTCTGGATTGAGGATCTTGAAGCCTTCAGTAAAGAGGTAAAGAGACTGCAACCCTGTGTCCTCGTTAGTCACCGCGAATTGCACCACGCACCATCACCTACACCTTTCATTGGACGCCCCTTAGCAGGGTCACGGACCGGGTCTAGCCATCGTGACAACCCCAGAACTGAGACAGAGAAGCCCGGTACCGAGTACCCTGCGGCCCTGCGTCTGGGGGCGCTCCATATACACATAGAATACATAGCTATATAGATGTCAGTGACACACACACACATATATGCATATACATTACGTACATAGATAAATAGAAGAAAAGCCGGCAATTCAGCAGCCTTTAGTGGAAAATCACAGCAATAGCCGACAGGATAGAAGAGATGGATTACATAGAGAAAATACAAATAGAATAGGTATGTATGCAGGTGTCTGTGACAAATACAATTAGTACAGTGTGCGTAAAGCTTAATGTACATGTATTTAATTAATAAAAGATAATTTTTCTGAAAAAAAAATGGCATGGGCTCCCATGTAATTTTTGTAACCAGCAGAGTAAAAGCCAATGGCTGGGGGCCGATGTTTATAGCCTGGGAAGGGGGTTTTACCTATGGAGCTTCCCAGGCTATTAATGTCAGCTCACAACTGTATCCATAGCCTTTACTGGCTATTAAAATTGGGGACCCTAAATAGAATGATGTAGGGTCCCCCTATAATGAATAACCAGCAAAGGCTATGCAGACAGTTGCGGGCTCATATTAATAAAATACAAAATCTCAGAAACTGATAACATAGTAGTCTTTTAAGAACAACTCATAAAGCTACTCAAAATATTGAAGAGTGATGCTTCCAACTAACCATTCAAACACAACATTGAAGAATGCAATCACACTAGGTAGAAGTAAAAATATACCTTTATTATTATAAATTGATTAAAAATACACAAGAACAGTGCAAGGTCAATTTATGACAATCAATAATTACATTTTAACACAACCAGAGCAAATTTGATAAGGAGAAAAGGTGCACCCACTAAAATGTGCTGCACCATGGAAGCAGCATGGGTATTTAGATGGAGGGTACCGGATTAGCCACAACCAATTAATAAACAGCTAAAGTGCTTAGTGCATAAAGTACCATAATGGTTGTAGATTCCTCACTTGTCCAATTTATAATAGGGTTAATGATCACATTCCATCAGACTCAATCAGCAAGCGAGCATCACAGTATCCCACAAAAAACAGTGTTCCCATCAAGAATTCTTACCCATGCTTCTATCCACGTGCAAGCACACGCGCCCCAACGTGCATTTTGCCCTCGGCTTCCTCGGGGGGCAACATCACCTGGCACTGTTCTTGTGTATTTTTAATCAATTTATAATAATAAAGGTATATTTTTACTTCTACCTAGTGTGATTGCATGCTTCAATGTTGTGTTTGAAAGGGCTCATATTAATAGCCTAGGAAGGGGCCATGGATACTGCCCCCCAGGCTAAAAACATCATCTCTAAGATACGCCAAATCTGGCACTTAGCCTTACTCTTCCCACTTGCCCTGTAGCGGTGGCAAGTGGTGTGATAGTTGAGGGGATTGATGTCATGATGTCACCTTTGTACTGTCAAGTGAAATCAAGCCCTGAGGTTAGTAATGGAGAGGTGTCAATAAGGCTACGTTCACATTTGCGTTGTTGGGTGCAGCGTCGTCGACGAATACCGACGCATGCGTCATGCACCCCTATCTTTAACATGGGGGGCACATGGACATGCGCCAGTATGTGTTGTAATGCATTTTATGACGCACGCGTCATATTGATGCACAAGACAGGGCGCAGAGGACGCTACTTGTAGCGTTTTCCCTGCGCCAAAATTCCTGATCTTTACTATCTTATGACAACGCATGCGTCGCAAAACGCTGCGTTGTGTACATGCGTTGTTGGTTGCGTCGCCGACGCTGCACCCAGCAACACAAATGTGAACGTAGCCTAAGACACCCACATTACTAACCTTATAGTCACATTGCATGAAAACAGACACCCAGAATAAAGTCCTTTAATTGAAAGAATACCACAAACTAGGCTATTAACCACTTAACGACTACTGATATGCCTTTTAACAGTGGCAGTTAAGGGTACTTATTCCTCAGCACCGCTTTTTCACAGCGCTGAGAAATAAGGTTATAGTGGAATAATGGTGACCGCAAAAAAAGTCAGATTTCCCATTTATTTCTCTCTCTCTCTCTCTCTCTGATATGATTTAGCATACCAGAGGAGAGAGAAATGGGGCCGCCCAACCCCACCCGATACCTCTGGCATCCCCTGGTCC